>NC_083365.1:31489753-32111753 GCF_030254825.1 Meriones unguiculatus
ATTTGAAGTTTATCTGAAGTTTGCTGTTCCATACATACACATGCATGCCAAGCAATGAAGATCTAAGCAGTGTTCGGTAACCTTTTTTGGGGGGATGGGGGGTGTCTTCTGAGATAACCACAGAAACGACACAGAGTAAGGTGGAATTATCTATTTCCTCTGCCTACTCTAAGGAAATTTTGGATAACAATTCCTTTTCCTGGCATCTTTTTGAGCTGATTTCTCATCAGTATACAACCCTCCTCAATGTCTGGAGTCAGAGAAGCTATGTGTTTCTGTTCAGACACAGGTTATCTGTGTGGTGTTGGGCACTTATCTAGGTTATGTCTCCTGTGTCCTTATCTATAAATGAGAGCAAAGACAGTGCATACACTATGGTGCTGTTTGAGGATTTCATGAATTGATCAATGTCTAGTGCTTAGAAGAATGCCTGAAATCCTAAGACAACCTATTCATGCCAATAGGTTGCTTTATGTGTTGTAATCTCCAGATAGGTAGCCATTCTTTTCACAGGGTTATGCATATAGAATACTTCAGGGCCATAAAAATAAAAAATGTGTTTCTCTTATTTTAAGGAGCATAAACTTCTTTAGAAGCTTCCTTTATATATTCATACACTTTACTCTAGACATTAGAGTTGGGCTGGAGAGATGGCTCCATGCTTAAGAACACTGGCTGCAAATGTCCTTGTTGTATACTTGAGCATATTTTGGATGCCTAGGAGTGGCATAGATGGATCTTGGAGTAGCACTATTCCTAGTTTTCTGAGTTCTAGTTTTCTGTGCCATATTGATTTCCAAATTGGTTGTACAAGTTTACATTCCTACCAGCAATGGAGGAGGGTTCCCCTTTCTCCACATCCTCTCCAGCATGTGTTGTCACTTGAATTTTTGATCTTAGCCATTCTTATAGGTATAAGGTGAAATCTCAGCGTCATTTTGATTTGCATTTCCTTGATGACTAAGAATGTTTCTTTGCCTTTCGGTATTCCATTGTTGAGAATTCTCTGTTTAGCTCTGTACCCCATTTTTAAATTGGATTACTTGATTTGTTGCTGCTTAACTTCTTGAGTTCTTTATTTATTCTGGATATTAGCCCTCTGTCAGATGTAGGGTTGAAAAGACCATGCATGGAGATAACCTAGAACCCCTGAACAAATGTAGCACATGGAAGCTCAGTCTCCAAGTGGGTGACCCAGTAAGGGGAGTTCCCTCTTTGGAAAATAGGGAACTCAGTCAAAAAAACTATCTATGTTCATGAATGTAATCTTTTTTAACAAATAGATGTTGAATAACATTTCCACATGAAAAGATAAGCACTGTGGTATGTACCAAGCCTGAGCCAAGAAGAAAGACACCTCACCTCTGCTTAGTAGACCAAGTAGGACACTTCAGAGGCTATTGATCCATTTCAACCCATAAATGCAAGAAACGCCTTCCTGTAAAGCTACCAGTCTTCCTCCGTGTATGAAAGAATATTCCTACCTAGAAAGACCCAGAAGTGGATGCCAGGATGAGGAGCCCTCAAGCAATGAAGAGTGGTCTTATATTTGCTCCCTATCCAAAACACTAAGAATGTATACAGTACTGTCTCCATGAGGTCCCACACTAGTAAACACTGTTGTCAATAGCAACAGACCGTAAACTACCAGCCTTTTCAATGGTTTTCTTCCCTCTCGGTGCTTCCAGGGTCTGTACCACACTTCTTGTCTTCAAAGCCTCTTCTCATCTAAATGTTGAGAGGAAAAGTGACCAGAATATATAGACTTCACAAGACAAGAATCAAAAGTGTACAAGACCCATTCACCAAAAGAGAGAAGCCCTGTTTTTCACCTCTGACTTCTCTCTTCTACTAGAAATCAGAATTGGATTTTAGTGGAGTCCTTAGAAGTCATTCATAAGAAAAACAATTATTATGTAATTACTGTAAAATGAAATGTAGTTAACATACCATGAAGATACTGAGAAAAGAGTAAAAACTGTAACGGCTGCTGTGTACTTTAGATAAGCCATTTCAGAGCCAAAAGCCCAGCATGGGGCAGAAGGATAGGGGCTCCTAAATTTTTGAAATAACACTTTGAAAACCAGCTCTCTGTGCTCATGAATCTTTAGCTAAAGAGCTTCTTTGTGTCTTTCCCTTTCTGACATATAACTCAGGCCCCAGGAATGTGATGTTTAGCCTGCCTTAGGAATGATTACACAAACAGTTCCTTGAAACCCGCCATGCAGCCTGATCATAAATTTTATGATGTGTGAAGCGCATGTTCAAGGAAGTATTCATTAGTAAGGCCATAAGTTAAATGAGGAAGGGTGGCCCATACCTTACATATTCCATCATTTCCATTCTGTTTATGTATCCAGACTCAAGTGTGAACTTAAATTTGTTTCTAATGTATTTTCCTGACAAATGTTTTATTCTAGTCAAATGTATTTTCTTTTGGATCCCCTGATGGTTCTCCTTTGCAATTAGAGGAAAAGAGGAACATGTTTTGAAATCACTCTCTGCATGTCGGTGTTTAATATTCTGTGCAGGCATCACAGAGTGCTTTTTAAGGCAGATTTAGTGAAGCGTTACTTCTCACTTATAATTAGAATAACCTGTATTTAAGAGCATGGGTTGAATTTGTCAATCAGCGACTCATTGTACCATCAAGGGAAATCAAATTTTTTAAAAAGTTTTGACTTTATTATTATTATTATTATTTATAATTTTTTCACTTTGTATCCCAGCTGTAGCCCCCTCCCTCATCGATTCCCAGTCCCACTACCCTCCCTCCTTCCCTCTATGTCCCTCCCCTAGTCCACTGATAGGGGAGGTCCTCCTCCCCTAATATCAGACCCTAGCCTATCAGAACTCATCAGGACTGTCTGGATCCTCTCTCTGTGGCCTAGTAAGTCCATCTTGCCAAGGGGAGGTGAGAAGAGCAGAAAACTGAGTTAATACCAGAGACTGCTCCTGCTCCCCTTACTAGATGACCTCCATAGAGACTGAGTTCCCCATGGGCTACATCTGAGCAGGGGGATTAAGTCCTCTCCATGCATGGTCTGTGGTGTGTTATTATTATTGATTATTGACTTATCTTTTAGTTAAACAGCAGTTAATTCTAAAGCAGCTGTATACCCAAATCACACAAAGACTAGGATTTATTTAATTAACCTACAGCACAATCCTGGGGCAATAGTTATTTCATCCTAAACCTCCAAGCCCACATAGTTTCCTACCATTCAGATTTCACCCATTACACTTGCTTTTAGTCATATCTTAGGTCCGGTCCATCCCTCCTCATGGTTCCAGGACCTCTCCTGCTGATTCCTTCCTCTCTCACTCTCCTGCTTCCTTCCTCTCCCCTCCGGACTAGGATGTCCCACCATAATCTCACCATTGCACAGCACTGGCTAGTTGGTTGTTTTATTGACAACACAGAGTACAAATGGTGGCATGTTTACACAACAAGAATATAATAAGCATCACAACACAAAGTCTGGATTGAAACCAAATAGTGGGGTAGAGAAATCAGCATTTGAATGAACAAGGGTAAATTGTATACATTCCAAAAGAACATTGTACCAACATTGGTCCTTGGCTGATTCACCAGTCTCTACAGGTTTGCAATTCCCATCAAAATACCAACACAATTTTTCACAGGCCTTGGGAAAAAAATTCTCAATTTTATGTGAAAATAAAAAAAAACCCAGAATAGCTAAAACCCTGTGCAATAAAAGATCTTCTGGAGGCATCTCCATCCCTGATCTCAAGCTGTCCTATAGACCAACAGTAATAAAAATGGCATGGTACTGGCAAAGAAAAAACTGGTGGATAAATAAAATCAAATAAGGTCCAGAAATAAATCCACACACCTACAGATACTTGATATTTGACAAAGAAGCCAAAACCATACAATGAAAAGCTTCTATAAAGCAAAGGAAACTGTCAACAGAATGACAGCCTACAGACTGGGAAAAGATCTTCACCAACCCTGCAAGTCACATTTTAAACCTTGTTATTGGGTTTATATTCTGTTACCAGTTCTGCAATGCCTTTGGCCTTTGGTCTCTGATTTCAGCAAGGCATTTGTAAGTAGTGCAAAATGAGGGATCTTATTTAAAAATTTTAAACTCTGTAGAACTTAAAAGCTAGATGAAGCATTTGCCTGTCCTCCAAGAGCTCTGGGCTCAATCTCAGCATCACAGAAAATAAAGAAAGATATGCATAACACTATGATAGTAAAATTTTGAAATTAGAAGCTGTATCTTGGACTGTGTTGGGTGTTGTGCTGACAATGACTTTTTACTGCAGTCTCTGCATAAATATAGTTAATTTTGCACATATCAAGAATAACATTTGTTTTAAAAATCTACAGCTTTCTGTATTATTAAACATCAGTGTATATGTTGTTTACTATGAAAAAAATTACTCATAAAATAAAATTTTATTAACCCATCCTTTAAATATGTATATTTTGTGTGTATATATTTAAATATGGATATTATTTATATACTATATGAGTGCATATGTATGGATACATATACATATATGTATATATGTGGATATATTTAGAACATGAGATCATAATCATATCAATTTTTTTCCTTTCTCTTTCTTCCCTCCATACTCTCCCATATACACTTCCTGGCTCTCTTTCAAATTCATAGCTTTTTTTTATTAATTGTTGTTACATACTTATGTGTGTATGTATGTATATACACATATATTCTTAAATGTAACCGGTTCCATATGTTAAATTTTACTTCTATGTATGTTTCCAGGGCTGACCACTTGGCACTGGATAGCCCATTGATGTGCTTTTCCCTAAGGAAGATGATTCTTCTTGCTCTCTGCATCTCTTAGTTGTCTGAAATTCTGTGACCTCATGGGCTTCCTCCTGTTCTACTTTAGCATGTCCATCTTTGTTGTCCTTGTTTAGCTCTTGTTGGTGAGATGCTATGAAGCTTCTGACATTATTGGGAGAGACTATCTTATAGCAAACTTTCTTATCCTCTGGGTCTTAGGCTACTGTGCCTTTTATAATTCATAAGTGCTAAAAGCACATACCCCACATATTTACTATGGAGATTAAAAGAAATTAAACTTTTAATTAAAAGCATCAAACCCTATGTATGACTCCTAGAAATTATCAGCAAACGTCAGTTGCTGCGTTGTCATTATAAATTACTATTTGCCATGCACTGTCGTCAACTCTCTGTATAATCTCATGACAGTCATGACAGTGTTACCAATGAGCAACAGAGAGTGTGTAGCAGTCCTTGCTAAACAGAGTAAACTGAAACTCAGAGTCCTAGGAACAAGCTGGTAAAAGGCAGAACAATAATTCAAAGCCAGGCCGTTCTGCCTTCATTTCCTCCCGCATCACGTTCTGTCTAACACAATACCAGTTGTATATAAGGGTTCAAATTTTAGTTAAAAATTAAAAGCAAAAAAATGAAAAAAAAATGTTTCCCATTTCTATCTCCATATAGCCAGTGACAGTATGTTGCTAGGAGCTATGGCATTGTGCCACCCAGTTATTTCCATTACTTAATTAAGTTCCACTAAACATTATCATGCTGTATCATCTGCCTGTGCTGCTTTAGTCACAATACAAAAAAAAATCTAAAAAGTATAATAATGCTCCTGTATAAATTATTCAACCTCTGTGGGGATTTCCATGGAGCTGGAAACTCAAGGAATCCTCCCTTGTAGTTGAGGCAATAGGAACTAGTAGGAAAAGAAATACCAAAGCCAAGATGAAAATGTCCCATAATTCTCTACTCTCACCCACTGCTGCTATTTTTATAGTTTCCTGATTCCTCTCTGAGGTTTTACAACCTTTAAAGTGTTTACTCTCACTTTCTGTATATAGTCCAGATGAGTTTCATTATCTATGCCCACAACACTAATTATTTTTCCTCAGAAAAATTCCTTCTAACTGAAAACAAAATAGCCTTTCTATGCTATTTCTGGAGACTTCTCAGTCACTACAACTGGAAATTGAAAATGCAATAAACAAATGACAATGGCAAACCAATGAGACACATAATTCAATATCCAAAACAAAACCAAGTAGATTGCTTGTTTGTAAAGAGTCTCTTTCATACAGAGCCAACTGTGGTTTTAGAATACTTAGGGCATAGGAATAGTCCTGGGAAACAATTATGTATAATAAAAGAATAGTTATCATAGAAAGCATCGGATGGGAATGAGATCAGGTCCTTTGCATTATTGTGAACATATTTCTACTATGCCTTCAATCATACAATGTTATAATCAGCAATGTCTTAAAATACTGGGTTGGAATGGAAAAAAAAAAAGGAGATAAGCTAATATCTCCAGGGTAGCTGAAACACTCAAAAAATACCATCAATATCCTAAACAGAGCCTGATGGCTTAGGCCTGTAACCCCAGCTATACCAGAGGCTGGGGATGAAGAAGGTTCAATAGAATGATACCTTGTCTCCAAAAATTAAAAAAAAAAGGAACAGGGACAATCAGGGGCTCTATTTCAGTGATAGAGCCCAAGACCCTAGACAAAATAATCCTCCTCCCCGCAATTGCTCTCCCGACAGCCCCTTGTCCCATTGTCTTTCATTGCTTCAAGCAAGGTGTCCTGGCTCCGGGTCTAGCCTGCTTATCTTTGCCAAGATGAGTTGCTTGTTCTTCTTCTCCTCCTTCTTCTTCTTCTTCTTCTTCTTCTTCTTCTTCTTCTTCTTCTTCTTCTTCTTCTTCTTCTCCTCCTCCTCCTCCTCCTCCTCCTCCTCCTCCTCCTCCTCCTTCTTCTTTTTATTTATTTGTTTATTACAGTTTATTCACTTTGTATCCAGCTGTAGCCCCCTCCCTCGTTTCCTCCCAGTCCACCCTCCCTCTTCTGCCCTTATATAGAGGTCCAATGGGCTATCGATTGCACCACAGAGCCAGGCTTGTTATTGTTTTTGTCCCCTACTGGGGGGAAAAAACAGAATTATGAGGAGACATTAGGAATATCTATCTAGGTGTCAGCTGGGTTCTAAAACTCTTATGATAAAATATCTGAGGCTGTAGAGTTTTATTTCATGATAAATAATATTTCTGGGTTTTCATTTTTTTTTGGGGGGACAGGGCCTCTCTATGTAGCCACTACGAGGCTCACTATGTAGACCAGGCTACCCTTACATTCATACAATCTATGTCTGCTTCCCTCCTGAGAGCTGAGATGAAAGGCATATGCCATCACATTCTGCTAATACTAAATAATGCTACCATAGCCCAAGAGAATTAATAGGAATGCCCAATTCATAGTTTTAATTTACTTCTTAGAAATTCTAGTTCAATATGTAAGTTGTTATACTTAATAACCAAGAAATGTGGATGTTATATGCATTAACAGCTTCATTAGGTCTTCCTAAACACACACACAACTCATTCCTGCAAATACTCTCCTGTAACTGCTAGGAGAGTAGCAAATGATTCTCTGAATCTGCATACACACTCTCACTGCCAAAATTACTATTCCCTAAAAGGGTTTCTATTACAACAGAAATAGCTATATTGACTTAAAAGAGGAAATGACTCCTACTGACCCATTCTTTATTCTTAAACTAAAGGCTTTGGAGATGGCTTATCTATATAATGTATTACGTACTTGGAGAAACAGCATTGATCAGGATGATGGTGAGACACTGAGTTCACTCTCATCCTTTTACTTTTAGGAGGGACTGCTATACTGAGGTTGTTTCTTTGCCAGTAAAGAAAGAGCATGAGTGGCTCAGGAAGCATTCCCTCTAAGCTCCACTTTCTTTAGGAGACTACGGATTGCACCTCCATCATTTTTTTATGTCTGTTTTCTCAAGCAAACATATTTCTGAGCATTTCATAAATCATCAAGAATGAGAGAACAAAGGAAAGGCATCTGACCTTATTTCCTTTGACACTGCCAACCAAGGGTCTGTGCATCCCAGGGACACACTTTCATCATGCTTACCCCAGAGAACAGCTTGATCATAGAGACGGCTTCCAAGCAGAAAAAAATTAGAAGAAAAAGAAGCCGTACGTACCCTTCCACCAGAATAGTCATAAAGTTGTTCTAGTGCAGAAACCTAATTTTATTAGTTTGGAGTCAGATGGTATAACCTGCCATTACGCATACAATATCTCACTGTTGTTTTTAGTTACCGCCTAAGTTGGAACAACATAATCTAGAGGAGTTTTTATTATTATTATTATTATTATTTTCTGTTTTTTTCTTTCATCAAAATATTATTTTATCAGTTTGTTTTATTTTTTTTTCAATGCTGTTTATTCAGGAACATTGAACAATCCTCGGACCCCGGGGAAAGCCAGCCCACAGCTTAAATAGCCTCTGGGTAGCCAACCCAGGCGTGCCACGGGGGCAATGCAGATAGGTCCACATACATGGAAGCAAGCCAGATCCTCGGCCTTAGCCAAATGTGGAGTTGTTCGTGACAGAGAGCACTCACCATCGGGAAGGTGGAAGGCGGAAACCAGCTCCATCTTTAAGGCATAGCATTCCGCAGCTCTCTACAGTTCCCCCTTTTTGTTTTAGACGCATCAGGCAAGAGTAGAGGTCTGATCTCTGATATTAGAAATAAATTGGGACTTTGTACAGATGTTCATTTAGGTGTCATCCACCCAAAGAGCATCAGACCCGTCCGATACCTTTTTCTCAGAGGCGGGACCTGGGGCATCAACCCGCATGCAATCAGACATGCTCTTCTCTGGGTCCAAAGCGGCTGACCCTGAGTGCAGTGCTTAGCCTCGCATCCTGAGCGTATCATTTTAGCTTTTTATGGTATCCAACCATGCTTGGGGAGAATGTCCTGCTTCAATGGCTGTAAAGGCCTGAATGATCATGGCTGCATCACACTGTTGTGAGACTCTAATCTTGCATATATACCACAGGCAAACCAAGGAGACCAACACCAGAAGGCCTGCTAACACTCCCATGCCTGCCCATTCCTTCAGATGATTCATGGCTGCAGCAATCCATGTTGATAATCCTGTGGCTAGTCCTGCGTCCACTCTGGTAGAATTTACTGTGACAATGGCCACTCTCAGCTGCTCCATCGTAGTATCGAATTCTCCAGTCCAATTACCTAAAATATAGCTAGACAATTGTTTAGACAAATTTGCAGCACAGGAAAAATTCTCATGTTGTATGCTAGTGACACAGAGTCCAGCATACTTTCATTGACAGCCAGGTTGAGCGATTTGCCATAGGGTATCAATTTGCTCCTGCAAGAGGTCAATCCTCTGATTGAACACCATCAAGCTTCCTTTTAGTTGAGCATTAATTCCTTTATGTACAACTAAGGCATGAGCTACATTGGCTAAATGATTATTCAGCATCTGAGCAGTCTGCCCAGTATGACTCATGGCTAATGCCCTGGTGGTAGCTCCAACAGCCGTCAATGAGATGGTAGTAACAATGGTGGCTGTAGTTCCAAGATCCCTTTTCTGTCTGAAGAGAGTCATAGCGTGAGGGGCATCAATGGGCACAGGCACCCAGTGAGGCATGCGAGTAACCAGGGCATACCTAAATTTACTAGCATTCCAGCATTGGGCAAAAAAGCAAGTATCATTACCACAATTACTTGGCTCTATCTGGCTAATAATGAATAAAAATGGGGGATATAGACAAACAGGTGTGGGCTTATAGGAAATATTATGAGAAGCCTTAACCCCTCGTTGGAACATCCTGCGTCAGTTCTAGAACTAGCAGTGGTGGTGTCCGAGGTCTGAGTAGGTTCAGGAGACCATTGCCCCCAGGGGCAAGACGTGCTCCATGCCAATTGACTAACTCCATGTTTTCCTCCAATTTTGAAAGTCATTTAAGGTTCTTAAATTATTTTTTCCCTTTTTTCTTAAATTTTTCATCAATTACACTTTATTCATTCTGCATCCCCCCATAAGCCCCTCCCTCCTCTCCTCCCAATCCCACCCTCCCTCCTCCCTCTGCTTGCATGCCACTCCCCAAGTCCACTAATAGGGGAGGTTCTCCTCTTCTTTCTGATCTCAGTCTGTCAGTTCACATCAAAAGTGACTGTATTGTCCTCTACTGTGGCCTGGTAAGGCTGCTCCCCGCCCCCCAGAGGGAGGTGATCAAAGAGCAGGCCAATCAGATTATGTCAGAGGCAGTCCCTCTTCACATTACTATGTAACCCAATTGGACTCTGAACTGCCCTGGGCTACATCTGTGCAGGGGTTCTAGGTTATCTCCATGAATAGTCCTTGGTTGGAGTATGAGTCTCTGGGAAGTTCCCTATGTTCAAATTTTCTTGTTCTGTTGCTCTCCTTGTGGAGACCCTGTCCTCTCCAGCTCTTACTATTTCCCAGTTCTTACCTAAAAAATTTCCGTTCACCTGCCCAACAGTTGCCCATCCGGCTCAGCATCTGCTTTGATAGTCTGAAGGGCAGAGGCTTTCAGAGGCCCTCTGTGGTAGGTTCCTAGGTTGTTTCCTGTTTTCTTCTTCTTCTGATGTCCATCCTCTTTGCCTTGCTTGATGGGGATTGGACGTTTTAGTTAGGGTCCTCTCTCTTGCTTAGTTTCTTTAGATGCACAGGTTTTAGTGGGTTTGTCCTATGTTGTATGTCTATATGAGTGAGTATATACCATGTGTGTCTTTTTGCTTCTGGGACAACTCACTCAGGATGATCCTTTCCAGATCCCACCATTATTTTTATTTTCTTAATCCACAGAATGTCAGTACTGGGGCTCAGAGCTCCAGCTGCCAACTCTGAATTTTGAAGATGTGTTAAAAGATGATGAGCATGCATACAAATGGCTCTCCAGCCTCAAGAAAGTAGGCATTGTGAGACTCATTGGAGCAGCTGACAGACGCGGGGAGATCACAAAACTTGGGAAAAGAATTGGCTTCCTGTACCTCACATTTTATGGGTGAGTTGTCAGATGATTTGGCTTTACCATCGCAAATATAGTTGTATCTATTTCCAAGAGGGAGTAGGCTTTGATTGCAAGATAAATGTATTTATTCTTGTGCTTATATTGTAAAGAGGATTAGAAGTGAAAGAGACCTTCACAAGCCAAAGTATACACACTGGTAGCACACAGACATATTTACATGTGTTTGGTTTGGCACATAAGGTGTTAAAAGAAAACAGAATTAGTTGTCAACACTTTAAGACTCAGAGGCTTGAAATTTATGTGGACTTATCTTTTCTTGAAAAACTAGATCTAGAAACACTAAGCCTAAATCTAGCATGCCAGCAATCTACTGAGCGTAAACAGGCTGCACCTTGCATCATTTGATGACATCTTCTCCCTCCTCAGAGCAGCTAGGCTGTGATATCATAGGAGTATGTTGTCCCTAACACACAGTAAGATGTTCAAATGATCAGGAGCATTTGATAATCCATCATTTGTGTGAGTTTAATCATAGCAAAAGACTATGTCATGTTTGGTAATGGACAACATATTCCTGACCATTAGCATATGGATTGACTTACACTATTAGTATGTTTTCTTTATATAAAATGTATATCATCCTTTCATCTGCAAGAATTGATGGTTCCATGGAAATTGCAAAAAGAATAGGTAAATGAATGGGGAAAATATTTTAAATTATTAAGAGCCTTAAAGAATCAACTTATATTCCAAATTTTCATGAGTAATAATATAAAAAGGCAAAATATAAATCTAGGTTGCCTCTCCATGATCCAACTCTACTTCACTGTTAATAACATGAAGAAAATACATGAGAAAGTACTTTTGAGACTGAACTAAACAGAACACCTCAAAATAAATTTCTTGTAAGTTTTGCTTATTTTTCATTTACATATAATAAGCATTTGAGTCTATCCTAAAGCACTTCACAATCTTACAATAGAAACCAGTTTTGTGCACTTTTTGGAGCTTCCTAGCCCCACCCAAACCACTCACCCATCTGACTGGGGGTCAGAATCTTAATTTTGATTTTGGGTTTTACATCTGTTCTGCTTTTTTCTACAGGTCCTATAATGGGGTTTAATAACTTGGCCACTGATCTAATACTGTGAAATTTTTTTAATACATAGTTAAGGCCCATTGTCAAAACAGATCAAACCTGCTTTTCCTCCTGATTCCATTTACCCAAAACCTACACAACCAGCCAGAGTGACTGATCCTCCCCCACCACTCCTTGCTCATATGATCAAGCCTTCCCAGGATACCTCACACTGCACACACGGCCATGTATCTATTTCTTGCCACCTCACTACAACTGTCCCTATATGTTACCAGAGTTCTCTCCACATTTTCTGCATTTTTGATTCTCTAAGCTCAATAACCAGCAGAGGGTTTTGTTGTCGTGCTGGTTTGATTCTGTTTGCCTATTTCAGACTTGGGCTATTACTGCTGGTGTTAAGAGAGTGGGATAAATCGAACATAAACTGAACACTTGCTTTAGTTATCTTCTTTTATTCTCCTCTTCTCGGTAATGTGGGAAAGAGATACTGAAGTAACATGAGACTTAAAAAAATATCCATGGGTTTTCATTAGCGTTCTAAGGGGTACCTAAAATAGTATATCTCAGGCAACATATACTATTTTAGATGCTCCATTTTTAAACTACAAACATCTGGGTCCTATCTGCAAAGATTTTCTTCATCATGAGTGACATTTGACCTCTGCATCAGGACTTTAAAATTTCAGCAGAGGATTCTCATGCGTAAAAAAAAAAAAGAAAAAGAGAGCGAGAGAGAACTGGAGAGGATGTGGAGCAAAAGGCACTCTCCTCCATTACTGGTGGGAGTGCAAACTGTACAACCACTTTGGAAATCAATCTGGCACTTTCTCAGAAAATTGGGAATAGATCTACCTCAAGATCCAGCTATACCACTACCGGGCATAATATACCCAAAAGATGCCCCAAGTCTGAAATTGGTGGAAATGAGGAAACAGAATGGGAGCCTACTATGGAGGGTCTTCTGAAAGGCTCCACCCAACAGGGGATCAAAGCAGATGCTGAGACTCAAAGCCAAACTTTGGGCAGAGTGCAGGGAGAATTATGGAAGAAGTGTGGTGGGGAAGAGGGGGATAGAAGGACATATAGGGGACAGAAGCCCCACAAGGAAACCAACAAAGCTAAAATATCTGAGCCCTGGGAGTCCTGCAGAGACTGATTCACCAACCAAGGAGCATGCATGGAGAGGACCTAGATGCCTTGCTCAGATGTAGCCTATTGACAGCTCAGCCTCCGGGTGGGTCCCCGAGTAAGGGGAACAGGGGCTGCCTTTGTCATGAACTCAGTTGCCTGCTCTCTGATCACTAGCCCCTGATGATGCATCTTTACCAGGCCACAAAGGAAAAGGATCCAGGCAGTCCTGATGAGACTTGATAAACTATGGTCAGGTGACAAAGGAGGAGAACTCCTCTTTTCAGTGAACTAGAGGAAGGGAATGAGGGGAAGAGAAAGGGAGGGTAGGACTGGGGGGGGAGTAGAGAAAGGGAGCTTCAATCGGCATACACAATGAAAAAAAATGTGAAAAAAAATAAATTAATATTAAAATAAATTTGAGACCTTCTGGTTGAGAGGAAGGAACCGTTGTAGACATATACACCTCCACAGCAGAAGGACCTTGAGTACTGTTCAGCCTCTGAACTCTCCCAACTCTCTCTCACAAAAGTCCCTTATTATACTCTTAGGACACAAATATCCATCTGTTCTTTTCCATTTAAAAATACTCGCTTGGAGAATTTTAAATACTTGAGAGACAAGAGTATTTATTTTTAGTTCTTGGCCAGCAGCTCAATGATTGATTGATTTATAAAATTAAAAAACAATAGATTCCAGATTTTCATGCATTCTTTATATACAGTAGGCTGAGATTAATGCTTAATGAACAAATGATACCACGATGTTTATAAACATTATTTTTTTTTCTTTAATGTACAAGTGCTCTGTCTGCAAGTATACCTGCATGCCAGAAGAGAGCTTCAGATCACTTTATAGATGGTCCTGAGCCACCATGTGGTTTTGGAAATTGAACTCAGGACCTCTGGAAGAGCAGACAGTGTTCTTAATCACTGAGCCATCACAATAGCCTGCCAAGATGTTTTTAAAAGGTTATAAAATAGCAGTTGAATTAACAAATATTATAACCTTTTATAGTTATTCATCTTTTTTGTATTTTTAATTTTTTTATTAATTACAGTTTATTAACTTTGTATCCCAGCTGTAGCTCCCTTCCCTCATCCCTTCCCAATTCCTTCCCTTTCTCCCTCATCTCCTCCCATTCCCCTCCCCAAGCCCACTGAAAGGGGCAGTTCTCCACTCCTTCTCTCTGACCCTAGCCTATCAAGTCTCACCAGGACTGGCTGCATTATCTTTGAAGACAAAGTACACTTCAATCTTCACATCTGCATTTTCTCAGATGTCATTATTGTCATTATTCTGCCAGCCCATCTGCCAGTACATCTTCTAGACAATATTGTTTCATGCAACTATGTGCAACACTCAACAGCATCAATACCCCAGTGATTCCTGGAATAAGGACTACAAGCTGGTAAACAAACTTTCACTGTTAGTTTTGCCAGTTTCAAAAGGGTATGGAGATAAGAATGTAAAAAGAAAGTAATATTTTTAGGATTTAAATCTTGATTTAGAATAATGCATTTTATAGAGAATGGAGACAAAGACTCTCGCTCCTACCATATCAACAAAAATAAAATACTTAACTTTCAGAAACTCTTTGGGGATATGTGAAAAATTATTATTGAAGAAATTATTTTAACTTCATGAGATAATTTAACTCAGTCATTCTGAGTTACCTTTCATTAAGCGGTGTCATCTTTCATGAGTACAAATTAGAGTAAATCATAAAGAAACAATTGCGTAAATGAAACAGAATGTCACCCTTGAATATCAATGTGTGTAAGGAATTATGTAGGCATTTTGTTCCAAACTGGGCTTGAGTTTTTATCTTATAGAAAGTGATTATCTAAACAAATAAAAATTCCACAAAAACCCAAAGAGCAGATTTCAAAGAAGCCAGGGACATTTGACATTGCTGACACATGCCGAAAGAAGTTCGAAGAGGATGAATGCTCCTTCAACATACAGCAAATTAGAATCAAAATGGCATAGTATCTAACTAAGATGGCCTCTGAAAAAGCTAGCTCAACAGTTAAAAACTTATACTGTCCTTGAACACGACCAGAATATGTTTCCTGCCACCTATGTTGATGGGCTGTTCACAACTGTCTGTAATTCCAGCTCCAGGAGATTCAACAGCCACTATGGGCTCTACAGGCACCTCTACTCATGTGCACAAACCCACACTCAGACACACAAATATGAATAATTTTATTTATGCTGACATATGTAAGTGTGTGTGACATCATAAATACCTATTTAATTAACCGTGCTATGTTCTGTGGCATCCCTTCTTCAACCTTATGCTAATCCAACTCAGACACACACCATTCCACCTCATGCCTGTCATGGACTAGTAGAACCGAGACATCTGTATCTCATTACCACTGTCATTTGGCGCTCCAGACTGCTGAAAATGTTGGGAAATCAAGATTCTGGTTTTAGAACCAGATTAGCGCCTATACTGCACACAGCATGTGAGAGACAATGGTAGATAACATAAAATTATAATAACATAATAACATAAAAAAATTATAACATAATAACATAAAATTATTTCTACTTTTTTCTTCAGTAATCTTATTTTAGTTATAACAAGTTCAGTATAAAAGAGAATGAACACAGTTGTAAGCTATACCTACTGATTATTTGCTAGCTTGTGCAGTGTTTAAAACTACAGATTTAAGACAATATTGAGAAATCTGAATGATCTCATATAAGGACAAAATCAAACCCTCAAATTCCTTTTCTTTTTTATTATTTATTTTTATGTTTTTATTAATTATACATTATTCACTTTGTATCCCTCCTGCTTCCCTCTCTCCTCCCCTCCCAAACCTTCTTTTTCTCCCTCTTCCCCACGCATGCCCCTCCCCAAGTCCACTGATAGAGGGGGTCTTCTTTTCTTTCCTCCTGATCCTAGTCTATTAGTTCCTTCCTCAGTTGTTTGTTCAGAATTGTTTACTCTCGTCTATCTAAACCCTCTTATCGCAGGAAAAGAGTGCTTGCTTTTCCATCCCTGTCATTTACTCTCTTGACAGACAACTCATAGCAACTTTGTTTAGAACTGGCTTTTGTTTTTGGCTTTGTTTGTTTTAATGTTGTTTTTTTTTTTTTTTTTTTTTTGGTTGGTTGGTTGGTTGGTTGGTTTTGGTTTTGTTTGGTTGATTTTTCTTTTCTTGGTCTTTCTAACTTAGTCAACTAAGCTTTTTCATACTCCCGTCCAACAATCATTCCTGGTGCACTATCCTTCATCTGGAAGCCTCTTTCAGCTGCTGGGAGGGAATCTACCTCAGCCAAGTGCTGTGTAATATTAGTACCCGTACTTTCTTCCCAAGTCCAGGCATTATGACAAAAAAATAACCTATTTTTACTTCTCACACAAATGAACAAATTTTGTATTCTCAGTGGCCAATGGAGAGGATGTAAATTCTCCTCTCCTCCATTAGTTTATAACATAAAATTATTTCTACTTTTTTCTTCAGTAATCTTATTTTAGTTATAACAAGTTCAGTATAAAAGAGAATGAACACAGTTGTAAGCTATACCTACTGATTATTTGCTAGCTTGTGCAGTGTTTAAAACTACAGATTTAAGACAATATTGAGAAATCTGAATGATCTCATATAAGGACAAAATCAAACCCTCAAATTCCTTTTCTTTTTTATTATTTATTTTTATGTTTTTATTAATTATACATTATTCACTTTGTATCCCTCCTGCCTCCCTCTCTCCTCCCCTCCCAAACCTTCTTTTTCTCCCTCTTCCCCACGCATGCCCCTCCCCAAGTCCACTGATAGAGGGGGTCTTCTTTTCTTTCCTCCTGATCCTAGTCTATTAGGTCTCATCAGGAGTGGTTGCATTGTCTTCCTCTGTGGCCTGGTAAGGCTGCTCTCTCCTCACGGGGAGGTGATCAAAGAGCAGGCCAATCAGTTCCTGTCAGAGAGTCCCTGTTCCCATTACTATGGAACCCACCTGGACACTGAACTACCATGGGCTACATCTGTGCAGGGGTTCTAGGTTATCTCCATGCATGGTACTTGATTGGAGTATGAGTCTCAGGAAAGACACCTGTGCTCAGATTTTTTGGTTCTATTGCTCTCCTTGTAGAGCTCCTGTCCTCTCCAGATACTACTATTGCTGAATTCTTTCATAAGATTCCCTGCACTCTGCCAAAAGTTTGGCCATAAGTTCAGCATCTACTTTGATAGTCTGCAGGGCAGAGCCTTTCAGAGGCCCTCTGTAGCAGGCTCCTGACTTGTTCCCTGTTTTCTCCTTCTTCTGATGTCCATCCTCTTTGCCTTTCAAATTCCTTAACAATTGTGTGACTACATAAACTAGCCGGCTATATCCCAAGGTCTCATCATTTACATAAGTGCATTTGGGTGTCACAAAGTGAGAAAGGAGGAGAATTAGGAGGAAAGTGTTCTCATTTGAGCAATTAACTGGTCACCATTCTGCAGTCATTGAAACAAATATGTAGATATCACTGTCCTGTTCATATTGAACACCTTGTTAGTCAAAGTGGTGACCTGATCTGATTCATATCATCAGCAACAACTCGATGTCTGACACACAAGTTCCTGTTGAGTGAGTTTTCAATCCTAAAGATTTCCATCAAGCCAAAACTATAAAACCTTTCTTAGCATTATTGACAACTGTTTGTCTTTATTTCAAAAATTAACCTTGAGGAAGGGACTCATAGTAACTCTTCATCAGAAAGTCTAGCAGAAGAGTCAAAGGCTTGCAACCATATCTACCTAAACTTCTCTCTTTCTAGACTGAGACCACAATTACAAATTTATATATATATATAAATATATATATATATATATGTATATATATATAGGTTTTTGTTTCTCTAAAGCTGTTTTATTCACTGGGGTAAGAGTATTACGCAGGCACATGTAGGAAGGACTAGGCTGTTTGTGTAATGAACTGAAAATGAAAGAATTCTGAAATTAAGTTCAGGAATAAAATTAAGACGTGGTAC
This sequence comes from Meriones unguiculatus, assembly GCF_030254825.1. NCBI lineage: Eukaryota > Metazoa > Chordata > Mammalia > Rodentia > Muridae > Meriones > Meriones unguiculatus. The sequence continues at coordinate 31,507,829 of NC_083365.1, forward strand.
AGAGAAAAAAGTGGTAAAAGAAAATAAACAGGATCTTAATGTTTATCAAATGCAATCTTATTGTCAAATAACACTTAAAAGGGCCCAGTCATAGTCAAAACTATAAATAAATACTTTGAAATACTTTTTCCAAAGACTTCGGAAACAAATTAAGTCCTGAAAACTGTAGGGCATCCATATTAAATTAGTTCCTGAAGAGTTGCTCCAGAACAAACGAGAGTTTAATCACAGATTTGCTCTGTGCTACTTGAAAGTACGAAGCCCAACTGTCTTACGATTTCTCATATCTCTGTTTCTCCTCGGCTGAGGGTTGGCCTCACTTTTCTGGAGTGTTTTAATCCCCACCGTGCCTTCTGAGATCCTAGGATGAAAGTTTGCTGGAATGAGAATAAACTGCTAGTACTGCCCAGTTTCACATCTGCATGAGGGCCTTGCGTGCAGACTGCATCAGATGAATAAAATCAAACAGAAAAAAATAGATGTTTCTAGTGGGCTGTCTGTCAAGTACATCAGCCAGAGCGGCTCATGCTGAAATGGTGTCTGGGGACTACACCTGACCAGCCTTCCCAGCATCCATTGGACTTGAGCTGGGCCTACGATAGCCATCTGTAAACCAGCCCAGCAACAAGTCACATGCTAGGTTGTGTTAGAGATTGTGGATGCGTGGGTGAAATAGTCACAGCCCCTGGCATCCATCCCTTTAGAAATCATTCCCACCGTTAGCACCGCCTCCAAATCTGACTTCGGAGCTACTTGTTTGACACGCGTGCTACCAGACACTATTTTTGAAGTATGGGGATGAAACTGGGAAAGAAAAAAACAAGCTAACCCATTTTGTTGAACTCTGGCCGAGAAACACTTGGGGCTCGGGAGAGTGGAACAATGCAGCCTGTCTTGAATAAAAATGGTTTGTGGGGTATGGAAACCAACCTAGAAGTGATTCAGACTTGAGAGGAAAACAAAGAAAACTTGTCTGAGTTTTGAATTTGGGTTGTAATCTTATCCCACTTTTAAAAGACTGAACCAGTGGAACTTCATAATGGGTTGTTTTAAATATAGCGTTTGAGTAGGAAGAAAGCCTTGGAAACGAGTATTCTAGTAGGGACTAGGGTTTCTCCCGCAGGGTGACATAGAGTTCTGCTCCTTCAGCCATTGTGACCTCCAGTGCATGTTATCTGCCAAGAGCCAGTCACTGGGGTTCCTTCTGTGGTATTAAGTTTCACAGTAATTAGCACTGCTGCCAGCCAAACCGCTTGACTATGAGGTCATCTCATGAACGGAAGAAAAAAAATAACTGCTGTGCCTCATGCTACCTAAAAAACATTTGAGAAAATGAGTGAGATGGCCTGTTTAGGCAGCCACTTGACAAGTCCTCCGATGCCCGTGGCAGTTACATTCTGTGCTGCCAAGATGAGCTGCTGTTACTGAGACAAGAGAAATTATTTTCGTAAGCATCTTTTACGGTTTAGATATTAAACCCAGTCTCTGCAATCAGTGTTTTGAATCCTCACAAATCTGATAATAATTAACATCCCGCATTTTACAGGTAAAAATCTGAGGTAAACACAGGGTCACTTGACTCAACAACCCACCCTTTTTTCTTTGCAACATTCCACCATCGCAGTTTGGATTGAGTTATTTCCTTTATGGCTTGTAATGCTGGGATTTTTAGCTCTCAAATCTGGATTCTAGGGAGATGGCTCAGTTGATGAAGTTGTTGCTGTACACACATGAAGACCTGAGTTCAGATCCCCAGAGCCCACATAAAAAAACAACTATCAAAGTGTGCACCTGTAATCCTAGTATTGGACGGATGCCCTAAGCTTACTAACTAGTCAGTCCATGTGAATCTTTGAGCTTGAGACTTAATGGAAGACCTTTTCCAATATAATAGATGGAAAATAATTGAGGATGATGCCTGACACACCTAACACACACACATACACTCACACATACTATATTTGCACTAAAGTTTTCAGAAGTTTTGTTTTGCTGTCTTTTGAATTCTTAGTCTTTGATAATGAAGGCCTTTAGAAATTCCTTTGGAGCAATTTTTTTGTCAATCCTGTTTGCAAAGCTATAAACATTTGCAGGTGGTAAGGAACTATCTATTACTATTTATCTTCATTAAACAATTTCTTTAAATCTTTTATGAATTTTTTTCAACTTTATTGCAACATGATTTTTAAATGTATAAATTTAGCGTAGACAATGTAATGTTATGATACATGTACACACTATGAAATGGTTAATACAAAAACCTAATTTACATATTCACCACCTTACAGTTTGTGGTGGGGTTGTATGTGTGTGCCAGCTAGATACACTTGATAATCTATGCCTCAGCAAATTGCTTATACACAACACATGATCAACTGTAGTGAAAATACTGTAAATCTGCTATAATTGAAAGCTTAAACTTTGTTTTTAGATTTATTTAGATTTGTGTGTATACCGTTTTGCCTGTGTGTACATGTAGACATCATATGTATGCCTAAAGGCCAGAAGAAGGCATCAGATCCTCTGGAAGTGGAGTTATAGACAGTTATTAAAACCATGTGAGTGCTAAGAACTAAACCTGGTCCTCTGCAAGAACAGCCAGTGCTCTAACTGCTGAGCCATCTCTCAGTAGTTTTGCAATTTAAACCAATGCCTCTCCCATTCCTTTCATCCTTAGCTCATGATAAACACCATCTATTCTCCGTTACTCTTGGTCTGATATAACACATGCATAGAAAAATCCGCATAAAATAAATCCCCAGCTAAATGAATTATCATGCTAATACTCTTAAACAAGGTCTGGGTCAAAAAACTAGATCACGGCAACTACCTCAGACTGCAACCACGCGTATTAACCAAGGGCGACCTTTGGGGACCATATCGTTTGCTTGCTTCCTTACTTTCTTGGTTCAGGCTTGTCAACCCTCTCCCCACCCTGTCCGTGTGCTTTCCTTGGCATTACTTCTCACTCTCTCAATTTTCTGGGTTTGTTTGTTTGTTTTTATCTTTTTTTTTTAATCTGCCGTCGTTGGTTTGAGTAAATATAAATTTGTTGCTTAGCCCAAGTCCTGTATTTATTTTGCCTGTCTGAAACCCAGCCTCTTGTAAATTTCTCAGGAAAGACCCAAGGGAACAATATTCTCTGAATTCTTGAATGTTGACAGCAGCTTAAGGCTTTTCCTTCTACTTGAAAATTGGCCTGGCTAAATAAAGAATTCTTGGTTCACATCATGTTTAACAAGTCAGGAGACTTTTATTGGTAATCAGATTTTTTTTTCCTTAGGAGGAATGTAATATCTCTACCTGGATGGGTGACTTTTTTTCTTCTTGAAGTCTGGTCATTTTGCGTGCCATGTTTTGGTGTGGGTTAGTCTGGGGTCAGTTCTTCAATGAGCAGTTACACGTTTTCCTTTTAAATATCAAGGATTTTTGTTTTGTTTTGTTTTGCTTTTCTTGAAGTTTTTCAGTTTTTTCTGTTCCTTTGTCTTGAGTTTCTCCTCATGGGACTCTTCATCACACATGCATTCACATGCCCTCCTACTACCCTCTCTCACCTCACATCGTTCTTTCTTCGATGAATTTTATTTATTTACTAATGGGGGGTGGGGGAGGGGTGGGTGTGCCTGCACATGTGTATGCATCTGCTTATCTCCATGACCTTGGGAGCCTAATAAGTGCACCCGATTTTGAACAGGAATTGTTAGCCAGCAGATATGGGTGTTGGAAGCTAAACTCAGGTCCTCTGCAAGAGCAAAAAGTCCTCTTAACCACTGTGGAGTTATCCCTCTATCCGTCTTTACTTAATTTTTAAATTCACCTTATTTTTCTCTACTAGCCACCTAAGCACATTATCTGTTGTGTATATTTGATTTCTCGTTGCTTCTAGTTTAGTCTTCACATAAGGATTTTTTCTTTCTGAAGTATACCATTACATATTTGAGTTTCTATTTCTGATAGACGTATTCTCCACCTATTGAACCATTTCATTAAAAACTACTGGACTCATTAGAAGTGAATATAAGTAGAAAATAATATAAAGTAGAAAAATGTGGTTCTGGGGAGATGGCTCAGTGATGAACAGCTCTTGCTCCTCTTCCAAAGGACCAGTGTTCATTTCCCAGGATCTATCACCTATCACTCACAAGTACATGTAACTCCAACTCAGGAGCATCTGACGGCCACTGCTAACCTCTGCAGGTCTCTGCACACACATGCACCCACACACACATGCACAGAGATAATAAATATGCATTTTGTTTTTGAGAAATGGTCACACTCTGTAGGCCAAGCTGGCCTCGAACTCATAGATTTTGGTTTTGAAGTCCTGGGATTAAAGACATGTGCCACCACACCCAGCTAAAATAAAGCTTTTTGAAAACATAGGAAAACAAAATGCTTTCCATCTTTGTGAAGCCACACCCACCTAGAGGGTAATGTCAGTACTCTGTTATCTTACTGCTTGTGCTGCTTTCTTCCTAACAAACCTCTTAGTATTTTGTTGCTCTTTTCGTATGAGATTAAACTTAAAAAAAAAAAAAAAAAAAAAATTTAAGAGAACAGATGCTCTAGAAGTCTGAACTCATAAATTTAAAGCTCGGTTTCAACACTATAGCTCAGCTTTCCGAAGTCAGTCATTCTTCTCCTGTGCAGCCTTCTTCCTTGTGTTGATGCAGGTGATGCGTTGTTCAATATGAAAACTGTTCTTCAAAAAGAAGATGTGTTGTGGAATGGAGACTTGCTGAGTTATGTTCTAAAATTAATGATTGCTTGATCCCATACCATACTGTTGACCTCTTAAAATCAAGTATTCTGGAATAAGGACCCCCTCACCCATTTCACTGCCATCTGCCACTGCCTTCCTACACTAACAGTGAATGTCCTCTAATGGTCTATGCAGACAAGGCTGTACCCCAAAGGAAACCCAGATACTGTGGGTCTTGCCATGCATTTTCCACATCAACCCATGCCTTTGCCTTAGACCCCAAGCCTCAGCATTTAGCTGTTAATTTTTCAGTGGTACAGAAAACAGGGGAATGTGTTGAATAGCAGAGTGAATTTACTTCAAGTGTGCAATTAAAGTCCAAACTTGGACTTTAGTAGTTACTGAAACCCCAACTTGAGAGAACAGGTTGAAGAGAAAACCTGTAGATTAAGAGGATAAAAAGAGGAACAAGAATGATGACTCTGCAGATAGAGCATTTGCTATGTAAGCGCAAGAATGAGAGTTCAGATCCCAGCACCCACATACATGTTAGGTGGGCCTATCGGCCTGTCTGAAATTCTTGTGCTCAGAAGGTGGAAATAGGGATTCCCGTGAGCAAGCTGGCTGAACAGACTAGCCATTGAGCTATGTGTTCAACTGAGATGCCCTTCCACAATGAATATCATGGAAAGTGATAAAGGAAAACTCAAAGTCTTCTACACATGTATACATGAGCTTGCTCAATATGTGCACCCACATGTATTTTAACATGTGTGCATATACACAAGTGACTCGCATGTCAAAAGGGACAAATATTTAAGGTATAAAAAAATATAAATTTTTTGAGCAAAGTTAAACACAGTGTTGATGGATGTATGTTTAGGTGATAAAACTATAATGAAATGCAAAAAAAAAAAAAATGTAACTGTTGAAATCACAGTTTTGGTTACTTTGGAAAGGCCGAAAATGATTGTGACTGGGACAGGCTATGTGTAATAGCTTCAAGTTTTATTTCATGACCTAAGTAGTAATTCCAATAATGTAATAAAAGTTGATCATGTTCCATTTGAAACAGGAATAGACCAAGGATGTTAGCTTTTGCCACTACTATTAAATATAGTTCTGGTGGTTTGAGATAAATAGGATATGAATAGATAGAAATAAATGACAGATATATAACACACATAACATATATGCAGACTTAGAGATGATAGAAGATAGGGAGGTAGATTATAGATAAATCAAAGATAAGGACATGTAGAATAGATAGATAAATGATAGGTAATTAGGTAAATAGATGATGGATACATATTGATTGATTAGATAGATAGAAAGATAGATAGATAGATAGATAGATAGATAGATAGATAGATAGATAGATAGAAAGATAGAAGATAGATAGATAGATAGATAGATAGATAGATAGACAAGTAGATTGGTAGGAGGAAGAAAGGATAAAAAGAAGAAAAGAATGAGAAGAAAGAAAGGAAAAGGAAAGGAAGTTGATAAAAACTCCTACCACAACTAATTCAGATAAGCAAAGATGCAGGACACAAGATGAACAAGTAAAACTTAATTGTGTCTACACAGAGCAACAATGAGAAATCTGAAAAGTAAATTAAGAAAATTGAATGTAGGATAGAATAGAATAGATTTTAACTTACGCCCATCAGAATGGCTAAAATAAAAATACTCAAGTGACAACACACTCTGGAGAGGATGTGGAGAAAGGGTAACCCTCCTTCATTGCTGTTGGGAACGTAAACTTCTACAACCACTTTGGAAATCAATCTAGCACTTCCTCAGAAAATTAGAAATAGTGCTAACTCAGGATCCAACTATACCACTCCTAGGCATATATCTAAAAGATGCTCAAGTGCACAACAAGGACATTTGTTCAACCATGTTCATAGCAGATTTATTCATAATAGCCAGAAGCTGGAAATAACCCAGATGTCCATCAATGGAGGAATGGACACAGAAATTGTGGTACATTTACACAGTGGAATACTACTCAACCATTAAAAACAAAGAAATCATGAAATTTGCAGGCAAATGGTGAGATCTAGAAAAGATTATGCTGAGTGAGGTATCCCAGAAGCAGAAAGACACACATGGTATATGCTCACTTATAAGTGGATATTAAACATATAATATAGGATAAACACACTAAAATCTGTACACCTAAAGAAACTGAACAAGAAGGAGGACCCTGGGTAAGATGATCAATCCTCACTCAGAAAGGCAAACTGGATGGACATAGGAAGAGGGAGAAAACAGGAAACGACAGGAGCCTACCACAGAGGGCCTCTGGAAGACTACCCAGCAGGGTATCAAAGCAGATGATGAGACTCATAGCCAAACTTGGGGCAGAGTGCAGGGAATCTTATGAAAAAGGGGGAAATAGAAAGACCTGGAGGGGATAGGGGCTTCACAAAGAGAGCAACAGAACCAAGAAATCTGGGCCCAGGGGTCTTTTCTGAGACTGATACTCCAACCAAGGACCATGCATGGAGATAACCTAGAACCCCAGCACAGATATAGCCTATGGCAGCTCAGTGTCCAAATGGGTTCCTAGTAAGGGGAACAGGGACTATCTCTGATATGCACTCAGTGGCTGGTTCCTTGATCACCTCCCCTTAATGGGGGAGCAACCTTACCAGGCCATAGAGGAAGACAATGCAGTCAGTCCTGATGAGACTTGATAGGGTAGGGTCAGATGGAAGGCGACGAGGCCCTCCCCAATCAGCGGATTTGGAGAAGGGCATGGAAAGAAATGAGAGAGGGAGGGTAGGATTGGGAGGGAATAAGAGAAGGGGCTACAGCTGGGATACAAAGTGTGTAAATGGTAATTACTATTTAAAAATTAAGTGTTTCCCTGCCATTTGATGTTCCTCTATTGTGAAGTCTCTGTAAAAAAAATTAAAGAAAATCTCTCACAGGATTAGTAATGTTGGGCAGCTATGGTACAGGAAGATGTATGAGTTTATATTTATATTATCTTTATATTCATTAAAATGAATGAATACAATGAACTCTAAAAAAACGGATAGAAAAGAGATGAATAAAATATCTAATAAAATGCAACAAGGAGGTAAAAATCACACAACTAAAATATGAAACATCCCAGAAATATATTGTTTTAAATTAATAAAAGAATGTTTTGTGTTCATCTTAAAATATGTAATATCAGTAAGATTTTAATTCTACCTCACCCAGTCTTCAAAGTCAATGAAATCTTCACCAAAATTACCCTTCTTTTTTTATAAATGGAAAAAAAACTTTATATGAAATCTCAAAGGAGCTACAAGTAGATAAAACTAATTTGTAATCATCCCTGTGAGGTGTTACTGGCATAAGGGTAGACAAAAAAAGCAGAGAAATTGTTGAGTCCATAAATAAAATTATTCTTCATGGCCAAGTGACTCTAAGCAGAGATATTAAGGACATTCAAGTATGAATTAACTTTGTCTTCAGTGAATGGTGCTGGAACAACTGAGCATGCATTGGCAAGTAAATGAAGTTAGGTCTTTAACTCGGACCCTATACAAAATATTAACTGAAACAGATCAAGAGCTAAAAAGTAAGCTGCAAATCAAAAAATTAATCTATAAATCGATATAATCCGTGTTAGAAGAGAACACACAGGTAAATTTGAATGATCACGGCTTGAGTAATGGGTTTGTAGCTATTATACCCAAGTATGGCTAACAAAGAAAAGTTGGATAAGTTGGGTTTCACAAAAATTAAAAACTCATGAGAATCCAAAGACAGTCATTCATGTGGGGCTGGAGAGATGGCTCAGCAGTTAAGTATAATGGCTGCTCTTGCCAAGGACCAAATTCAGTTCCCAGCACTCACATTGAGAGGTTCTCAATCACCTGTAGCTCCAGTTCTATGCTGTTACTCAGTAACTGTACCAGGGAACCTAATGGCCTCTTTTGGCCCTGGAGGAACTGCGTACCTATGGTGCTCATACTCAGGAATGCAGACATAAACATAATAAAAACAAATCTTCTTCAAAGTTAAATGAAAATGAAAAAAAGCCCATAGAATACATGAAAGATTTTACAAATGAGATTTATGACAATAGCCTGTTATCCTAGGCTATTATATAATATTGTATTTATTATATAACATATAACTATTACTATTCAACAACAAAAAATATAACTCAATCTAAAAACAAGGGATTTGTGTAGCTAATTCTACAAAGGCACATAAATACCCAGCAAGTATATCATGAAGTGTTCATTGAAATTAGTCATCAAGAAAATACAAATCAAAACCATAATAACACAACATTAAGTGGGTAAGCTATAATAACAATGTTTCAAAAATCAGGCACAATAAAGTGTAGGTGTGTGTGTGTGAGGAGCTTGAAAATCCTAAACATTGCTAGTTGGAATTAAAACAGATTATAACATCTGTTATAGAAAATAGGTTGGCCATTCCTCAAACAGTATAACAAAGAACACTTATGTGACCTTCCATGTACTCTTATAAATATATTTTAAAAATTAGAAACAGGTGCTCAAGTAAGTACATGTACACACAGGTCCAAACCAGCGATACTTGTAATAACCAAAAAGTAGAAACAGCCCAAATGGACAAACTAATGAAAAATAGATAAGCACACGGAGTTCTCAACGTACAAGCAGTGCAGAATTCGGTCACCCAGCAGAACACAATGGAATGTTATCAGCTATGAAGGGAAGGGAAGTGATAACACATGCTTTAATAGCATGAATGAATCTTGAAAATATTTCACAGAGTGTAAAAGGTCAGGAACAAAAAGACAAATTATATGCAATCTCATCTGTAGTGAATGTTCAAAATAGGGAAACACATAAAGACAGAAAGCAGATCAGTGGTCCTCAAGGATCTCGGAGAGTAGAGAAGGAGAAGAAACTATACACTAGATAAAAAGAAAAACAAAAACTTTAAACTGTTACATTTCTATTATTGTGATAAAACACCATGACCCAAGCAACTAAGAGACAAGAGGTTTATCTGGGCTTACAATTACAGAGGGACAATAATTCATGGTGGCAACATCAGTAGGCATGGTGGCAAAAGCATGAAGGTGAGAGCTTGCATCTTCTACTTCAAGCATAGATCAGAGAGAGAGAAAAAAACTGCTAGCAGAGTAAGGCCTTAGGCTCTCAAAGTAATATATATCCTTCAATGAAGCCATTCCTCTGAAACCTCCCAAAACAGCACCACCAACTGGGGACCAAGTGTTCTGGTATCTGTGCCTATGAGGGACATTCTCATTCAAACCACTATAAGATTTTAGCGAAGTATGACCAAATGTTTGTAGACTAGCTATACTCAGAGTTATTGCTATCATTTAAAAACTGACACTAACTTGTGAGGGAAAAGAGGCAGTCTCTGACACGAACTCAGTTGCCTGCTCTTTGATCACTTCTCTCTGCTGGAAGTGCACAGAGGAAGCAGATCCAGGCAGTCCTGATGAGACCTGATAGGCTAGGGTCAGACAGGAGGGGAGGAGGACTTCCCCTATCAGCAGACTGTGGGAGAGATATAGGGGAGGGAGAAGGAGGGGGGTGTGAGTGGAAGAAGATGAGGGAGGGGCATACAACGGAGATACAAAGTGAATAAATTGTAAAGAATTTTAAAAAAAAATTTAAAAAACCAAAAAAAATCATCATTTTATATTGTATGTGTTTCTTGTAGTAAATCAAATGGGTTCAGCTTTTAAAAACCAGCTCATAATCCCATATACACCTCTCTACCAACCCTGTAAGAGAGGCTAGCATGTGAGTTATTCTTTTTTGCCTTGACAGGAGAAATGCCGAAATGCCAGTTCTTAAAGAGCCACTTCAGAGAAGGAAAGGTTAAACTCCCTTTTCTAGCTCTTAAGTCGTTATGTTAATTATTTCATAAAATGGAAAGTTTCCATTTCCCCTCGCATAGCAAATGCATTGTAACACGTTTCCTCTGGCTTACTGTCAGCCTTTTCAAACACGTGTTTCTTGTATTTTGCAGACATACTTGGCAAGTGCAGGACAAGATTGATGCCAACAATGTGGCTTACACAACTGGAAAGCTCAGTTTCCACACTGACTACCCAGCCCTCCACCATCCACCTGGGGTAAGGTGAGCTTCAACACATTTTCCACGAGCAAGACCAAAGAAGAGCACTCTGAATGAGGTTGTCTACCTCACCGCTGGCTATGTCTCACATACACCTTTCCTTTCTGAAACACAATCCGAACTCACAAACATCTCACGCCTAACTTCTGCACATTCCTCATTTTTTACAGGGGAAAGGACATTTTCGCTCATCTTTAAAAAAAAAAAAAAAATCGGTTCCTTGTCTCTTCTTGGAAATAACCACTGGAGCGTTTTGCATGGCCAAGAACGATTTTAAGACAGCCATATGTCTTGAGATGTCTCTCTCTCATGTATAACCTCAACGAAAGTTAAAGGAGAATGAAACGTGGAAAATACAATGTGTAGTCACACGTCACACATCCATCATTTGTATCAGCAAACGAATTGGGAGCCTGCCAAATTAGGGGTTTTGGAGATGGTTCGATTGATAAAAGCGTCTGCCGCACAAGCGTCAGGACCTGTGCTCAGATGCCTGTCCTCCTGGTAGAAAGGTGTGGTGTGCCACTACGCCTGTAATCCCAGATCTGGGGAGGCAGAGAGGAGCTCTCTGGGACGTGTGAGCGAGCCGGCTAGTGCAGCCGATGGATAAGCTTCACATTCAGCGAGAAACCTTGTCCCTAAAATAAGGTGGAGAGTAACTGAGGAAGTGTTGAGCTGCAGCTTATACGCACGCACGCTCACACACACACATACACACACACACACACACACACACACACATCACTTTTAATAGTTTGAAAGAAGCACAATTAGACAAAGACTGCTTGCTTGACTTCCTGCTCCAGCCTCTTCATGCACACACATGGGCGTGTGCACACCTTCACGACTCCCATGCATGCATCACACGCTCACACATATGGTTGAGCTGATGGGGAGTGCATGTTTGAAATTAAGAGCTTAACAAAATACTACCAGGGGATGTGGACCAATCAATAGTAAGAATGGTGACCAGCACACATGAGGCCATTACTATTATTAAAGAGCTAGATACTCCACACATGTGTTTTTACTATTCGGGCTGCGCTCAGCTAGGCGGTTATTGTTTTCAGTCATCTGGCTCTTGTCAGCTGCTAAGTTGGCTAGGAAACAGCTCACTTCAGATGGCGCTAAGATTGTTTGCCTCGGCTCCTCCTCGTCTATTATCTTCTAACAGGCTAGCCTAGGCTTTCTCACATGGCAACTGGCAACATTTTCAGCTGAGCGAGCCAAAGCACACATGAGTTCTTTGGACCTAGCAGGAACCAGCCTGAGGCCTCTTCAGTGATGTTTTGTCTAAGCAATTAGTGAGGCTAACCCAGACTGAGGGGAGAAGAAAGTGGACTGCTCACAGGAAAAGCTGGACGAACGCGTTGTAAAGAGGTTTCGGCATAAAGAACAGATGAACCCCACCCTTACTCGAAGCTCTCCTATTCCACCCACAAGACTCCTTGCCAAAAAAGACGCATCGTGCATAGCAGTTTTACCCAGGAGAATCCTGACTGGACACTTTCTCTCCCGATCTTTACCAATCGTCATTTTTCTAAACCAAATACATTTTCACAAAATCATTTTCTTAAACCAAAAAGCAGATGGTCAGGAGACTAAAGAGCGTATAGCCCTCAGATTTTAGCTAAGGTGAACTGAACCGAAACAACAGCATACAAATCTGTATCTTTGGAAGGAGATTTTAAAAGTCTGGCAATTCTTGAGTTAATTAAGAATGAATGGGCCAAAATCAAAATGAATTCTTTTTGGCCATCATCTTAACTTAACGGAACGTGTGTTCCCTGTGGCCTGGTTCTTACCCATTGCTCTTGCCAGAATTAAGACTGCTAAGCTAGTCCACTATTTGGCTTCCCAGGCTTTAAATTATTATATTGACTGTAAATGGCCACATGGCTTCTCTGAACCAAATGATGACAGAGGAATGACTCCTCTGAGCACCTTTTTGGGTAGGAGCTGGAGCAGGAGAGGTGCAGTGAGGCTTGTTCTGAATGAGGTTCAGAGACTTCAACGCATCCTGTCAGCTAACCAGTGCGTGGAGACACTGAACGTAGAACAACTTAAAGGATAAAGCCGGAGAACTAAAAGTCGGACTTGAACTTGTAGGTTGTATTTTGCTCTTTCTGAATTTAAGTTTGTTTCTAAGTTAAAACTGAAATTCTAAGAAAAGAACTGATTAAATGGTTTTCCTAATAGCCCTAAAACATAATAATAGAGTGCTCGGCGTCTTCTCAGTATTGTATGCTTTCTCAGAGTTTTCGGTTCTTTAACAATCAATCTTAGGAGTCCTTTAAGGTGGACACACTTAATCATGCCTTGCCGTGTTGGCCAGGGGCACGAAGCATAATGCTTTTCTAGGATGATCACTAATGGATGAGGAAGCTGGACCTGAACCTCCATCTTTGCCTAGATGTTTAACCACATTACTAACCTCCATACTATGGATTTACTTGTAGACGTGGTCATATTTTACAAGCTCTTCAAAGACAGTAACTGAATTTTTTACTTCCTTATATATCAAAATCTGAAACATCTTCTGTATAACTGAGACACAATAGATCTGTTCTAGAGAAGCCCTGAAGCACAGCAAAGCAAAAGAGGCATCCGGAGCCAATGGCTTTCCATAGTTTTTACATAATGAATTCCTGACATGTTTTCATTGTAGCAGATAAACATATCTTCTGTGTTATTGTAAAACTTCCATTTTAAATTTACAAAGAATTTTTTAATACCAAAGCTTGATCTTTTCTGTAACAAACAGAAAAGGTAAATGTTCTTTTCAGTATATTTGAAATGATCTGGAAAATGAGTTTCCTAGTGAGGGCTCAGCTTGATCAAGCTGAGGAGACACATCTTAAATGACACACAGATGTGGCTTTATTCACTTCTTTCTCTGGGCCAAAAGTCACATGTTTCCATAAGGAAATATTTAGAAAGAATTTTTTTTTTATTCTGATGATTTATGTGAAATAAAATTGGGTTTCATACATGACAGGAGTGTATTTAGATTTTGGATTAATGGTGAAAACGTCAGACTCCACAACCTATTTCCTTTTATAAGATTGTGTAAAATACAACTACACAAAAGGAGATATTATTTGGCCTAGTCATATGTGAAAGATATGAACTGGCCTTTTGAAAACTAACGTTTGAATCCGTGGGTCCATTTTGAGAAAATCCAAAATAATTTAACTGAAATCATTCTCCTGAGGACAAACACATTCTCCTGTGTTCTTGTTGTCTCTTTTGGAGCTCGTAGACCTGCCCCTAACTATGGCTATTTCTACGTCATGTTGCCTGATCTCTCCCTGACCTGCTGAGACAAGTTTTCTAAAAATGACTTGCTCAGTGTATGCACATATTTTTCGAGGTTACAATGTGCCTCCATTTGAAGATTTGATCATTGCTAGTTAGTTTGGGTTATCTTCCAACACTGGGAAATAGAAATTGATTTATTACACACATATATACATAAACAACTAAGACTGTATTTCTAAGATTGCTAGGAGATTGCTGAAAGGAGAGGGGCTTTCTGTGTTTTGGATTTGCGGCATACATGCCAAAGTCTGAATACCATCTTTATCACATGTTAACTGAATTTTATTATGTTCTTTGACATCTCTGCATTTCAGTCTCTCCAGCTGCAAAATGATAAGTTTATCAAATTTTAATTACCGTTATAAAAAGTAATGTATAAGAAACAATTAGCATTTGAGAACAAGTTGTGTACAAAATCATTTAAAAATGAAAAACAAACAAACCAGTGGCTCAGTGGATAAAACTCCTGCCAGGCCTGTGTGAGAACCACAGTATGAATCCCCACATCCAGCCCTGCAATTGCAGCACTAATAAAACACACCCAGATCCCCTGACCAACTGACTTTATGAGCTAGCCTTTTTGGTGAGCTCTGGGTTCAACTCAGAACCCCTGCCTCAATAAATAGCGTAATACAATGGAGGGAAACTCTCCATGCCAGCTTCAGGCCTTTATACACATGTACACATGTTCACACACACACATTTACCCACATGCATGCAAACACACACACACATACACACATAAAACACGCGCACACAGCCACATACATACGTGCAAAAAAGAAAATGGAATACAATTTTAAATTAAATACTTTAGTTATGATAACTATATTTCAAGCATACAGTGGTCATGTGATTACTGTATTACACAACAAACGACATGCTCATCACTGCAGAACGTCTTGGGGGCCACTATTCTAGACCATCTATGAGGAAAAAAAAAAAAAAAAACAAGCTAAATGAATACTTTTCTCACTAACACTGATATTCACCCAAGTATGAATATTTGGTCACATTTTCTTCTTTCATTCTATAAGAACAATGGCCTAAAAAGTATTAGACTCAGTAAAAGTGAAGTTTCCCAAAAGAATGTCATTGGTTCCTTCAAGCAGATAACCAGGCTCTACATTAGATACTCAGAATCACCCAACCTAAACTGACCTACCCAAAGGAGACGTGAAAATCAATTAAAAACTCGATTCACACACACACATAAAGAAAAATGTTTTTAACTTTTCTGCTTTGCTTCTCAAATTGTAATATATTCACCATACTTTCCTTAAAACAGTAAAATTAATACTTTCCTCATTCGGTTTACTGTTTCCAGTGTTTCTGGTGTTTGCCCATTCTCCCATAGTCCCGCCCTACTTCATTTCTTTACGTCTTCAAGTCTGAACTGTCTCGTTAGAGTTGCAAGGAGTGCAAGGAGCTACGGCCTGGCCTGTGCCCATCTTAAAATCAGTGCATCTCTGCAATACCGCTTGGTGGATATATTATTCTTCGGTTCAGGCCATGTTATCTCCAGAGTCAATGACCCTTATGCACAACAGAAAGTACAAGAATCCTTCTTCTAACAATGTAGAGAGTTGGTGACAAAACCCCAATTACCCTTCCAGCCTAGCCTTCCTCCCATTATAATGTCCTGCTGCAGCCAAGCTTTTTTATTGTCCAGTAAACTAAGACCTATCAGCACAGTAACCTATTTGCATTCTCGTTATAGTTCATCTAACCCATCTTATTAACAATCCTTGACCCTGTTTGAACCTGTTTTTGCTGTTGGCTTCCCTACCTGCGGCAGCCTGTTATGCTCCCTGTCCTCAGCTGGTGTGATCTGTGCCTTACCAGTGAACATTATTCTTACGCCCACGTCTTCAAAGCCAGCACGCTTGAGCTATAATGCATCATTATAAGCAACCTTTCATCCCTAACCCCCTCAATACTGATACAAGAGAACAGATTTTTTTTTACGTTGGTTGATTTTTAATTTGTATCTTTTGAATATTTAACATACTGATTTTTAAAAAGTGAGTGGGTGCCTTTGTCTTGAACTGTTTCTTCTTTTCTCCTGACAGGTTCAGCTGCTGCACTGCCTAAAGCAAACAGTCACAGGAGGTGATACTGAAATCGTAGATGGGTTTAATGTGTGCCGAAAGCTCAAGGAAAAGAACCCTCAAGCCTTCCACATTCTGTCCTCCACCTTTGTGGATTTTACAGACATTGGAGTGGATTACTGTGATTTCTCTGTGCAATCTAAGCACAAGATCATAGAGTGAGTGGTCTGACAAATTCCCTGTAGTTGAAACAATTGGCCTAAGGTTTAAACAGCAGAAAGCTGTCATTTAGTCCAAAGCTTTGGTTTAATAAGTTGCTAGTAGAAAAAAAAAACAATATTTTTTTTTCATTTAAAAAAGTTACCAAATGACATAAAATTTGCTCCCAATCAATGTCAGATTTTTTTTTAGTAACTAAGAATTCATACATAGTTCATTTTTAAGTATCATTCTGCCTCATAATAGCCAATGTGATTATAGCTGTTAGAACTTTTGCAGCTGGAAGTGAAAGAATACAACTGAAAATAGATTGATCCAGAATTTAAATCCTGCCAAGCAGAAGTTGCTGCTTTTTCCTTCTTAGCTTTGTCATCTTATTTTGGCCTAACTTTCAAAGATACTTCTCAGAAAGTTTTTCATCATCTCTCCAAGTTTTTCATCATACTTCATGCTAGCAAAGATAGCACTTGTTTTTCAAAAACTGTGGCACAGCTGGATAACACCCTACTCAGTCATGTCTACGCCTGTCCATTAGACTTTCACCATGATGACCAAACCAAAGGTTGCAGAGTGCTACTTGACCGTAGCCGGATCCCATGTGCATCTCTGGAGCCGAATATGTCTCCTTTTAGCCCCATGCACTGAGAATGAAACATACCTCAGAAAGTGCTAAGTCAGTGGAAATCATACTGATGTCCTACATAGACTATTTTATGGTACCCCCTTTTTTTTTAACTTCAGTGTGAGTACATGATGAAGAACATCTCACTTTTCTTGATTGTGATGGTCCTTTGTCTTAATTAGGATACTTTCTTTTTTATTTTTTATGTCAATTAGCTTCTCTCTCACCCTGTCTCTGTCTCTTTCTCTCTCCCCATATGTATGTATGTATTTATGTATGTATGTATGTATGTATGTACCTGTGTATAGCTGTGTATATATAAATGTTCATGTGAAGGCTTGATTATCTTCCTCAATTGTTCTTCATCTTCTTTGAGACAGAATCTCTCAATGAACCTCACATTTATGCAGCAAGCACTTTACCAATTGAGCTATCCACCCTATTTTTTTCTTTAAAATAATTATTCGTGTGTGTGTGTGTGTGTGTGTGTGTGTGTGTGTGTGTGTGTGGTTTTCGATACAGGGTTTCTCTCTCCTGGAACTTATTCTATAGACCAGGCTGCCCTCAAACTCAGAGATCTGCCTGCCTCTGCCTCCCAAGTGCTGGGATTAAAGGCATGAACCACCATGTCTGGCTTCTTTAACAGTATTTAATTATTTTTCTTTTAGCATAAAATGATACAGATTTAACTTTTCATTTGAGAATTGCCTTGCATTGTGTTTTTAGGATGTCATGCGTTTAATCATATATCAGTTAAAATTAGAAAGGGTTAAACTTTAGACTCAATCTGTATTATTTCAGAAGAGATAGCCAAATAGCACAAAAACAAAGTTGTTTCATAGATAACAAAACTCTAGGCTGACCTACATATACATAGACTTCATCTCTTCAGTCAGCAAGTATTTATTGGAACCAAAGTACTGCTTAGTGTTTGGGATACATCATTGGGAAAAACACAGGACTCCTCCCTCCTAGAGCTTAGATTTAATAGAGTAGGATGTTTAAATTTCTCAGCCAAATTATAATGAATGTTTAAAACGGACATTGCATGCTCTCGAGGCAAGGGAAAGCAGAGTTGGTGACAAAGGGAATCTGTAGCTCTACAGACTTGCTAAGGATGAAACTTGCATTGTCAGCTTCCCTGACTGAGATTGCAGCAAGCTGCTGTTTCTGGAGAGGTTGGGGAAATCCATAGAAAAGACAGGTTTCAGGAATAAATTTTATTTAAAAGTAAATCTAAGTTGCTTCCTGGTAATGGTGAGATGAGAAATTTTCTCCTTTGGAGATATGATATTTCTATACGACTCATGTTGTGTTCACTCCTGACACCCTCACACTTCATCCTCTGAGAAGCATGTACCACTGTGCCTAGAAGCTCAAGAATCTTAGTTATAATTTGATGCTGAATTCAAATACTACTTTTTAAAGATGCTATTTGGGATTTTAGCTTGCTATAAACAGGTACAGTGTGTATAATGTGTACATGTATCTAAACCACATCAACCCATCATGTTTAATTTTTATGTCTTAATGTATGCTGCATTTCAGACATAGCTTCCAAGAGAAATTAACCCTTTTGGATATTGATTTTTGCCTCTTAAAACAGGCTGGATGATAAAGGCCAAGTGGTTCGCATCAATTTCAACAATGCCACCAGAGATACGGTCTTCGATGTACCCATTGAAAGAGTTCAACCTTTCTATGCTGCCCTGAAAGAGTTTGTTGACCTCATGAACAGCAAAGAATACAAGTACACCTTTAAGATGAATCCAGGTGAGTGTGGTAAAATGACATTCAGACTATTACTCCAACGAACTATTAATTTGTATCAGACTCCTGACACCTCCACTTCCAGGCTGTTGACTGCCCAGACTTGAAAACAGTCTTTTTTGAGAGCTCTTTTGGAAATCCTATCACATGAAATTTAAGAGCTTCTCATCTAAGAATACTTCAAAGAGAGGCCAGATGAAGTTTCTGTGTAATGCTAAGACTATTTTACCTTTTCTGTCCCGATAGCCACCTTCCTAATAAGATTTTTTTTAACTCTTCTTTTGTCACCTGTGTGAATTTCTTTATTTTTATTAACAAAAGCCACCATGAGCTGGATGCAATGGCACAAGACATTATGGCACAATGGCACAAGGGAGACAGAGGCAGGCACATTGCTGTGAGTTTGAGGGCAGCCTGGTATACAAAGCAAGTCCAGGACTGACATGGCTACATGGCTACCCGGTAAAACCCTGTCACAAGAAAACAAACAAACAATAGAAAGCCACCATGCCTCAAATCTAAGAAATAATATCATCTTCCCTTACACCAAATGCTGTATTATATTAAAGCATTCTGAGCACAAACTAGATTCTAAGAAATGGTATAGAAATTACAACATTAACATAGCCAAAGTCCTAAAAAGGCATTACTTCTCTCTCAAGACAGAGAAAAGCATAGAGGTTACAAAAGACATTTATTTTAAATTCTTCTAGCTTGCTTAACAAAATTATCTTTGCAACTCCACTCCAAATTACATGAGTAATATGCATATGTATTATGGAATGGTTAAACTGAGTTAATTAATAATGTACATTATTTTACATATATATCGGTTTTCATAAAAAAAACCCCACATAAGATCTACCTTTTTAGTGACTACAGCCCATCCTTATTGATTATAGTCACCATGCTTAACAATGCATCTCAACACAAAGATTTGCGTGTTATTTGCAATAAAAGGCATAATTTCTCTTTGCTGTTAGTTTGGCCAATTTGAACATTCTTTAAAATTGTTTCATTTTTAAATTCTTACTTTTTTAACGTGTTGAGTTTTTTGCCTGGATGAATTTCTGTGCACTACACAAATATGATGCCAACAAAGTCCAGAACATGACATCAGATTCCCAGGGAAGTGAAGCTATAGACAGTTGTGAGCCACAATGTGAGTGCTGGATATTGAACAATTATCTTTGCAACTCCACTCCAAATTACATGAGTAATATGCATATGTATTATGGAATGGTTAAATTGCAAAGGATCCTCTGAAAGGTCGATTATCTTAATTTCTGTGCCAGCTCTCCAGTCCCTGAACTGCCTCTCCCTCTCTTCATCCTCTTCCCTTCCTGCCATATCATAAAACCCCATCTTTAGCTCCTGAGCTAGGCTTCAGCAATATTCCTACATCATTCTCCTAGGGAAATGGTACTACAGGCACACACACACACATTACACCTAATTGAGTTGTATTTAGAAATTTTCTTTGACATAGTAAAGTCCTATAAATAGAACTAGATAACTCCATAAAGCCTTTGGCATGTGGCCAAAGCAGATTTATTTTAGGAGCGACACCATATAAAACAGAAGCACCATGGGAAAATATACACAAAAAAAATAATAGGAGTTGTAATCCAAGCCTCACTGTTTCATGGAAGAGTAGCTTTGGGTTAAATGCCTCAATTTGAGTCTTCTTATATATGAAGAGATGAAATGCTCTCTTTTCAGTATTTCATTTTTAAAAGCGTATGTAAAATATGAAGAATATAGAATATGAGCCAAAATTTTTACTGTCCTTATAGTTAATTGAAGCTCTTGGAACAAAATGCCAATTATTTTTAAGTTTTCAATAGAACATAAAGTCTTTACACAGAGAAAATCCTTTTATGTAGTCATGTCCATGAAAGCTCATCAAGCCATGAAGTTTAAATGTGATAGTGTGTATGGGGAGCCTTTGCTTATGGTTGTATACCCACAGATGACCCTAGCAAGTTCCAGGTTATAGTTTCAACCCAATAGTCACAAAGATGACCTTGGTAAAACGAAAGGGGTCACAAAAAATCAAAGGTCAAGCACAATTTAGGAAAGGGACTGAATGTCACAGGAGTAGACAGTGGTAGGGATGAGAAAGAATTATGAGAAAGCGGAGGGAGAGGGAAGTTAGAATGCATTGTCTACTAGTAAAAAAAAAAGTAAATGTGCAGTTTCTGTTTGCAAAAGAAAACATGCTGTTTCCTAGTGTGGACTGAGTAGTTGTGATATCTCGCATATTGCATTTTCTTGTAATCTGCATTTTTAATGAATACAGTTCATTCTTATTAACCACGGTCACTATGTTGTACAACAGATGCAAACATGGGGGTTGTGTTATTTGCAACAAAGCACCTTTTCTATCTTGTCAATAATAATTCTTACCTTTGTAAATCTATTAGATACATATTATTCATGACAAAAATTCTCCTAACTAGGTGATGTGATTACCTTTGACAACTGGCGCTTGCTTCATGGTCGCCGTAGCTATGAGGCAGGAACTGAGATAACTCGCCATCTGGAAGGAGCTTATGCTGACTGGGATGTAGTGATGTCAAGGCTACGCATTCTTCGACAGAGAGTCAAGAACGGAAACTGAATCTCCTGGCCTTAAATTGTAGTGCAAGTCCAGTGGCTGAATGTTGATATCTAAAGCCTGGTTATTCTCCTATCCTGACCAGCAACATTTACATATTAATGTCTTTAAAGCTGAACAGGTAACTTTTCTCATCATAATATTCTTTCCTGCAATCACATTGAATGTCAGCTTGTTAGATGTCCTGATAGAGGGCTGGCTTAAGGCGTCATTCTGCGGCACGTGTGCTCTGACTTCCCTTGCTTTCGCGAGTGTCACCAGAATACCTTTAGTTTTGTATCAAACAAATCTCTCTTATTAATAAAACTTTTCTATACATAAATAAATATTAAAATAAAGCTTGTGCTTCCCGTAAAAGGTTTTAAAACATGTTCCTGCTCAGTTGCCTACATGGTCTCATTTTTCGTGACTGCATTCGTTAAGCATGCTTGGAAAATCTTTGCATTTTCAAAGATATTTTTTCTTCCATATTGCAGAATTCTGTTGCTCTTGCTTACAGAGACCTCACTCACTTGATAATCCCAACATTGCCTGACATACTTAAATCAAAACGGTAAGCCCAAGTATTAAAGCCCAAATTAAAAGAAGAATTTTGTCTCCCTAAATTTGTTTTGGCTAAAGAAATGCCCCCATAGACTGACAGCATTGCAGTTATCACCTAAAGATGGATCATTTTTCCTCATTCTTGGCCTTCAACTCATGTGAAAGATGTAGGCAACCTATTTGAGTGAATGAGATGTCTGCTTACCTCTGGACAGCCTTACCTGCCTGTTTCATCTTCCCACGTGGCCATTACCCTAGGGAGGGGACCCAGGTGTCATAGCATAGCACAAAACTGTAGTCTGTTGAGCCTACTGTATCAGTGAGATAAAGGAGCTTTGTGATTCTAATTTGCTGAGATTCTGGTAGTACTCATGTATTTCATTTTGTAGATGTTTGAATCTGTGTGAACTTTCTGTTCTAGAAATCTTTTTTAACATTAATTAATTTTTAGTTAGCATACAAAGCAGAGGTTTTTGTGGAAGCAAGATCATCTTAATACATATACGTATTTCCATATTCATTTCTCTCAATATGCCTCCTCTCCCATCTTGATGTTTAAGGTTTTCTTAGTACTTTATTGAATAAGAATGGAAAGAGTGAGCACCTTGACTTCATTTCTGATTTTAGAGCAAAATCTCTGTCTTGCTCTATTTAGTATGTTGTCAGTTATAGTTTTGTCATATCTAGCGTTTAATATGTGAGGGTATGTTTCTTCTGTTATAGTTTCTTCAAACCTTTTATTATAAGATAATACATAGGATTTTTCTGAGTCTATTAAGACCATGTGATTCCTACCATGGCTTACTTGTGTGCTGTACTAACATCTATCTCTTTATGTGTGTATTAAAGTCACTCTGTATCCCCACAACAAAACCAACTTTGTCTGAATGCATAATCTTTTTTTAAAAGTTCTTAAATTCCTGACAGAAATAGTCCCTGTTCCCCTTAATTTGAAAAACCAATTGGTTACTGAGCTACCACGGGCTACATCCGAGCAGAGGTTCTAGGTTATATCCATACATGGTCCTTGGTGGAGTGTCAGTCTCAGAAAAGACCCCTGTGCCCAGATATTATTGGTCCTTGTGGAGCTCTTATCCTTTCCACATCATACTAACTCCCCATTCTTTCTTACTCAATGGCAGGCTCTTTGACCTCCTCACCCCCAAGGGAGGATCAGTCAGTCCTGCTGGGCCACAGAGATACCTGATAAAACAGGGTCAGATGAAAGGGGAGGAGGTCCTCCCCAATCTGACTTGGAAAGGGGCAGGGAGGAGCTGAGGGAGGGAGAGTGGGATTGGGAGGGAATGAGGGAGCGGGATACAGCTTGGATATATTATTAGTTAATAAAATGTAACTAATAATAAAATAAATAAATAAATATTTTTTAAAAGTTCTTAAATTCAGTTTACAAGAATTTTAGTAATAAGTTACATCTATTTTCATCAGGAAAATTAGTCTGTATTTTTTTGTTCATTGATTTATTTGTCTGCTGTTTTTGGTGGCGTTATCCAGTTTTGGCATCAGGGTAATGCTGGCTTAGCAGGAGTTTGTTAGTGTGCCTTCCTTTTCTAATTTGCCTACAGTCTAAGAAATACTGTCTTCACCTCTTTTGACAGTTTGGTAAAATTCAGCAGAGCTTCCTTCTGGCCCTTTATAGAAACAGATGTTCTGTATATGTTTAAGGTTTTCATATCCTCTTGATATAATTGTGGTAAGTCATATGTGTCTCAGAAGCCATCCATTTCTTTTAGACTCTCCAGGTATTTTTTAAATGCAAATTATCAAAGTTTTCACTAGAATCCCATAATTCATATGAAAGCATAAAAGACCACAGATGTCTGACACAGTGTTGAAGGTATGAAATATTTGCTTTCGTTGGAATCCATTGTAATATTCTTCTTTTCATCCCTAGTTTAATTAATTTGGGTCCACAACTCATTAATTTCTACCCTGATGCTTATTTTCTTTTTCTGTGGTATGCGTCTGTTTGTAGACCTGTGTATGTATGCACCCTGGAAGTCCAGAAAAGGGAGTGAGATTCCCTGAATCTAGGGTGACAGGCAACTGTGAGCCTTATGACATGGGTACTGGAAACTGAAATAACAGGATACTAACTGCTGAATGACGTTACAGCCCCCTTTTCACTGTTTTTTGTTTTGTTTTGTTATTGGAACTGGGCTTCTCTTTGCCTTTTTAAAGCCTTAAGGTGTGGTTAAGATATTTATTTTAAACACTTTCTGATTTCTTTTTAATGAGATTACTTACATCTATAAACTCTTCTCTTAGAATGCCTTAGCTACATCTTATATGTTCTGATAAGTTATACCACTTTTTCATTTCCTTCTAAATTTTTTTTTAATTTCTTCCCCAATTTCTTCAATGATCCAATAGACACTCAAAATGCATTGTTCGATCCTTAGATATTTGTATATTTTTTTACAGATTTTAATTAATTTGTAGTTTTAGTTTCCTATGCTCTAATGAATTACCAAAAAACATTTAAATTATTTTGTATTTGTTAAGAGCTGTGGCCTAGACTGTGTTCTCGTTCAGGGTTCTGGATACTGGATGTGCATGAAGAGACAAGTGTGGCCTCTAAAGCACTGGCCAGCCTAGAGTGCAATGGCTCTCCTGGCTGAAATAGGCACGCATACAGAGTAGTCTGAGATCCCTAATATATACGGATGTGTGCAAAGTGGCTGTAAAATCATCATCTGAAATTCACATGCTTAGTAGAGTAACCATGGCTGTCTGGAGAATAAAAGGAGTGGCTGAATGCAGTCAGGGTCACGGGATATCTCTGTATGTAGGAGGACCAATAGCATCTCCTTCTCTAAGGAGGTCTGTAGGAAGCTTACTGGTGAAAGCTCCTGGTACTTTTTACAGGGCAAGCCTTGGGGTCAATACTGATGAACACTATAAAAAGTACAGGAAGTACATAAAAAGTACATGAAATTTATGGGACTATTAAGGTTCCAGTGACATCCTCTTCTTCTTCCTCACAGAGCAGGCTACATGTGAACATACTGGCACTCCACATGGCATATGCCAACAGCCACGGGCATTCTTGTTCTTTCTATCTCTCTTCAGACCTCTGCTAATGGAGAGTCTCAGTGGTTCTTTGTCTGAAAGTTATTTTCTTGCTTTTGCCCCCACCGTGTCATTATAGGTTCTAAATTGTATTCCTCAGCCCTCTCAAAGCTAAAACTAAACATTTTTGTTTAAGGCTTTCAAAGTTTTTGAAAAGAAGTAAAGAGATTATGAATATCTCCACCCACTCTTCTTTGTGACATGGTTTCTACACTATTTTTTAAAAAATATACAATTCATGGTAACTGATAAACAAAAGCAAATAATATCTAAGAAAATTTAGAATTGGATAATGATTCTGTTTCTTTAGTATATAACTCCTATAGGTATTTCTATAATTCTGTGTATGGCTTTTTCAAGATTGATACCAGGTCTTGCTTTGGTGAAAGATTACTCTTTACCATCAATACTTTTGGTTGTGACCAGGAATGAGGTCAAAGTCTTTCAGACATCATTAATTGCTAGCTATCACAAGCATTTCATTGTCGTTCTAGTGCATCCAACGTTTTAAATACACAGCCTGAAATCTGACAGCAAATTTGTACAGTGTGTAGGACAGAAATGGGAAAATATGTTCTTTTTTTCATATGATTATTTAGATTCATTTCATTCTCTTCTCTATCTGTCTTTGCCCCACCAGTAGACTGAATGTGAGATCTTGCCATGTATGATGTGTTTCAAAACAAATATGGGGGGGGGGGAAGAAATGCAGTTTTTTTATTAGTGTGTTAAATGGGGAATAAAACTTATATGTCAAGAAATAAAATGGTATATTCATGTTTATTGACTCTTCTGCACCTGGAGCCCTACTATCAAACAGATGTGTGTATCTATGTATCACTGACCCAGAGCAAATCTTGCAGTAAAACCAACCAATATACATCAACCTATTGGAAGGCAAACCTTGTAGTTTATATCTATGGATACATACGAATCCTTTGCAGATGGACCAGCATACTAACCTTTCTTAGAAAAACCACAACAAAAATTGGGTTCACCAAGCAACAGTAACAATGGTTATTTTCAGTGTGGCTTCCTGAGAATGGAAAGTTTAACTCAAGCCTTCGCTTACCGTATACATAAATAAAACCTGATAATATCATTGCACTCACTGCTAATGTCTTTTCATTTTACCAATTGCAATGATATGAGGGCATTTACAACCAGTACTTTTTTTTTCTTTTTTGGCCACATCATGGGATGAACACTGGAAACATCTCTTTCTCCAAGAATAAAAAGATGGGAAAATTCGTTCTCTTCTTTGAATTACAAATTTTGGATAATTTCCAAATGAAAAGTTATGCGCACCCAAAAGTGGTGCTTGTTTGTTTGTTTTGCAACTCTTCAATGAAGGTTGCTGAGTACCATGTACAGCATGCACGGTGACCATGATGCTGCAAAGGCCCGTATGTTTGCCCAAGGAGGAAAAAAAAAAACCAGGGAATTAATTATGCAGAAAACAGTTCTGCCCAGGGCTTCCAGGAAAGATTTAGTTTATAAGGAAAACATGTGGTAGGCAAGAGGCTGAGAAAGAAATGTTTTTCTGGGGCTGCCAGCGAGATCTATTTGCAAAGCTCCAGTTATAGAAAATAAGGTAAAGAGGCCTCCTCTGGGTCTTCTCTTTGCTACTGGAGGACCACAGGAAAATAAGGGAAATCTTTACTGAATGAAGGAAGAGTGGACACTGCATGTGTGTTAAACATCTCTGAAGTGTTTCAGGCAGGAGGGAATATATCCTGTGGACCAGGATATCAGAGCACACTGTGGTCTGTGGACCACCTATAAGCAAAACCTAGATTGTAGCAAATCAACACCATCTACCATGATAAGTTCAAACATAAGACATATAAGCTTTCTGAATCTATCTTGGAAGCTCTAAAATAATCTCATCTGCTGTTAGTGATTTCGTTATTTATGCTTTAGGAAACAGTGAGCTGAATGTTGTTGAAACAACTTTTAAAAAATGAATCAGTGTTTATGGGAGTGCTGGTTCATTATTTTTAGAAAGAGCAAACAAAGTCTAGACTTATAAGGCACTTTCTGAAAACTCAGCCTTTGGTGATTATCAGGCAAAACTCCCATCATAACAGTTATATAAAATAATAATAATAATAATGGTGCTTCCTTCCAAAAACTAGCCTTTAACAGTACTCAACAGTTTAGTTAAATGCTTCTATTAAGTATTCAGTCTAAAGCAATAAGTATCTTTCTCCTTTAATTACATCTGACAGTCCCATCTGTTCCTTTTTTCAAACTTTAAAAACTAAATTTGAATTAGGCAAAATACTACAGTTTTGGTACAAACGAAATTCCCTGTCGGTTCACATTAAACACATGTACGTTGGCTACTGGGCTGTTGGTGTTGGAAAAATGTTGGGAAATGGGTGTTGTGGTGAGTAATTTCACAGCAGTACCTTCTAGAAGAACTTTCTAATTTGGGACTGCTGTCTGGGTCTCAAGCTGTTCTAGGCACATTGCTTACCTATAAGGAAACATAAGAACGGTTTCTGCCAGGACTAGCCACAGTGATTATCAGTAATGGAATATGCTGTGCTTCTGGGCACAGAATAAGAAAATAATTGGTTCATTCATGGTGAGGTTACAAAAACTAGCCACCATAAAAAACAACCGCTGCTGTGTAAATGATTTAGTTCCTGTTTACCAGAAGTATTGCTAATGAATAAAAGTCCTCTCTCGCTGAGATACAGTGCCCCACAAACAGGATGAAAATAGCGTATCTTCTGCTGCATCTACTGGTTGGCTCTTTCAGACACCCATTATAAAAAATAAGAAGGGTATTAGTAATGGACTTTGGAAGTTTTAGAGTTTTTTTGGGGGGGTGGCCTTGAGCTCACAGAGCTTTCCCCTGACTCTACCTCCCAAGTGCTGGGGTTAAAGGCTTGTGCCCCAACACCCAGTGGATTGGAAGGGTTTTTTGTTTGTTTGTTTGTTTGTTTGTTTGTTTTGTTTTTTTGAACAGCTGTAAAATGGAGAAAAATACAAAAGGTGGTAGTTTTGTCTTAGGTTTTTGCTTGTGTTTTTGTTTTGTTTTATTTTGTCTCTCGGTGCTTATGACTATCTTTGAAGAGTTGACAGTCTTTTCAAAGGCAATCTGATCTTGGTTACCTAACAGAATCTAGTACCTCTTGATCTCCTGAGAAGCCTGCACAATACACAGATGCAGCAAGACATATTTTTATATACCATTCCCCCAGTTTTCATTTGTCTGAAAGTATAATTTTCTCTCACAATTGAAAAATTAATTTTTAGAGTATGGAATTCTAGAACGGTGGAGATTTTGTTTTCATGACTTAAGTATTTTACTCTACTTATTTTTCAGAATATGGAGTTCTAGGTTAGTAAGTTTTGTTCCAATGTTTAAATATTTTACTAGAGTGAAATACTGTTTTTCATTTTTTACCCGGTTTCTTATATCTGATGGAGACTTTATCCTTACTTCTCTGTAATGAAAGTACATTATTCTCTCTGCATGTTTTTAATGTCATTTTTTTCTGAAGCTTGGATGTGCTCTGTTTATATTTTTGTTTGGATCTAGTGTTGCCTTCTATCCTACTTTGTGTTCTCTGAGCATCTTGCATCTATGAGCTAATGTTTGACATCAATTTGAAAGCTATTGGTAATTATTACTTCAAGCATTGCTTCAGTTTGTCTGCCAATGTGGCACTCTTGTTTGAGGAATGTACAGCAATTTTAACTCAACAACATGGCTGCTCTGGCAAGAGTTTCCACCCAAACAAAGACCTTCTAGGAATAATTTCATTCTCAGAATAATTTTATTCTTCTGCATGTAAACATCAGTTTTACTCAGCACTATTTGTTGAACATGCTTTCTTTTCTCCAGCATATGTTTGTTGGCATCTTTGTTGAATATGAGATGGCCATTTTACATACAGTCATGATTGGGTCTTCTATTTTGTTTTATGGTCTACATTTCTGACTTTGCAACAACAGTACTATACTGGCTGTATTACCGTAGCTTCATAATATATCTTGGAATTTGGAATGTGAATCCCATTAGTATCATCCATTTTGCTGATTGTTTTGGCTCTACAGGGTCTTCTCTGGTTCCATATAAATTCTAGGATTTTTTTCTATTTCTGTGAAGAATTTTGTGGTATTTTTATTGGTATTATATTGAATATGTAATTTTCTTCTGGTAGGATGGTCATTTTCACAATATTCATTTTATTGGTCCATAAACATGGGAGGAGGTTCTTCCATGTTCTAATGCCTTTCTTGTTCTCTTTCTTCAGAGATTTGAAATTTTCATTATAGAAGCCTTTCAACTTGTTGGTTGGGTTTATTCCAAGATATTTTATTATCTTTGAGGCTATTGTAGATGATGGTGTGTCCACAATCTCTCTCCATGTGTTTGTTGCTGGTATATAAAAAGACTGCTGATTTTTTTTAGTTGATTTTGTATTTTGCCACTTGCTGAAATGATTGATGACTGTTTCTGCACTGAGGGAATAGGTAAGAAAATTCTTTCAGAGTTAAATATAAAACTGAGGTGAAAAAGTCTACACCCAGAAGCAGTGCAAGTGTGTCTCCTGTAAGCAAAAATGTCCTGAACTGTAAATGAGAGTAGCTGAAGCTACCCCTGAAGCCATTTCAGAATCCTTATATGAGTTCAAGTATGACAGGCCAGTTACTTAAGGCATGGGAAGAAGGGAAATGAAACATTCTAGATCCAGTAGCAAATGACACTCATGGAAATATGAACATCATAAATGTTGGTATTTGAGTCCACAAGTGATGAAGAGTCTTTTCCTGAGTCTGTGATTAGAGCCATAGTTGGTGTTATCTGACTTAAAGCTGACTTCCAGAACAGCTCTATGTGCCCTTGAGCTTCGCAGAGACTTTGAACTCTGCTACATAGTTTCTAAAGTGTAGAGATTTGAATGCAGCAACATGGCTGCTCTGGCAAGGGATCACATCCAAAGACTCTCTAGGTCCATGTGATCCAGCTAAATTGCAAACACACTCTTGATTACAGTATGATCTGTTTGTAATACAAACACGTCGTTACTATCCACCTTTAATCCCAGAACAATGAAAGCAAAGTTAGTTTATAAGAGGAAGCAGTAATATTTAAAAGTGACATCTAAATGAGGGGCAAACAAAGTGACAAATCAGAGAACTATTTGACAGAAGGAGTCAGAGATAGAATACACCCAACTCTCAGGAGAATGAGATAGAAAAGAGAGGCTCCTTAAGAGCAGTGTAGGGAAAGTGAAGAGAGCTTTTGACTGAGTTTTTTACTGGGACAGTTTTACAGAGACAGGTCACAGAAAGAAAAATTTAGATACAGGTGAAGGCAGAACGAGCCAGAGAATGAGAAGAATCCAAAAGATTAAAACCTATTGCCAGAATTAGTTTGAGGCCCAGCAGAGCAATTCTGTCAGAAGCCAAGAGAAGCCAGTCAGCTTGGAGAAGAGTTTGAGTCAGAACAGCTGAGCTGAACCAGCCAGTGAGATTTTGTAAAGAGCTAGAAAGGCTTGGGAACATCTCTCATCTCATCCCCTTATCTGAGGAAATAAAAACAACATTTACACTAAAGTTCTTAGAAAGGCACTTTGGTCTATGATGGACATCAAAGTACTGAACTTTGATGAAAATGGAGACTTTATCCCCCATCTAGTTGGCCAATCTTGAAATGAATTTTGGAGGGAGAACAGGAATTTGTAGACACAAAAATTAATGTAAAAGAATATTGCAGATATGTGTAAAAACGTGCAGGGACTCAGAGGTACACACTAATCTATAAAGTCCAACCAGATAATATTTTAATTGTAAGACTATTTTGCTCATATATGTCCCCCAAATAATACACAGAAAGCATTTCAGTTCATGAATACATCTTGTTTCATAGTTTTTCTGTCAGTGATGCTTAGCTTTGCATATAATATCTTTCTATTAAATTTCCTCAATCACTATTCATTCACTCATCTTTTAGTGGTTGGCTAGAAGAAGAAATAGAGATGGGTGAAGGAGCCATGTGATATGTCATTTTGGTAACCTGTGGAGTCGTTCCAATTAACTAGCCAAGCAGTTAACATTCTGAAAATTAAAGCAGAGAAATAAAATAAAATGAGCATCTCTATTGCCAACAGAGGTGAAGTCTAATCCAAGCTACATCAAGTCTATTAAGAGTTTGGAGGAAAGTCAGTTCTTTAGATGATTATATCCAGGAAACCCAATCATCTTTACTCAGAACCAGCTGCTATAGCTCATAATATGCCACATCGCATATGAAAATGCTTGCAACTGGATCCAACCTCTCTACCTTTCCTTTCCAAAGCAAGAAAAGTTAGCCAGGAAGAAAGCATACATCTATGGAGTGGGAGCTTAGAGAATTGTCTTCTGGAGACACAATACAATACAGAAGATGTTTATCTGTATTTTTACTAGGAGCCCACACTGAATATTCTCATGCTTTGACTGATTCTTTAAGCTAGGCAAATAACATCAGTTTACTGTCAAATCATTAGGGTTGTGACTTTGATCACACCACTAAATGTCTTGGGGAAAAGTTTTGATTTCAATTACCATCCAATCTATATGTTTTCCACACATAGATCTCCAATCCAGACCTCTGTACCAAGTTCCCATGAATTTAATCTCCTGTTGCCAAATGGACTCAGTCAGAAATAAGTCAAGTTTAATTCATTCAAAATTTAATTATGTCTCTCTGGACAACTGTGATTCTGCTTTTGTGGATTCTTTCCTTCTGCACAACCATTTTCTCCTAACCTGGCCTGAGTGGGCCAGGTCTCCATTTGGATTTTAAGTATCACTCCATTTCATTTCCAGCATTTGAATTCAATTGATTTTTTCATTTGACTTCATGAAGCAATCCTGTAAGTAGACTTATAGCTTTTAGTCTTGCTCATTTACAATTCTCTCTTCAACAAAGACAGATGGATCTTTTAAAAATGAGTGCCAGATCAAGGCACTTTGCTGCTTTCAACCTTTAAATGACTTCTCCTCACTTTTAAAATAAAATAGCAATTCCATAATGCAGAATACATTTAGTCTTTTCATGACCTGGCCCTGTCTCTATATATACCCTTCTCACCCTCGTGCATAGATTTCCTCTACAATTCCTGTCTTTATAAGTACATTGCGTACTTACCCTGAGCCTGGAACTATGCTAACGTTATGTATCAGCATTTTCCAAACTTTACTAGGGATGAATATCACCTGGAGTTCTTGATAAAAGTACAGTGTAGTCCTCATCCCAGACTTATTGAATCATAATCTTCAGGGAATTGTCTAGAAAGCTGCGTTTTTCTAAGTTTCACGGATGTGCGTTATCATAGGAGAAATTTGAGGAAACTGCTGTTTGTTTACACTTTCATTTAATCCTTGTAAAGTTTGATAAAATAAAAACTGTCATGGGTCTCACCAACTGGGGTCAATATAGAAAAACACAGAGCTTATTTGTCTAAATACAAAATAATTTTGTAGTGGTTTAAGACCAGACAACCAACCCCAGAATTTTGACCATAGCCACTGCTTTCTTCACTTGGAAGTCTGCAACTGCCTTTGTCTTCAGGCCTCTTCTGTTCTTTTAATTGGAGAGGGTTTTTTTCTGTCTTTTCTTGGAAAATTACTCTTAATTTTGTAGCCTAACTCAAACTGAAGCTTCCTAAGCCTCTTCAGTCAGACTTGGTTGCCTTCCTGTGAGTGATTGTTAGCATGGAACATAATATCCACATCCTTCTCTGCTTCCCTCAGAGCCTATCAGGAGACATGCATTTCAAGTCATTATGAATGCCTCAATTATCCTAAATATGTGATAATTTTCTGCCAAATAAAAAATACAATATCATTTTTCTTTAGAAATTACCAGGACTTTAGATTATATGATCTACTGTCACTCCAACAATAAAATATTTTGATGTAATGAATGTTGTTATATTAAAGATAAGCCATGTGCTTATCAAACTGACCTATTTTCATTCCTGCACCATTTTAGAACACTAAGAAAACACACCATTCCTCTCTATAGTTCAAGTAATCACAGGTGCGACCTGATGTAGAATAAAGGTACTTGGGACCCAAACTCTCAGGGACATAGACATGTTATGGAAATTAATGTGGGAAATAGATAAAACATGAATATAAATTATACCTGAATGGCATCTTTAAGCTAGAGGCAGAGTTCTGCACTGTTTTCAGTGACTGAACCAGTAAAGATGAGGAACAGACAGCTGCCCTCATGTACCCCAGTAAAGAACATTCAAAACAAGAAAAAAACAGACTACCCCAAAAAGAAAGAAAAGGAGCTTTACAAATGCAGGAAGGTTGTGACAGGATGCCTGAAAAATGATAGGTAAAAACACAGACACACACACACACAGACACACACACACACACACAAAGTAAATGAAGCCAAACACAGCTCCAGTTAAAGGGCTTCTGGGAAGGAGAAAGGAAGCAGAAGCCTCAGTGACAATATAAACCATGTAGTCCTGGTTTAAAAAAAAAAAATACACTGGTGTCTATCCCTCACAATGAGCCACAAGCTTCACAAGCTTCAAATCTATGTGAGTCTTGGTGAGACAAGGATTCTTTCAGCTTTATTCATAAGAGCCAGAATCTGGAAACAATCCAGATGTCC
Source organism: Meriones unguiculatus (assembly GCF_030254825.1). NCBI lineage: Eukaryota > Metazoa > Chordata > Mammalia > Rodentia > Muridae > Meriones > Meriones unguiculatus. The sequence goes on from NC_083365.1 coordinate 31,541,534, forward strand.
CTCACCCGAAGAATGGATACATAAATTGTAGTAGATTTACTCAATAAAATACTACATAGCTATTAAAAACAAGGAAATCATGAAATTTGCAGGCAAATGGTGAGACCTAGAAAAGATCATCTTGAGTGGGGTATCCCAGAAGCAGAGAGACGTGCACAGTATATACTCATTTGTAAGTGGCTGGCTCTTTGATCACCTCCTCCTGGCAGGGAATGGAGCAGCTTTAGCAGACCACAGAGGAAGGCAACATAGCCAGTCCTGATGATACCTGATAGGCTAGGATCAGATAAAGGGAAGGAGGATGTCCTCTATCAATGGACTAGAGAAGGGGCATAGGGGAAGAAGAGGGAGGGAAGGTGGGACTGGCAGGAGATGAGGGAGAGGGACAAAGCCAGGATACAAAGCAAATAAACTGTAATAAAGAAATAAATTTAAAATGATAAAAAGAAAAAAAAAGTCCAGTACAATGGTAAGTGCTGGTCATCCTACAACTAGTGGGCAGGATACAAGAGGATTCTTGGAGCTTGCTCGCCAATCAGTCTAAAAAGTCAAGTGAATTCCACATTCAGTGAGAAACCCTGTCTCAGAAAGGTGAAGGGCTAGAAAGATGGCTCAGCAGTTAAACACTTGGAACTTTCTTGCAGAGAACTGAAGTTTGATTCTGAGACCTGAGTCCAGAAAAATCACAGCCCACTGCAACTCAAGCACCAGGAGAATCAATATCTCTAGCTTCCATGGACATGCAGATCTCATATACACCAAGATACATGAGTATTTACATAACTAAAAACTAAAGTAAACCTTGAGAAAATAATGTGGAGAATGAGTGAGGAAGACATATGATGTCTGGCCTCCCCGCTCATATGAAAGCATATACACATGTACAAATACATGGCCACATATATACCTAAACACACAAAGAAACTAAGGAATCATAGTTCTAAGGGACATAACTGACCTTCCAGAAGAGATTAAATGTACCTGTGTCAGTTCTTAAACCACAGAGCCAAGAAAGCATCTTCTTAAATAATTAGAGGGTGAGATCTTAGTTGGACAGACCTCATCAGAATGTGCTGCCAAGAAAGAACTCCCATTACTCCATCTCTCTACACCACATCACTGAAATCCCAACTTTTCTTCAAATTCTTCTAACTTTACAGAGCTATAAAGAGATTTTTCTGGGGTCCGTCTACTGTATGGTGATCTGTGCCTTACATACTCATGCCTTAGAAGAGGCTTTAAGAAAAATATATTTAAGCTGGTTCCCACCATTTATCTCATGGCACTGACACCTTATGCACTGGTGTTCTTGCTACAGATTTTCCTGGGGACTTTAAAGTTTACAAGTCTGTCTGGGCAAGTAAGGCCAAAACTGTTTTCACATCATGGAGTGAGGCATAAAACTCCGTCTACTGCCAAGAACACATTCTCTTTAATTTGTTTTAATTTTGTAAACCTAAACACATACTGACTTTAACATCATTTCAGCTAGTTACTCTCCAAATCTCTTCTAACCCTTTTGTTGTATAGTTGTCCATTTCTTTCAACTCTTTACTCATTATTTGTACTGCTTCATAAAACTATTTCCCTTGTCGTAATTCTGGTTCATTCATCCTCTCGCTTTTATTTTAATTATTTTAAAATGTTCCTTTAGTCATGTTTTGTTGTTGACAATGTTGTTGTTGTTTCTCTATTAATGTAAGTTACACAGTGGAAAATCATAGAGTCTGCAGACACACCCCAGAATCCAAACAACAGAGTGGAACAAATAATTTCCCCCTGAATAATTTCTAAGTATTGGTAAGTATTATTAGTGGTATGGCCAGAAATATTGCTCGGTGGTAGAATGCATATGTAGTACTTCTAGATTTTATTCATACCAGCTGGTCTTACAACTATGACAAGGTCAACAATAGTCTATCTCAGTAGCAGGGGACTTAGTTGCTAGGGACACATCTACTCATGGTTATGATAAAGAGTGCATCAGCTAAGAACTCTGCGCCCATCCCCCATGGATATTCTCAGGGAGTAAAAAACTGGTTAAAAAAAAAGCAAAACAGTACTCCTGTCTGAGCCTAATAGTCATAGAAGCCTTCTTGAGAGGAATGGTTTTAATTAATACTCTTCTTAAACTTTCTCACCAACAAATTCTGGAGAGTCTTATTATAACATAACGCCCTTTCATTGTGTTGATCTATAAAACAGATCAGTTTTTAAAGTCACTTTTTGGTTCTATTATTTTAAATGTATGTATTTTATAAACAGAAGCCATTCAACACCACAAACATTACCAAGACCAATTGTTTTGTTTACTCACATTCTTGAATATTTACAATATCTTCTCTTAACACAAGATACCTTGACATGAAACATATAAAGGTAATATTTTTAAGCAACTGTTTATTTACTTTTTGTCATTATTATAATAACTCATTATGTCATAATTATGTGATTTATATTCATGTATGTATGTATGTAACTGTACTTTGCTCATTTTCACTCTTCCATTTACCCTCTTGAACTAATTTAATGGTGTTTATTTATTATAATTTTTTTCACAAATTGGAAGTATAACAAAGTCAGCAGGACTTAGAGACAACTGGCTTAGGAGGCATCCTGTTATAGGTAAACAGGGCCATAAAAAGAAATGAATTTTATTGAATCTGTAGATTATTTTTGGCAAGGTGGCCATTTTCACTATGTTAATCCTACCCAATGCATGAGCATGGGAGATCTTTCCATCTTCTGATATCTTCTATAATTTCTTTCTTCAGAGACTTCAAGTTTTTTTTTCAAACAGGTCTTTCACTTGCTTGGTTAGAGTCACACCAAGGTACTTTATGTTATTAGTGGCTATTTGTGAAGGGTGTAGTTTTTCCAATTTCTTTCTCAGAAACCCGAGGGTTTCTGATTTTTTTTTTTTTTTAGTTAATTTTGTAACCAGCCACTTTGCTGAAGATGTTTATCAGATGAAGAAGTCCTCTGGTTGAATATTTGAGGTCACTCATGTATGCTATCATATCATCTTCAAATAGTGATATTTTGACTTCTTCCTTTCTGATTTGTATCCTCCTTGATCTCCTTTAGTTTAGTTGTCTTATTGCTCTAGCAAGGACTTCAAGTACTATGATGAAGAGATATGGAGAGAGTTGGCAGTCTTGCCTGTTCCTGATTTCAGTGGGATTGATTTAAGTTTCTCTCCATTGAGTTTGATGTTGGCTGTAGCCTTGCTGCTCTACACAGCAGGGTTATCAAAGCAGATGCTGAGGCTCAGCCAAACTTTGGGCAGAGTGCAGGGAATCTTATGAAAGAAGGGGAAGACAGAAAGACATAGAGAGGACAAAAGCTCTACAAGGAGAACAACAGAACCAAAATGTCTGAGCACAGGGGTCTTTTCTGAGACTGATACTCCAACCAAGGACCATACATGGAGATAACCTAGAACCCCTGCACAGATGTAGCCCATGGAAGCTCAGTATTCAAGTCAGTTCCCTAGTAAGGAGAACAGGGGCTGTCTCTGTCATGAACTCAGTGGCTGGCTTTTTGATCATCTCCTCCTGACGGGGGAGCAGCCTTACCAGGCCACAGAGGAAGACAATGAAGCCACTCCTGATGATACCTGATAGGCTAGGGTCAGAGGGAAGGGGAGAAGGACCTCCCCTATCAGTGAACTTGGAAAGGGGCATAGGAGGAGATGAGGGAGGGACTGTGGGATTGGGAGGGAATGAGTGAGGGAGCTACAGCTGGGATACAAAGTGAATAAACTGTAATTAATATAAAAAAATTAAAAACAAATGAAATTATTTTATTTGCATGGAAATAGATGGAATTAGAAATCCTCTTGTTAGGAAAAAGAAGCCAGACTCAGACAAGTATCACAGATTTTCTCTCACATATGAATCTAAACTTTATACATACACACCTACATACATACACGTATATTGTGCATATTTGTATTTCATATATATGAAAATAGAAAGGTGTCTATGTGGGGGAATAAAATATTCTAAAGGGAATGAAAAGAGGGACCAAAAGAAGGTAAATTTCACATTATGAAGGTTAATATTAGCTGTCAACTTTATTGGATTAAGGAGCTGCTAGGGCATCAGTGGAATTTACCTTTAGCTATGTGTGTGGAGTTATTTCCAGAGAAGATTAACTGAGGTGGAAACAACTACCTTCGATGTGTTTAGCAGCATCCCAGTGTTTGGAATGCTGAATCGAATAAAATGACAAGAGAAAGCTAGTGCCGGCATTGCCCTCTCCTCTTCCTGATCTGCACAGGCGTGAGTAATCATTTCCTGCAGGCTCCTTAGGGCCACCCATCACCATGACTTCTCTGCCACAGTGGACTCTATTCTCTCAAGCTATGAGCCAAGACAAGCTCTCCTCCATTGTGGTGTTTCTTCCTGTGTATTTGGTCACGAAAACAATAATGCAGCACATTTTCTTTCATATGTGGAATCTAAATTTGAATATGTTACATAACACAATATGTGAGATAGAGATACACGTATGTGTGTGTATGTATATATGAAAGGAGGAGGAGAGCTTTCTAGGTAGAAAAACAAACAAACAAAAACAAAACAAAACAACGTCCAGAGTAGAAAGGAGGAAAGAGATGGTAATGGGAGGTTAAGTACGAGCAAGCACAATGACGTACATTTATGAAATGGTCATAATGAAACCCATTGTTTTATGAACTAACTTTAAAAAATTAATAATTATTAAGTGAAAAATAAAGATTTGTGCACAGTATTGCAGTCGGGTAAGTCCATGGTACTTGTATTAGTTACTTTTCTGTTGCTGTGATGAAACACTAGGACCAAAGCAACTCATAGGAGATGAGGTTTCTTTGTGCTAACACTGTCAGAGGGAGGAGTCTATCGTGGCGGAAAAGCATAGTATAAAGAAGCAGGCGTGGTAGCAGGAATGGAAGCTGAGAATTCTCATCCTCAACAGCAAGCATGAAGGAGAGAGCAGAAGTGGCAGGAGGCTTTAAACTCTCTAAACCCGCCTCCAGTGACACACTTCCTCCAGCAAGCCTGGCCAAACAGCCTACTGACTTAGGACCAAGTATCTAAGTGCTTGAGCTCATGGTGGCCATTCTCATTCAAACTGCCACAGTACTTAATGCTTATACCCGTTGGAAAGTAGATTCTCCTCAGGCTTTGATGACATGGCCCTAGAAAGAATCGGGTAGGTTGAAGAAATGGTAAAACAAATTTCTCACTGAAAGGACAGTTTAGCCTGAAATGATAAAAGGAAAATTCTGAAAAAGGCAGCGGACACTGCTAAGAGGAAGCTCTCAAACCTCATAAGACCTCAGCTATTTCCTGTACAAGAGATGAGGAATTTGTGATCAAAGGTGATAAATATGGTTGTGTTAACTATAAAACCTCACAAAACTGTTATCATATGGAACTTGAAGTAAATTAAATCTGTGTTTGTGGCCACTCATATTTGGATCTAAATTAAACTGTCTCCTACCCTTTGAGGTGAGAGTGTGATTTGGCGTGTACAAGAGCATATGAGCAAGATGGCAGTCTGTTCTCAGTTCCTGTGTTCCAGGTGCAAGAGCTGCAGAGACAAAAGTTATCTAAACATGGGCAGGAACCCTGATTCAGTGCGGAATACACTGTGGAGAAAAGTTACTGATTTTTCTTCACCCTCCCCTCTTGACCTTTGCCAGTCCAGAAAGAAGAACACCAAAGGCTCTTCACTGTCTCGCTTTCCCAAGGCTAACAAAAGCTGGTTCAATGTTCCATCTTGCTGAACTGGAAAACAAACCATTCTTTGTCAAATGCAAATCTGTTGCTTTTCTACAAACAAAAGAAAGAGCCAAGCAAAACCTGTGAATGATTAGTCAGCCTCTATACCTCAAGTTTGAGGCTGAATTTGATGCAAATGAATATGTGTGAGTTCATAGTTCATTAAGTTGATCTACATTAGATTTAATAAATGGTCTTTCAGTTACCTAAATGGACACTGACGCCCAGTAATCCTCAGAATAAATATAGGACTTGATCTGCAATGGAAAAATCAGCCAGAAAATCAGCTCCACCTCCAGAGAGAAAGTAAAGCTAGTTTCACACTTGTCTGAATGTGTTTACTGCGTGTTTATGTCCAAATCCCATACCACCAGCATTATGTGCATTTGCTAGATTCCTCTGCTCGTTTTATTCATAATAGCATATGAGAAATTATTAGGACAGAGTCATATTCTAAATTACAAACCTTGGCATTATGCTTATGGAATTTTAAAGTACCTGTTTATGATTTATCATAAATTATTGGAACGAAAATTGAGTCCTCTTAAGGAGCAAACAACTATTCAAAGAACAGACGATGCCTAAAGCTAAAGAAATGGAAGATAATGAGGAAGCTGACAATCCTGGCATTCAGCGGGAAAGTGTACAGAAAAAAAATATATGCGTGTGTATGTGTGTGTTGTATCTTATAGCTATTTAACGTAAAGAACCAAAGCACATAGAAAGACCCATCGTAGAGGCAGTCCCTGCACAAGAAGATGGAAATTTACTGAAGCTGTGTGTCCCCACAGAAACTTAGTTTACAGATCTTTTTTGTACAGACTGGGGTAAGGTTTGCCTGGAATGCAAGTGATACTTGGCTTTGGCAGAGGAAAGGACCGACGACAGGGTGCTAGCCTTTCCATGTGTTCTTTAGGCAGGGTTGCCATCTAGTGGCCCATATAGAAAATTAGTCCACAGCCTTTACAAGCATGGTTCTGCTTCCTTCCACAAACCCAGATACCTAAGGACCGAAGAAACAAGGCCTGCTGATGTTCTCTCTTTTTCTCTCTGGGAGGTGTGTGTATGTGTCTGTGGGGGAGGGTGTGTCTCTGTGTGTGTGTACGTATGTATGTATGTACAATGAGAAAGCTCAGTGGTGAAATACAGATGTTAAGGATACGGGCACAAAAAAAAAAAAGAAAGAATGCTGGTGGGACAACTTTATAAGAAGGAAATTACAGAGGAGCTTATAGGACCAGGAATAAGAGTGTGTACAAAAGGCCATTGATATCAAATCTAGTGCATGTTGTGTATAGTCCTGAATGAGTGGAGCCAGGTTGCCAGAGTCCTGCTTGCTTATACCAGCATGAAGACTCTCAGGTGTGAATAGGAGGGGTGTGATTAGTCACATGACCCACTACAGGTCTGACAAGTGCTGTGGACCATCTATAGTCCTTTCCGTGGTTTAAGGGTGCCCCTGAGCCCACCCCCATCTCTAGATCCCCTGTCCTGTGACAGCTCTTATACCACTGGTGCCTCCATCCTTCTCTTTCCTCATATTCTCTCTTAGACATTTCCCAGTCTCATCTGTGTGCTGACACACTCAGTGTCCCTGGCTGTTTTCCCCATCGTTGTCCACTTATTCACTTGTATCTTTTTTCTTCATCTTATTCTTTCCTCAATTCGGATATTTTAACCATACTAGGTGCACACAGCACTTTGTGGGTTTTTCATTTTTTTATTTTTATTTTGTGCGTTTTGTTTTGAGATGTGCTTTCACTATATAGCCCTGGCTAGATTAGAACTTGATATGTAGACCAGGCTGGCCTAGAACTCATAGAGGTCCACTTGCCTCTACCTTCCAAGTGCTGAGATTAAACGATTGTGTCAAAATCTGTATGTGAATCAGTAGAGAACAAAAATGTGACAGAGAAAGAGAAAGAATGTTATAGATTATTTTAAAAAAGGAATTGAGCATGATAATAGAGAAAGGGGATACAGAGGTACAGCAGATAACAACTGTTTACTTTTAAGGGAGTGGCTTTCAGCTTTTAAGATTCTAAGAAATGCTTGCAAATGTTGTTAAGTTTTGGAAGCAGGAGTGGACTTGGGGCAAAACTTTTCCCCCAAAGATGACTAAAGCAAGATTTCCCCACACACTTGTTCAAACGTAAGATGACATTCCACCAACTGATAATGAGTCTGTTCCTTCTGTTCTTGAATTGTAGTCATCTGTGGCTCACTTATAACCAACATATTCCTGCACAAATACATTTCAAAGCTAGGTCAGAAAAGGTGGGAGTCCTCCTGCTTTGCCCAGTAGGAGGCCTGCACTGAAGGCTTTCGTTACTAGCAAACAGACCAAATGTTCTGCAGCTGCCAGGCAATGAAGAAACAAAGTAGCCCACACAAAGGAGATGCATGAAAAAGCCCTAACACTAAAGAAAGGAAGGAAATTAGGGAAAACGTGTCTTTCTGGGCCCTAACATTCACCAACGCCTAAAACTCCATGAAAGACACTAGCACCATCTATCAGAGCCTTTCCCCACTCTAAACAAAAGAGTGATATACAATTATCATCCTCATAAACTACTCAGTTCTGGGACAATTTGTCTCATAGCAGTATCTAAAAACACAGTGAAAGACTTTAAACAATTCTAAACAAGCCAGGAATCATTTGACTGTTACTCACTATAAAATCTTTGTCTCACACTATCTATACAAATGCCCTCCATCTCTTACACTGATTCCCCTCTCCAAGTCTTCCTTTGGGGCACACCCAAGCACCAGTCAGTACATACATTTTGTGTGACTCTAGCTTACTGTCATTATTCTATACCTTATCCTGGGGTGCACCAGCCCCAAGACCAACTCAGCTTAATGATTCACTTAGCAAATGCCACTGTAGATGCAAAAGACTCTGAATCAAAATACAGTGGTTCAGCCTTGATCTCTAACAGCATTCTCTGTAGAAGGAATAGAGACATCTTCGGAAAGAGCTGTGGCAGGGAAAATACAAGGTGAGCCTGAAGCTAAGTTTGATGTAAAAAGTAAGGGCGAGCACAAAAAGCAAAACAACCTTTAAAATATGCAGTGGTCACCCTGGAGGAGTATGGAACACAAATATCCACTAATTCCCTTTTATAGATAACAGTTACATCAAAATTATAGCTGATAACAATAGTTGCTCACAGAGATTACTGTGTGGCAGGTTCTGTTATGAATACTTTCTATATGCCAATTATTTCTATTTTCATAGTACACTGTGAGAGAAATACTATTGTTATCATCATTCTATAGATGCAGAACAAAGTTTATTATGTTAAGGTATAAGTAGAAAGTATATAATTATGTACATAATGCTATTACGAGCATAGGAAAGCATGTGAGAGGGGGGTTACTGGCCATTTCAGGCACTGTCCAGACACCCAAAAGTTGAGGTCACCGGTAAACTGTTTCAAGGCTCATTTAAAACTTCTGACATAATTTTCTCAAGTTTCCACAGCTTAGTATTTTAATGTCCATTTGCTGGGGGACCAAAATTCAACTTTTTGGGATTTCTGTGCGAAAACCAAAGAGTAAACACTAACAGTATAATAATTATTATGCTATAATTGAAGCGACCATACCAGGGTCCCATTTAGAGTCTTAGAAGTTACACAAAGTCTTTCAGCACCCTGGGGGAATGTATTTGTTAACCTATTAAGAATAAGTTAAGTATCTACCCATGCAAGAGACATGCTCAATGGAGAGATACATCTCAGCCTCTCAAGCAGAACATCACTAAGCTGAACAACCCGTTCCAAGAGTTTGAGCTGCATCTGCTTCTGAGAAAATAAACACTTGAAGAAACAAGGTGAACTTTTTCTTCCCGTTGACCTAAAACAAAGACTGAAACAACAACACCCATGGGGTTCTGGGGCCAGAACAAGCTCAAAGTCCTGCCTCCACCCCCTACCACCACTCATGCTATTAGAACAAAGAATAAAGGCGGCGTTGACCTTGGCAGAGAAGACAGTGTGCGGGGTAGAATTGACTGCAACACACTGTTACAATCTGAGAATGGCGCCAGGCATCACCCAGCATCACTTGGTTTTCAAGCCTTTTGAGAATCCCCATTTCATATGTGAATGCAGGATTTGCAGAGGCAAAACTATTTGCTTACGGTCAAGATCAACAAATGATTAAGACAAATTTGATCCCGCCTATGCCTGGCATTAAAGAGCACATCACCTCATTGCAAAGCTACAGCCAAGGAGTAGTAATTAAGGCAGACCCCAGAGCTCAGGTAAAGGCCAGTTCATAAAGCCAGGGATGTAGAAAGAACTTCATGATCCCAAACCCCATCTTTGTAAGCAGAGATGAATCCAAAAGTGAAAACTGGCTAATACATCGTTTTCTAATTAGAGATGACTAAACAGCAAGAAATGGGGATCAAAGAATCAGTCCTGGCCTGCTCTTTGATCACCAACCCCTGAGCGGGGAGCAGCCTTACCAGGCCACAGAAGATGACAATGCAGCCAGTCCTGATAGCATTGAGCAGCATTGAGACCTGATAGACTAAGATAAGAAGGAAGGAGAGGGGGACCTCCCCTATCAGTGGACTTGGGGAGGGGCATGCCTGAAGAAGGGGGAGGAAAGGTGGGATTAGGAGGGGAGGAGGGAGGAGTTTATGGGTGAATAAAGTGTAATTAATAAAAGTAAAAAAAAAAAAAAAAAAAGCTGGGTTCTGAAGGCAGGCCTCCTGCCTCAGGAATGGAGCTTCACTGACACAGTCTCCAATTCTCTCCAGCTGTGAACTAGCACTTGTGGAGTAATGCTGTGCTGCAAATGTGTGCCCCAAGTGTATTTCAAACTTCATCCTGTAAAGCAACAGTGTCAGAAGGTAGTGCTTTTTGGAGATGTTAGGTGACTGAGAACTCTGATTAATCCCACTACAAGGAGTTGTGGGAATGAGCTCTTTCTTCTGCCGTGTGAAAGACATGTGTGAAAGGCAACCAGAGCCCAGACCTGGAAGTTCCTTGACTTTGAAGTTTTCAGGCTGTATAACTGTGAGAAGAAAAAAAAAAAAACTTCTATTCTTTATAAACAATAAAAAAAACAGAAGTGTTTTAGAAACGATATGTATATTATATTACTTTATGCAGTATATTTTCCTTATTTTCTTATGTAATCTTCATAACAAGCTTATAGGTAGATACCACTATTGTCATGGTTTGAATAAAAATGGCCCTCAAAGACTCATAAATTTGAATGCTTGGTCACCATGAAATGCTACTATTAGAAGGTGTGGCCTTGGAGTAGATGTGGCTTTGTTGGGAAGAAGTATATTACGGGAGTGGGCTTTGAGGTTTCAGATGCTCAAGCCAGGCCTAGTGTCACTCACCCTGTTGCCTTGCAATCCAGATGTATAACTGTCAGCTACCTCTTCAGCACCATGTCTGCCCATATGCCACTATGCTTCCCATAATGACAACGGACTAAGCCTCTGAACCTGTAAGCCATCCCCAGTTAATTGCCTTCCTTTATAGGAGTTGTCATGGTCATGGTGTCTCTTCATAGCATTAGAAACCCTAACTAAAGCAACTATCATCCTTGATTTTCAAAGAAAAATAGAACTACATTGCTGAACTCACTTGGCATCACCTTAAATTCTAACAGCCAGAGAGTCTAACTCTGGAGTAAGTTTTTAGCTACTAAGAAGAACTGAGCTAAGCTCAAATACTTCTACATATATTGTATAACAAAACTCAAATATAATTTTGTACAATTAGAATGTTAACTTTTATTGACATCAATATTAAATTTTATTTTGCCCAAGTAATGAAGTTTAGCATTGATTTTTATTGCCTTGGCATTCAATTTTGGCATACAATATTTGTCTTATGAGAATCACAGCATGCATATTATTTAGTGCTAGGGTTTATGGTGCTGTTTACTACTATTATAGTTTTAGACATTTATCACTATTTTGTCACTATATAAGCAATTATTTTTAAATTTTGTAAAGAAGTGGTAAGAAAAATGATCATCACTTAATGAAATTAATCCCATGTGTTAAATGAAAATGAGGCAATGTAGCAACCACTGCTACAAATGGATTTACCCACTACCTGTTCTAATATCCATCTCAGGCTAATGGTGGCTTAATGGTAGAGGACTTGCCTAGAATTGTGAGGCCTGGATTCTGTCCCCAATATTGAAATAGAAATAGATAAATAAATGATTGATTGATACATAGAAAGAAAGAGAGAAGGTGGGAGAAAGAGAGAAAGAAAGAATGAAAGAAGGAAGGAAGGAAGGAAGGAAGGAAGGAAGGAAGGAAGGATAAAAGCTTTTTGATATGCTGTGATGGCCTCAGAAATGGGGGGGACCTCATTTTCCAAGATTTCTTGCAGATAGAATCAGCTGTCTTGTAAAGAGATGCATTCACTCAAATCAGAAAAATACAAAGTGGCATGGCACAGTGTAGAAGCTACATTCTTGAGACAAGAACCAAGCTCTTGTTTCTTCTGGGCAGCTAGGATTAAGGTTCAGGCAACACCAGAGGTACAAGATGGACATTATTAGCAGTGGGATTCGCCGTAACTGACCCATATTAGCATTAGAAATTCTCATGACTATGTGGCTCCATCAGTGCATCAAAACAAGTTCTCTGGCTGGGTTCCAGGACCTGAGAGAGGAAGTAGCCTGCTCTCTTAAATGTGGATGCCTTTAAATGCATCCTTTTTCTACAATAGAGTCTGCTATTTATAACTCAGGATCTTGGCTGATACTCATCTATTCACTCTTTAACAGACTTTACGTTCCCATTTGTAGACGCCTCTGAAAATGGAGGTTAGTGCCACCAGACAAGCTTCTCCTGGTTGGTGCTGCAGCAATGAATGACTTGCATGATGACTGTTGACATAAGCCAGTGAAGATGCCATTTGGAAAGCGAAAGTCCTTTGTCCACAGCACATGACAGTAAAAGCCATTGATTTTCAAATGTTGTGATGAGCCATGTTTTCCAACAACCCTAGTCCAGGGAGAGAGAAAAAAAAAAAAAAAACTCTATGGATCATCTGAGCTGCCATTGTTGTTCCCTGTTTTTCCAGCTAGGTACAATGGCATCATGAAGCATCCCTCAACCTGCACGTTTGGAGTCATAAACATACTTCCTCATGGTTCTACGAGCTAAAATTCAGGTGTGGCTCAACTGAGGGGCCCACATCGTATAGGGTGTAGTCACTCATTGGCTGTATTGGACTAGATTGCTCTAAAAGACTTCACTCATCCGTGTGGCACCTCCAATAGTCTGTATCTCTAAGGCTTACTCTTTAAGCCTAATTTAGGCTTCTCAGCACTGAGTTCACTTCCCAGTAACCAAATCAAGTGTCTAACAAGTGCCTGCAACTCAGAGACCCAGATGATCTCACTCGCTCTTCTAGGCTCTTTGGGTACCTATACTCACACAGGGACATTCCTCCTACAGATGCACAGACATACGCATAATTTTTAAAAATAAATTTACAAGAAAAACAAAAGAGCTACAAAAGTAGTATACAAGTTCTATATACACCATTTGGACTTTACCAATGTTAATACCTTGATACTCCAGTACCTCATCACAGGACTGTAGGACGATGCAGTACCGTTATCTCTAAATTACTGATGCTACTAAATTTCACTGTTTAATATACTAGTGATCATTTATTTAGCCCAAGGTTCTGTTCAAGGTCACATTTTGCATTTAGTAGTTCTTTCTCTCCTTTATTTCTTATGATCTCCAATGGTTGGTTAAATTTGTCTTTTGTGGTTTTGAAATGACAAATAGTTATTTTGCAGAATGCTGCTGTTCTTACCAACTTTTCCATTGCCGTGACAAACCACCACAGCCAAGGCAACTTATAGAACAGTTTATTCGGGCTTACAGTTTCTGAAAGTTAATTGGAATCTATGATCACCATGACAAGGAGCATTGCAGTAGGCAGGGAGGCATCATGCTGCAGTAGAGGATACACAAGAATGAGACAGAGAGAACACACCTAGAGTGGCATGTGCTTTGGAAACCCAAAAGCCCATCCCCAGGATGCACCTCCTAATTCTTTCCCAACCATTGCACCAACTAGGGACCAAGTATTAAAATATATGGAGACCTATAGACCTATGGGGACCATTCTCATTCAAACCACCACAGCGTCTAAACTTGATTCTGTTTGACCATCTCTCATAATTAAGATGTCAGAACAAATTTTGGAAGTCACCTAAACTCTTTTTTTGGGGGGAAAAGGGGTGTCCAAGACAGGGTTTCTCTGTAGCATTGGCTATCCTGGACTCACTTTGTAGACCAGGTTGGCTTTGAACTCACAGAGATCCTCCTGCCTCTGCCTCCCTGAGTGACCTAAACTCATAAACCCAGTAGGATGATATTTCAGCTGGTTCATATTGGTCCAAGTAAAGCATGAAACTAATTTGATTCCAGAAGAGGATGAATAGAATCCACATCTAGATCAGAAAACCAGATTGACCCAAAGCAAAGGAAGAGATAAATGATATCCACCTTTGAATCACCATCACCAGTGGCTTTTCAAAAACACCTCTAACACTACATTAAAAGACAACCGAAGCAGGGTGTGACAGTGCACACCTTTAGCCCCAGAACTTAGAAGATAGAGGTTGACTGGTCTTTGTGAGTTCAAGGAAATACACAGAGTTCAAAGAGAGAATTGTCTCAAAAAGAGAGAAAGAAAGACAACTAAGAAAATGAAAATATAGCCTCTATATCACACAATAAAGCCCTTTTCTGTGTTACAATGTGTGATGACTGAGGACAACCGTGGATAAAAATCTCCCTTAAAAAGAAAATACCTCCCAGGAGATGGAGAGGTATCCTCTACATGCCACACTTTTTAAGAATTTATTTGTATATTTATTTTTGTGTGTGTGTGTGTGTGTGTGTGTGCATGTTGTGTGCCCATGCACATGGGTTTGTATACTGTGGCAGGAAGAGGGCGTTGAATGTCTTCATTACTTGTAATCTATTCCTTTTGAGGCAAGGTCTCTCCCAGAACCTAGCACTCACTTTTTTTGTTTGTTTGTTTGTTTGCTTGCTTGCTTGCTTGCTTGTTTTGTTTCATTTTGCTGGCCGGCCAGCAAACCCAGTAATTCTCCTGTCACCACAAGCCTTGGATTATAGGCATGTGGTGATGTGGTGAGATGCCCACTGAGTTTAAACTCCAGTCTTTATGATCACAAAGCAAGCACTCTTAAATGCTGAGCCATGTCTCTAGCATCAGAGCTGCCACATGCTGAGCATCCATGCCAGGGCCAGACCCTCCCCTCGTTACTTTTACCCAGTACTTGGGCATGACAGTAAAATTAGACCCAAAGTATTTCTGCTTGTCAGAAACATCCTCTGATCATTGCTCTCCATTCACAATCTCCCTCATCAGCCTAGTAGAAACTTACTCAGGGCTACACTGCACCATAAGACACCATGTCATAGTGGTGAGACATTTAAAATTCTATTAACTATTTTAAATACACGGTGCATTATTAGTAATTGTAGTCGTCATAAGGAATCACTCCAAGCTAATGTTTGGTACTCATTATTTGACTCCTCCCCTTTCATCTCTACCAACCACTGTCCCCAGACTCTGGCGTCCAGTATTCTCTGTTTCTATGGCTTGACTAATTAAAACTCTGCCTATGAGTAACATGATACAGTTCTTCTCATTCTCTGTCACATGAACTCTAGATTCAACCATGCTGCTCAGAATAATTGCATTTCACGTTCTGTAATGTTGACTAGTATTCGTGTGTGTGTGTGTGTGTGTAGTTTAAATCCATTTGTCCATGTTTATTTTCTGTTGTTGCCATAAAACACTGACCAAATGCAGCTTAGGGAAGGAAAGGGCTTATTTCCGCTTACAGTTTATAGTCCACCATGAAGGGAAGCCAACACAGGAAACAGGAGGCAAAAACTGAAGTAGGGGAAATGGGGGAACACTGCCTTACTGGCTTGCTCAACCTGCTTTCTTTCTTTTTTTTTTATTCACTTTACATCCTGGTCACAGCCCCATCCCTCTTTTCTTCCCAGTCCCACCCTCCATTCCTCTCCCATCCCCTTCCACTATTCCTCAGAAAAGGGGAACCCCTTCCCATCCACTCCAGCTCATCAAGTCAGAGCAGGATTGGGCATGTTCTCTTTCCCTGTGGCTTGGCATGGCGGTTCCTCCAGAGGAAATTAATTGAAAAACTAGCAATAGAGTCCATGTTAGAGACAGCCCCAGCTCCCCTTACTAGGGAACCCACATGAGGCCTGAGCTGCTTACATCTGAGCTACTTACATCTTTGTAGGGGGCCTAGGTCCAGTCTATGAAAGGTTCTCTGTTGATGCTTCAGTCTCAGCAGGCCCCTCTTAGCCCTGTTTAGTTGTCTCTGCTGGTCTTCTTGTTAAGCTCCTGTTACCTCCAGGTCCTTTTCTCCTTCCCCTTTTCCACAAGGCTCCCTATGCCTCACCCAATGTTTGGCTGTGAGTCTCAGCATCTGTGTCGAAGCACTGCAGTGTGGAGCCTCTCAGAGGACAACTCTGCTTGATTCCTGTCTGCAAGCATAGCATAGTGTCAGGGGTTGGTTCCCTCCCATGGGTGGGTCCTAGGTTGGGCCAGGTATGTTTGGACCTTCGGTCAGTCTCCACTTTATCTGCTCTATCATTATCCCTGAACGTCTTGCAGGCAGAGTGAATTCTGAGCTAACGTTTCTGTGGCTGGGTTGGTGTTCCCCTCCCTCTACTAGGAGGTCTAATTAGAGGGTGTCCTCTTCCATCTCTATGGCTCCTGCTACTAAAAGTCTCTGCTAGAGTTCTTCTCATATCCCCCCAGGAGACTGCCCTGGTTTAGGTCTCAAGTTTTTCCGAGAAATGCCCTCACCCAGTTTCTCTTTTCTCTGCAGGCTTTTTGTCCTCTTTCTCCACATCCTTGCCATGTGTGCTCTCACCTAAGTTTTTGATCTTAGCCATTCTAAGGGGTGTAAGATGGAATCACAGAGTCATTTTGATTTGAATTTCCCTGATGGCTAAGAACATTGAGCATTTATTTTAGTGCTTCTCAGCCATTTGATAGTCTGCTGTTGAGAGTTCTCTGTTTATCTCTGTACCCCATTATTTAATGGATTATTTTGTTGTTGTTGTTATTTTAGTGTTTAATTTTTTTAGTTCTTTATATATTTTTGATATGTTTTAACATCACTCAGGTGAGATTTAAAAGTAAGCTAATTCTGCATGTTTACAAACCAGGCTCAATAACCCAATCCCAATGCTTTCCGATTCTTCTGTACATAATTTTACAAGATGCTTCTTCTTCAATGCTCACATATCCTACTGTGTGAAGATGCATGGGGTCTATACAACTGAATCAAAAATAAAAGCCTTTGGGGAGAATTTACCTCAAAGTAGAATAAGAGCAGAACCCCTTTATTCCCCGGCTCTCTTTGACACTTGAGCTTCCGTGTATTCTGTTTTCCCTTCATAGGACAGTCTTCTCTGTCTTCTTTGCCTTGTTAATGCTTACCCATCCTCTGGGTTTTGGCTTAATTATCACTGCTAAGAAGTGTTTTTTAACCTTCACACTCCTAAGCCATGTGACCTACCAATGCCCTATGCTTACTCAGCAACCTATATGCCACTATCTTAACAATTAACAGTTACTGGAACTGTTTGTTTAATTTTCCGTCTCCCTCACATGCTATAAACTCCTGAAAAGAGTAAACATATCATGGTTGGTACAGTTAGCGTTCAAAGAATATTCACACTTAACTATCAGTTTACTAAGGGAGTGTCTCCTGTGGACAGCACAAAAATAACCTCGGATGATTTTGAATGGCCAAACAGTAAGAATGTTTTCTCACAGATGAGTAAACTGAGGCACAAAACGGTCAGAGATTGGTTATTATAAAGCCAAAACTTAAAATTCCTCAGGGTCTCCATGTCACAGTAATGATGCCTGATACATATTTAGGATTTACTAGCCATGATCCATAGACAGTCTCATTAGGATACCCATTTTATAAAGAGGTGGTACAGCTGAGATGTAAACCCAGGAAATTGCATAATTTACACCGTCAGTCACATTGTAACAGATACTGGTAACTTGAGCCCAAATATTTATTGACAGTAAACACTATTGGCTATTAGTGGGTCACTTCTTAAGATGTATTTGCAAGCTGATCCAAAATAAACAGCTCAGTTTGCTAGATAGTGATGTGAACAAAAACAGAATTATGCTAGTCAAGGAGGACCCTGGGTAAGATACTCAATCCTCATTCAGAAAGGCAAATGGGATGGACATAGGAAGAGGGGGGAAATAGGAAACAGGACAGGAGCCTACCACAGAGAAACTCTGAAAGACTCTACCCAGCAGGGTATCAAAGCAGATGCAGAGACTCATAGCCAAACTTTGGGTAGAGTATAGGGAATTTTATGAAAAAAGGGGGAAATAAAAAGACCTGGAGGGGACAGGAGCTCCACAAGGAGAGTAACAAAACCAAGAAATCTGGGCACAGGGGTCTTTTCTGATACAGATACTCCAACAAAGGAACATGGAGATAACCTAGAACCCCTGCACAGATGTAGCCCATGGCAGCTCAGTGTCCAAGTGGGTACCCTAGTAAGGGGAACAGGGACTGTCTCTGACATGAACCTAGTGGCTGGTTCTTTGATCACCTCCTCCTGAGGGGACAGCAGCCTTACGAGGCCACAGAGGAAGACAATGCAGCCAGTCCTGATGAGACCTGATATGCTAGAGTCAGAAGAAAGGGGAGGAGGACCTCCCTATTAGTGGACTTAGACAGGGGCATGGGAGGAGAAGAGGGAGGGAGGATGGGATTGGGAGGGGACGAACGAGGGGGCTACAGCTGGGATACAGAGTGAATAAACTGTAATTAATAAAACTAAATAAATAGATTTTTTAAATGAAAAGAAAAACATAATTATGACCAATATGGTTGAATCACTGCAATAGGGGATACATGAATCACGGCAACCACTTCACTTCCCAAGACCTGCTTCTTTACTAGTTAAAAAAAAAAAAAAAAAAAGGAGGTGAGGTAATACAAATGAATTCTTACAACACTTTGATTGTGTCTCTCACTTCATCTTGAAGCAATTAACAGGTACATCAAGTGGAAAGAATCACCTTTGCCAAATATTGAATGTGAGGTTGTAACGTAAACTCTAGTGTTTGCTCTACAAAATTCAAATAATGTTTGGCAAAGTGAAGGGCTCTTGATCCTCCACCTAAAAGCAGAGGTTTTCAAATCTCAACTATCAACTTTTTTTTTTTCCTTCTCTTTCTATTGACAATATTTGCATTTGTGGGGAGAGGGAGGCCCAGACTTGTGTTAAGAGTTTGACTGTTGGGAAAAAAAGTACACACCTGCGGGGAAGGATGTTTAACAAGACACAAGGCCTCAGTGTCTGCCTGACTCCTTCCAAGATGGCCCCTCCCCCACTGCTGCTTTGTTCCAACGCTAGATCAGAGGCTCGTGTGGAAACTTGCTTAAGTCAAATACTATCACAAAACTCCAGCCCAGCTATGCTGGGAGGAAAACAAGATTCTTGCCAGAGAAATGTTGGAGCCAGAGGTTCTGGAAGAGCTGGAAACTCACGCCAGGGCTCCATGCAGTGACCAGCCTCCAGAACTGGCCCAGAACTTTCTCCTATTCCTGGGGTGACAAGACTGCTGAAACTACTCTTCCCCGCCCAAACCTTCTGAGAATTGCTTTTCTAATAGACAGCAGTGCACACTTTCTTCACTTGGTGTCACAGGAAGGGAAAAGGTTCCAAGGTGATTCTGTGCTGCACCTCCAAAGTTCTAAGACCATTCCAACCATCTAGGGCTCCCAGGGCTCCTGGTTGCATTTAGAACTAAATAAATTTGCATAAAGGGCTTAACCCTCTAAAGGTTAAGTTCCCCCCACTGTAAAATTAGAGTAATTATGCCCCCACTTAAGGATTCAACAAGATAACACCTGGCATACACCACATGCTTAATAAAAGGGAGTGCTTATTATTCTATTCATGAGGGTCACCTAAGGTCATTTTTTAGAGCTTCTAAAACCAATGAAATGTTTAAAGAAAGTTGTTTAAGTGTTTTCCAGAAGGATTTTTTTTAATGCTTTAGAACAATTCTCCACATGATTTTGTGAGGCGGAGGCGATAGCTCAGTGGGTAGTGTGCTTCCCTAGACTTTCAGAAGCCCTATATGCAATCCCCACACAATATACTCTGGACACCAAGGCACATGTCTGTGATGCCAGCACTTGGGAAGTGGAGGCAAGAGAAGGAGAGGTTCAAGGTCATCTTCAGGTGTATAGTGACTTTGAGTGAGGACAGCCTAGTATCTATGCCCAGTGTGAGAAAATAAGCAGTGTCTTATAAGATATGTGTACATAAACACATATATAACATTTAATTTAACAAATTATAACCAGCAATCATCAGAGTTATTCAAACATTTACTCTCATTGAAGTTCACATAGCTATACTTGAAAATAAACTTCTTGTTTGCTGGTTTCAGTACAGTATATATATATATATTTTTTTTTCCACACAAAGTTTTCAGAGGGCTGGAAAGCGCGTAAGAGCATTTACTGTTCTTTCAGAGGACCCAGTTTCAGTTCTCAGCACCAAGATGGCAGCTCAGACCCATCTGTAACTCCAGCTCAAGGGGATCCAACTCCTTCTCTGGCCCCTACAGGAACTATGCACATGTAATAGTGTGCATATACTTAATAAACACACATATGCTTAATACATACACACGAAAATGTCTAAATAAAATAGGTCTCTAACAGTCTGAAGGATTCAAACCCTTCTTAAAGGGTTTAAAATTTAGCTAGCTAGCTATTTACTCATAGCAACTCAGCCTGGATTACAATTGTGTGCTACCATTCCTGTCAAGCAAACAACAGCACATAAGATACCATAGCACTCTTGTTACTAATAAGAGTTGGGAGGAGCAAAACCTGAAGGTCCTCTTCCCACTCTACTTCCCACAGCTGCAAATATATGTCTCCCCAAACTCCCACTCCAGTCACTACCACATCTCCTGAGATCTGAGTCGTTGCTGGAGATTCACCAAGGACTACACAAGGGAAAGGTCAGAAAACTGTGCTTGCATTTGCCTTGTCC
Source organism: Meriones unguiculatus (assembly GCF_030254825.1). Lineage (NCBI taxonomy): Eukaryota > Metazoa > Chordata > Mammalia > Rodentia > Muridae > Meriones > Meriones unguiculatus. The sequence continues at coordinate 31,562,459 of NC_083365.1, forward strand.
GTCCCATGGGTTCCTTGTCCCATCTGTCTTGATCTCTATTTCCCACTAACTTTTTGACCCTGTAACCTGTTGCCATTTTCTTCCTCGCAAACCCCGCTAACCTTATCAGCTACAGAATTTGTTATAATATGTGGTTATTGGACCTGCTTCTAGCTTCCTGTGCAATGTTGCCTATAGAGGCAGGAAAGCTTAAAACCTCTGCTGATGCCATGGAAATCTCTTCAGGCCCTTGCCTGTCACCCTTTGTAGTTACTCGAATTTCTGGGCCATTTTTTAATGTCCCGTTTTTGTTGGTGTTAGATCTCTTGTTAAAGGTACATATGTTTTCTGTCCCTTAAACTTCTCCATACAGCTAGGAATGTAAATCCAGGCAGAATATCCATATCGCATATCTATATGCATGCCTGAGCAAGCTGTTCTTTGCCTATGTACAGAAAGCTCTTCTTTGCCTATGTTCTTTGCCTTCGTCAGAAAGACTAAGAAGGTTCAAGGATTATTGTATAATTTAAAACCCAACTTAACCTTCAATCTTGTCAGCATTTATCATTGTAAGCTGCTGAGGGTTACTAGGAACTCAAATATCTAATTAATTTTCAAATTTGCTTCTATGCAAGTACTACCATCAAGAATTCAGTGAGGAGAACTGAGTAATAGAACAGAGCCAGGCCTTCCTATGTTCCTGAATATAAACCCATTAAGGTCAACACTCCATTGTTCTTTTTGTTCCTGGCCCTCTCTTGGCTCCAGCTGATCACAACTTGCTCAACCAACCACGGACCCCCTAATAAACTAGAACATTGGAAACAAACCTGGGATTTCTAGGCCTCCAGCCCAGAATTTTTCCCCTTGCTTTCTTTCAGCTAAATTCCACTGTCCTTTGAGGCCTGCAATAAATCTCTTCCCCACCTGAAGCTTCCAATTATCCCTGTTGGCAAGAGTTCTCTAGCCGCTGGCTCGCACATCTCTTAGTTTTTCACTCTGTTATGGCACTTACTTCATTCTGCCTCACGTTCCAAGAAGCTGTTCACCACAGATCAGTCTTACCCATGAGACCAGAAGCAACGCAAAGGCAGGGAGCCTACTATGTTCGTTTCTGGTTCTGTCCCTCCTAGTGCCCCTCTACCCCAGTGCTTTGCATGCTACAGTCCACAATCTGGTCCATTGTTCAAAGAACCCATTGTTGGAACATCCAGGAGCGCTGGACATCTTGAGCGCCGTCTGCAGCATGAATGGTAACTACTTTGCCAAAAGCAGGAAGGAACTCATCCAAGCAGCACCATATTTGGCCTGCCTGTGGGACCATTTGTTTTCCTGTTTTCCACTCATTCTTAATTACAGTCGAGCTGCCTCATGCGTTTCCTTTTTCTGCTACTGGAACACACCATCAGTTAGCTTTCTGTGTCAGTTCAGTATTGATGCAGGAAGTTCCAGTCAGTAAGTTTCCTTCTTGTTTCCAGACCTGCTGGAGGAGTCCAACATCCATGGCCAACAGTCAGAATTCATTAGAGTTCCTGCTTCTCCTTGGTGACCTGGGCTGGGCAAAGAGGGAAAAGCTGGACTGGAGACTGAAGACTGCACTCAAGCTTTAACCCTGACACCTGCTTTTCACAACTTGGCTCATTTCATCTGTGAAATGAGACAAGTAAGGCTTATGTGAAAAAGTAAGGGTTTTTCTAGGGTCTGGGTGTGCTAGGCAAGTAAAGTGCTAGTGCATGTATTAGAGAAGTTTGTCCCACTGAAGGGATGACCATATCTGACCCAGGAATAAGAAAGGCATGGCCCAGTTTGGTGATAAATAATATGATAAATAGCACTTGGGAAAAATGATCTGTCATCTCATCAAGGGCTCATCACAGACAGACTCAGTGATGGGCAGTCATGTTCTCTTGTGAACTGGCTGCCACTTTCTTCCCACTCACCTTCAAGACTCTTATCATCAAGTTATCTTTAAGAACAGAGACTCCAGGCAAATGGGTCCTACCTCTCGTACCACTAAGGAGACTGTCATGTTGCTATTGGCTCCCCTACCAAGGGTATTCTGCCTAATTCATTTAAGGAAGTGGGGTACAATTCACCCACCATTTCTTGACTTGCCTATGCAAGCCGATCATCAGGGCTTATATTATCCTATCCTTCTTTGTTAAGAAACACATTCTGGGTGTGTTGCTCACCCTGAATAAGCCTCTAAGGCACAGACGACTACAAGTTATGTCTTCAAGATCACAGCATCAAGGCACTGTCTTTTCTAGAGGCAAGACAGGCCACAATTTCTAGGTTGTGACCTAGAAATGCAAAAGGTCCAACAAACTATAAGGCATTCATTGTTCACAAGGATAACCATTGTCTTTGCTAACTCTGTAGAGCTTAATCGAGTTTAAAACCCTGCTCACTGCCAGGGTCCATGGCTTTGAAATATATTGTTCCCAAATTACTAGCAAGCCACATCTCAGCTACAAAACCATACAGCATCCCTGAGAAGGTAAACTAAAATCCTAACCACATCTACTGAAAGAGCGTGTATTTCTTGATTTGTAAAAGGCCCAACAAACATGATCCAGAGCTATAGAAGCAACTACCAGAACACACTGAAATTCCAAGAGGTTGTCCCATGTTCTAACCAATCCTCCTTCATAACAGATTCTGTCCTTAGAAAGCCTCAAAGTGGGAAACAGAAAATGACGTTGGCACTGATAGTTTTACTCTCTATTCATCTAAAGGTCGTCAAACCAGGATACTCTGTATAAGTGGAGTAAAACACAGAAAAAAAAAGAAATACATTATAAAAATGTTCTGAGAGTTTTAAATTTTGTCCTTATCTTAAAAGTCTTTGTTTTTATAAAAGATTAGCCCTACCTTTTGGAAACCAATGGGTCTAATAATCAGAACATATTTCTGATTATTAAATGTTAAAATAATTTCACAATATCAGGTATTTAATCACCATAACAGAACTCAAAGTTTGAGGAACACTGGCTGTTGTTCCCCTCTAATGCTCACCTTTCTCATCTACACAGTAATAACAGGAATGCATGGCCTGGCTTTCTCATCCCTCATGGCTATTGATCTTACATTGTTGATGGGACACAGGTTTACAAAAAGCAAAGATTAATAGGGTTATGAAGATATATAAAGTTGCTAAGGTTTTGTTATTTCCCATCATCTGAGGACATACACACACACACGAGTGCATGCATCTGAGTCTGGTGGTATAGGCTTAGACTCCCAGATACTCTGGAGGCTGAAGCAGGAGAAGCATAAATTCAAGGCCTGCCTAGGTTTCAGAGAAAGACAACATAGTGAAAGTAGGATGTCTCAAAGTAAAATGCACAAGCTAGATGGTAGACCCGTTGTTAAACTATTTGTTTTGCACATTTGAGGACCTGAGTTGGATCTGCAGAATCCCTGTTGGGGGAGGAGAGGAAGCCAATTATAGTGATACACGTCTGTAAGCTTGGGGCTGGGGAAACATAGACAGGCCTGGGGCTCGCAGGACAGTCAGCCTCTCTAACTTGGTGAGTTACAGGCCATCCAAAGACCTTTTCTCAAAATAGAAGTTGATGGCACCTAGGGAATGGTCCTTGTCAAAGGAACAACTCCTGAAGTTTCCTCCTTTCTCTATAAGTGCACACATGTGTACCCATAGGCACATAAACATGTATACACAAAAATAAGAAAGAAGTTAAAACAGGGTAAAGGTGTGATGTTCAATGCATATAATCCAAGAACTTGAGAGGCAGAAGATCTGGGGTTCAATGTTATGCTTAGCTGTATAGGGAGTTCCAGGCTACCCTGGGTTTCATGAGACCCTTCCTCTAAGAACAACCCCCTCCCCCCAAAAAAGAGTTTCTGAAGTGCCAGGTATGGGAGCTCACACCCATAATCCCTGCTGAAAAGCAGAGAGGCAGAAAGATCACTGGACGTTGTAGGCTAGCCTGGTCTACACAGCAAGATCCTGTCTCAAAGACAAAGAGAGAAGAGTGGCTAGAATTACAGTCCAGTGGTAGAGAAGCAGGGCACCCTGAAGCCTGCAGCCTCAGCTTCTCTCAACGCCCGGTAGCAATGGCACAGATTTTATGAGTACCCATTCAGAACTCTTTTTTTGAAAATATGTGTGTTTGTTATATTGGAGCAAGTTCTTAAAAGTCCCATTTCAACTCTGAGTTACAACGCTAGTTAAAGGGAGGTCCTCCTATAAAACAGTTACCTAAAACAAGAAAAGGAAGAAAATGTCAGGCTGAGCGTGTATCTGAATCAGTGTTTTATGAAGCACAGCCAATGCCACATGACAGTTCAACAGGGCACCAGGTTGAAACCCTGCTAAGTAAATGCAGCTCCCAGTTCACTGCAATGGGGCACAGACCCCTGCGGCAATGCATAGGCCTGCAATGCAATTGTCACTGCAAAGTTGTAGAAGATCTTTGACTCAATCTTCATGAGTTAAAACTGCGGTCTTTCTCCCGAATTACAGAATTTTACTATGTGGTATTTCTTCACAACTGGGAAACAACGAACAGTACATTAAAAGCCATTATTCTGAGTGGAAGACCACAACAAGAGGTTGTCCACTGATAAGTCAGATATCCAAACATAAGTTATAGGAAAGACAAGCTATGGAAAGGAGTGGAGTGAGGGACTCAAATTGAAAGTCACAGCATCAGCCCATTGAACTCTCATATCTTTGTTTTTTTAATTTGAGAAAGTATTTTACGATTAGTTTTAGCTTGGAGAGAGTTATAGACTGGTATCATTTCATAAAACTTCTGCATAGCATTTCAACATTTGAAAAACAATGTGTCTGGAATCCCGACTACCAAACAAAGCAAAAGAAAAAGCATAGTAATTCCGGGACTGCCGGAGTTACTAGTGTGCCGCCACTAGAGGGCGCGTGATGCTCACCTGTAAAATATGTATTTCTAAATAAAAAAATATATATATGAAGCTGCAGTCATGAGAAAGAACTTGAGTGGGAATTCTCTGTAAACTGCCTCATGCCGTTTCTGTAGCCTTTCATCCCCCCTAATATTGTCCCAACTCAGACCTTGTCCCTCCTCTTCACTTCTGCAAGAGGCTTTTCTGAGTTCTGGTTTTCCACAAACTTCCAGCATGAAGCGGGCCCAGTCCTTGAGTATATGGGCCTAGCACACTGAATGGGCTTAGTATATAACAACTGAGCTATTGAATTTTAAATCTGAGATACGGTTGATGTAAAAAGTTTAAAAAAAAAAAAACAGTGCTTTTTGGCAAGTTTTTACTGACAGTCTGGTGCCCATTGGCTTTGAGACATGGCAATGTGTGGTCAATGTGAATGAGACATTCTTCCATCTTTCAGAGACCTCCCAAAATAACTGGAGTGACTTTGAATATAAAAGGGACAGGAAGGGGCAGAAAGGGTGAACAATTTGAAGGAACTTTAAAGATAGATAAAGCTTTAAGGACACAGACTTATTGTCTCTTGTTGTCTTTAATCCATTGCCAAAGTCTATGTTCAAAACACTCAGATCTCTTAATTTACGGAGAGTGTATAGATGACTGATTGATTACTCAGGTCTGCTGTGAGTGCAAAATGAGGCTCAGCCACCACTGTCTGTTTCTTTTTGCGCTGGCAACACTAAAACCCACACAAGGGAAATAACCTGGTCAAGGTCACTTAGCCTCGGGAAGAGGGGGAGAGTTTTCAGAGCGTTAGGATGCTGAGGCAGATCAGTGGCCTGTTAAACATGGAACCATATGTTTCCTGTTCTGAAGGTCACAGTGACTCCCACAGCAGACAACTGGAACAGACAACAATCCCAGACAAATGGAATGCTTTGCAAATTTTTCTTCTTTAAAAAATATTTCATGGTTTCTTTTCATTTTCTTCCCCTCCCTCCCCCTTGGGAGATCCCTGAATGCTTTAAAATACATAGCCAAATTTTTAATAAAAATTAACATAGATCGGTAGAATAAACGTAGATAGCTCTACCTGCCAAAAGATAGCCAGTGTTTGAAATGTGACTCCCTTACCCCATCTCTTGGTTTCTCTTTTGAGTTTCCCCACATATGCTCATATCTTCAGACAGTGCATTTCCTCTACTTTGTGGGTATTGTGAAAAAAATGAATCATGCATGTTTCAGGTTTTGTTTTTGGTTTTAGTTTTGTTTTCTGCAATTTAATTCTTTGCTACAATTGCATTCAAAAAATTTCCAAACTCCGAGTCGGGGATGGAAGGAAATGTTAGGGTAATTGCAGAGTCTGGAGTCCGTGCCCTCCCTGCCACTTCGTGAGGCAGTTGACAATTGCTGAACTACCTTGTAGGCCGCCTGGGGCCTGTGACACAGAGTTTTCTTCAGCTGAGGCAATGTGCAAGATGAAGCTAGAGCTGAGCTGCGTATGACAGTGAAGGAGAGAGACTCCGTTTTGTGTCCTAAGCTGCCTTCCCTAAGGGTTTGGCTCTCTCTTCTCTCCGTTTGTTTTGTTTTGTTTTGCTTCTTTCAAATGCCGTAACTTGAGGAGCCTGCCCAGGATGCTCAGACTTTCATCCAGACATAGATGATTAGAGGAACAGTGCGGTACAGGCTCTGCTGCTATGACGAGCAACAGCGTGCTGCTTCATGCTTCACCACCCACATTGAAACGTTACCTTCTTCCCAGCTAGCACCTCATTGGATCTCCCTCCTCGCCTAAGCCACCCTGGTCTTTCTCGCGCCTGGACCACTGCTGTGCCAGCTGCTGCGCTTTGCATCCTATCGTTCTCCCGGTTCTCCTCAGCTTGCTCAGCTGCCCTTCGTTCAGACTCTTCAAGGGCTTCCGAATTGCACTCAGAACAAAATCCAAGAGTCCTATGAACATGGCTGCCCAGCCCAATAATGGCTTTCCTTTCACCTGTTTCTCCACTCATCCACGTTCCTCTGCCCCTTCCTATCATGAGAGTCTTCCTACCCCCTCCCAAGCTTGTTGCATCTTAGGGTAGCAGCTCTGTGAGGCAGGTGCGGTCCCTCCCCCGGAGCTGTATGTGTCTGTTCGCTTCTTATCTCAGTACCAAAGTCAGCTTCCCAGAAATGCTTCCTGGATTACTAGGAACAGCCCACAGGCCCCGCGGCCCTACAGAGGCCCTTCTACCAAACACTTTATTTCCTTTGCACTCCTTATCAGTGACTGAATTTCTTTGTTGTTGTTGTTCACTTGTTTGTTTTTTACCCTAAGATCTTGTGTCCGGGAACTCTGGCTTCGGCCTCCTCTGTTCTAATCTGTCTCTGCAGCATTTGGTGCAAGGCTTATCGCACACTGGGAAATCGCTGTAGAGCCTTACAAATGAATGAACATAACGCTGTTGGTGCAGTGCCTTGACATTTCCTCAGCCAGCGCCAGCAGGGATGTGCACAGGGTCTATGATTTCTTATTATCCTGTCCTCCAGGAGAAGGATTTTCTTTGTTGTTTATATTTATTAAAGTATTGGACTCTCCACTTCCAGACTGGCTTCACAGATGCAAAGAAACCACATTAATTACCTTGTGCCTTAAGTAAAGCCATCCATGTCCTCAACGCTTCCCTCCAGTCTATATTACTGTCCAATGTATAATCACGAGGCCTAACCAGAGGCTGTGCTCGCGCCCTTCGAATGCATTAACTACATGAAGCAACCAGAGTGGATGATCCTCAAAACCACACATCAAATCCTGTCACTCTCTGGTCTTAAACTCTTTAACGGCTTTCTTTTGCTTAGCCATAAAAAAATAAAAATAAATAAAAATCCCAGATCCTCCCCAGCCCCATGTCCCCTCGCTCTCCTGGCTCTCACTGGGCTTGTACCTTATTGTCCCTCCTTTCCTTTGAAATACTTCAAGCTCAGAGACAAACTGGGGTGTTCTCGTTACCTTTTCCTTTGAAATACTTCAAGCTCAGAGACAAACTGGGGTGTTCTCGTTACCCGAGAAACAAGCAGAGCAAATTCATGTTCCCACTGCTTTGAGGGGAAACTCTTTCCAGAGCTCCTAGAGCTGATTCTCTGAAGGTCAAAGTCAACAAACAAGTTAGTAATGTCCTTTATTCATAGAAGATGGAAAAAAACAAACAAACATGTGATTATTTAATTACCTACATGACAAAAGGTTGTTGTTTTTTCTTTAAATAAGTACTGCAAAGTGAAATAAAAATGTTAGTAGAAATACATCCAGATACCTTGGGATAACTTCTTTTCTCTGGGCAAAGCAGTGAAGGGAAAGGGCGGTGGGCCAGTGTCTCGTAGTTTTCAAGCTGCAAGCAACTCCCTAGTTCTGCCTGTCAGCAGGATGATGAAGACACCTGCTAGGACAGTTTCCGGTATGGTAAGCAGAAGCACCCCATTACATATAAGCAGTAATTGCCCTTACAGCAGCTAACAAACTGTAAAAAGGACTCCGGATTCACTGCTTTGTCTTCAAAGCACCTCCCTCTTACTGTGGGCATGATCAGCTCATTTTCTCAAAGAGAAAGCTCCATCCTGTTCGCCCTTCTCTTCTGAATATAGTGACAATGAAATCTTTTCACCAATCAGACCAACATCAACTAAAACTGAGACCCCAAATACACTTCCTTAAACACTTCAAGCTCCGAGTAGGCTTTCAAACTCTTCATTAGTTCATTATTAGGCCACTTCATCTATGCATGCTAACCAATCACCCTGGGGCTTAAAACAGAGCTTGGTGGCCTGTGAGGGTAAGGTGTTATCATTTGGAGGGGGAAGGGCTTGGACAACAGCTGGTTGCTTTTAAGGGAAATGGCCTCTCTGGAAGGAAAATCGGCCCTGGTTCCTGACTATAAACAGAAATTAGTAATGCAGGAGTAGAACAAATAAGCATCGTGGGCTGCTGGGAAAGAGAAAAGGCCAGATGACTTCTATACCTCGCTGAGATTTTTAGTAGACTCAGTGGCAGCCAGAGACTTGGGACAGACAAACCTTAATTTAGAGTGCTGGTTCACTTCACGTGCTTCATAATGGTGTGTGCTGGGCAAGTTACAAAATTCTGTGAGCTCAGCTTTCCCACCAGAAAAATGGGTGCTGTAACACCTACCTAACAGCATTGTTTGGAGTAATTAGAGTAACACAGGAGCCCTTGAGCATACCACATAAATGCTGATGTACTATATAAATGCTGATGACATCATCTGCAGACGGGAAGGAAAATCAAGTAGGGTACAGACAAGGTTTGTAGATTTCAATGTGCTCTTTTAATTCCGCAATGCCAGTCACACAGCAGAAGCTGTGAGCAGTATTCACAGCATCTCCAGGTAGAGGCCACTGCTGCCACAGCCTTTCTGAGTAAGGAAGAATGGCTGTCACTCTTTTTAGAGACCACCTGCCTCTCCAACCTCAGACGTTTTGCCTGCAATTGTCAGTATAGGCTTATGATCTAATGCAACCATCTCCCCCCCCCCCCCATCGTGGCTGTGGCTTGAGGAGGAATTCAGAGGCAGGAAATTTTAAAAAATAAATAAAGAGGAGGAGATTAAAGAGAACAAGAATTACCAGTTGGAGCTGGCATTCTTCACGGATAGTGCATTTGAGTTACTGGAGTTTAATCATAAACCTTCATTGGGAAATACAGAACTCATTGATGTCCAGGAGTTTGACATTTGCAGCTGACCCCCACCTCCCTTCCAAATAAGGTCTCACTTGCTTGAGTAAGGCAAGCAAGGAAAGCAAGGTGAGTTTTAGGGTCCTTCCTGGTCTTTCTGCATCACCTTAAAGATCAGCTCCCCCCTCTCATACACACACACAGAGAGAGAGAGAGAGAGGGAGAAAGAGAGACAAAAAGACAAAGAGAGAGAGATGGTTCTCCATAATAAAGATAAAAGCTATGGCTAAAGCAAAGTGACAAAACGCCTTTTTGAAGAAAAAGGCTCATTGGCCTGGAAGGAATCACAGACATCATGTACCTTAAGTGTCTGATAAAACTTCATCTAAAATCCTTCCTTGCTAAACAGAGATCTGGCCAGTCCAAAAGCTCCCCAGAAAGCTGAGATGAATGGATGGATGGATGGATGGATGGATGGATGGATGGATGGGTCTGGTCATAGATATATGGATAAACAGACAGACAGAGGATAGACAGACCAACAGATAGATGGATGAGGGGGACTGGTTTGAGTGTACCACAGGAACATGTGGAAATTGGTGATTACTTCCAGCTGGGAGTTCAGCAGATGCTTCACTGACAATAAGGCATTTCTATAAACTTGACAAGTGAGAAGTTTAACAGAGTGGCAATAATAATGGGGAAGCCTGAAAGAGACCATTTAGAAACATTTCCTGAAGTCATTTAGCACAAAGTTGGCATTAAGTTTCAGGAAAGAGTCAGGGCTTCTCATAACATGCAGTATTCTACCTACTACCTTGCTGACCCTGCTATACTTCCCTCCTTACATTTTATTCCTACATCTTTACTAGTTAGGTCTTCTCTTACCATATAACATTAAGAGGGTGCCTAGGGGAACATAAGGACCATCTCCTGTGCTAGCTGACCACAGTGCCCACATTTATCTCTGGTTACATCATCACATAACTTAGAAAACAGACAATCAGATCACGCACTAATCCAGGTGTCCTCCTCCTCCTCCTCCTCCTTCTCCTCCCTTTTCTCCTCCTTCTTTTTCTTCTTTTTGAGACACACCAAACTACATGTGTATATTCCAAAGCTATCTCATTACTTAATATATATGATAGGCTGGGGAGATGAGTCCATCCATAATGTACTTGCTTTCTAAGCAGAAAGATAAGAATTCTATCCCCAGAGCCCAGACTGACTAAATCAATCAATCAATCAATCAATCAATCAATATTTTGTTTTGTTTTGGCTTTTTTCTTTATTGTTATTATTTATTACAATTTATTCACTTTGTATCCCAGCTGTAGCCCCTTCCCTCATCTCTTCCTGATCTCACTCTCCCTCCCTCTTCCCCTCTATGTCCCTCCCCTCGTCCACTGATAGGGGAGGTCCTACTCCCCTACTATCTGACCCTAGATATCAGGTCTCATTAGGACTGTCTAGATCCTCTTTCTCTGTGGTCTTTAAGGCCACCTCACCAGGGAGAGGTGATCAAAGAGCAGGCAACAGAGTTCATGCCAGTGACGGCCCCTCCTCCCCTTACTAGGGAACCCCTATAGTTCTGAGCTGCCCCTGGGCTATATCTGAAGAGGGGGTGTAGGTCCTCTCCATGCAAGGTTCTTGGTTGATTCATCAGTCTCTGCAGGAACGCTGAGCCCATATTTTTTGGCTCTGTTAGTCTCCTTGTGGAGTTCCTGTCCCCTCCAGGTCTTTGTATCATCCCCTTCTTCTACAAAGCATTAATATATACAATGGGCTGGAGAGATGACTCCATCCATAATGTACTTCTAAACAGAAAGATAAAAATTCTATCCCCGGAGCCTAGACTAAATAAATAAATAAATATCGAATATCTTAAAAGACAGTTGTAGAGATATGTTCTTATAACCCCAGCATGGGAGAGGTCCTGACAGGTGAATCCCTGGGGTGACTTGGTAAACTGGCATAGCCTAATCATCAAGCTTCAGGTTCATTGAGAGTCCCTGTCTCAGAAGAGAAAACGTGTGTGGCTCCCAAGAAAGCACCAAAGCTTTACCTCTGGCCTCGACATGCAGATGCAGACATGTTCATGTACTCTATTCCCCCAACAACACACTATCTCATATATGCATTAACCATTTATGTTTAACATAGTCACACTTCTATTTTAAAAGACAGAGAGAAATTATGCTATCCAAAGTCTCATTGCAGTATGTGAATAAAATTAACTCATATTATATTGTAGGCATGGATGTTTAGCAATAGTGCATAGTTTAATGATATGTGCTTTCAGCCAAGGACCATGCATGGAGAGGATGTGGACCCCCTGCTCAGATGTAGCCAATAGGCAGCTCAGTCTCCTTGTGTGTTCCCTAGTAAGGGGAGCAGGGTCTCCCTCTGACATTGACTCTGTTCCCTGCTCTTTGATCACTTCCTCCTTGGAAGGGGGTGGGTCTTGCTAGGCCACAATAGAAGAAGATTCAAGCAGTCCTCTGAGCCTTGATAGGCAGGGGCCAGATGGTAGAGAGGAGGGTTTCCACTTTCTGAGGACTAGGGGAGGGGGAGAGAAGGAAGAAGGAGGATGAGTGGAACCTGGAAGAGATGAGAGAGGGACCTACAATAGGGATGTAAAGTAAATAAACACTAAGACATAAATATAAATCAAAAAATGATATGTGCTAAACATCTTTCAAACTTGTGTATACAATTTAGATGTCAAAACTCTAACTTTGAAAGCTGTTGTGTCTGTGGCCACTGAAGTCGGTGATCTCTCTGGTGGCCAAGGACCCTCTAACTCTGTTAACTCTAACCTTACTCCTGGCACAGGTCAGCAACTTACTAAGTAGAAACATTCTGCATTCCTTATATACACAAGTTGGTAGGCTAGTGAGGCATAATTGTCCATATTCCCAAAAAAAAAGGCAATAAATGATTGCCTCTGGAACTGGCTTTTCCTAAGATGATCAGGCAGTATGGTAACATCACAAGGAAAACCTCAAAGTGCCCAAAGAGAGAAGACATTCATCTAGAGTCGATCAAAGTCTTCAGGGAACAGCCTTTTAACTGGCCTACTTGGGGAAGAGATGACCAACCACCTAGGAGTTCCATTCCAAGGTGGTCACCCTCCGTTTCCGACAAACTTTCCACTCAACCTTTGGTTTCAATATCATCTTTTATCCCTTACCATGTATATGTAAACACACACACACACACACACAGTCAGACAGAAAGACAGACAGACAGACAGAGTCAGAGGGGGGAAGAAAGAGGAGAGGGAACGAAGATTCATCCATATTACTACTAGGAATTGTGAATAATTTCTGATTCAACAAACACCAGCTCCTAACCCAGCTGCTCCCTCCTGGCCAGTGTGAACAAGCTGACTCTGTTTTTGCTGCCATCTAGAACTGAAAAGAACCCAGTGGTGGAATGACCCTGTTCTCACAGTCAACTGCAATCCACATAAGACCTAGCACCTGGCTAAATGGTGCCAAATGTTTCCTGGTCCAAGTCTAGTAAATAATCATTTGTAATAAAAAAAAAAAAAAAGCATGGTCTGGTGAGGAGTTAGAGAGAGTGGCCCAGGTGTCACTGGAGAAAGTTTTGGTACTTGAAAGAATACGTGGGGACTGGCAAGGACGCAGCCCTCCTCCTTGGCCTTGACAGTATCACAACAAACAGGCCTAACCAACAGCCCTCCTCCAGACACTTGCGGCTGGCAGGAAAATGAGCGTGACAGTGAACACATGTTGTTTCTCTTGGGACCTGACTAATCAGATTACCTGCCTCAGATACATACCAGGAACTTTACAGTGAGGAGATTTGGAAATCAAGCTCCCCCAAAGTAGGAATGTTTTATCGCCATTGTTTGTTGGGGTCTAAAATAACTCGGCATATCTTGCAATTGTGGAGAGCAGAACGTCTCTTCCTCTATTGTCCCCTGCTTCAGAGGAGCTAACTGCCAGCCTTGTTCTTGTCAAGGAGCCCAAACATTATCATTCAAGGGCTGTATTTACAAACGGAGCGGGATGGCCATAAAACTGATGACCTTGCTGCTTCTGGAATCTCATAAAAAGTTTCCAAGCTGCTCCTCCCCAGAGCAAATAAGGGTGTTGCAGTTGTTAGGCCTCTGGCAGTGCTCCAGCTGGGGCTATTACATTCCTCCCTCATAAACTTTCCTCTGAGCTCCGAATACAGACTTGCCTGCTTGTCTGGGTGCTTAACTCTGGGAATGCTGCTGTGTTTGGAGCATAGAAGAAAAACAGGGAGAGAGAGAGAGAAAGAGAGAGAGAGAGAGAGAGAAAGAGAGAGAGAGAGAGAGAGAGAGAGAGAGAGAAAGGAGGTGATTTGGACACTGCTCTGGGCCAGGCACAACACAGTTTTCTTATTCAAGCTTTGTAACTTATTCACATCGTTTTTGCCAGTGTTCCCATGCCTTGAAGGGCTGAGTCTGGCATTTCTTTGTTGAGATAACAGTGAGCACTGGTGCGTGCACTGTGTGTGTGCTCATGCACACTCGTGTTTCCCTCTGGCCTACACAATTTAGATAGCTTGCCGATGCAGGTGAGGTAGAGGAAAGTCAGCAAGAGTAATGAGTGAGAGTAGGGCTTCTGAGAACCTATTGTTTTACTGACGAAGAGAATCTGGTTTAGCTGACAGGTGTCTTTTGCCCTTTCCCCTTCTTGCTTCTTTGAACAAGGATGTAGGGCTTAGAGGAGCAGCCTTCATGTCATGATCAAAAGGAGAAGGTAGGAAGCAGAAAGGGGAGCAGAGCCAATGCGTGGAAAGTCTCTGAGAGATGCTCTCCCAACTCCAAAGTGCCTGTGCTCAAGTTTACTATTCACACACACATACACACACACACACACACACAGAGAGAGAGAGAGAGAGAGAAAGAGAGAGAGAGAGATGCAGAGACACTGAGAGAGAGCCATTCCTTACTGTGGAAAAAGACTGAAAGGAATACTTATTCTACAGTCTTCAGGTACTACTGTCCTAGTGATGGTGGTTGTGTACTCAACCTCGCTTGCACAAGGGAGGACTGATGACTTTTTTCAGACAATGGGAATGGCAAAGGTGACAGAATACCTGAGCTGTGACCAGGCCTGTCCTATAAGACTTCCTAATAACAGATACAGTTCAGTGAACTTCCTGGACAAGATAGCACTTCCTTGTAAGAGAGGCCCATGTGACAAGGAACTGTGCCCCAGTCGGTCAGCAGCTGCTCTCCATCTCTCCCCTGAAAATCTTTCACTAAGGTTATCTCCAAATGAGAGCACAGCCCAACTGATACCCCTGCTCAGCCTTGTATGATCCTGCTTGACGGACCCAATCCAGCCATGCCCAGCTCACGACCCACGGAAACTTAATCAGTCAACACTGGTTTAAGTCACTAAGTTGGTGGCAATTTGTAGGGCAGCAATATGACATTAAGGACACTCCTTGATGCTACTCTAGCCATCTTCCCTTACATGTAGAAAGATGAAATATGTTTGGTGGATACACAGATGACCCATGTTGGTCTCCAACAAGTGTTGAGGATCGGGAGTTGATACTAAGACAAGGTAGAAAATCAAGGATTGTTATGGGTTAAAGAGAAAGCTGGGCTCTTATTTTTTTTTCTCTCTCAAGATACAACTGACCATTCTCATTCAAAAAGCTTTTAGAAGGTGGCTAAAGAGACATCTCAGTGGCAAAGGGCTCTGGTTATTCTTCCCAGGACCCATGTTCAATCCCCAGCACCCATGTGGCAGCTCATAACCATATGTAAGGACCAACATCCTTACAGATCCTTTTTGACCTCCAAGGCACTAGGCACATGCATGACACACAGACACACATACAGCCATAAACCAATACTTTTGTTTTTGAAATGGCTTTCAGGTAATGAAACTCCAATGGCAGCCCACCTGTCTAGCATGCACAAGGCCATGAGTTTAAACCCCAGCTCAGTGTAACTCAAACACAGTGGCACATGTCTGTCATCCTCCACCACTCAAGAGGTAGAGGTGAAGGCAGGAGAGTTTAAAAGTTCAAGGTCTTCCTTGGCTAAATAGTAACTTGAAGCCAGCCTAGGCTGAAAGAGACCCTCCAAATTTAAATGCTTTTAGCCACCATGTGATTAAGAATTAGGAAAAAAAAAAAACCTGCAACTAACAGATACATCTTTGACTTATCTGAGGCAGGAGAATAGACAACCCTTTTCTTTTTAAAGTTTCCAGATTTTCTGGGAAATTTTGTACTCTGAAAGTAGCAATATGAGCTGGAATCTCTGAGCGTTCACCGTTGATGCTGCCTGCATCAAACATGTCTCTTGAATTATCTTTATATTTGCATTTATTCTACAAGGTAGGAATAAACTTTACCCCCACAGGATGCATGAGAAAGCTTAGATTCAAGGAGGTGAGGTGACTGACCAATAGGGGGGCAGGACTCAAAAGTGAGCCATCTAAGGAATTTAAACACTGCCTTATTCATCACCCTGTAAAAGATGGAAATAGAGGAAAATAGTAACAAGAAAATGCTTGGAGGAAAATCCACAAATAACTTTTCAACGTATTCCCTAACACAGCAGTAGAACAGACAAATGTGTACTTAAGTCTTTCAGTTGATGTGCTATAAGGTGTATGTGTGTGTGTGTGTGTGTGTGTGCATGTATGTGTGTGTATGTGTGTGTGTGTTCCATTATTTAGACATAACACAACTTACTAAGACCTTCCCCCAGTTAGCAGGTAATGTAAGATGCTTTCCATTTAGATTTGTTTTAATAAGGCTGTACTCAGCTTCTTTGCTCATAAAGTTTTGTCCATATTTTAAGCTTCTATGTTAGGGGCTGGTGATATGGCTCAGCTGGTAAGGGCATTTGTTACCAAGCCTGGTAATTCAAGCTCAGTCCCTGGGACCCATGAAAAGAACCAACTTCCAAAAGCTGTCCTCTGGATGCCACACAAGCACCTTGGTATACAAACACACACACACACACACACACACACACACACACATACCATATCACATTACATTATATCACACCAAAAAAATTAATATTTTTGAGTCTCTGTGGTAAGATTGAATTCTCCAAGTGGTTCAATCTAAAAGGATGCTTATACTGAAGGGACTGACACTCCATGCCCTGACTGTCTCTGACACAAGTTACCTCTCTGCAGCTTTGAAGAGAAGAGAAAGATGCTTATCTTGTGTGTGTTTCTATAGGTTATTTTCTTCCTCAGTGGCACAGGGGCTATTGCTTTAGAGGGCTAGCTTTTTATTGTCATCTGGAGTATATACCTTCTTTCAAAAGCTATAAAATTCAAGGTTAATTGTTGGTAAACCGCTTTAGTATTTGCTTCCAGTGCTAGCTAAGAGCTGTGGTCTCAGCCCTTCTTACAGGTTCTTAAATAAACACAGAGTCCTGCACAGCACCATCCATTGCCAGGAGACCCTGGCTTCCACCCACCTTCTTCATTCTCACTAGTATTTACCACATTTCTCCCATTTCTAAGATGCTTAAAAGGTGGCCAACACCAGTTGTACAAAAAAATATGCTATTTGTTAAACCCATAATAATCAAAACTAAAAAAAAGCACTCATTGCAATGGTGAATGACCCAGGAAAACCGGTTCTCATTTCCATCTTCTCCAGATGGACAGGCCCGGCCATGAGAATGGAAAGGAGTCTTAATGAAGCAGATCATGAAAATAACTGACATTTTCTAGACTCCATGTGTCATATGCCAGGCTAAACACTCCACATGAATTGTTTCCTGGCATTTTTGCTAGTGTAATAAATAATGAAGTTTTAACTTTCCATTTATCTCTGAGTCAAGTTGAACATCAATTTATTGAGCTCTAGGCAAGCACTTTTTATTATTTTTATTTGAATTACGCTGTCATTATAGTAAATTGTGGCAAATCAACGTCGCTTAAAAATGTCCGTGCCTAGAGAAAGGGCATCCTTGCAGCACGGTCACACAATGGCAAGGCAAGCTACCCAAGGCTTACTCTGCTGAAGTCCTATTGACTGTTCAGCAGCCCCCTGGGTTGCAGAGCCACAGCTATAACCTTAGCCATTTGATCCAGCACTAAATATCTGATGGAAGACTTTTATACTCAACAATCCAACAAATGAGGTCATTCTGGTCCAACTGCTGGGGTCTCAGGCAGATACCTACCATGTTTAGAGGTGTGGTATGCAGGTGGGAAGAGTGGCAGGCAAAGGCTACCTAGTCTGAGCCTAGCGCTGGGAAGGACATTCCAGTGCCAATGAAAAATCAAGAGGAGATGGAGCAGAAGAGTTCGTTGTGCAGTAGAAACCTTATAATGCAAAGGTCTAGAGAGAAGAAGCAGCGCCTTCCATGGGCTGAGAATGTCTGGAACGCAAAGTTCTAAGAAAGAGAATTGGCCGAGGTGAATCTCAATAGGTCAGCCAGGTCAGCATCTAGAGTCTGGTTTAGAGGCCAGTTTAAAATTCATCCAAGTTTGCTGTCTGCTAATATCCATTATCTGCTCATAATGGGAAGCCAAGACAGTTCTCACCTTTACTGAGGGAGAACCAAGCACTGGGCTTAAATGTATGTGGACCCAGTCAATGTGTGTAATGCTCATCAAACAAGTGTGCGCTGAATCCACTTGGACACAGGAGCAAAGAGCTAGTTAATCCTGAAGAGTTGTGGATGCTTGCAAAGCAGGTGAAGTTGACCAGAGTCTGGATTGAGAAGTGCAACAGTGGGCATGTCACATGCCAAATGGCTTGTTTTCCTCTGCAGTCTTCTATTGCTATACACTGACACCTTAGGAATTTACCATGTGCCTGAAGACTTCTCACTTGAAAGAATGCCCCAAATTCATACCTCTGTCTCTCTTTTTGTTTTTAATTTAATTTTTTTTTTGAGACAGGGTCTTTCTATGCAGTCCTAGCTGTCTTGGACTTCATTTTGTAATAATGGGCTAGCCTTGAACTCACAGAAATCCTCCTGTTGTGATTGATTAAAGAAAGGCCTTTGCACCACACACAGCTTTATTTTATTTTTCTCAGTGGTATGTTCTCCTAGTATAATGAAGAGCCACCTTTCTGAGGTTCTGTGACAGAGATCATCCCGCATTCTTCAACAACCTTCTTCTTTGCGGAGAGACTATTAGCCTATTCAAGACTCCTCTTCCCAGAAGAGGTGAATGAAGATTGGTCTGGATAGGTCACAGTTCTTTCACTATCATTTGTCAGACATTTGTCTGTTCCCAAGAATTCCTAGATGCTAGTAGTGACCACGTGATGCTAGTTCTAACTCTAATACTCTGATCCATCAAAAGAGAAAGCTGCTTCAAACTCACCATGCCCACCTGCTATCACCCTTATAACTATGAATACTATTCTGATACATGGAGATGTGGCAGTCATCTTGCAGCCATGAGGCAGAAGGCAGAAGACTCGATGACCTATGTAACTATGGAAGACAGAAAAAGTACCTGCCATTCAACAACACTGTTAAACTGCTGTTCTCACCTTAAATTATCCATTCCTAGAATTTTCAGTTTGGGAGTTTAAACATCTCGATAGCTTAGTAATCAGAGTTCGTTGTTACTAGGCACCAAATAAGTCCTAAATTATGTAGGTACTCCTGAAAGAGGATAATTTGCCTCCTTACCAGATTCTTAATCTTACCAAACTTAGGAAGGAAGAAAGGAAGGAAGGAAGGGAGGGAGGGAAGGAGGGAGAGAGAGAGGGAGGGAGGGAGGGAGGGAGGGAGGGAGGGAGGGAGGGAGGGAGGGAAGGAGGGATGGGGAAAAAGAAAGAAGAGGAGGAGGAAGAGGAGAGAAAGAGAGAGAGAGAGAGAGAGAGAGAGAGAGAGAGAGAGAGAGAGAGAGAGAGAATGCATTTTAAGACCTCTAGCACCCCCAACCCAACCCTGGAAACACAAAACTGTCTCCAGTGAATGAGCCCCATGCAATGATACTTCTCCTTGGCTGGCAGGGGAGATTTGGTCTTCTGGCTTGCTGACTCCAAATACTGACCCTTCCTTCATCACCCTCTGGGTTTGGCCAGGCATTTGTTCATGGTGGTCCCACTGCAGGGCCAGGCTGCTTAGGAAAGTTATACTTGTCAAAAGTCAGTCAGATTCTCCTTGGCAGCTGCAAAGGTAAGCTGTCACCAGTGCTGTCAACGGTCGCAGCAGAAAGAGCTATTTATTCATCGCTGACCTCCATGAGTCACGTTCTGAAGATGCTGCAACCCTCCCCTGGCAAGTCAGACCCTGCCCCAGTCCCCGAGGAGAGTGCTTCCCACCCAGAGACACTTCAACACAACAGACTCTCGGCCTGTGGCTGTCTAATCGTTGAGCTGCACAAGTGGTCGTGTTATTAATGACTCTGAGTCATCGCTGAGGGCAGTCCGTGTGGAATGTGTATGCAGAGGAGAGGAGGATGGGTGCCTGCTGAGTGCTGGATACACGAGGCCAGTCTTCCCTGCCTCTGGTTCTTCCTTGGGGTTCACCTTTCGAAAAGAACCCTGTCGCATAACGATGAGTGTCTCCCCACCCCTTGGTGACCCACCTTTTTAACACCCTCGTGTTTGCTGGTGTCAGGCAGGGCTCAGAGAACTGCAGCACATTCAGCTGGATCTTCCAAGGGCTGAAGGTGAAAAAGACTGAGAGCTCAGGTTGTTTTTTGGGGTTTTTTGTTTGTTTGTTTGTTTGTTTGTTTGTTTGATTTTTAATTTTAAGCATGAGTTTTAAATTTGACTTTCCGTCTTCCATCTCTCCACATCTCTTACATCTCTCCACAGGCTTGACATACACACTGAAGGTAACTATCCCCTTTGGCATAAGAAAATTCCCAATTCGTGGAAAGCTTCCCTCCATGCTAGCCTTTGTATATGTGGTCGTAGTTCAATTTTTACTTCTTCCAGTAGGTCTGCCATGATTTCACTAAATTTTGCTTCATTTACACCACCAACAACTTCCTCGCTGAGAGCATTTATTATACTGCTCATTCCAACTACCCCGTGAGACAGCAAGGCCTATTGACACAGAGGTTATCTCAGGCTGCCAGTGTCTGGCCCACTCGCTGGTGCGTGCTACACTTCAAAAGTAATACACAAAGCAAGTGAGAGAGGAGGAAAGGATCGTCCTCTACAACCTTCCATGACTTGAGTTGATCTCAAAACAGGCCCCAGACCCCTAGGGGAAGAAAGGACCAGAGAGAGGAGGGAACATTTCAGATGTTTTATCTGTCTGTAGCCCACACCTTGAGAAAACAGATTAAGTCTTATGCTTGTTATCTACTAAAAGAGAATTTCATCTTCCTACCTCGTGTGGCCTCATGGAAGAACTCACAAAACCATGAGTAGACATCTAGAAGAGCCTTGGAACCGACAACCTACCTCCAGAGCACTGGGGTAAATGTTGAGGAACATGGTGTCAAAGTAGAAGACTTCTTGGGACACAAGCGCACGAGTCAATGAACGTAGAACGATAAAGGCTAGAGGTTCTGTCCTGAAATGCCAGTAGTCGTCTGCAGGTGGGTCATATTTGTGAGGGACACATGAGTTCACCCTTGAAATTCTAATACTGGTTGGAGAAGCCCCTCTAAGAGGACCAGAAAATGAGGGGGATACACTGGCTACTTGTGAAGAACTTAAGAGATGATTCGGTGAAGAAGAAAGCCTGATGTACACCATCTGACTTTAAAACGTCTGGTACCTATTCATCCAGTACCACCTTCTCCACCGATTCACGTGAATGTACCTTAAGTTATCTGTGCATGGTTTCTATGTTGTCATTCAACCCAGATTCAGCTCCTCTGGGCTCTGACTGGACTGAGTGTCACAATTTTATGATACATGACAGCAGGGGACCCTGTGGATTCCCTGCATTTGTCTTTTGGCTCCCCAGAAATTGTAATTCTCCAATAGGAGCTCTCATAAGGTCCCGTAACTCCCCGGCTGAGTCCAACAAACTGCTAAAGATCACAGGCTGAGCCAGACAAAAGTGGTGCCCAGGAAAAGTGCCTGGTATCCACTGGACGCATGTTCCATGTCCATATCAGCTCATCGCTGAAATGTGGATCAGACCCTAAACTCAAACCTAGAAATGATAGTTTGACTCAGAGTAAAGGACAAGGAAAATGGATCACACTGCAGGAAGCAGATCTGAAAAACTATCATTAACCCTGACCTAAAAAGCACTTTCAACCTAAAATACAGGCTATCTGAAGATCCAAACAATAAACACATCCCATGCCAGTCTCATGATTGGCACCAAACAAATTTAATTTCTTAGATCTGTGATAAATAAGAGACAGGAAGAAAACTTGTTTAACATGATATACCACACATCTAGTGTAATTCGAACGTAACCCACACAACCTTAATACTCCTGTTTTTAAATTGTGATATTCCAATCTGGAATTAAGTATCAGGCCTAAATTTAAATCTATCTGTGTCTCCAAGCTCAAGGTCTATGCATTTTTATTTTCTAGTACTAGTCATAAAAAATGCAAAGCTCTGTGAACAATTACAGCAGACACATACTTTGGTAGGTACTGTGCCTTTCTCCTGTCCACTGAAGGCTTGTTGAAATCCTGGTCAGCTGCCAGACAGCTCAGCTTTCTTCCTCTGAAGGCCCTTCCCGACACCTACCCTCTCTCTCTAGGCAGGAGAGTACAGCACACCCATTAGCTCTGGCTCCGAAGCCAGGCTGCCTATGTTCAAATCCCAGCATTACCATTGTTAGCCTGATGCTCTTGGTCTAAAGGCTTAGATTTTCTCATTTCTCGTTGTGAAGACTGACAGCTCATACAAGAGCTGACACACAGCAAGGGCTCGATAGGTTTTAGCTACCATAGTTATATGGTAACTATAAAAGTTTTTTTAAAGAGTAGACAAGGTTTATTTAGTCAAATTGAGCAGATGAGGAAACTGTGACCAAGAGTGGTTAATATTTTGCCTGGAGTCACAGTCTCTTCAGAGACAAGCTCAGAAGGCCAGGATTTCGTAGGGACGGAGAATGTCTTCAGCCTTTTCATCCATGTGCCTCCTGCTAGATGATCTATTAAGCAGAGAAAGCATGCAAGCTGCTGATCCAAGGCCTAATTTCCTCTTCCTAAGGCTCACCCTGATACATGAACCACAAAGAGGTCATCCCAAGCCTCCATTGACTTAAACACTTACAATGCTATCCTCTTCGCTTAAAAGCTGCTTAGGAACTCACAAGTTCAGGCTGACATCTTGCCTTCATATGCCTCTGAAAACCTCTCAGCATCCCCTAATCCCTGCTGAGGAGTGTTCTTCTGTGCTCCTTTTTTTTTTTTCTCTAAGGTTTCCATCACTGGGTGTGGGTATTCTCTAAGCTCTCTCTTTGAAAACTCCTCTTGCCCTGAGCCATGTCAAAATCAGAGAGAAAGGAGTGATGCCAAAAGCTTCAACACGTACATGAACTTTTAATCAGCTCTCAGGTTCACCACAGTAGATGCATCAGTTACACTGCTGTCCTGGCAAAGAACCAGGACTCAAAATATGCTGCTTCGCCTCAGAGATGCAAGGGGACCTTCGGAAAGATCACGCTCTTTGGCTGTTACTTGAGCTGCAGAACAAGGTCCAGCTTCTCCCTTTTTAAGAGTTCAATCCTGGGCAGCATTTGTGTTTATTTGTTCATTGTGGTAAATTTGTGTTGGCTTGTGGCGATAGAGATAAATGCTGGAGATACATTTATGTGTAAAAGAGAGATGAACCTTGACTTCCTGAGTGATTGACACATAGCAATGAAAATAAAGGAAACAAAATAGAGTGCGGTGGGGGACAGCAACTTGATCTTTGTTTGGGATCTCTCTTGTGTTTATATCTCTTCAGTTTCTGGCCAACTTTCCCACTTTTTCTAGCATCATGTGGTCCATGTTGTTGGTGTATATTATCTCAACCAATCCTCGCCCTAAACTTATAAGGATATCTACGATCATGCCCATTTTACACATATAAAGGATGAGGCTCAAAGATAGCAGATGGTTTTCCCATGACCACACAGAGGCTATGAAACTTGAACGCAGGTGTCTGGGTTCACAATGCAAGTTTTTCAGCAACTCAGTAATGCAAGTTCCCTGCAAGCAGGAGCTGGACTTTGTGCATTGTTGTTTTCACTAACATCTGGTTCAAGGGCATTAGAGGGGCCTAGGGTTAGGGCGGACTCCTGAAGTCTCCTATACCTCATGCCCTGCTTCTCCCCAATTCCAAATCACAGCTGACACACCTGTGTATCTCCTACTGTACACCAGGCATGGTTCCAGCACTTAAACTTCTAAAGTCTCTAACACAAAGCATGAGCTAACTGCTTTATTATCCTCCTCCTCATTTAATAACAGGAATACTAAGCCATAAAGCTGATTAACCACTTGGCCAAGAAGACACAGTACTGACTGGCTCAGAGATACAAGCAAACCAGGCAGGCTAAAAAACAGTCCAGAGACTCTGAGCATTACGTCACCCGCAGAATCATATTGTTTCACGAGCCTCCTTTATATTTCTTTAAAACTTGTACATTTGTTTTCGAGTTTGCAGATCTAATGTCCTCTCCTTTACATTCTCCAAGTACCTGTCCTCATTCCCCAACCCTTGGGTGAGAGTCAGTTACTTCTACTGCCTGTGCTTCCGTCACTTCGTGCTCCACTTCACTTGTTGGGTTCAGACTATCTCCAACAGTTGATAGGGGTGGGGCTCCAGCTACCCAGGGTGTGACACCTGGAACTTGTCAGAGGTGCCATCGTTTGAAATGTTTAACTAAATATATATATGACTAAGTATACCCATATTGAGTCTCTTCCCCCTCTGTCTCTATCTCTGTCTCTGCCCCAAAGTGTGTGTGTGTGTGTGTGTGTGTGTGTGTGTGTGTGTGTGACACATACTTGACCAGTGCTCTGCCACTGAGGTACATCCCAAGTCCTTCCCATTTCCTTTTTAATCTAAAAGGAAAGACAAAAGACAAAGACAAAAGAAGAAGCACTGGATTTACAGGAAGAATAAAGAAAACTGGGAATTCTGACTTTTTTTTCCCCCTTCCAAATATATATTTTCTTGGAGAAAAGAAATCTGAAATCATCCTAGAATGTTTTAGGGTCTTTACTGTGGTGAGTCGTGGCTTTCTTCGCATGTCACCTGCCTGCCTCCTGGAGAGAGTTGAGGGCTGCAGCAGCCAGCCCAAGAGGCTGGAAAACTGAGCACAACACGGAAGCTGGTATGTGCTGTGATTGTTCCTGAGCAGCAGGGACAGTGGCTGCTCTGGGCACTTCAGGAAGTATTTGCTCTAAGAGGCCCTTCCAGCTATTGTTTTGAAGGCCAAGCATGCTGGGCTGGCACCAGGGCAGGTGCCTTCTCCAGGCCAAAGTCCTGTCCAGGGCATTTGTAGGTACAAGGGGCAGTACGGCTAAGCGGCGAGTGGTGGAAGGAGAGCGAGGGATACTGGGACCTGGATACAGCCTCAGGCTTGATCTTCCGTTGTCTTCAGCAATTCATTCCAGGAACCACTGCCTCTAGGTTTATTTCTGTTTCTTCCTGCCGTGGGTTGCCTTGACTGATGAGTGGCCAGGTGCTTCTGGCAACTGCCTGGCTGGGCCGGCAGGATTTACCCGGTGCCACAACATGGAACAGGAGCTCGGGAGTCCCAGATTCTGGGCATGAACACTACCTTTGCCTCCATGTGTGCCCTTGGGCTTCCTTTTCCGTAGAGAAGGCCGTTAACCAGCTTGAGTGACTACGAGGGAGAGATAAGCTAAGATTGATGAACCTGTCCAGAACACAATGGCAGTGGGAAAATGTTAGCTTCCTCCCTTCTCCCGAGCAGCTGGACCAGGGAGGGGCAGGCGTGGGGCGATACTTGGGCAGCACGTATCACATTTCCCTGGGTTCCTCCCCTGTGGAGCCTGCTCCAGCCTGAATTCTCCTGACAGCTGCCCCGCTTCACTGCTTGGCCTTGCCCGCAACTCTTAATTGAACAAAGAAAAGTCTCTGCTTTGCACTAGGGAGAAATAAATATGAAGAATGAGTCAGTATGTGTCTCCCAATGCCACAGGCCACAGAGCCAGGCCAGCCTGGTATCCTAAAACCGTGCCAGGAGTGCAGGCCAGTACCCTTCTATCCCACGAATCCAAGCAACCTCTCCATTGGCTGTAGTTCCGTCTCCTCAGTCCTGTGGCCTAGGTCATTAGTTCTGACACTGGGGTGCAAAACTGGCCAGAGGCAGGGTCTAAGTTCTTATCTTGCTTTTAATTTAAATTTATTAATTCATTTTGATTAATTACAGCTTATTTACTTTGTATCCCAACTGTAACCCCCTCCCTTGTCCCCTCCCAATCCACCTCCCCTCCCTCTTCACCCTGATGCCCCTCCCCCAGTCCACTGACTGGAGAGGTCCTCCTCCCCTTCCATCTCATCCTAGTCTATCAGGTCTCATCAGGACTGTCTACCCTGTCTTCCTCTGTGACTTAGTAAGGTTGTTCCCCCCTCAGGGCGAGGTGATCAAAGAGCCAGCCACTGATTTCATGTCAGAGATTGCCCCTATTCCCATTACTAGGGAAAACCACTTGGACACTGAGCTGCCATGGGCTACATCTGTGCAGGAGTTCTAGGTTATCTCCATGCATGGTCCTTGGTTGGAGTATTAGTCTCAGAAAAGACCCCTGGGCCCAGATTTTTTTTTCTCTCCTTGTGGAGCTCTTGTCCCCTCCAGGTCTTTCTATCTACCCCTTCTTTCATAAGATTCCCTACACTCTGCCCAACATTTGGCTATGAGTCTCAGCCTCTGCTTTGATACTCTGCAGGGCAGAGTCTTTCAGGGGCCCTCTGTGGTAGGCTCCTGTCCTCTTCCCTGTTTTCTCACTCTTCTGATGTCTGTCCCGTTTACCTTTCTGAATGAGGATTTGATCCTCTTACCCAGGGTCCTCCTTGTTGTTTAGCTTCTTTCGGTGTACAGGTTTTAGTATGATTATCCTATATGATATGTCTAATATCCACTTATAAGTGAGTATATACCATGTGTGTCTTTCTGCTTCTGGGATACCTCACTCAGGATGATCTTCTCTAGTTCCCACCATTTGCGTGCAAATTTCATGATTTCCTTGTTTTAATTGCTGAGTAGTATTCCATTGTGTAAATGCACTACAGTTTCTGTCTGCATTCCTCAACTGAGGGGCTAAGTTCTTAAGTACTGGTTTCTAGCAGACTTTTGGTAGGTATTTGTCAAGAACTAAGTTCTTTTTTATTGTTAAGACTTTAGTGTGTGTGTGTGTGTGTGCACATATGCTCATGTGTGTAAAGATGGATACATAATGAAAGCCAGAAAAGAGCATTGGATGTCTACCTCTATCACTTTCCTTCTATTTCTCTGAGGCAGGGTCTCTCCCTAAACCTGTGTTTTGAGTTCTTCTCAGATAGGCTAAAAGATAGGAAGTCCCTGCAATATTCCTGTCTTTGCTCCCTTTCTGAGCTGGCATTACGGGCATGCTCAGAACACACAGCTTATAATGCAGGTGCCAAGATCCAAATTCCTGTCTTGATGATTGTGCAGAAGTGCTGTTAACCACTAAGCAATCTTCCCATCCCTTACCTGGCATCAGTTTAAAATCTTCAGGTTAACTCATTCAGTTGTCACAAGCACATTTTGAGGTGAGCACTGCTTGCATCTCCACTTTACAAAGAATCTGAGTCTCAAAGTTTAGGCACTGGCTGGAAACCACAAAAGTAATGAGCTGCAGATAAAATTGAAACCGATTCCTAGTCTAGTACTCTCAGTTTTCTCATAATACAACTAGCTCTCAAATCAAGCAAACTTGCAGCCTCTGTTCTTTCAGAGAGACACCAGAAAAACAGAATTTCCCACAGCAAATCTACCTTCGATAACAACACTGAGCTTGAAGAGCCAAGCTTGAGTCAGTGTTCTGTGAAGGGAAAGAAAGCAAAAACCATGATGCCTCTCTCTCTCTCTCTCTCTCTCTCTCTCTCTCTCTCTCTCTCTCTCTGCAAAATGTTCAGGAATGGGCTGTGGCCTTCTTAGACCCTCAGAGCCCTCATTTGCGAAAGGAGACAAGGAAATTGATTTGACTTTAGAGGAGGCCCCTTCCAGCCCTGGCATTCCAGGATCCTAGGGAACAGTTACGTTCTCGGAGCGTGTCCTTGGCCCTAGAAGCTGTGCTGCATTTTTCTGTAATCACAGCCAACACTGGCTGAGCACTGGCTATTTGCCAGGCACTGCTCTAAGTACTGTGTTCTCCTTGTTCATCTCACTTAACCCACAAAACAGCACTAAAAGAAAAGTACTATTACTCCCTTCTGCTCCTGGGGACCTAAAGCACAGATCGGAGGGTCGGGATACAGTCAGAGTCACCATATTAGTGAGAGACATGTTTGGGGCTTGAATCCGGTTTGGTCTGACTCCTTTCACGCCTGCTTTTGATTACGGTGCCACTCACAGTGCCTCCTCAGCGCCAGGCAAAGACATTTGCCAGGAACGAGCATGTTAATTTTCAAGTTCCCACTAGCAGCCCATCTGCAGTGCTTCCCCCCTACCCCCTTCATTCCAATCATTAATCACGGAGTGTGACTTAAGTAGGTCAGAGAGAAGGAGGTCCCCAGCTGCTGGACCTGGTGGCTACAGCCATATTCTACTTACAGTCCTTCCTGTTGGCTTTATGGCAACATAAGCAATGTCCTATCTCTGAAAATAAACTACCTAGCTGGGAGAGAGGCCTCTTTGGTTGTGGCACCCACAGGGCTAAACAGTGGGCCTGGCAGCTATGAATGTTTTCCCTGAGCTGGAGAGCCAATTTCATGGACTCAGAGTGAACAGGTTGGGAAACTTGAGAACCGCAGGGACATCAGGAAGAATTCTGTGAGTGGTTGCCTGCAGGGAGAGGACAGTCTGGCCCTGATTAGACTCTGCACAGATGGCTTAGAATCTGTTTTACACTCTCCTCCATTCCCACTCTAAGCAAAGAGAACCAAAAGGCTTTAGGGGTACCTCAGCCTGAACAGACTCCCCGTGGAAGAGGAGCAGGGAAGGCCTGAAGGCCCCAGGACTGTTTCTCAGAAGGGAACACTGCAGTGGCTGACTAGCTTGCCAGGGCAGGTCCCTCTGGCTCAGACACAAATCCCCTTAATCCCATGGGCTGACTGCAAATGGGTCAGCCATGGAGATTCTCTCAGCCAGAGGGAAGAGGTCCAGCAAGACTTTCGGGGGCAAGCTGCTGAAGCAAGGCTCTCAGAGCAGCCATGGGGGCAGGCAGCTTGAAGTGAAAGAAACTTCTAATAAAAATGCCTTTCTATGAGCTCACTACTGCAAGTTACCACATTGCCCGCTCACTCCCCGAAAACAATTTCTGCTATTCATTCACAGCCTCTTCATTCTATCAACGGAAATTGAAGGGAAGAGGGGGAGTAATTTCTGGAATAAAACCACAAGTGACCTCTCTTTAGAAAACAATGTAAGCATGTGAAGAATCCCATTTTTCACCCCCTCCCCCCCAGAGCCTAGTCCTGACTTCTTTCTATGAACATTTGCTTGAACTGGGCACTAAATTATTGTTAGTTGCATTACAGTATGTCCATCTATCACTCAATTTGTTGGCCTTCACCCTTCACTCATAATCACATAATTTTGTCTCCGGGCCCAGTGGGAATCTTCAGTCCTAAGGGACAAATTTAAAACTCCAGATTAGCTATGATGTGCCTTCCAGATACTACATGAATCCCCTTGGCTTCTCAAGCCTTGGCATTCCCCCTCTAAACAACGGGACACGTACCAGGACTACCTACCTATCTCAAAATATTGTCATGCAACCCAGAAGAGGTGATGTTTACACAAGATGCCTGGGACACTGGAGGAGCTCTAAAAATATCAGCTCTTCACCCTCATGCCCTCTTCTCACACAAAGCAAAGGAAACACTACAGTAATGAAGCACAAGGGAAAGCATGAAAAATGTTGTTGCCCAAACCTTCCTTCTGCTTAAAAGAAGTATGCCTTCATTTCCCAGTCCCACCACTACCAACATATCCCCCAGATTCCCATATTGAGGTTCCCTGTACTGAAGCCTTTTTCTTCCCAAGACCTGTCAGAGATGCCTATGTGTGGTCAAGCACAAGGCGGTGGGCTTGCCTTGTCAAGTCCTTGTAAGCGTCTGAGCTCACATGCCAAGGCTTTGCCCCACGAGACTCAGGGACGCTGTGCTCTGAAATGGTGCCCTCATTGCTGGATGCTATGGAAAGTTCTACCAATGTCCTCTCTGGATGGCTATTCATTGCCTGCTAGAGAGTGTCCTTGCTCCTTTTGTCTGCTCTCACCTCCCAGCATAAGAAAGGTGTCAGAATGACATCTTTGAGCAAAAGTGCTAGAGTTCAGGCTCTGGTGATACAACCTCGTTTTGAATTGTGGCTTCATGAGGACTCATTTAAATCATTCATATAAAATATTTCCCACAGTATCTGGTCCACAGTAAAGTTATAATACTCTATTGTGTTTTTATGTCCTGGTCATTACAAGTTTATAGACCATTTGCTTTCCTAAAAGGTACCAGATTGTTTTGCAAGCCCTTCATCAAGGAAAAAAAAAAGTGGGGGGAGACTATAAGATTTAGAAATTGATTCGAATTGGATTGGTTAGATTCTACAATTTTTTTTTCTGTCTTCAATACACCCTTTGGAGTAAATACTTGCTTCGTAGAAGGGGAACAGACCACCTGAATGTAAATACTATCCACTGATAAGAATGTAATCTAATCTAGTCATGCTTCAAAGCCAACGGAGTGTTTGTTACATTGCTGCTTTTCACATACCTAGTTGAAAAAAAAAAAAAAGTAATGCTCAGCATTTTTTCATGGCAGAAAAGATGTGGGATGGGGTTGGATAAAGAAAGTGGAGCCTCAGAGGAGGGCTTTGCAGCCAGTCCTGAAGATACCTGATAAAACAGGATCAGATGAATGGGGAGGAGGTCCCCCCCCATCAGTAGACTTGGAAAGGGGCACGGTGGAGATGAGGGAGGGAGGGAGGGACTGGGAGGGAATGAGGGATCAGGACACGGCTGGAATACAGAGTTAATAAAATGTAACTGATAAGAAAAAAATAAATTCAAAAAAAAAAAGAAAAGAAAAAAAGAAAGTGGAGCCTGAGTTACACACGGTGGTTCCTACCTGCAGTCCAGCATCTGGGAGACAGAGGCAGGAGAATCAAGAGTCAAAGTCATTCTTAGCTACGTACCAAGTTTCTAGCTCTTGGACCTAGTCTCTGACAAATAATTGAGAGGATGTTGAGCATTAGAAAAGCAGTTGTGTTTCTGGCAGAATTAATAAAGTGACAGTAAAAGAACTGGTCGGGGGAGGAAAGTAGTCAATAGTGTGATGACATCAGCAGCTAACTCTGCAAACACAGCAATGCTTTGGGTACTATTGCTGCCTTTGAGTCCAGCTGGCATTCACACGAGCTTGAACCCCCTTTTGGAAGGGTGCCAGACATCTTGTTTAAATTGTGCTGAGTACAGGGAGGGACAGTGGTGTCCGCTGTGTTTCTGAGATGCTGCTTCTCTCTCTCCCGGATCCAGCCCTCAGGGTGGGATCCTTCCGAAGCCCTACAGCCAACATACCCGAGCCTCCCTAGTAGTGCAGCTTGTGGGCACAGGGCCGGGGAACAAGGCTGCAGTGAGCAAAGCAGAAGGCTGGGCAGCAAAGAACCTCATAGACACATCTTATTACTGTTTGCTAGAGCACTGAGCATACATTGCTTCAGAGACTAGAAAAGAAGTCCAATGCGATTGTTTGTTGTTAAACCAATATGATCATTTCTGTGTTGCAGGATTACATGTGATTTGTGTGGCTGTCTCTTGCCTTTGTGTGTCTTAAATTTTGCTTCATCTTCCACCCTCTTTGAACATAAGATGTATTACAGTTTAAAAGAAAAGAATACAAGCATTATGAAAAATCAAACAACACTAACTCCATGTGACCGTGAGTTTTAACTCTCTCAGCCTGCATATCTCCTGTCACAACATGTTAAAGGCAGCATTAGGTAAATCCTCCTGCCAGGAGGGGTGGCTATGCCCCAGGATTGTCAGAGACAGGTAATTCATGCCAACAGCATCCCTAAATGGACCAGAGCACTGTTTACAATTTATTAATAGTGTTCAATTGGTTTACCTTATTATTTATTAGTCAGTGGGGTGGGTAGAGGTATGTTTCCTCCAATCCACATTCATGTTTTCAGTTAGCTCCATTCTTCAAACTGGAAAAGAAATGTTCTGGCTCTCTAGAGAAACCATTGAAGGCTGTTGACTTAAATATGAACATATACGAGCTCTTTAGGGGTATACTGCCAGGAAAGAATAGACTTGGCCAAAGCCAATACTTTCATCTTTATGGCTTTTTTTTTCTCTCCACACAGAAATGGAGAGAGAAAAAGTGAGTGAAATGTGAGGGGTGAGAGGATGAGTTATGAAAATAGCGTTAATAATTAGTCTTCTGATGATGTATAAGACAAAATAAAGTTGGAAATGACCTTTTCTGCCCCTCTCAGTTTCCACAGAAGATGGCAAGTCCCAGAGAGCTTGTTCAGGAATTTGGCCTTTTGGGGGAGTATTTGGTGCTAGAAGCAAGACTAAAAGTCACATTTCCCAATTCTGGGCCCAACCTACTGACAGCTCGATCTACTCTGCCTTTGTGTGTAGAGAGTTATACGGGTCCTTCCCACTTTATTTCAAAGGTCTGCACGTTTAAAGGATTAGACCCTTGGATGACAGCTTGAGAATATTCTTTCAAAGCTTGTTCTCTCAGAAGAGGCAGATCAAAGTAGGTTGATGGCAAGAGTCGGCTGCACCTTTACAGCATCTTCACCTGGCATCGAGAGAAGCTGACTCAGAGTTGCTGAAGTCATGAAGATTTTGTTGAAAGAACCTTGGTGTGGCCACATTTGGGGAACAGTTTAAAAACGAAATCACCAATGATCCTATTTCTTCCCATCTCCTGGCTCTTCCCCCAACAACTAGGCCCCTATGTAGGCCAAACTCTCAGAGCAAAACATAGTCCCGTCTCCCTGAACTTTACTTTCCTGACCTGTCAAGGAAAAGGCTTGGATACTAGATAGACAGCTTTAAGGCTTTCCACCTATGACAGTGTTTCTCAAGAGATAGGCCAGAGCAATTTGCATCAGAAATGTTCTTCCTGACCTATAGTTGAAACTAACTAACCCAAAGTCTTCATGCTTATTGATGTTTAATCCCAGAAACAAGTTAAATCCTGGTTGGTGGGTCTGATAATCATTTTTACATTTAAAAAGGACTGCCTACAAAAAGGAAACTAAAAAGAAAACTCAACAAAAGTAAAACTTCACACAAAGAAGAACATGAAGCAGAGACCTTCAGTACACAGTCCTAAAATATTTACTCTCAGACTCATCACAGAAAGCATTTGCCAGCCTCTTGCCTGGAACAATGAGATCACTGAACAACTGAAAGAAAAGTAGGGGATGGGGTGGGGATTGTTTGAACAATTTATTGGGCTGTTGAGGCCAAGAATTCCTGTGATAGGGGTTTTCAATGTTCCATCAGCTCCATGGACAAGTGAAAAAATGAGCCAACACGTCTTGAAATTTAGCTTAAGACAGTGTTTTCCATAGGACTAGTTCATCCATAGCCCAATGTAAGCACAGAGGTCAGCAGAGCACTGGGACTCCAGAAAGAAAAGCTCCTCTGTCATTTTCTCTGTCCTGAAAGCTGCCAGTCAGCTCTCACAGCCACCACGGGGAATATTTCAAGGCCAGGCTGCTGTGGCTCTTTCCCATTCATTCCCTACAAATGATCGAGTAAGGTTCGGGTGCTTAATGCCATCCTAGCTCCTGGGTATTTTCCCACACTTGACCAGGAGAAGAGCATAGTCCTTTTAAGAGAGTGGGCAAGAACAACTGTGTGGTCAGAAGAAAATAGACAAGATCATAGTTTTGTAAGTCACACAGAGCTAGGGCTAAGCCCTGCTCCCATACTTACTTGCTCTAGGATGTTAGACTTGCATTGTCAAAAAAGAGTAGCTATGTATCTATTCACACTTAAGTTAATTAAAACTTTTAATTCAATTCTTCCATTACAGCAAAGATACTCATGTCAGATAACACAGAACATACAAATAATTCTACCAGCATAGAAAGGTCCAGACAGTGCTGGTCTAGATGATCTTCCAATAATTAACTATAATCTACCCTCTACTTCTCTTTGTTCTACCTAATAACTTCATTATTCAAGGTCCCTAAACCTCAATTTTGTCATCTGTAAAATGAGTATATCAATGTTTCTGTCAAAATTAACATATGGATTGGAGGAGCCCTTGAAGGCAAAATAATCAACACAAAACTAGATACTTAGAACTATCTCTCCAAACCTTTGGCAGAGTGCAGGGAGTCATATGAAAGAAGGAGGGATTAGTATGACCTGGAAAGGACAGGAGCTCCACAAGGACCAAATATATCTGGGCACAGGGGTCTTTTATGAGACTGTATCTCCAACCAGGGACCATGTATAGAGATAACCTAGAACTCCTGCACAGATGTAGCCTATGGTAGCTCAGTATCCAAGTGGGTGCCGTAGTAAGGGGAAAGGGACTATTTCTGACAGGAACTCAATGGCTGGCTCTTTGACACATACACACCCCGCCCCAGAGGGAGGAACAGCCTTGCCAGGCCACAGAGGAGGACATTGCAGCCAGGCCTGAAGAAACCTGATAAGCTAGGGTCAGATGGAAGGGGAGGAGGACCTCCCCCATCAGTGGACTTGGAAATGGGCAGGGAGGGGTTGAGAGAGGGAGGGTGGGATTGGGAGGGAATGAAGGAGTGGGCTACAGCTGGGATACAAAGTTAATAGACTGTAACTAATATTAAAAAATATAAATATCTCAATAACTCTCATACATGCTCTTTGCTACTGTGCACCCATTTCCTCTACACTGGAGGCACTCAAGCCCTAAGAGCACGTATAAGTCTGGAGGACTCATCACACCACAGTGATTCTGATTCAGTAGATCTTAAGGGAGGCCTATGGGACTTGGATTTCTGCCCTGTCTTTGGACTAGGCTTTGGGAATCACACTTTGAGAAACTGCTTCTTCAGGAAGCTCTCTCCGAACTGCCTGCTCTCTCTGGGGAGGAGGGTGTGTATGTGTGTGTGTGTGTGTGTGTGTGTGTGTGTGTGTGTGTGCATGCATCTGTGAATGTTGTCCTTTCCCATTAACTTATTCCCCTGCCTCTAGGCATGATAATACTTCTATCCTCTTGGGGCAGCTTTGTTTGCCAATTTCCCAGCCCTAGCTGGCTGAGGAGACTGGCTAACAGCTTCCTTCCAATGCATGTTAAGCTGGTGGCTGTTTTGTTCCGTTTTTTTTGTTTGTTTGTTTGTTTTTGTTTTTGTTTTTCTGTTGTTTTTTGTTTTTTTGTGCTGTCTTTAACATTTCATTTCTTGTTCATCCTCTGTTCTGTAAAAGTCATTTGTTCACCTTACCAGGATTTGCCAAATATAGAAAATATTCCACTGGTGACATCCAAGGCAAACTTGTGTGACACAAATTTTCAATGACACACACAGAAGCAAAAAAATATTAAATCACATAGTAAGAAAGCTGTCACTTTCATTTCTTTCTGGACTCCAGCATGGAGAGGTACTATCTCAGGTCCATATATCTTTATCTGCTTGCTCAGAGCCTGTGTACATAATTTCATTTTCATCACCACCATCATTACCAGAGCAATGGCAGCTTCATTCCATATAAGGCATTCTGTTTTTCTGGAAGTGTCTTAAATACTTCACAGACATTGACATAACATAATTCACTTAATGTTCAAGACTCTGAGAAGAGATGAATCATTATTCCTAAGCTACAAAGGAACTGTTGCACAGTTAATATAGCTTATGATCATATCATTGTCAAGTGAGGGAGCCAGGATTCAAATCTATGTGGTCTCAGAGTGTGTTCTCTCTCCCCAAGTCTTGTCTGTCTTCCTGTCTTTCATATGTCTGTTACAGTGCTAGGAATGAACCTAGGGCCTCAGGTCCTCTGCCACTGAGCTCTATCTGAAGCCCATGCTTTGCCTCTTTTTTTGAAATGGGCTCTCTCTGAGTTGTTTGTCCTGGCTTCGACTGATCCTGTAGACTAGGCAAGCTGTGAACTTGTGATCTTCCCATCTCAGCCTCCTGAGTAGCTGGAATTGCAAGACTGTGCCCATCAGGTCCATTCCCTTAAGTATGATGGCACTGCAATAGTTTTCACTCCATTTGTTTTTATTCTTGTCTCATATTTTTGGTGTCTGAGCCTGCTGTAATAAAAACAACAGCACAGACATAAACTAAGACAACAGAAATATATCTTTCCAGAGTTCATGAGGCTGAAACATTAAAAAGGAAAAATGCTAGGCATTGGTGAGCACCCATCTCATGGCTTGCACAGATTTAGCGCACTAATGATTTGTCACATGCAGGCACCCACGCCTGCCTGCAAACTGTCTTGTGATGTCGTCCCTTTGTGTCAGTCCCTGTCTGTGTCTGCCTGTGTGAATGTCTCTGCGTATGTCTTAGTGAGTCTCTGAGCTGTGTCTGTCCCTCGTGAAGGGCTTTTCTTTCTCTTTAAAAGCACAGAAAGCATCACATGGAGAAGGAATGAGGGACCATTTACATAAAGTCTTTAACAGTTTTACAAGGTAATAAGTCGCCAACTCCAAATGCCCTCAGATGACCCATATAACAAAAACTATTACATACAGCCTTAATTAGCAAGCTGTATTTATACCCTATCGTGGATATTCACATATAAGGCCATTTTCAACCTATTTGTTATTTACAGCAAATGATTATCATAACACAGATGCGTTACTGTTGGGCCAGGGATGGAAGAGTATATAACTGAAGATTACAGTTTATATTAGTTTAGATTGTAAACAGTTGTCACATGGGAAATCCAAGGCAAGTAAGGTTGATTGATACATTGTTCTCTAAGGGATGATTAAACAAATAGATGAGTACACAGTAGAAGAGAGTCTTAAGTAACATTTTTATTTTTGTTTGTGTTAACTCTGGCTATGAGGTTCAACAAAAGTGCCAGTCTCAGAATGTAAGGGATAGTTTTATAATGTTGCCATTGCCACAGGGGCTCATGAGAAGTAGCTTCTCACTGAATCCTTGCATGGTGAAGACACATGCCAACAATTTTGAGGGAGTCTCAATATAAGGTCATTAATTCCAATCAGCAATTTTCCACCATCATTACTTTCTCACTTTCCAAAGTCTCTTCCTCCTACTATCATTACCTGGGGTTAAGATTTCAACTATTAAGTTGGGAAGAACAGCAGTATTTAGAATATAGCAGCAAATACAACTGTTTTCCTTTTTTCTTAATTTTTATTTTTCTTCACAATTTATTCATTATATATCCTGATTGAAGCCCCCCCAACTCCTACAGTCCCACCCTCCCTTCCTCTTCCCTTCATCCCTTTCCCCAGGTCCACTGAAAAAGGAGTTCTTCTCTATTGCTATCTGTCCATAGCTTGTCAAGGCTCATCAGGACTGCTTGGATCCTCTTCCTCCGTGACCTGGCAAGGCTGCATCATCAGGGGCCAGTGGCCAAAGAACAGTCAACTGAGTTCATGATAGAGGCAGCTCCTGATCCCCTCACTCAGAGATCCATATGGAGACTGAGCTGCCATTGGCCACATCTGAGCAGGAGTCTAGGTCCTGTCCGTGTATGGTCCCTCATTGGTGCATCAGTCTCTGCATGAGCTCCTGGGCTCAGATCTTTTAGCTTTCTGGTTTCCTTGTGGGGCTCCTGTCCCCTCCATGTCCCTCTAATCCCACCCCTCTCTTCCTCCATAAGACTCACTGCACTCTGCCCAAAGTTTGGCCCTGAGTCTCAGCATCTGCTTTGATCCCCTGTTGGCTGAACCCTTCCAGAGAACCCTCTATAGTAGATTCCTACCCTGTTTCCTCTCTTCCACTGTTTCTGGTGTCTAACCTGTTTGCCATTCTAAATGAAATTTAAGCATCCTCCCTAGGGTGGATGCTTCTTATTGTTTAGCTTCTTTAAGTCTGTAAATGGCTGTTCTATATTATACGACTAATATCCGCTTATAAGTAAGTGTATACCATACCTGTCTTTCTGTTTCTGGGTTACCTTACACAGGGACGATCTCTTCTAGTTCATCCATTTGCATGCATAGTGGTAAAAAGGGCTTTGTGTTTCTCTTTCCTTTTTAAACTCTTTTCCTTTTAAACATGCTGTATATGTGTACCTCTTGTTATGGGTCTGGGGTTGTTCAGAGATTCACCAGTCTGATCATAAATAAATTTTGAACAAAAAAGAGGTCTTTATCCAGATACCGGTACCAAGTCTACCCAAGACTGGTAGATTCCATAAGTGTAGCACCTAGCCATATCAGTCAGGGCTTCATAGAGGCAGGGAACATAAAGTTACATGTTTTCATGCAAGCAGAAGATTACATTCTCTTTTACAAAATCTTGGTCATCACAAGCAAAACAAGCTTTTGTTTACAGAAGCATAAACAATGCTATGGTCTTACATAAACAACGGTTTTGTTAAAGTTGTATAAAAACAGGCAATGGAAGTCCAAGTGTGCTTTATAGTTCTCTTGAGCACAGTAATTTTTAAAATTTTAAACATAAAGTCATCCGTCAACATGTTAGACATCAGAGAAAGAGAGACACAGAGAGAGAGAGATAAAGTATTAAGTGAGGCAAATTATGCAGAAGTATGGTATATGAAAATAGGGATGCTCTTAGGTTTCAGGGCTGTGAGGACAGCATGCACTTAAATGATGCTTGGGATAACTAATTTCAGTAGAGTAAGGTCTTCTTTCTGTATGTTTTTGTTGTTGGCAGTCAAGATCCAGCCAGGGCACACTCAAATCCTCAAATGGAAGGAGTGTCGGGGAGACGGTAAGACAGCTAGGACAAGGAAAGGGAGGAAGTAGCGACTTGGTATGCCCTCACCACAGGTGAGACTGTTACGCCCCAAGAAAAGAAGAAGAAAGTAGTATTTCTTAGTTGCTTTTTTATTGTCATGATAAAATAACAAGACCAACAACTTCCAGAAGAAAAGAGTTTATTTGGGCTTACCGTTCCAGAGGGTTAGAGTCCATGAGGGCAGAGTGAAGAAATAGCAGCAAGAAGAGACGGACTCACATCAAACAGGGAGCAGAGAGGGCAAACTACTAGAAACGGCAAAACTCCTTAAACTTTCAAAGACCACTGCCAGTGGCCTGCCTCCTCAGTCATCACCCCAAACTGAGGACCAAGAATTCAAATACTCGAGACTTGGGGGACATCTCAGTCAAACTGCCACAGAGCACCACAACTTACAATGAGAGCTGTAGCCAGCTTTCGCAGCAGAAAAGGAGTATCCAGCACCAGCTGTAATCTCATCAGACCAGCTGTGAGAGGGGAAGCCAGCCAGTTCCCGCAGCATCTCCCAAAAAGCAGAAATGAGTCTAAGGCCCCCAGCAGAGAATAAACAACACAGTAGCAAATGCAATGTGGTTCCAAAAAAAAAAAGATACTTCTAGCAAGTGTTCAAGACACATTTTGTTACTGTGAACTGAACAAGACAAATGGAGAAAGAGGTTGTCCATAAAGAAAATGAGAAAGGACAATTGGACACTAGACCTCTAACGTTTCACTTTGAGCTTATCTGGGCAAGTGAATCATCAGATTTCACTGTCCTCTGGGGACTTGATTTCCACATGTGTGGAAGGAGTTGCACTCCCGGTGCCTGCAAAGTGCTTCAAGCTGTAATTATATCCTCCATCTCCTCACAGCGTCTAGACTAGATAGCGAGAGCTGAGAAAAAAAGTTGACTGCAGCTTGCTGTAGCCCTCAAACCAGTGAGAAATCCTCCCTAGTACCCTCTTCCCAATGTACATAGGAGCAAGTGCCTAGAAGTCACAACTGGATGAAGATGAAAAGGGAACATTTGCAAATCTCAAGAGAAAGTCTTGTCAAACATCAGTGGTAGAAGCACAAAGGAATGCTGCGGGAGATCTCCGGGGGGAAGTTCTTAAATGGCTTATCCTTGTGATAGTCACGATTGTACCAGGTACCACAGGGGTTCTCTCCTACATTTCTGGGTCCCCCCTGACCCTCACAAGGAATCTGTAAAGTCTAAAGGGCTTTCGTATTAACGCTAAGGAATTGTCTTCCCTTTCTATTATATTCACATTTGCACTAATAGTGAACCAGGAAAGACAGAGAAAGCCACCAGCACAGTAGCACAGCCAAGGCCTTTCACAAAGGCCAGTGGTGTTGATTTCTTCATTGCCATAAACCTGCAGTAGAAAAAAAAGGTAACACTCCACATAAGCACACATTTGATGAAAGAAACTAGTTATTCATCGTATTTCTTTTCAGTCCTTGAACACATGACTTTTTATCATCCCGCATGGAAGAATGAAAACCTCCTAGTGTACCTTCATGCACAACAGAGGAGCTGCAGTCTCAACCAGACTCACTCTTCTTGGATCACCATTTGTACTTGAAAGAACAGATAAGCACCCACGTACCCAGACCCGGGTACTGCGAAGGCATGACTAGCTTCTAAGTACAAACGGGCTCGTGGAGTTTAACATAATATGAAATTTCCACTACGGTGATTTCTGAATCGGCACTACAAACGACTTTTAAGAAATTTGTATTCAGAAGGTTGGGGGAGATGGTTCAATCAGTAAGGTGTTTGCAGTACCCGGAGGTCCTGAATTCGATTCCCAGCACCCCCAGCAAAAGTAAGACATGGTGTTACACACTTGTAATCTCAGTGCTGTGGAGGCAGAAGTGAAAGGGTCCACGAGCTTGCTAGCCAGCTATTCTAGCTTAGTTAAGTCAAGGAGTTACAGGTTGTCTCAGAAAATTAAAAATGAAAAAATAAAGTGGAAAGCAACTGAGAATGAGTCAACATTGACTTCTGGCCTCCAAATATGCATGTTCTTATCCACACACACACACAAATCTGATTTCATGTTTTGATATAGTACCAAGAAAACCTATTAAAATATACCCCCTTTTCCTACAAATGCATATCTACATGAGGCTAATTTTCTTTACCACAACTAAACTTATACACAGGAATGCACTAAGTTTTAAATGAATTATAAAAATATGTCTTCCACTACGTCGTATGTTAAAAAAAAATTCTCAAAACCATCACTTTTCTAGCTATGTTTTTTAGAGGAATGTAATTGTCTATCATAATTAAAATGTTAATTTCAACTGAAGGCTGAATTCCAGTTAATTGCAACTGGAATCCTATCACTCAAGAAATCCTACTCAAGAGGCTGAGTAGGGTGATTGCCAAAAGTTTAAGACCAGTCTGAGCTACAAAAGTTACAAGCCAGCCTAGGCCACAGAGTAAGACCTTGTCTCATAAACAAAACAAGCCACCCAAGTCCCAGTTGTGACATCTGCAACATAACCATAATACCCAAGGCTCAAGGAACATCTCAGAAGAAGGGGCAGAAATATGGTGAGAGCCAAGGGACCAAGACAACTGTGTCAAGATAATGTCTTCTAGTCACAGCAAGGATTTTGCTGCCATGCACTCTCAACAGTATGTTTTCCTGCGAAAGACCATACCTGCTGACAACAACAGAAGGGATGGGGGTGAGGTGAGCCAAGCCCACCCCTAGATGAAGAGTTATAGGCAGTTAATGGCTGCTGAGGGAGTGAGAATCAGTTTTCTTCAATGATGAGCTTCCAGTCAAGTTTCCCAACTCTAAGTGGTCAGTCCTAAACCCATATACAGATAGGCAACACTAACTAGAATTAAGTAGATTATACATTGTTTGGATATATGTAAAAAGAATAATTATAGGAGAAGATGTCATGGAGAGGGGATGGTGGTGGGACATGGAGGGGGAGAGGGATGGAAATGGTGTAAACAGTATGCTCTTGCATAAAAATCTCAAAACCATTAAATTGAAACTGTCAATTATATAAATTAATCAATTTTTTATTGTTTTAAATATGCTTTCTCATATAATAAATAGCTATTTATATAATCTGTGTTTTAAAATACAGTAAAAATTGTGAGGGGTTCCCAATAAGTTATTTTTTTTAAGAGCACAAAAATGTGAGGGAGCTAAAATCTTTTGAGAAGCACCATTATACTGACGCCTCAGCAGGGTTATGAAAGTCCAGAGCTAAGAGGTTCTTGGAGGCCCTAGAAAATCTGTAAGGCAAGCTTGGGCAGAAAAACAGTTACTGGCCAAGAAAATTATAAGAATTCAAATGAATAAATATCTAACTAAACGTCTGCAAAAGGGCACTCACATGCAATGTCATGAACTGTCTAAGTTAGTATTCATAAAGATTTCATTATGTCTACTGAAATTTAACAGTTCAGTTTTCTCACTTCACAGATTTCCTGAAGTACACACATTGATTGTAGGGGACTCGTAAACCAATCATAAACTAAACGAAAGTTTACATAGAGCCAAGTAAT
This sequence comes from Meriones unguiculatus, assembly GCF_030254825.1. Taxonomy (NCBI): domain Eukaryota; kingdom Metazoa; phylum Chordata; class Mammalia; order Rodentia; family Muridae; genus Meriones; species Meriones unguiculatus. Next base: position 31,604,489 of record NC_083365.1, read on the forward strand.
TTCTAAAATAAAAATACCAAAATCCTTATAAAATTTTAAAGTGAAGGTTCTTAGTTTGGAGTATGGGTACAGTTAATGTGTTTGATATACTCAGAGAGAGAGAGGCCTCCAGATGTCAGAATATGTAATGCTGTGAAAGCCCAACTTTCAGCACAGCATCACTTTTTCTTTAAATTAAAGAAAAATTAAATTAAAACTTTCTTAAACCCAAAGAAACATTTTGGTAACAGGAAATATCCTAGCTGTGCTAAAGAGAAATCTTCACCAAACCAAACGCATCACACTTAACTTTGGCAGAGCAAGGGAAGAAAAGACGCAATGAAAATGCAAAGCTCAGAATAGCTAGAAAACCCTAGGGGAGAAAGAAAGCAGATGCTGTTCTTCAGGTCCAAGCAATGGGCCACAGGTTAGGCCTGGAGCTCCTGGCAGGAGAGTTAGTGTAGTCCTCATTATTATGTATGAGCAAAGCAGGGCTAATCAGTTCACCATGGGCATTGCATCAGGGGCAGAAAAAATATGGGGGAAAGGCATGTTTCCCAAGGCTTGGGTGGCAAAGCAGAGTCACTCACCAGCCTGACCCACCTCTATTTTTCAGGCATGGGTGTCTCTGGTACCTTTGGAACGTACTTCCTTACTGGCCGGTAGTGCCCAGGACTACAGAGACCTTTCTTTACTTCCTCTGTTGAAAAGTGTCTTCCTCAGTTTTCCCTATCCCACTGACAAAGAGAAACAGTGCTGGCCCTACCTTAACTACAGGAACTGGCAGAGTCTATGAACATGACATTGCCTCCTCATTGGGAAAAACCAGGTATTAATTTGACTTGCTGTGATAGCTTTTACTCATGCAACTATAAATGTTCCAAAGGTCTCCTGTGTCTTCAGGCAGCTCATTATCTTGGAGTTCAATTTTGTTTTCTTCAGAACTCTTTTTTTGATCTTGAGTCACTGCCACTTGCCTAGCACCACAGCTTTCCAGACTTTTCTTTATATGTAAGACTTTCTTGTTGGAAATGAAAGTTTTAACATCTTCATTGAGTGAGTACACAGAATAAATGTTTAGAGTAGACATGTATCCCATATACCCAAGATCTCCTTTTCCCTTACTGAAAAGAGCAGCTACCTTTAATGGACTTCTTTTTGAGAGATTTTATTATTGTTGCTTTGTTTTGCTTCTGAGATATTTTATTATGGAACCCATCCTGACCCTGAACTTAGGATGGGCTTACCACCTGTGATCATCCCAGAACTTGAAATACCACTTTCTCTTCTTATTCCCAACTCACACCTATAGTCACAGACTGCGTTGGCTTCAAATGCTTTTAAGAGCTAGGCCTGGGACAATAAGCCATTTCAGTTTTAACTATTCTCGTGTCACTGGTTAAGTGGAATTTGAGACCCTTACTCTGTGCTTATATTCTGTAACTATCGTCATGTGAGTATTAATATTATGCTCCAGATTTGCTTAAATACAAAACATATTTTTATAAGGGAAAAAAAGCTATTTTAGAAGTAGAAATATCTTAACGCTGGAGGGATCACATAATAGGGTCCATTGTTTCCCAATTCGAGCCTTTCGAACCCCAACTTCCACTAATTGCTAATACAAAGCTCCACCTGCCTTAGGATCCATTTTCCAGAGGTTGTTAGGAAAGCAACAAGCTACACGATTAACAAAGCTAATGTACAAATGACATCTAACTTGCTTCCATATAGAAGACAATATGCATTTTAAAAGGAAAAAGAATGTCTTAAGAAAAATCTTCTATGATTCAAATCACAGGAAACACATGAGCCATTTTTAGGGAACTCTGTGCAGTTTTGTTTCATTGGTGGTGACAATGGTAAATATAATGAAATTGAATCTAGTTATAGACATGTGTGATATGTATTCTATTGGCAACTTGTCGTGTTCTGTTTAAGCTTGCTAAAAGCAGACTGTGGGGGCAAAGAAGGCTCTAATGTCCTAGACTCCAGCATATTATTTCAAAACTTCCTGTTCTTGGCACCTAACTCAGTGACAATGAGAAAAGAATATAATAAACAGTTAATGGCATTTAAGAAAAACATTGACTTAAGAACTGCCAGGAGGTAAACATATTCCCAGCAGAGGTTGTATTGCTTACCCATGGCTTAAAACGCCTGTGGTGGGAACAAAAAGCCAGAAGTTCATTTATGGAATGTTGTGCCCAGGATTCTCAACATCAGTATTTTCAACATGACCATTTTGGTGGGGCTTCCTTAGTCATGGTACTTTTTTTTTCCAAAAGCAATCTAATTTTTGAGGATTGATAATTATTATTAATTCTTTATTTTTATTTTTTATATTAACTACAGTTTATTTACTTTGTATCCCAGCTGTAGCCCCATCCCTTACTGCCTCCCAACCCCACCCTCCCTCCCTCATCTCCTCCCTGACGCTCTCTAAGTCCACTGATAGGGGAGGTCCTCCTCCCCTTCCATCTGACCTTTTTTTTATCAGGTCTCTTCAGGACTGGCTGCAATGCCCTCCTCTGTGGTACTTTTGTTTCTACTCTCAATTGGGCTACTCCAGTCATTCCTACTGAATATTGCAAATGCCCAACTTGATAATGTTCTGCGATCTATCTGTTGCATTTATCTTGTTGTCTGCTGATTGTTTCCTTTCTTTACTATATACTTGATAAACTCACTCAATCAAATACAAAACCCCAATTATCAGACACTGTGCTGCAGAGAACAAGATGACATTGTATTTTTGTGATCTTTGCAATTCCTCAGTCTTTTCATGGTATGGTTACCCCAGCCTACAGAAAGCTCCAGATGCTAATCATTACTGTGATTTATAATAAAGCAATATTTATAAAAGCAGGAAAGTTCTCAACGTGTTACAGCTTTAAAAGACTCAGCAGTTGGGTTTTATGCAGTGCCCTTGACTTAAACGTTGCTCCTTGTATTCCATGAACATTTCTCGCCACTTCTAACGGCAAAACCATCACTCAAAGTGCTGAGATTCACATCTTTGTGGGTGAGACAAGAAGGAGCCATATCTGCTCTCACCATGTCTCAGGCCTGGGACATGTGCCAGGACAAGCAGATAGTATCTCCAGGGCTGAGCAAGATGGTGTGATGATCCCTAGGAGGGAGGCCTCCCAGGGAAGCAGAGTGCTGACATCACTGGGAAAATGAAAACAGCTCAGTAGAGAATGGTTATCTTAGAAATGATCTGCCCAACATTGAAAGCAGTAAAAGGGTTTCATTTCCAACACCCTCTCAAAGACAAAGGGTATTTTTCTATTAATCCTATAATCCTATAACACTGCTTCTCGACTGAGAGATCCCAATTCAAGCAGAAAGGACATTAATTCCAGCTCTATAAAAAGACTGAGTAGGGGAAACAGCCCTTGGAAAAACCAATTATGAAGTTTTGCTTCAAACTAAGAGCAGAGTGTGCTTCTAGAAAGTTCTGCTCTAGGACACACCAGGTCATATCAGTAAAGTTTCTGACCTCTGATAATTTTCTTCCTGTTAACGTTGGGCTGATATAAGAGACAGGGTAGTTAATGATTATACAGAAATTTATTTCTCGGGTATCTGGAGGCTACAAATTCCAGAACTGATGAAATGGCATGTGGTGAAGGCCTTCTTCTTGCATCGTCCCTAAGTGGAATAAAGGTCATGGGAGTCTGTGCACAAGGGAGAGGTAGGAGGTCTACCAGTTATCCCAGCACTAAAGACGCAAAGAAAAAAAAATGTGAGTTCAGTCTGCACTACACAACAAGTTTGAGGTAAATGTGGTCTCTATACAGTGAGACCTTGCCTGGAAAGAATAAAGAAAGATAAGTGGAAGGGATGGAAGGAAGGAAGAAAAATTAAAAGAAAAGCTGGAATGGAGAGACAGCTCAGTTGGTAAAGTATTAGCTGAGCAGACAAGAGGGATCTGTGTTAGGATACACAGTTACCGTATGAAAGCTGGACGCTGCAGCAGGTGTCTGTAACTTCAACACTTGGGAAGTGAAGACAGGAGAATTCCGGGGGGCCAGCTGGCTGGCCAGTATAGACAGAACAACAGGCTCCAGGTCCAGGGAAAAACCTTGCTCCAAAAACTGAAGCAGATGGCAATAAAGAAAGATACCTGGCATTGACCTCTGTTCTCCACTTGTGAATGCATGGTTTGATGCACCCACATATGCATGAGCACACAACACACACACATTCACACAAGAAAGGAGAGAGAAAGAGAAAGTCAAGAAAAGGATAAAGAAAAAAATAAAAGGATAAAATAGGGAAGGGAGAAAAGTAGGAAGAGAGGGAGTAGAAAGAAGAAAAAATAACTTAATGTGAGCATATGGAGTTGCCAACATTTATGTAATGTTGCTGGAGACATAGCTTGGCAGCTAAGAGTACTTTATGCTTTTGCAGAGTACCTGGGTTTGATTTCCACCACCCACATGGCAGTTTACAGCCATCTGCAATTCCTGTTCCAAGGTATCTAAAATCTGGCCTCCTGAGCCACCAGGCATGTACACGGTGAGCAGACATATATGTAGACAAAGCACCCATACACATAGCATAACATAGAATAAAAATAATTTTTACAAATCATTACAGTATTTAAGTGCAAAGACAGTGTGCAAGGTAAAAATCAGGAGAATCCCAGATGGAATGCAAAAAAAAAAAAGGAAGAAAGAAAGAAAAACTGATTAAACACAAGCATATGGAAAAACTCCCCCGAAGAATGTAAGAGATGAGCAGAGTCGAAGAGACTAAGCGAAAAGGGAGCTGGACACAACAGGATTCATTGATCACGCTGTTTTCCATCGTGAGACTCTATGTTAACGATTCTGCAAACACTACAGTGCCATTCACAAGTAAGGGAGTAGATGGCAGGATCCAGGGTTTTTCCTGTGAGCTAGATTTGCCAATAAGGAGAGGGAGACTTGATTAGAATTTGAGATGGCAACCAACAGGAAGTCATTTATGCACATATGCATAGATTGTTTGTGTTTGAATACACACGTTTGCTTCCATTCTCACTTATCTGAGATGCAAAGAAGAAACAAAGCCCTAGTAGCCACGAGAACTCTCTATCATGCTTCCTAACCCCAGGCTCAGAGCAAGGTCTTCCTCACAAAACAGTTGATTAGACAATATGACCAGAAGTTATATAAGATGAGCCTAATGGATATTGTCATCTCAGAAAATAAATAAAATAAATACCAAAGATAAAACATAAAGCTGTGCTCTAGGAATGTAAGAACTGTGTGATGACATTTCTAGAAATAATTTGAGCTATAATAAAGTAATGGTGTTACATATAACTCAATGCATTGAGTAAATATAAAGGGTATTTGCTACTGAGTGATCAAATAAGTAAATGAGAACAATAAGACAAGTACTATTCACAAAGCAATTCTATATAATGCATGTTGCTACTCCTTGAAAGAGGTAGACATAAAACCATCATTTCTTGAGTTTATCTTACAAAGATAGTAATGTGACCAGAGTAGGGGATTAGAAAGTAACATTGCAGGAAGAAATCTGATGAGCACTGCTTCATCCAGGAAATGAAGTCAATACCAACAGTCATAAATTATCATATGTGCCCATTATGTGACATGTAAAAAAAAAAATTCTTTTTTACATCTGAATCCTTCCTACTACCAAAGCACGCACCACAAAAGAAGCAATCTCAGTATAAACTTGAGAAAAATGTCAGATAAACTTCAACTGCAGAACATTCTATAAGGCCTGATTGGCATTCTTCAAGATTACCATAGAAAAAACAAGAAAATATTCCAAAGAAACTCAAAAAACATAACAACTGAACATACAACCTTGGTAGCCTGGCGCGATCCTAGAATACATACATACATACATACATACATACATACATACATTCACACACCCCAGCAGTTCATAGATGGGGTAGATATTTGGGTGGGCCAACTCAAATCACTAATCTGGGCCTGGATGGAAGCTGAGTTGGTCAGCTCTCCAGATCTCCCGCACCCTGGCCACCAGGGCCCGCTGTACTTTGCTGGCCAGGCAAGGTTTGGTGCCCCTGGCTCTTCCAAGTACTGCAGCTGGTGAGGGGCCAGCTGTCCCACCTGCCACAGGATGGCAGGCAAAGGAAGGGGCTAATTCTTCTGCTCTCATGTCCTAGGGCTGCCCACACCACCAGGACCAGGTCTACTGTGTTGCTTAAGCAAGGTGAGGGCCTGGCCACTCTCCTGAGTACTGTAGCTGGTGAGGAGCCAGGCCAGCTCTGCACAATCCTTGGACATCAACATGGCCTCAGGCTGCAGCCCAGATGAGGAATGTCTGCATGGCCTTTGGTGGTACCGTGGGCATGGACATCCAGACAGACTTCTGCTGCTGTGGGGCCACAGACCCAGACATGATCCTCAGTGGCAGCCCAGGGTTGGACATCACTATGGCTGCCACCCTCGGTGGCAGCGCAGGCCACTTACATCAGGCTGCTCCTCACCACCCTCCCATCTCTAGTTCTACCTCTCTTTGGAATGCCCAAATCCTTCTATGATGGTTGGGCCCCGGGTCAGTGGGTGTGCTTCTGGGTGTCTTGATGGAGTAACAAATTTTAGTAGGGTTGGTTGATTCTAGGCACAGTATATTAAATACAAAAACACAACTGTTAATGAGTTCTCCGCCATTGCCTGCCCTGTTTATAAATAGGAGGTCATGGAACTTTTCCCTCTTAAACAGGCTTTATTTTGCAGCCTTTAAAAAGGTCAGCTTCTACAGAATAGCCATGAACAGAAAAGAATCTGGATGGTCTGGAGCAAGCTTTGTTGCTCTAGCTGAGCTACTCCTCCTGGCTTTCCCAAGGACAACTAGAAAGAGCCTCCTTGGAATTATTTATGAGGTAGCCAAAAGGTCAGCCAGAGTTCTCAGTCCTGCAAGCCATCTATTAGTCGTCTTTTAGTGGGATAACACTATCTTATGCTGTTTCAAAAAGGCTGTTCACATACACTGGCATACTCTGCCAACCACAAGGGTGAATGAAGGGGCATAGGGAATGATTCAGGGGGAAAAGAAAAACAGTAGCTATGATGGTGATTCTGTAACAACATGTATCCTAACAGGCCAAGTACTACACTACAAGTACTGACTCACTTAAGCTTTAAACTATCTTATTGAGATTAACTTCCATTCATCACCATCCTCCCCCCCCCCCCAAGGAAGCTGAAAATATAATGGCTTACTTAAGGTCCAGCAGGAGGCATCAAAGTGATTAAGAACATGGTCCCTGAAATTCAGGACACAAAGTCAAAGTCTAGCTGTTTCATATGAGCTCTGCAACCTAGATGACTAATCCTACCTCTTTGTCAAATGGCTGATGAGTAAACAGAAAGTCAACATGACTCACTCAAGTGTCCTGCTCTGTGAAGCAGCTTCCGTAACTTTTGGGATGATAAGAATTCACATATTCCCAAAATTTGGTGAAGTATATTAAATGTTTGTGAGACTTTGTGTTGCTGTGACGAAACACCTAATGTGATTTATCGGTTGAAGTTAGTGTCAGTCCATCATGGAAGGAAGGGCATGGCAGAGCAGGGTAGCTTACATTGTGGTAGCCAGGAAATGAAAAAGGAGGAGAAGAATGTAACTTTCAAGGACACATTATTAATGCCCTGGTTTCTAGGGCTGCCCCTGCTTCCTGCTTCCACCCCTTCTCAATAAGACTATCACATCATGAATACATTAAAAGGTGAATACCTCATCAGTTCTTAAAGCCCCCAAGATCCAATCACCTACTGGCTAACAACCAAGTCCACAATACAGAAGCTTTTGAGGAACACCCCATGTTCAAAATAATGCCAAATAACATCTTATAGGTAGGAACTGATTTTATCCTTACAACCTGAAATGAAGGCTTTTATTTCCATCATTTTACTGATATGAACACAGACACTTAAAGAAACCTAATTAAAATCTTGAAGGGCACTCAAGGGAATGATGCAACTGCAATTTAAGCATTGTTCTCTTTGCCCACCACCCATGCTGTTTTCATCACGCTGCTCTATCCAATCAACACTGCATCAGTTCTAAAATGAGCTCAGTTCTTTCTAGAGAACTTGGGTTTTCATTTTAATTGAAGCTTATCCCAAAAGACTCTCTGTGAGTGATCTAAATTCCAGGCTGACATGGTCTCAGTTGAGTTAAATAGATCTTTCCATCACTAGTATTGGAATTCATGTAACATGCATGTTGGAAACAAGGAGCCCTTCCTGTAATTCATTTCAAAGGAAAGGAAGCGTGGTAGCAGATCGGGAGGAGAAAAAAGGCACAAGAAGCTTGAGTGCCTAAGAAGGAAAAATGTTTGGATCTGGAAACAAACTTACGACTTACCCAATGAGCCTCTCCCACTTAGACAATGCCTTTTGATTCCCTATGCTGTATCAGATATTACTAATGGGCCAAAGTCTTTTTCCCCCTGCAGAGCATGGGAAGTCTCATAATTCGTCTTAATTTAAATACTTCCTTGACTGTAGCTAATAATCACTGTGGCTTCAGGCCTGGAATCTATTGCACATCTTTGTCCTTGTCCTAAATGGCTCTGAAGCTCAGAAGGCATTGTCTAAGTGGGAGAGGCCATTCTTGCTTAGTAGATGTCACAAGGTGGTCATGTTCTCTGGGGAGGAGTTAATTTGGTTCATGTCTTTTTTTGCTATTGTTTTTTAAATTATCCCTTATTACAATTTATTCAATTTGTATCACAGCTGTGGTCCCCTCCTTTGTCTCCTTCCAATCCTACCCTCCCTCCCTCTCCTCCCCCTATACCCTTCCTCTTCTCCACTATAAGGGAGGTCCTCCTCCCTTTCTATTTGACTATAGCCTATCAAGTCTCATCAGGACTGGTTGCATTGCCTTCCTCTGTGGCCTGGCAAGATGGCCCCCTACCAGGGGGAGGTGATCAGAGAGCCTGTCACAGAGTTCATGCCAGAGAAAGCCCCCCCTCCCCTTACCAGGGTTCATGTCTTAATATAAAGCCACAATGTCCCCGTGGCACCCTGCTTTTCTCCTTGAAAACAAAGTTAAAACAGCATTGACAGCAAGAAAAGACCTAATTTGAATTTATTTTGCTTTTAAATATTTTGAAAAGAGAGGCAAGCCTCTCTTTTAAGTTATTTAGGAAGACCTAAAAACCAAGGCCATTCAGGCCAGCTGGAAGGAGTCACCGGGGGAGTTTCAGTTAATTAGCCTTCCTTTGTGACATGGCCATCCTTTCCCACCCTCAAAGCTTTAAAAAACACTCGAGTCAACAGGACCTCAGAAGAAGAGAGAAAGTAGAGCGCCAAACCTCAAGAGTTGGGGGAGCAGAATCTGGAATTTCAACCTCAAACTGGACCCCTGATGGGTTTAACTGCTGCCATTATTTCTTTATAGAGCCCTCAGTGGGCTTTCCTGACCACCTGGACCGGTGCCTTAGAGCTCCAGGGGACTGGTCTCCCACTCTGAGCTCTTACTCTGGCCTGCCAAACAGGCTTGTCCACTGTCTCCAAGTCTCCAGCCTTCCACCTCCGAACACTCTGCATGGGTCAACTTTCCATGGCCAGACTATTAAAAGGAAAGCAGTCCTACTGTTTCTTTTAATGAGCTGCTTTTACAGGGTGCCAAATGTTCTTTAAGGAGCCCAGAAGCCCATGTAAATCTCCTGGGTTTCAGAAACCCCAACCTAACCCAGAGACAGCAGAAGACAGAGAGATCCAGATCCAGCGCAATTAGTCTCCAGGAAATCAGCTTAATCCAGTCCATCAGGAAAAGCATGGAATACTGGAGCTGCCATTCATGTTGACCCCAGGCTCTGCTAAGTCCTTGCAGAAACAGACCCACTATCCAGGGCGGTGGACATCACTAATCTTTGTCTAAGTGAGACACTGTCTGTTAAATGGAAAGGCTTGTTCTACTGGGTTCCTTTTAGATTTAGGGGCAGAGAGAGAGAAAGAAAGAGAGAGAGATGGGGGCGGGGTGGAGAGAGAGAGAGGAGAAAAATCAGAGTTTGAAAGTAGAGAAAACACAATGACATCACTTACTAGAATTGGAAACTTAGGGACGCTGAAAACAAGTGAAAATAGAAAGTGAAAGTAGCCAGGGGGAAAGACTGCCTGAGGCTAGGACAAAGCTCTCAGTGCTGGGGCTCGGGAATCTGGGAGGACGGGGACTGGGGTGCACGTGGAAGACCTTTGCTCTTTGGCTGTGCCTCTGTTTCTCAACTTTTACTGAGATCTTGCTCTGGCCCTCCTTCGTCCACACCAGTCCTTGTGAGCTCCACTGAATAGAATGAAAATGGGACATGGAGTTGGACAGAGTTGGGTGAGGGTGGTCAATGGCTACAGAGACCATTAGGCAATCCTGCATTTTAAGGAAAGCTTTTATACTGTTTCTTGAAGTCCCCAGAACAAGTAGCTTCCCTAAGGGCATTTTCTTGCCTAGCTGACTGACAGGCGATTTTGATGAATTCTAAAGGAAAGGTACAATCGTATGTCTTTGTTCCTTACAAGAAAGCCTTTGGCTAGAAAGCAATTCTATGATCATTTGGGAAGTTCAGAATGTCCTGTCTCCACCCAGGTCCAGAGGTGCAACTCAGATCTTATTCTTTTGACCAGTAATTGAAGTCCTGCTGTTTCTGGTCCTGGTTTTACAAGGAAGAGCCCATCCTTGCTGACCTTCAGACTTTCTACTATCTGACGAACTATGTAACACATGGGTCACTTTTCAGTAAGTTCTACAATGTGTATATGTGGAGAGAGAGACAGTGAGACAGAATGAGAATGCTTTGTCCATATAGGGCTCTTTGTGTAAACATAGAAAAAAAACCAAGTTTTACTTTTAGGTAAATCTGGAAAAAGGCAAAGTTTTGCATATTGAGATATGCAGGGCTTGAGAACAAGGTGACACTGGGTAATTCTTACAAACTGAACAAACCTTCCAGTGATTTCCACACATTAAGTAGAGACTGAACTGAATTGTCAGGTCTCCCCTCTTTAATTTTGTCTGGATTTATGAATATTAAGATATCATTTAAAAAAGTAAAAAAGTATAAAAATTTCATATTCTAGATCAACTTTATCGTTGCTGAAATGTTAAGCATTCACTGACTAATCTGTAAAAGGAAAATGGTGGAAACAAATAATTTGGTGCCGCAGAAAGTAACACAGAAACAAAGCAAAAGTATCTCATCGGGGCAATTTCATTTTGTATAAAAAAGTGTGTCCAGATTTGAACCAGACAAGAAAGCACACTGAAATCGCAATTTCTCTTGGCATTTACTATAACACGATGGTGACTGTGTCTTTTCCCCATTGGTTGGGATCTAATCGCACAATCTTTTGACACTGGCTAGTCTTAAAAGAATCTGTATAAAGAAAATGAAGGAAAAGGAGCAGAGGTCAGTCACTCCAGGCTATCACATTCCTGGGATGCAGAGGGACCTTTGCATAAGCAAAAGTTTTACCTTGTTGAGGACAGTAAAATTTTTATAGAGGTTTTTCGGTTTGGGAAGACTCATGAAATTTTGGGCTTGAGTGTACTAGCTTACCTTCGACAGTAAAAATGAAAACATTTCTCATAAGAAAAAACAAAATATTTAAAATATTTTTTAAGACATAGATTTATTAATTAGTCCAGACTGGCCTCAAACTCAAGATCCTCCTGTTTCATATTCCCCACAGCTGGGATTACAGGCATGCCCATGTATTTTAATAGTCATTCTTTATAAAGCATTCTTTTATACACTAGTTGTACTTAATGACTAAATGATTAAATAACTCCTCATTTGAGCCTACAAGATGCTAAAACAGGACAAAAGCCTGGCATTTCTGCTCTGTTCTGTAGCTCTCTCTCTCTCTCAAACATGTCAGTCACTCAGAGCATCCAAGAAACTGATGACCATTACCTGTTGCGTAAATTTCTCCTAGGTAGACATGAACAAATATCTATTCATTCGAGAGTAGACACCAACAAAACAATCTCATCTAAGTCTACCTTGGACAGTCAGTGATTAACTGGAGTTACTTCCAGAAGCATGTGTATCTTATAAGCAGCTGGAAGACTGAAGTGAAGCCTCCCTCTGAGAACAATGAAAGGTATACATCCTCTAAGAGGGCTGGGGTCTCCGGTAACTTGTGAACTTATTCATGAACATCCCTTCCCGTCAATGAAGAAATATCAACAGGTCTGACCTTATGACTATCTCCTTCGAGTAGTCAGTGAAGCTCTGACTTCAAGATAACAACAGCCACATCTTTACCAGCGGACAAAGCTCACAACACAACCTTATCTCACAACCCTTCAAGGCTGAAGGCAACAAAGGCTCATTGTCCAAGAGGCATGGCCACCCTTGGATTCTAGGTAGAACAAAGTAGGATAAACAACCACACAGATGAGGGTAATTATCTTTGATGGTAAGGCTACACCTTGCAGCAGTATAATCATCTTGTGGGAATGAGATTACTCCCCTCTGTCAACAAGGACTTACTGGTCAACCTTTTAGGACCAGAACTGAGATAGTGAGCTATCAGACCACATTTTGACTAAGACTCTTGCCCATCTGATCCAATTCTTTCTTTATTTAAACCTAAAGCTTACATTAGTTACTTAATGATGGATTTGTAGGTCTGTGTATCTTTCTAAGGTCAGAATATATTGCATAGCAATAAATTCATACTGTTTAACCACAGTAGTATTGTCTAGTTTACCTTAGTAACCTAGCCAGGTAAATACTATTAATATTATTTTTTCCTTCAAATCCTAATTACCAATATTAATTCATATTACAGAGCACACATTAACTATATATATCTATATCTATATCTATATAGATATATAGATATATAGATATGGTTTACAGAATGAATGTTAAAGATGCTGAAGCAGAATGAAGGTGGGGGTGAGTCGATATTAAGATAATAAACTACACCAGATCCGGGAGTGTAGTACTGCTTGAGCCGCTCGAGTTGACATTTGAGAGAGAAGCTGCATAGTTCAGCTGACAGATAAAAGGCAAAACCATATACCAAAAGCAGGAAAATGATTCCAGATCAGGAAATGGAAGTCAGGTGAAGATGGATGAAAAGCTGGACAGGCAGGCCATCTATTCGGTCATGTCTAACAGGGCACAGAGGCAAGCACATGGTGCAGAGAATCAGAGAGTCCATTATTTATTGGTTCTACACACACGCACACAGAGCAGATTTCAGATAACAGATTAGTGAGAGGCATGCCTTTCATAGTGCTAAGCATTCATATATTCCTGGTAAGAGAGTGATGCCCATTCTTTGGTTTAACATGTCCAGTAAGACCTTGGGCCTGCTTCACTGATACAATTTTAATACTTCCATGTTCTCCTACAGTCTTATCTCAAGAAATTCATATGGTGACTCCCTGGAATAATTCATTTAGCAGTATATGCTGGATGCATAGTGCCTGACAGTAAGTATGCTATAGTTCCTGGATTACCCAGGAGCTATAGTCATCCTTCTCCTTCAAATTAGAGTCAAAAGCTTCTTGTAACATGGAGTTTTGGGGGGACAAGGTACAACCTGAAAATCCATGATTCGATGCACTACAAAGAAACTTAGAGTAGGGCGTTTCCTGATCTCAGTGGGGTCACTGAATACGTTTACCTGGTCCTCTTTTTTGTTTGTGCCTTTTTAATGAACAAAACTTCCTTTCTCTGCTTGTCACTATTGCTCATCTTTTAACTGGTGGAGTGGAATGCATGGGCAATCCGAGGCCCTGAGGACTCCTAGGCTCAGACATTTGGCCTAAAACTCACTCAACAGGATCAGTGAGATGTTAAACTGTCTGATGTGATGACTCCCACAAGTGTTTGCTCTCAATCTTCAGTTAACAGGGAATATGGCGGTGGTGGCCACCCTGATAATGGAAGTGCCTGATTGTAGAGCTCCTGTAGTTAAGGGAAATGAAAAAGAGAACTGATTACACAGCTCCCCAACACAAAGAGAAAGAAATTCTTAAAATCTCTGCTGATCTTTGTCTAAGAAGTGAGCTCCTCACTGAGATGTGAAGAACACTTCTGGTTACAATCATCCTGTGTGTGCTCACACACGTGTCCTGGTTATAGTCAGCCAATGTGTGTAGTGCAGATGTCCTGGTTATAATCATCCTGTGTGTGCTAATTCTGGCAAAGAGTTTGGTGAGCTGGATGTGGGCTGGTACTGATGATTTTTCCAAATCCTCAACAAATTTGCATCCCTTCCATGTCACCTAATTTACTATGGTTCCAAGTGAATTATTTTTCTTTGTGGGAGATTAAATACATTCATGCATACACACATACACTTATTTTTAATAATTTGATTTAACCAATTCTTTTCCTTTTTTCCCCCTTGGTTTGCTTCTTTTACAGTAACATCATTCTCCAAACCTCTGACCAGTCTCCTGATACGGCGCCCTTATGTGTCCTACTTCTGATGCAGCTGTCTTTTAACAGGCCCGAGTGGCTTAGAGCACACACATCTTCCCAGGCTATCTTCATCTGGGGTCCATCATTCTGTTTTCAGTCTGAAAAATAACACCTCTACTAAGCTGTAGAAACCAGAAAGAATGTATTTCCTTCAAAACAAGTTTCAAGGGAGTCTGCCCAGATAGATTAGATAAATCCAACTTAATCACTGGCATTGTTTCCTTGTCTCTCCTCCCAGCATAGTTGGATTTTTAAAGGGGGTTAATGTGAAACTGAAGTAATCCAGTTTCACATTTTTTCATCCTACCTTCAGTAAAGAGCCCTACCTTAGAAAACAAGAATGAAAATTGTTTTGCTAATCACAGGATTTCACATCTCTCCAACCAATGAGAAACATGAAAATAGTCCTTTTTCTAAAATTAAAGATTGAAAACATCTATAGATAATAGGTAAGTAGATAGATAGATAGATAGATAGATAGATAGATAGATGTGAGGGCAAGCATTCTTTGAGAGGAAAAAACAATATACCATATTTCATGGCATGATTGGCATGGCATTGATCACTAAAGTCACTTCTGAGAGATTAGTTTCTTCAGACACAAAGCTAGTCAATACTCCATCATCACTACAGTGTTTCATCATGTTTTTACTTGCTATTAATCATACTGTTTTTTTTTTCTCTTCCTTAAAGCTCTGTGGGAAACCCTACTTTACAGAATAATGTAAAATGAGGCTTGCAAATAGGACCTGGTTTTTGAATCACAGCTCTGTTACCTGAACTTCATCATGCCTATACTCTGCATGTGTTTTAATGATTATATAAGAAACTGTATTCATAATGGTACTTAATGTTTGTTATATGCTGAGTACATTGGATCTGTCCATTTATTTCATTCTGCAAGAATCAATCCCACCACGATGCCATTGTAAACTTCATTTTGAAAATAAAAATACAAAGGTACAAAGCAAGTAACTTGCTCAGGGTCATACACTACAACACTCTGAGAATGTTAATAAAAGTATGGCTAGATGTTGGGGAATAATACAGTGGCAGAGTGTTTGCCTTGCATGCATAAAGGCCTGGGTTCAATTCCTAGTACTATGGAAAAAAATGAATATCTAAAAATTAAAAGTAAACTATTGATAGAATTAAGGAAACAAGAATAAAAGATTGAGGGACTTCCCCAAAGCACTATTATCACCTTTCAAACATGTAGGACAAGGACAAAGACTGACACAGTTGAATCCAGATGAAAGCTGTACATATAAGAGACATAGACCTTGATAGAGAAACTCGGCTATTGTCTAAATCACAGCAAGACAGGCAAGGAGGAGATTAATGTTCTGACTTAACTCAGTCTTCTGTCAGCACTTGTTTTGATCACACTCGAATGGAAGTCAAGACAGTTTGGAAGACCATAGGACATAGAAGGCAATATGATTGGACACAGAGAAATCTGAAACTAGACTAGGAAGAGAAATTGGAGAAGTATAAACTTTTAATCCATAGTCTTAACTAGTATGCCTGTTATTTTAATTAGAGTTCTCTAGAGTAAAAGAATTTATAGAATGGATTTATATGTATATGTATACAGAAGGGGCGTTTTTGAGAGCAACTTACAGGTTGCAGTACAGCTAATGTAACAATGTCTGGCTATGAACAGAAAGTCCAAGAATCAAAGAGTTGCTCAGTCCATGAGGCTGGATGTCTTGGCGAGTTAAGTAGATGCCGCAATCCCAAAGAAGTAGGCTCTAATGCCAGTGAAGGAGTAGATATGTTAGCAAGGTGAGGGAAAGCAGGCAAAGAGCAAAGTCTTCCTTCTTTCATGGCCTTCTATAGGCTTCCTACAGAAGATGTAGCCCAGATTAAAAGTGTGTCTACCTGCCTCAAGATACAGATTTGAAGTGAATCCCCCTCCTTCACGTTAAGCAAAAGTCCCTCACTGATATGCCCTCCATTTTTGGACGTTAGGTAATAACAGTTATACTCAAGTTGACGACCAAGAATAGCCATCGCACCGCTTGAGAGTAAACCAGCTGTTAGCTTTTCTCCTGCATGTTTACACAAAGCAAAACTCCTCAACTGTCTCAAAAGCAGCAGTCTTTACTCTGAAATGTGTGACCTTCACTGCACAAAGTGCAGGACTAGCTTACCTCAGAGTTCCCATTGGGTAGAATTTGAGTCAAAGTAGTTCCTCCAGCTTTCTCCTCAATCCTTCATATACAGCAATCCTGGATTCTCCTTTTGCTCTCTGTTCTAATTCAAAGAATTCTTTATTCCTAAATCAGGGCATAGTTTCCTCTCCCATGTCCCAGAGGTTTCTGCCATATCTGAGTGGGTTAAAATAACAACAACAATAACATTTTAGTAAAAGCATTCTCTCCACAAAGAACTCTCACATCACCTAAGGAAATATGTGTTCTTTATCATTGCATTTTTGTGTATACAGTTTGACATAATACTTACAAAAAAGAAGATTCGTCAAATAGAAGCCATTGTTAGCAGTAGCGTTGTTTCTTTGCTTAAACCAGGATGAACAGAAAGTTTTCAGTGACTGTGTTGGATGGAAATGCAAAAGAGCCCTGTATAGAGCCACAGAAACAATGCTTCCAAGAGAATGGTTGTAGAGGAATTTTAATCCAGCAACATGGCTGCTCTGGAAATGGATCACATCCAAAGTCCTACTAGGTCTGTGAGATCCAGCTGCAATGCAGATATGCCACACACCTTTAATCTCTCTGGATGGAATACAGACATACCCTCAGTACCTTTAATATAAAACAATGACCTCTAATTGAGGGACAGACAAAGTGACAAATCAGAGAAAGATTTGACAGAATGAGTCAGAGATAGGATATCTCCTATTTTACAAGACAGAAAGACTAATTAACAGTGCAGAGAGAGAGAGAAAGAAAGGAAGAGAGTTCCTGCAGACAGTACAGTAGAGTTTGGGAGTACAATACAGTTCAGTGCAGTTCAGTTCATAGGGTTCAGAGCCAGTTTTTTCAAGCATAGCAATTTAGTAAAAAGAGGAGAGGAGCCAATTTGAATCCATCAGCTTGGAGAGGAGTTTGAGCCAGAACAATTGAGTAGAATGAGCCAGCCAGAGTGCACAAAGAACTAGAAAGGAGATTATTCAGCATTAAATCATGGAGGCTGAAAACATTCTAGGCCTAGATTAGCATACAGAGGCTGAAGTCGAAGCTTCAAGGTCCAGGTTTACAGAAGTTTAGATTGCATGAAGGCTAGAATCACCCAGGCCTAGGCTTAGGGATAGTTAGATAGAAACACTCTGGGCTCAACCCAAGCCATGTATTTGTAAAGCTTTCATCTTATACCCTCATCTGAGGAAATAAAGACAATATATGACAGAGCATACCGTCATACTTCGTAGAAGATAGACAGCTACATTTGACATATGAGGTGTCTCAGCTCAGCTTCTCCACCTCGACGTTTGCCAGTATCATTTTTAGTACTCTGCTCTAGAATAACTCTCCTAGGCATTTTCAGCCATAGGGAGGTTTCTGTCTTGACAGCTCACAGATGTTCTTTTTTTCCCAAGACATGTCCTGATGTATATTATTTTTCACAATGTTGAATTTCATGCTATGAGAATTATGTTCCTGGCTTTGGGTTAGCATGATATAAGAAACTTGAATAACTGTGACCAATTGAGGGATTATCTTTTGGGTTTTGGTTTGGGGTTGTTGTTTTTTTTTTTTTTTAATTTTTAAACAGACATTTCTGACATTGCCCATAAGTCTCCTACTCTTTCAGGCATTTGTCTAAACTAATATGCACTTCAGTGTTCTAATCATAGCAAGCTCAACCTTGTTTTCATTGCTTCATTTTCAAATGATGCTATAATCTATCAAATACATTACACTGAGAATATATCTGAAGAGACAGAAATCTGGTTATAGGTTTTTAATTAATGTTATATATGTTTTTGAGACAAGGCCTCATATAGCCCAGGGTTAAACCCACTCTATTGACCAGGATGATCTTGAACGTCTGATCTTCCTGTCTCTACTTCCTAACAGTTGAATTATAGCCAAATGCCATCTACTACCATGTCCAGTTTGTTCAGCACTGGATCTCAAACCCAGGGGATTTGTATATGCTAGGCAAGCACTCTACCAACTGAGCAACAACCCTAGCCTATCTTTAACTTCCTATAATATATGTGTTAAGTATGTGTGTTTTGACATATGTAACAAAATGACTGTACCCAAGTTAGCATACCTATGATCTTCCATAGCTATGATTTCCCCCTTATATTATTAAGTCTTCATCAATTTTTTTTTGCTTCAGATGGTAAACTTTGACACAAACTCAATAGGTAAAAGTAATTTGGACATCGGAAGAGGGAGAAAATAGGCAACAGGACAGGAGCCTACCACAGAGGGACTCTGAAAGATTCTACCCAGCAGAGTCTTTCAAAGCAGACATTGAAACTCATAGCCAAACTGTGGGCAGAGTGCGGGGAATCTTATGAAAAAAAGGAGAGATAGAAAAACTTGGAGGGGACAGGAGCTAAACAAGGAGAACAACAGAACCAAAATATCTGGGCCCAGGAGTCTTTTCTGAGACTCCAACCAAAGATCATGCATGGAGATAAACTAGATTGCATGGAGGCTAGAATCATCCAGGCCTAGGTTTAGGGATAGTTAGATAGAAACACTCTGGGCTCAACCCAAGATGTAGACAAGGGCAGCTCAGTGTCCAACTGGGTTTCCTAGTAATGGGAACTGTCTCTGACATGAGCTCAGTGGCTGGCTCTTTGATCACCTCCCCCTGAGCAGGGAGCAGCCTTACCAGGTCACAGAGGAAGACAATGCAGCCAGTCCTGATGAGGCCTGATAGGTTAGGGTCAGAGGGAAGGGGAGGAGGACCTCCCCTATCAGTGGACTTCAGGAGAGGCATGGAGGAAGATGAGTGAGGGTGGGTGGGATTGGGAGGGAATGAGGGAGGTGACTACAGCTGGGATATAAAGTGAATAAACTGTAATTAATAAAATAAACTAATTAATTAAAAAGTAATCATGGTGGTTTAACACGGTGCATTGTCAATCTGTTTTAAAATACAATCATCATTGTATCATTGTAATAAAATCTCATTCTAATAAAAGAAATACATTTACATATTAATTTCATAAATGTTGAGAAATATAAATTAATCTCATGTTTTATATATAAGTCTGAGGTCGTAGGGAAGAAAAATATTATTTGTGCAGAAAATCCACACTCTTTGTAGGCAAAACAAAACTGTATGTTGTCTTATCCTATATAACAATTCAACAATCCTTTAACTCATTCTGTTGAAAATACATTAAAATACAGATGGTAAATATAATTTTAAAAATTATATATTTGGTTCTAACCAATAAAAATAGTCCCAGCTATCAAACTAACAAAATAATCAATAAAGGACTAAAAATTAAAAAAAAAATCAGAACTTGTATCAATTTAAAAA
The DNA here is from genome assembly GCF_030254825.1 of Meriones unguiculatus. Lineage (NCBI taxonomy): Eukaryota > Metazoa > Chordata > Mammalia > Rodentia > Muridae > Meriones > Meriones unguiculatus. Next base: position 31,624,395 of record NC_083365.1, read on the forward strand.
ATGTAATTGGTAATGACAATATGACTAAAACCAGAAGTAAGATGCTAAAACCAGAGGTAAGATGTCCTGAAATTAGTGACCAATGTTTACTGTGGAAAAATAAATATTTCTATCCCTGTAAGAATTTTCACAGAGCTATCTTAAAATAATTCGTGGACCTGTGCCTCTCTTGCTACCTCATACTGTCATGTATCTGCTCTGTCATATCTACTAAACTCTGTCTGATCGGCCTTCAGTGTGCCTCTGCTTAAATGGAATTTCTCTGTCACTGCTCATACACAAACCTGACAAGGAGAGAAGAAGAGTTAATATCCCAAGAGGCCACTCCAGTCAGACAGAAAATGAGAGCTGAACATTTCTACTGAACCCTTAGCTGGCCTATAGTGGGAAGGAACTGCAGTTATCTGCAGAACTTACCAGCATCTTTCATGCCACTAGGTTTTGGCTCCACAACATCCTTCCTAATAGTCATTATTTTCCACTTAATTCCTGTGCAAAGTGAATTGCCTACGCAGAAGCCTTAATCTCAGGCTCAGCTTTATAGAGGTATCATGCCTGATAGTTTGCTAATTTTACCCAGCTATCTCTTTAATCTTGTGTAATTTGTTCTACAGAAACCAGAGTAATCTTCAGAGTTAGAATTCACAGTATGGCATATCCAGATCAAAATCTTCAAGTAGCTTTCATCACACTTAGAATATGTATATATAATTTAAAGTCTTCTCATGGAAGTACTAAAGCATGCTTCAGACCAGTTAACTTAGAACATGTGAGGGTAGTAGAATGTCCAGAGACAAAAACTAAGCCCTTCAACAACCTCTTACATTCTGTATGATCTGGTCATCATCCAGCATTTTTTAATCTTCTGTGTCCATTCACCACCAAGTGACATTACTCTACATTTTTGTTCCTCATTTAACAGGCCTTCTACCCTATTTGAATGCATGCTCTACAACAACAGGGGTTTTCTATCCTATGTGCCACTGTTTCCCCAGTGCCAAGTTCAGAAATTTCCACTAAGCAGGTATCCAAAAATATTATTTAAATAGGCAATGGCGACTGCACTTTTAATTACGCACATGGTTATAAGGCTGAACTAACATTGCATTAGGCAGGAGGAAGGAACTTTGTCAGCTTCTTTGCTTGAGGGGCTTTGTGATATGTTTATCCTAAAATTGATGAAAATGTGACATAGTTGACTAAAATGTGATAATCTTAGAGAAGATTTAAAAAAAAAAAAAAGAAAAGAAAAGGCCATTTATTTTAGTCAAAACAGTTAAGACTAGATTTGCCCAGGGATATTTAACATTATAACAATAGGCTTAACGCTATTAAAGAAAAAAAGAAAAAAAAAAAGCAGGGGGTGTTATTGAAATGCTTGCAGGCAAAATCACTCCATTGTGTTAGTCTAGATGGTACAGCTCCAAATTTCCTATTCTTTCTTTGAAACTACTGTTTTTAGTGTGAGTTATATAAAGAGACTCCTCAGGAATGCAGCTACCACAGGATAGCCAGGGCCCACCATCACCACAAAGAAAAGAGCAATCTGTCTCCCATCTAAAACAGCATTCCCCTTGACCTAGCAAAGGAAATCCTATAGAGTGTAAATGCAGAAAGGTCCTCAAAAAGAACAGAACATTAGAGAAAAGTCTCCCGTGGAGGTACTAAAATTAAGACTGTCCAACAATCCAGGAAGACAATTGTATGTTTTCAGCAATGATCGAGGTAGTCTGTTCTCATATTTAGTCCAAATCTGTCACCGGGTAACTATATGAACCTGAGCGAGTCATTTAACATTTAATTTAAATTTTCTTGAAGGTAAATAATTGTCATTATATATGGCTAAAATCCATCACGCTGCCCCATACAAAGAAAGTTCCCAGCCAATGGGTGTTAAATCAGTACTAGGAGATGCATAATTTGTAACTTTCAAATGGATGGTACAACTTTTAGCAAGAATCATTCTGAATTGTTTCCTTACCCTGCTAGCATCTTATTTGTGTTTCATGGCTATATTATCATATTGTTTTCATATTCAATATGACTGTCATAGGCGGGGATACTGAGTACTGGCACTTGAACCTAGAGTTCACTCATGCTAGGTTGTTGACCTTTCTTTTTACTTTTGAGGCATAGTCTCAAAAAGTTTCCTAAGCTAAACATGAGCTCCATGCTGTGTGCCAGGTTGGTTTTGAACGTATAATCTTTCTGCTTCAGCCTCTCAAGTAACTGGGTCCATAGACATGAACCCTTGGGCCCAGGTGGAGATATTTCACTGACTTCAAATTAGAAACAGACTATGCTTACTCACAGGGATTATTATTTGGGCACTATCTAAGAACTGTTGTGCATAAGGCCAATACTGTGACAACACATTGATGCCAAAATCACTGTAAAACTAAAGATAGTTTGCTGCTGAATGTGAAGACCTAACCACTTGTATTTAGGCAACTTAATTCTTATATAGAGGATGGGAAGACACAAGGTCTCATATTGCCAAGCTGGCTTCAAACTCTCCACATACCTAAGGGTCAATTTGAACTCCTAATCTTACTGCCTCTGCCTTCTAGATGTTTGGATTATTCACATATATCTACATGCCCAGTTTATATAATTCTGAAGACTGAACCCAGGGCTCAGTCATGTTGAGTAAGCATTTTACATACTGAACTCTATCCCCAATCACTGGACAAATTAATGCTTTTTTAAGCCTCAGTATGTATGGTAAAATGAAGGCATTTGAGTAGCTCATAGTGTCTCATAGTAAAACAAATAACCAGTGTATGACTTCAATAAACCTAAAGCTTTCAGAGCTATATTAAAGGGTATTTTTTTTTGGGGGGGGAGGGCTTGTTTGCTGGTCCTGATTAAAGAAAGAAAGACTATGTTATCAGAATACAGCAGCTCATCTCAAAATTTAACATTCATGACTGTGTTAGTTAGGTTTCCTGTTGCTGTAAAGAGACAGCATGACCACAGCAGTGCTTAACAAGAAAACATATAACGGGGACTAGCCTCCAGGTTCAGAAGTTTAGGCCATTACTGCCATGACAGGAAGCACGGCGGTATGCAAACAGATATGGTGCTAGAGAAGGAGTTGAGATTTCTACATCCAGACCAGCAGGCAGCAGGAAGAGAATGCCACACTGGGACTAGCTTGAACATTTGATATCTTAAAACCCACCCCCAGTGATACACTTCCTCCAACAATGCCACATCCATTCAAATGAAGCCACAATCCTTATAAGCCTATGGGGGCCATTTTCTTTCAAACCACCAAAGTCTGTAAAAATCGCTCAGTAGGTAAAGACACTGGCTACCAATCCTAACTACTTTGAGTTAAATCCTCAAACCAACATGGCAGGAAGAGAGAATCAATTCCTGTAAGCTCTCCTCTTACACCTACACATTCACCATGGTACATGTGTACAACATACTCACACGTGTGCGCACATGAGCACACATGCGCACACGCGCGCGCGCACACACACACACACACACACAAGTAAATGAAATTTAAGAAACTTATGAGAATGTCCATTTGGTAAGATAATGGTTTAGATACTGCTTCCATGTAACTCAGTGAAAGATAAGGGAGAAGATAAGAAACAAACACAAAACAACAAGAACAACAAAAACCACACCTTATTTCAAAGAGAGGAAAAGACTGAGAGATGCACAGGTGTGAATATACAGTTAAAAAATGGGGAGAAACAAAAGGGAAATGCACACAAAAGAAGAAAGCCATAAGGAAAGCAGCACCAGTTGGGCTGATCTCCAACAGGAGCAAGAGAAGCAGAAGCATAAAATAAAAATTAAGAACTAAAAATAAAAATCTCTTTTATCTTCTCTTTGTGATACTGACAATTGTGCTCTCTAGAGTAAGCTGAACACTAAAAAGATCATCAAATAAAACTGGAAAAGATTTCCAGACCAACAGACACACAAATCACAGGAAATACGAAAGCCAACACGACTCCTCCAAAAGACCATCACTCTTCAATGACTGCGTTCAAAGATATCGAAATGGGGAAGATGTCAGCTGAAGCTCTCAAGAGCTAACTAGCAAAATGATCAGTGGTCCCAAAAGGGATACAAACAAGCAGACAAATGAATCAAAGAGTCAATGTGGGACCTTAGAGGAAAATCAGAAACAAAGAAGAGGAAAGCTAGCAAAATGAAAACGGTCTACAACAAGGAGACCAAGTTTACAATTCCCTAAGGTAGAAAAAAAAGAAGTGAAATTAAAAATAAAAGTCATAGAAAATCTCTGCAATGAAATTATAGCAGTAAAAACCCACAAATCTAGAAAAAGAGATGAATATAAAAACACGAGAGGCATTTAGAAGTCCAAATAGACAAAAGAAAAACTTCTCCACATTATCCTATACTCAAGATACCAAAAATGCAAAGCAGCAAGAACAAAACCAACAAAAAATCAAAAGAAAGAATGAAAGAAGAGAATGGCATCCTATGACTTCAACCCTTAGTCAGAATCTCCAGAGCCTGCCCATCCACCTGCCTGCCAGCCATGCCATCCACCCTGATACCTGGGAATTGCATGGTTTTCTGGAACCTACACCCCAAGTAGGGAGCTCCTGAGCCTACTTGCCATCTCATCCACCAAGATGTCCTGGGACTGCATTGCCTCCTCTGCTTTGGAACTAAGTAGGAACTACCAGCCCAGCCTCCACCCTATACACCTGGACCTGAGGACAGCATGACAACTTACATTCTGCGTTCAGGAAACACTTTATATGTCTGATGTTACCCAAGACCCTGACACTTAAGGACCATCAAAAATCTAGTGAGTCCTTCACAAACTTCTGAAGATGAGCAGCAAGAATCTTCTAACACTGCAGAAGTTTATTTCCTGCACTCAGAAGCTGCATCTATCCTTAGGTGATCTGAGACCCACTCCTGACACCTGATGCACACACTAACACAGAGTTGCACAAGTGCTATTCACAACCCCACAAATTGGGGCGACAGCCAACAAAGTTTCAAAAACCCACTCAATAAAAGTCAGGCCAGATAGAAATACAAGGAAACATTACCAAGAACCTAATTCCAGATACCTATGTCTGGTCACAAAACCACAAACAACATGAATAAGTAAGACAATATCTCTCCTCTAGAAATTATATCCCCACTATAATTGTCCCCAAGAGGCACAAGATAATTATTTCAAAACAACAAGTGTAAATTTGTTCAAGAAACTCAAAGAGGAGATTCATAAGTTACAGAATAAAAAAGGCAAAATAAGAAAAGCCAAACTGAAAAAAAAAAAACTTGAAATGAAAAACTCAATCTGCAAAATAAAAAAAATCTAACGTAAAACCTTACCAAAATAATGGACCAAGTTAAATAAAGAACATAAAGGTTTGAAGACAAGGTATAAGAGTTGATCAGTCGGTCAAAAAAATAATAATAAATATAAAAACAACCAGAAATGGGTCATATAGAAACCTGAGACTATATACAAGATTAAATACATGTATCACAGGAATATAAGAAGTAACAAAGGCCAAAGGCATAGACAGTATTTTCAACCAAATTGTAGAAGAAAAATTTCCAGATCTATCGAAAAAAAAAATGCCTACCAAGAGAGAAGAATCTTAGAGAACAAATAGGAAAGGGGGGGAAATGAAAAAAAAAAAAAATCAGCACAGCACTAAATGTACAAAACAAAGAAAGGTTATTAAAAGCAACAAGAGAGAAAGGCTGAGCCACACATGAAGACAGGCCTGTAGTAATGATAGCTGACTTTTCAATGGAGACATTGAGAGCCAGAATAGACGTTCAGCAATTCTCAGAGATAACAGGCACTATCCCAGACTATTGTACTCAGCAAAACTATCAGTTGCAATTGAAGGAGAAAAAAAAAAAAAAGGTTTCCATAATAAATATAAATTTAAGGAATTTATGACCATAAGCAGAAAAAAAATACTACTAGATGCAAATAAAGTCAGTGTTGAAATTAAAAATATAAAAATTTCTCAAACTGAATTAAAATAGAAACATAGCACACCAAAATCTATGGAACATAATGGAAGCTGTCCTAAAAAGAAAGTTTACAGCAATATATGCCTGAAATTTGAGCGATCCTGCATTAATAACTTAATAACATAACTTAATACTTTAAATCACATTCTAAAACATTTAGACAGGAAGAGAAAACAAAAGTAATGGCTAAAATTAATTAAATAGAAACAAACAAAACACAGAGAAACAAAGAAATAAAGAGTTTGCTCATTGAAAATATTAACAGTATTAACAAATATTTAGCCAAGTTAACCAAAAGGAAAAGAAAAAAAGACAAATTTAATAAAACCAGAGTTGGTGAAGATCCTTTCCCAGTCTATAGGCTGTCGTTTTGTTCTGATGACTGTGTCCTTTGCTTTACAGAAGCTTTTCAGTTTCATGAGGTCCCATTTATTGATTGTTGATCTTAGAGCCTGTGCTGTTGGTGTTCTGTTCAGGAATTTGTCTCTTGTGTTAATGAGTTCAAGGCTTTTCCTCACTTTTTCTTCTAACAGATTTGGTGTGTCTGGCTTTATGTTAAGGTCTTTGATCTACTTGGACTTTTGTTTTGTACAGGGTGATAAGTATGGATCTATTTGCATTTTTCTACATGTAGACATCCAGTTAGACCAGCACCATTTGTTGATGATGCTCTTTCACCATCCCTATATCTGACAGAGGGCTAATATCCGGAATATATAAAGAACACAAGAATTTAAAAAGCAACAAATCAAATAATCCAATTAAAAAATGGGGTACAGAGCTAAACAGAGATTTCTCAATAAAGGAATAACAAATGACAGAGAAACACTTAAAAAATGTTCAATATCCTTAGTCTTCAGGGAAATGCAAATCAAAATGACCCTGATATCTCACGTTACACCCATCAGAATGGTTAAGATAAAAAACTCAAGTGAGAATACACGCTGGAGAGGATGTGGAGAAAGGGGAATTCTCCTCCATTTCTGGTGGGGATGTAAACTTGTACAACCACTTAGGAAATCAATCTGGCGCTGCCTCAAGATCCAGCTATACCACTAATAGGCAAATATCCAAAATTTGCTCAAGCACACAAGGACATTTGCTCACCCATATTTGTAACAGCTTTACTTGTAATAGCCTGAATCTGGAAACAACCCAGATGAACCTCAACTGAGGAATGGATTCAAAAATTATGGTGCATCTACACAATGGAATACTACTCAGCAATTAAAAACATGGAAATCCTGAAATTTTCATGGAAATGGTGGGAACAAGAAAAGATCATCCTGAGTGAAGTATCTCAGAAGCAGAAAGACTCACATGGTATATACTCACTTATAAGCAGATATTAGACATATAATACAGGATAAACATACTTTAATCTGTACATCTAAAGAAGCTAAGCAAAAAGGAGGACCCTGGGTAAGATGATCAATCCTCATTCAGAAAGGCAAATGGGATGGACATCAGAAGACGGAGAAAACAGGGAATAGGACAAGAGCTTACCACAGAGGGCCCCTGAAAGACTCTACCCAGCAGGGTATCAAAGCAGATGCTGAGACTCATAGCCAAAGATTGAGCAGAGTGCAGGGAATCTTATGAACGAAGGGAAAGATAGAAAGACCTGGAGAGGACAAGCACTCCACAAGGAGAACAACAGAACCAAAATATCTGGGCCCAGGAATCTTTTTGAGACTGATACTCCAACCCAAGGACCATGCATGGAGATAACCTAGAACCCTTGCACAGATGTAGCCCATGGCAGCTCAGTGTCCAAGTGGGTTTCCTAGTAAGGGAAACAGGGACTGTCTCTGATATAAAGTCAGTGGCTTCCTCTTTGATCACTTCCCCCTGAGGGGTTAGCAGCCTTACCAAGCCACAGAGGAAGATAATGCAGCCAGTCCTGATGAGGCCTGATAGGCTAGGGTCAGATAGAAGGGGAGGAACACCTCTCCTATCAGTGGACTTAGAGAGAGGCATGGGAGGAGATGAGGGAGGGTGAGATTAGGAGGGAATGAGGGAGGGGGCAACAGCTGGGATACCAAGTGTATAAACTGTAATTAATAATTTTTTTTTAAAAAAATCAGAGAAGTAAGTGTAAACATTACAATAGACATAAGGTGATTCATAGACTACATATTTGAATAGCTAACACAAATAAATTAATTTCTAGATATATGTGACATACAAAGTTTAAAAAAAGATGAAGTATTTAAGTAGATCCAAGACAGCTAGTGACTAGAAGCAGTAATTGAAAATCTCCCAACAAAAAGTAAGTCTGGGACAGATGAATACAGTGCACTGTTCTAACAGACTTTCAAAAAACACCAATAATCTGCAACTTATTCTATAAAATAGGAAAGGAAGGAACATTTCCAAATTCCTTTTATAAAGCCAGTATTATCCTGATAACCAAACCAGACAAAGATAAAACAAAAAATCAAATCAAATTACAAGCACATCTCTCTGATGAACTTAGATGGAAAAAAAAAAAAAACTTCTCAAAAAAATGCCTGCAAATTTAACTAAAGGTCATATCAAAAGATAATTAACTATGATCAAATCAGCTTCATCCAGGAGATTCAGGGGCGGTTCAGTATACATAAATCAATAAATTTAATACTCCATATAAATAGAATAAAGGATAGAAACCGCATGAAAACCTTATTAGGTTTACAAAAGGCCTTACAAAAAACCCAATATCATTTCATGAAGAAATTTCTAGAGGTTATCAGGATATAGATGACATATTTCAATATACTGAAGGCAATAAACAGGAAACACATACGCAACAGCGTGCAAAATGGAAAAAAGCTAAAATCATTTCCACTAGAACAAGGAACAAAACTAGGATGCCCACTCTCTACCTTCCCATTCAATACAGTGCTTGAAGTTGAACTAGAGTGATATGACAAGTAAAGGAGATGAACAGGATAAAAATAAGAAAGGACAATGTCAATAGACTTTTTTGCAGATGATATAATTTTGTATATAAAAGACCCTACACACTCCTCCAAGAAAAACCTACAGCTAAACAAACATTGTAAAAGGATACAAAATTAACACATTAGGAAATAATCGTCTTCCCAAATACCAACAACAAGCATATAGAAAAATAGGTAAAATAATTCCAGTCATAATAGCATCAAATATATCTTTGGATAAATCAAATAAATGGAAGAGTTTATATAATAAAAAATTATGATACTGAAGAAAATACTATAAAAGAAATACCTCCCGTGATCATGGAGTGGCATAATTAATATTGTGACAATGGTCATTCTATGAAAAACAATCTACAGTTTCAATGCAATTTTCATTAAAATTCCAATGAAATTCTTCATGTAAGTTGAAAAATAATCTTAAATTAAAAAAAAACCTCAGAATAATCAAAACAACCTGTAACACTTAAAAAAAGATAAAAGTACCATTATCTGCAATCTCAATTACAGAGCGACAGTAATAAAAACAGCATGGTGCTGGGATAGACAAACATGTTGATCCGAGGAAAAGAACTGAGGATCTGAATATAAGTCTGTCTGCCAAGAGCCACCTGATTTTTGAAAAGGCAAAAATACTCACTGGAGAAGAGACAGCATCTTAAACAAATAGTGCTTTTCCAACAGGATAGCTACTTCTAGAAATATGAAACTAGATCCTATGCTCCTCCTTGCACAAAACTCAGCTGCAAATGGATCAAGGACCTAGTACCCTGAGTCTGATGTAAGAAAATGTACAGTAATGTGCTGTAAGTCATTGACCCAAGAGAGGATTCTACAAACAGAGTCCTGGTGGTGCAGGCATTAAGACCAACAGCTAAAAAACTGTTGGGGCCTCATGAGACTAACAAGCTTCTGTATAACAAAGGATGCTATCATTTTAGTGAAGAAGCAGCCTGCAGAATAGTAAAATACTTAATTGGATAAGTATCTGATAGAGGGATAGTATATCTAGTTAAAAAATAAAATCTTAAACACCAAAACAATAAAAATAAAAATAAATGACCCAGTTACAAGTAGGAGAAAGGAACTAAGCAAAGAGTTTTCAAAAGATGAGATATAAATGGCTAACAAACAATTTTTTTAAGTTCAACACTGTTAGCTCTCAGAAAAATGCAAATAAAAACCACTTTGAGATTTCATCTTACTCCACTCAGAATGACAAAGATAAAAAAATTATAGGTATAGCAGAATATTGTCATTCATTTATTGTCATTCATTTGATATGTTCCTTTATCAAAACAATAGTGTTTGGAACTTTTTTATCAAGCCCTTCCCTCAGGGCTCAGGGAGCTATGTGAAAGATGAGGTAAATATTGAAAGAGCCAGAGGGGATGGATGGCTTCGAAGAAACAGTGTCTTCCAGACACAATAAGACAGAGGCAAATATGAACTCCAGACTATGGCAACATACATTGGGCCTGCACAGGTTCAAGCCAAACAGGGTCTAGTGCTGTGGCAGTGAGTGGACACAAGCCCATCTCTAATCAACAAGTTATCTCCAATTGACATCTTCTTGCAAAGAAAAAGATTACTTTTTTTCAGATGGAGCTGTATATTAACCACACTTAAAGGTATGTTCCATCCCCAGAAGTAGATGGCCATCACAAAATAAACTCAATGTTATTTTCATAGATTTTTTTTTCTCATATCACTTTGTGTGGGCATTATTTTTTGCCTGGCTGTTTTCTAAAGAGAGATAAAAAGAAGGGTGGGAAGGACCTGGTAGAAGTTGGGGGAGGGAAAACTGTGATCAGAATTTGTTGTATGAAAAAGTAAAATAAAATTATAACAGATTCAGCTGTGGGTGTGAGGGAAGGGAAAGAATTATCATTGGTGATGAGAATACAAATCAATACAGCCACTATGAAAATATGTTTTCTCAAGAATCTAGACATTTATATACATACACTAAATGATTAAGGCATTCTACTCTTGGGCATATATTCAAAGACCCTATATCTTACCACAAGGATACTGGCTCATCGATATTTACTGTTACTCTACTCAAAAATGGAAATAACGTAGGTGCCCGTCAACTGGATGAATGGATGATAAAAATGTGGTACACTTGCACAATATAATGTTTCAGCTATCTGAGAAAAATGAAATGTGCAGATATATGAATGGATCTGGAAACAATTGTTGGAGTGAGGTAACCAAGGCCAGAAAGACAAATACCAGATGCTTTCTCTCATATGTAGATTCTATCTTTGATTCTTTGAAATACCTGTTGAGGCTAGGAAACTAGCAAGGGACCATGCAGAAAGAAACGATTTTAAAGAAGCATAGATAGACATGTGATATAAAGGGAAAAGGGGAGATAGTAGAACAGAAAATATTAAATGGGGGTGGGGAAAGGAAGGCAGGTGAAGGAAAAGAAACAGGGATAACTAACACTAAGGTCTTTGGAAAAGACACACAAAAACCCTACTTTTATAGGAGCTTCCTAAAATACACACACACACACACGCGCACACACACACACACACACACACACACACGAAATGAGTTTAAATGAGAGAAGAATAATGTCCCATCATACACTACCAAATAAAAACCTCAGTACAAGAAATGAAAAACCTTTTTTGTTGTTGGTAAGCAGTGGGGTTACAAGATATTACCATTGCTCTTACTTACCCTCCAGAATTCGGTGGTAAGAGTTTATTGCTAAAGATACCACATAGTTGAGTAGTAGGACGTGGAGAAGTCAAGCTGGTACTAACCTAAAAGCTTTGTAGTGCTACAGGTGCCTCATGGTTAGTTCCTCAAGTGCTTTGAGGTATTATACACACTACCAAAGAATAAAAACAGTCATCAGTCTTAACCAGATATGAACCCTGTAAACTACAATAGCAACTTCCTGACAAAGCATGCCCACAGGTGGCGACAATGGTACAAATGTTATGGCAGAAAGGAACCACTTTCTGATTGGATTTAAAACCATACTTGGAGAGTCTATCTTAAGCCAGTCAGAACAGCTATTATTGAGAAATCAAGAGACAAATCCTGGTACAGATGTGGGATAGGAGGAAACTTTATACCTTTGTAAACTACTCTAGTGATAGTGGGAACCAATATGAGAATTCTTTTAAAAAAATAGAAATAGAACTATTTATGTTTAATTTATACCACTCTTAGGCATACAAATAAAAGATTCTAAGTCAATAAACCACAGAAACATGCACATGGCATAAGTAGCAAGAGCACGATGGGAGTTATTTGATATTTTCCATAAATGAAATATTTTTTTCTGCATGAACATCTTTGCCACAATTAACCTGATTATCTGTAATAGCTAAGAAGAAGGCTATATGGTTTAAAAGGATAAAGGGAAAAAACCAAACAACTATGTTTATATTCTGCTTGTAGAAGAACATAGCAACAAATATTTACTGCAGCTCTACAGTGTACCCAGACTGGTCTCTGACTGACAGGTTTCTGACTGGAGGTCAGGGATAAAGCTTGAGAACAATGATAAAATGCTGGGTCTTATATGCTAGCTTCAGTTGTCAAGTATTACAATTAGGAAATTTGTTAAGAATTCTGAATCTATGAGTTGTTTAAAAGTAAGGAAATATTCATGACAACTTCCTGTTTTCATTGTGGAGATTTAGAAAGAGAATGAGTTACCTTGAACAAAATATAAAAAAGCCAGATAAATTCCAAGTATACAGTTTACAATCAAGTTCCACAACCCTAAGGTCCCCAAGCATTCTAATTAAGTAGGATTTTCCTGAATTTTGATGTTTGGTATTCTGACTAGACACAGAGCTGGCCATCTTTACAAGAAGCAGTAAGGAAAAATGCAAGGCTGGAAAGAATCAAGTAGAAAGACAATAAAGTGTAAAAAGAATTCAGAAGAGACACAATGACTAGCTGGGTGGCCTGTCCCTAATAAATATCATTGAGAACTGGAAAGCTGCCTACCAGTGGGAAGTGAGCACCAAGATGAATAATGGAATAAAGAAAGACAGGAAGAATATTAAGTTCTTCTCCACATGGGATCTTGACTAGATGGGATCTATTTCTTTTTTAAATGGAGTAAGTGACTGCCTACTGGCAGTCAGTCCCTTCTTCCAGATCTTCCTAAGAAAAACTGCTGAAGCTCCATGACAGTGAGTTAAATGCCTACCAGCAAGTCTATTTTCTCTGTAGTTTAAAAACCATTGTTAGTTTCCAGTGAGAAACACAGGAAGAGGAATTCTGCTTTGTCTCCTGTTAAATAGAGGGGCCCTTATTAGATGACTGAGCAAGAGTTGATGTTTTATATTTTGTGAAGCTTATTATTCTCAATATTACTGAAGAGTATGAAGAAATACAAATCATGGTAGGGAAATGTTGATAGAGGCCAGGAGAGTTAAAAGACAAAGTGAGAAGCTGTGGAGAGCACACTGATAGTAAATAGCCTGGGAGTGGAGAAATGGCAAAGTCAGAAAGAAAATTTAGAAAAATAAACGAACCTAACCACTTTCAGAATTTTTTTTTTCCTGAGAGTAAGTTTCATTAAAAAGTAGTATCATTAGTCTTTTCCTCCTGTTAGGTTGCCATGCCCAATTTCAATAATTTTTGCTTTGTCTTATATTTTATTTCATCATATTTAGTTGTTATCACATAGAAACCTTTTTTTTTTTCTAATAAGAGACAGGAAGGGAGTGGATGTAGGAGGGAGGAAAGGTAAGAAGGAACTGGGAGGAGCAGAGGGAGGGGGAACTATAACCAGGGCACATTAGATGAGAAAAAAAAATCTATTTTCAGTAAGAAGAAAGAAAAGTGGTATCATTAAAAAGAAACAAATCACAAATACAAAATTAAATTAAAATGTAACTCTAAGTCCTCTGATTGGTTATTACAGAAGGGTGTTGAGGCTAAGGTTAGCTGTGTGGTAGATCACTTGTCTAACACATGCAAAATCCTGAGTTCAATTTTTAGGATCACAAAGGAAAGAAAAAAAATAGAAGGATTTAACTACATCAGTCCACCAAAAGATTGCATGCCTCTTATCATCTATACCAAAAAGTCCTTAACTTCTCTATCTGTGAAAAAGCAAGGCTTCTTTTTTTTTTTTTTTTCAATGCAGTTTATTCAGGAACCTTGAACAATCCTCGGACCCTGGGGAAAGCCAGCCCACAGCTTAAATAGCCTCTGGGTAGCCAACCCCAGCGTGCCACGTAGGCAATGCAGATAGGTCCACATACATGGAAGCAAGCCAGATCCTCAGCCTTAGCCAAATGTGGAGTTGTCTGTGACAGAGAGCACTAATCATCGGGAAGGTGGAAGGCGGAAACCAGCTCCATCTTTAAGGCGCGGCATTACACAGCTCTCTACAGTTCCCCCTTTTTGTTTTAGACGCATCAGGCAAGAGTAGAGGTCTGATCTCTGATATTAGAAATAAATTGGGACTTTGTCCCGATGTTCATTTAGGTGTCATCCACCCAAAGAGCATCAGACAAGCAAGGCTTCTTAATAGGAGGAGTTTATTTTTGCTAGAGGAATGTAAGCATCCTGATAAGTATGTGTTTTTATTATAAGTATGAAATGGTATATACTAATATAAAAAAGAAAATAGCATTGCATTTTTTCTGATTGTCACATAATAACATTGCAGGATCATGATTCTATGCTTCTATTTAGTCTTCATGACCTCATAAATGATCCTCAACAGTCAAGTATTATAATTTGCTTTTTGAAAGTATGCTTTCAAAAAAAAAAAAAAACTTGACTACATGAAATAGTCAAGATATCCAGTAAAAAATGTAATCCAGACAACTCCAAAAATCTTCCTGTACTGATTGATTCACTCAACTCTTTGCCTTCATTTTAATCCAAGAATCTCTATAATTTTTTCCATGGATCCAGTCAATTATCAGTGACTGAAGACAAGATTTTATTGAGGGGAATTCAATATATTAGCTTGTGAATTGCAGGAGAGTCTAGCTTGCGTAGCTATCAGATTGGTAAGTGGATTAGGAGATGGTTTCATAACCACTATCTTAGATTATGAAAACAAAATGGGTGTGATAAACTGGAAAAGCAGTAGAGTGAATCAAGTAAGATGCCATTTCAATTGGTAAAAGTTGATGAACAAAAGATATTTGACTTTGGCAAGTGAAACCTTAAAGTAGAAGAAATAACTTTTCAAAAACCTGCATGGTTTTCATTATTAAAAGAGGATTCCCAAGAGAACATAGTAAGAGATATCCATCATTGTAACCCACAAATGATGAGATTCTTTAATTAAAAGATGGTGCCGTAAAACAAAGGGTCATCCATCTTGTCATTATTTCTTCACATTTTCATGTATTTGTTCACTCCATATATGCTAACAAATATATCTATCATTTGCCAACCTATGCGCCAGGTGCTGTCAGTACTCAAATGGTCTGTCTCAGAGGTCTGTGCATTAGCCACAGGGACAGGCTGAAACAGAAACATCAACCAGTTTTCACTCTCACAAACTCTGTGCTATAAGATAAGCCATTAATGGCTGTCAGTGAAAGTATGCTGGACTTTGTGTCACTAGCATACAACATGAGAATTTTTCCTGTGCTGCAAATCTGTCTAAACAATTGTCGAGCTATATTTTAGGTAATTGGACTGGAGAATTCGATACTACAATGGAGCAGCTGAGAGTGGCCATTGTCACAGTAAATTCTACCAGAGTGGACGCAGGACTAGCCACAGGATTATCAACATGGATTGCTGCAGCCATGAATCATCTGAAGGAATGGGCGGGCATGGGAGTGTTAGCAGGCCTTCTGGTGTTGGTCTCCTTGGTTTGCCTGTGGTATATATGCAAGATTAGAGTCTCACAACAGTGTGATGCAGCCATGATCATTCAGGCCTTTACAGCCATTGAAGCAGGACATTCTCCCCAAGCATGGTTGGATACCATAAAAAGCTAAAATGATACGCTCAGGATGCGAGGCTAAGCACTGCACTCAGGGTCAGCCGCTTTGGACCCAGAGAAGAGCATGTCTGATTGCAAGCGGGTTGATGCCCCAGGTCCCGCCTCTGAGAAAAAGGTATCAGACGGGTCTGATGCTCTTTGGGTGGATGACACCTAAATGAACATTTGCACAAAGTCCAAATTTATTTCTAATATCAGAGATCAGACCTCTACTCTTGCCTGATGCGTCTAAAACAAAAAGGGGGAACTGTAGAGAGCTGCGGAATGCTATGCCTTAAAGATGGAGCTGGTTTCCGCCTTCCACCTTCCCGATGGTGAGTGCTCTCTGTCATGAACAATTCCACATTTGGCTAAGGCTGAGGATCTGGCTTGCTTCCATGTATGTGGACCTATCTGCATTGCCCCCGTGGCACGCCTGGGTTGGCTACCCAGAGGCTATTTAAGCTGTGGGCTGGCTTTCCCCGGGGTCCGAGGATTGTTCAATGTTCCTGAATAAACTGCATTGAAAAAAAAAAAAGATAAGCCATTAAAAAACTGAAATAAAGATTAATGAGACAGACAGACCACTGTGCCCAAATAGGAAAAATTTTCTCTGTAGGTGATGATTCAACATAAATCTAAAGAGTTTGAGGGAACATGTTGTCTAAATAGTAATAATAGTTCATATCACAGCTCTAGGACAAAAATAAATAAACAAAGATGTTTGCCTGAAAACCTAAAGACCACAAGGAGGTGGAGCATGGTGGGTAAGGAGGAACCTGTGGAGACTGAAGGTTAGAGAAATAAGCAAACCCTGAGCCTTTCAGTAAAGAAAGTGCAGTTAATTCAAAGAAAATAAGAACGTATTGAAGACATTTGGAGAGGTGGCTCAAGCCTGTACTCTCAGCTCTTCTAAGGCTGATATGGGAGGATTGGACACCCACTGCCTTCAAGGGCAGCCTGGGCTACATAGTAAACTCAGATCCCATTTCAAAAAAAAGAAAAAAGAAAAAAAGAAACAACACAAACAAAATTCACTTTGACTACACTGTGGAGAAGATATTAGAGAAAGATTGACAAAGATCAGGTAGGAGACAGTTGTAGCAGTATACACCAGAGAACAGTGAAGCCAAGGCCAGCTAAGTGGCAGAGGGGACAAAGAACAGATCTTATAGATAGAATGCTGGGAGAGGCTGTGTTCTCAGCCCTTGAAGAAGTCAGGAAGAGACAGGGCAACCGTAACTGTAGACAGGAGTGATTCCAATCTTTGTAAGCTCATTCTGACTCCATGACTCTGTGAAAGAGAAATTCTAGAAAAAAAAACACAGGCATGTGAACCAAGTCCCTTGTGAGTAGGAAGCCTGTTTTCCTTTGGTTCACAGGCACAGGGCAGATTTTTCTAAAAAATTTTTTGCAATGAAAGACACTAGGTTGGACCAAATTCCTCCACTGAGTTAATTACTGGCTAGCCACAGGGGGATTGAAATAAAACAGGAGCATGTGGAAGGCATCAAGCTTACAACGTGAACATGAGCAGCACTAATGGGAGCAGTCCACTGCCAAGCACCGTCCCCATAATGCTACAAATTAGCCAGAGTCTCGGGCATCCCAGCTCTCCAGCTGCTGCGCAGATGTATACTGAGCACTGGGATGGGAGCAGAAAAGGAGGTTGGGGCAGAAAAAAAGATCCGGATCAAACCAGGCATCTTGGCATTTAAGCAAGAGACTACCATTCCAGTCCCCACGGACTAACCAGAAAGGTCTTTTCAGAATGCAGATGTGGTCACATCCTCATTCTCTTCCCAGGCCTTGAACTCTGCAGTGGTTTAGCATTGCTTCCAGGAAGAAGAAACTCTCTAGGGAAGAGACTACATGTAAAGTTAGCATATGTCTTGGCTTGCTTTGGGAGAGTGGAAGTTTATGTGTATTTTGGTAGTTCCTGATACCTTCAGTTACCCTCAACAAGTTTTCCAGTGTAGATGATAAATTACAAAGCCCCTCATGAGCTCATGTTCTTTCTATGGCCGATCGCTCCCTCCTCATCTTCTACCATGAAATCCCATTGGGCTTCTTTTGTTCTTCTAAATCTCCACCTTCCTCTGTCTGGTCATCTTTACACAAGCCTCCCACTCTAGCAGACAGGACAACCACGCCCTCCTTCACTATCAGTCCTCCTCCTGAAGATCCTGTGGAAGGGGCTCTCGCTTATGCTGCCTCTAAACTTCAAGGCTCTTCTCCTCCACAGGGCTTATTGGAGTAGCTTCCGGTTTCATTCGGTTTAGTCTTTACATTCGCTTGGATAAATCTTTGATTACTGCTGAACTACTTTTCACATTTAATGAGGGCAATGACATTAAAGGTTTCCATTTAAAGTTGAACTGCCAGGCTTTAATTGAGTAAATTAATTAATGGTAAATGAATAAATAACTAATTACTGACTACTCCTGCCAAACAGACGTGCACAAAAGGCCTGTGCTAATATTGAAGGAAAAAAAAGAGTGATAAGAGGTGGTCTCAGTGAGATTGTTACTGCAAGCTTATTTATTATATATATTGAAGTAACTATAGTAGGTACTGGTTATCTCCTAAAATTATACCTATCCTGCCAATTAATAATATCAATTAACTGGACTCCTGTTATTTTTTCTTTTCCAAGGCTTTTATTGTCAGCATGTTTTTAATACTTCTATTTGAAACTTTCAGGAAACTCTTATGATCTTCTAATAGATTAGATATCCCTACCAAAAAAAAAATTTCAACTCTTAGACATTAGATATTTTGACTTCCAGAAAAACCAACATTTGACACAAAATTTGATTAACAAGTTTAGGTACAAACTAGAGAAGAATTTCCCAGTCAAAAATCAGACAGAAATTTGTTTAATGGAGACCAGACCTTTGGTGTGTCTCCTAAGCTGCCTGTGAAGGCAGATCCAAACACCCTCTCAGCACCAGCAGGAAGAAATGGAAGGAGGAAGCAAGTTTCAAGGTGACCATTTTGAAATACAAGGCTTGTTTGGTTATGTGAAAATATGCATAGAAAATCAATCTCTAGAAAACAAACTCCCCAGAGTGACAAACTCCTCCAGATGTATGGAACTTTAGCCTATAAATATTTTCTCAAAACTGATCAGTGACAGGTTTTCCAAAATAAGAACATCTATTCCAAGAGACTGTCATTTTTCATTTTAGACAGCAATGCTAAAGTGGATAAGGAGATTGGAAATGGAAGCAGAGCTCAGATAGGGTAATGTGTTACAAAGGTTTTAGAGAAAATGTCTCCCCAAAGTAAGTATGATGGAAAAATAAACACCGTTTTCCTGGAACAGCATCACAGTGGGTTCTATTCACATCTCCTAGAGATACATGCTTATACTTCCTAACCCCAGGTCTTCAGGGCCTGTCCCAGGACTGACAATACCTGGTTCTGAAATTCCTTTAAGACCACCATAATAAATATACTATTGCTTGCAGGTGGGAAAGGAGGAAAAAGAGTATTTATTAAGTTTCATCTTATTACTCAAAAGCCAACTAGAGAGACACTATAAAGGCCAACCTGCTTCAGGGCAATTAAAAAACATGAGGATGGATAGAGAATGTGTAAACTGAGGATTCTGATAAAACTGTGTTTCCAGGGCTCACCATTTCCCACTCCTAACCATCTGTGTCAAATTTAATTTCAATTTAAGAATGCCCATATAATAATTTCATGTAAAAGTGGTTTAGGTTTTTATTGTACTTAAATATTAGGTTCTTAGATCTGAACTGGAGTGCAAGGCATCCTGCCTGTTTTATTCATGTCCTTCTTTGTTTTAACTATGAGTCAGGAGACAAAGACAAAACAGCCACTAGAATTCATAGAAATTAATACTGGTATAAGTTCAAGGTTGTAGAAAATGTAATCTGGTTCTTGCTAGAGGCAGCATGACAGAACAACAACTAAGAAGGAGCAGTCGGATATTAGATGAAGACGCTGAGGCATGAGCTTTTATCTGGCAGCAGTCTGCAAGTGCTAAATATATGCCAAGTTCCTTATGCATTCAGGAAGTTGTTTCTTGTTTGGATAGATATCCTGTAAATGTTTGATGAAAATGTATACCACTTTAGCCATTATAGAAAATAGTTTAAGAAATCCTTAAAACTTAAAAGTGCAACTACCTAATGATGCATTGATCCAAATATTGGTTATCAAAGGAGTCACTGAAATCAAGACAGATCTACAATTGCATGCTCAGTGTGGCTCTCCTCCCAGTAGCTGAGATATAGATTCAGTCCACATGTTCATCAACAGATGACTAGTAAATACATACATACATAATTGATTTTTATTTAGACACAAACAGAATGAAGCTTTGTCATTTGTTTTCCAGAAACATTCACAGAACTGGAAGACATTATGTTCCAGACACAGAAAGACAATTTTACCCTATATTCTCACTTCTGCTATGACTGAAGCTAAAAATTCAATCTCAGAGATGTAGAGAATAGAGGAGTGGTTTCCAGAGCCTGGAAAACACAAAAATCTGAAAAGATGAAGAGGGGGTTGGCTAGTGGCTATGGAAGGCAGTTGTATAGCACAGTGGAGTAACTAGTTGACAATTAATTGAAAATATCAAAATAGCTAGTAAGACAGTACTTTTCACAAATGAATAATAAACATCTGAGATGATGGATGTGCCAATAAACATGTTCTGATAACATGTATACACATGTTAACATGTTCCATTATACCTCATAAACACATACAATTGCTGTGTGTCAATTTTAAGTACAGAGATGGAGGTGGGCATGATGGTATAGGTCTTTAATCCCGACACTGAAGACGTGAAAACAGGCAGATCTCTGTTGTGCTCATTTTTAAACCATTTTATTTGGGGTGTTTATGCCTCTACCATCCTTACACCAACCCTCTAAGCCTAGGTAAGAGAGAAAAGATTAGTGGAAAGAGGTGGTGCAGACCCCTTTACTATTTCTGGCTGTTTAAGGTCGATAGGTTCTTTTGGGTGGCTATACCAATCTCCGTCAACAAAAAATGCGACAAGCAGTCTCCTTCCAGCTTCTGTGTTGAAACATTTCTCTCTATATTTCCTCTAAGCCATCACACCACCCATCTCTAGTCTCTCCAAACTGTCACACCATCTGTCTGTGATCTCTCCAAATTGCCACCACCTTCTTTTTCTGGGCTCTCATACTTTTATCTCTCAGAGTCCTAGATCATGCTTTTCTCCGTACTGCAAGAGGCAGGCTATTCCCAGCCAGCAAAGACCACCACACAAAGCAAGCAATTATCGGCTGTGGACAGACTAAAACCCCATACTTGGGATTAAAACAAGAACACATTTATGTAACAAACTGAGTTTTCAAAGAAAGCAAAATTTCCATTTCAGATCTCTATGAGTTCAAAGCCAGCCTAATCTACATACTAAGCTCCAGACCAACCAGGGCTACATAGTGAGCTTCTGTCTCAAAAACAACAACAACAACAACAACAACAACAACAAATATATATATATATATATATATATATATATATACATACATGTATATACACACACACATATATATATAACATAAAATGCATATATGGGTAAAAAAAATAAAAATTTATATATACATCACATACATATACATATATATATAATTTAAAATCCAAGGTGACCAGAATGCTTGTAAATATCCAGTTTCAGAGTCATTGATTGAATAAACATCTTTTTTTTCTGGCCCAGGACCTTAGCAACAAATAGAATCAAGGATATTGATCTAGTTAAATTAGATTCATTTTTTAGTCATTCCCTAAGAGAAGTCAACTTGCTCCTGTGGAATGTGTCACAGCCAGTATGAGTAAAAGTTATTGTTAAAACTGAGAACTTTTTCAAAGTAAAATTGGCAGCATTATCATTTTTCCTTCTGCGGGGCGGGGGGAATGTTAACTCTGAACCATCCCAAGAACTCCAGGTCTTACCACCTTCCCTGAAAACATATGTGTTCTCAGTGGATAACTTCCAGTTCACTCTGAATTTCCCAGAAAAGGAAAACAAGTCCAATGATGCTCTTTTCTCAGCCAACTGAAACCAACATGTCCTCGGGCTCGCGTCTGACAACATGCATCAGGTCCTGAAACCACAAACCACATCACCTACCATTACATGAAAAACAAGAAGAGACCTGATATTTACCAGAACAGGCAGACGTTTGCCCCAATGACTAAGTCCATTAGGGAAAGCCACTACCTCCCATCCAGGCTTCCCATTTATTTTCCAAGTGAGTGCAAAGCCTGCTGTAACTATGCTGATGGAGAGCATTTGTGAATAACTGGGTTTAATCTTCTATGACAGACTTTGAAAAAAAACATTTTTACTATTTATTATTTTTAATCATGTACTGTATATCAGTCTATGTTTGGGTATGTGCAAATAAGTGCTAATACATGAAGAGGTCAGAGGTACTGGATCTCCACGAAGCTGGAGTTACAGTCAGTTGTGAGCCACCCAACATGAGTGCTGGCACCTGAACACTGATCTTCAGGACAAGTACATGATCACAACTGGTGTGGCATCTCTGCAGGCCTGTGTCAGATTTTTCCAAAGGGTTGTTGAGTGAAGAAGACCAAAGTAGCAGTAATGCTTTTGTTTCCTCTCATGATTGTCTATAGGAACTTTAGAAATTCTGCCAAAATGTAGATTCTGTTTCAAGGAGTTCTAACAATCTCTGGCAATATTGACTTTGTGGATAGTGGGATATATAAGGATACCGCCAAGCCCTAGCCACCAAAAATAAGTCAGGAAGGTCCCCAAAGCAAATGGCAACAAGCACAGAATTGCCATGGCAAGTGTGTGCCTCCCAGCCTTTCTCTCCTGCCTAGAGAGGTGTGTGTCACAGGAGGGAAATGACACTGACACAGGGAACCAAGGAAGAAAGAGAGAAGATCTCAGCAGTAGTCAAGGTACAAAGAAGATCAAACAAGGTCTAAATGGTTCCAGGAGAAGATGGCCACACTCTGGCAATTTTGAAGATTACTCAGAATTCAGGCACAGCGTTGTGGAAAGTGGCGGATAACCCGCCATGCCTCAAGTTTAGTTTCTGCCCGCCCAAGGCAGTGGCTCACAAGAAGTTGAAGTGATGAGAAGGGACCAAAAGGAGCTAACAGAACTGTGGTGGAAACATCTGTTCTACTGCTACTTAACAAACCATGCCCCAAAGAACTAGAGCTGCAAATGTTTGTTACCATCACTCCCATTTTATGAGTTGACTGAGATTTTATGTGTTGTCCTCGGTTGTAATCATGAGTGTACTAGCAGCCATGTGTCTGTTTGATGGCCCAATGGTAGCTTCAGATACTGAGTGTCTGCAGAATCTCCACTCTAATTGCTTACATGTTGCTTCTGTAGTTAGAGAGAGAAAGTGACCACAAGAAAACAAGTATTCCAAAAGGCCCAGGTTGGGGTAAATGACCTCTGTGTTTTCTGCGCTAGATTAGCATCTTGTTTAGATTCAGCTTCTACTGCTTAATAAAATGAGTTCTCAGAAGAGCCAGGCCTGACGGAACGTGCCTGTAATCCCAGCTCTCACAAGTAGATTCAGCAGGGTCAGAAATCACCAGCCACCACACAAGTTCTTGGTCAGTCTGGGATACACGAGACTTTGTCTTAAACAAAAACAAACAACTCTGTCATCTGTTATAAAAAAAAAAAAAAAGGTTATTTCTTAAATTGTACTGTGTACCTTCATGAGGAGCACACAGTGCTTATTAGTTTTTTAAAGATACTATTAGCTATTTATGATCAAGTAACTGTATAAAATCATTCATTAAGAGTTCAAATTTACATTCTTCCAAACTCACTTTGTCAACAGTTAAAAAAAAAAAAGTGCCTTTAGAAGGACACTGCCTTAAGGCGACAGTAGGGTAGGGGGTGAGGTACCTCTTGTGGATTCCCATTTCCCCAGGGTTACGGTTTTAAGCAGAGGGCTGC
The DNA here is from genome assembly GCF_030254825.1 of Meriones unguiculatus. Taxonomy (NCBI): domain Eukaryota; kingdom Metazoa; phylum Chordata; class Mammalia; order Rodentia; family Muridae; genus Meriones; species Meriones unguiculatus. The sequence continues at coordinate 31,648,258 of NC_083365.1, forward strand.
TCCCCAGTATCAATGAGGGAGACCTAGCACCATGGACTGTGCTAGACTGCACAGACTGAACCCTGTCAGCAGTTCAGGAGGGAGGCTAAGGTCCTGGACTTCTGACAAGCTCCAAGCTGGTGTGTAACCTATGCTACCAGACTGTGGACCACATCTGGAAAGGGAAGCTCTAGAGCCTCTGCCTCAGCCTTTAAAAATAAGTCAAACTTTCGTACATTTTTCCTATGTGTAATAGTATTCTCCCTACTGCTCTGTGAGTATATCGAGTGACATTGTCACTGCCTCCGTGAAGCATATTAAGTTGAAAATGTGTCCCAGTAACTTTATAAGGAATGATATCACTCCTTGACCACACAAGCTATTTGTGGCAACCTGTTCCAAATACAGCCACATGTGGGGTTGTAGGGAAAGAGAGACAGAGACAGAGACAGAGAAACAGTCAGAGACAGAGATATAGAGAAAGACAGAGAGACAGAGAGAAAGACAGAAAGACAGAGACAGGGCACTGTCCTATGCAAAGAGCAATATTTGGAGGCCCACCAAGAAGTGATGCTCTTGACTGTCTAGGAGGGGCCAAGCTTTTACCACAGGGCTAAAGTCTGGGTGGCCCTTTGGGTTTCTAGTCTGCATAAGCAGCAAAAGAAAAAAGTAACTGTATGATAATTAGCTTGCACAACATCCTTTTAAGGGAGGCATTATTAGACCCATGTAATAGGTGGAGAAATTAGAGATGTGGAGAAGTTATCTTGCTCATGTAAGGCCACCCAAAGTGTCAGGGATGAAAATGAGGTCAAGAGAAACAGGAGACACTTTTTATGTTGAAAGTTCATACACTGGTGCAAAGGCCCATATTATACTCAAAAGAGTAGAAAAGCATGCATACACACAAAAAAAATAATAATAAAAAACCCTCTAGATAAAGCATCTTGATATCTGGTATAATCTGTTACGTAATTAGAACATTCACCTAACACAAACGCTTTCCACATTTGTTATCTCTTGAATGCCTTCTGTCTAGACGTGGTACCTTCTCTCTGCCTCTCATCTGTGAAAAACCAAGGTAGCAGTGAGACTACTTAATAATTCAGTGAGATAAACAGATGGAGGGAACTTCAGCAGCAGCCAGCCCATGATGGAGATCACATGAATTAATCACTTTTCTAGACACAGACAGTGCAACACATGGTCTCAATCATGACACAAATTTGCCCATGGCAGGAGCCTCAGACTGGACTTTCCTGTTCTCTGTGATGCTGAAGTGTACTGACCTCAAGAGCGGGCTTTAGAAGAGATTCCCTGTTTGAATCCTTAAGATGTCTCATTCCTCTGTATGGCGCTGTACAGGCATGTCCTCTTAACTTTGCCAAAACAAATGTTCATAATCATGTACATGACGTGTCCACTTTCATAGACTATTCTTTAATGATCATCATTTTCCTTTTACTCAGCAAGAAGGCAGAATCATAATGAATCGATTTTATGGATGTAGAAATTAAGACTGGGGTAATTCCTTCAAGATCTTACTGATTAATAACAATAATAGTTATTATTACTAACACTTTTTAAAAACCTAATATTGGGCCAAACAAATGAAACTGCTCACATTTTAACATTCCAAAAAAAAAAGCCTCCTAGCACTAAGGAGCTTGTTTCAAAGAACCAATGAACAAAAGCACCTTTATATTATACAAACTAAATGTTAAACGTATTATGCATTTCATTCTTAATACTTTCACATTCTACCATGAAGGGGATGAAGGCTCAGAGCTAAAAATACCTGCAAAAGTCAGACTGGGGAGTTGAAAGTTAAACCCAGGATTATATAACTCGAGCATTCACGCCAGGAGAGACTCTACCACGCACGGCTTCTCTAACATGCTACCAGCCTTGTTTTATGGCTCTGTCCTGAAACATGCTCAATAAAGAATTCATGCAAGTTATGTTCCTTGTCCATGATGATAGCCGTCTAAGGGAGAGAAGTTGTCCGCATAGGAAAGATGAGAAAATGAAGGTCCACCATAGTACTTTCTTTTCTTGTTGCTCTAACACAGTACCAGGGGAAAGACAAGGCTTTCTTTGGCTTCACCATCCACCAAGGCAGAGATATCGCACCAACAGGACCATGAGGTTGCTGCTGACACTAATCTGCAGTCAGGAAGGAGAGAGCAACCATCAAGTGAGGTTGAACTATAAGACCTCAAGGCCCACACTGTGACATAGTTCCTCTAATAAGGCTGCGACTCAAACATCACTACAATCCGAGCCATCAGCACCAACTAGTTTACCACGTGTTCAAACATGAGCCCAAATGGGACAGACTATATTCAAACCAAAGCACCCAGAAGTCAGACTTAGTGAAAGTCACACATCTATTGAGCCTCGGAGCTGGTATTCAAGACCAAGCGGGTGACTTCCCAGTACAAATTAGCCATGACTTCTTGAAGGGGAGTGACAGCTGTTGGGGGTCCCTGACCATCCTCATCCGAGTTCCCATGCGGAGAAGCTTAAGACCACAGGACTCATGGTCCTTCTCCCCATCCTACTTTCTCTTTTAACATGTTACATCAACATCCTTGTAACTCCTTGCCCAGAGGTCTGTTCTGTCAGTTTAAACCCAAAGTGGTGATTGTAGTCATGTTTTATAGAGAGGAAAAACTTATTTCTGAGACACGCATTCTGCAGAGAACTCAGAGCAAAATGAGACACGTCCACAGAACAATCAATAATAAAAGCCTCTACTTGAAATCAATCTGAAGATGAGAAGAAAACATTTCATTGCCCTTTGTAGATTGCACAAGAATAGGTACACTGTCAGGGTGCTGACTTTGTCTGGGGATCCAGGAACAGGGTTCCAGTCGATCTTCTGCCTTAACCATTACACTCATACGGGGTGAAGGCCATGCCACTAAATGTAAGTTGGGAGGGTTACATTGCCTACCTGTCCATCCATCAGCAAATCAGAAACTTCATCTTTACAATCTTCACTTATTTTCTAAAATGTGTTTGTTTGTTTTTTGTTTTTTTTTTATCCCTATAAACCAAACCGAACAACAACAACAAAAAAAAAAAAACAGAAACCAAATGCCAGGGAAAGAAAGCCAAGGCAAACACATGTGAGCCCTGAAATAACAGGAGATACTGTGGTCACATCTGACCTTCTGAACTCTGCTCTGGATTAGAGAAAAATCAGCTCTTTTGCCACTGCCTAGGAGTGTGTGGGAATAGCTTAGTTGTAACTCAGAAGACTGTAAGCTGAGAACGATCACCTTTTTTAACTGTAAGGACTCAGCCAAAGCACCAAAAATAATACCATGCTGAGCAATGGTATTTTTGTTTTCATAACTGCCCTTCACCTCTGTGATAAGGATAAAGTCAGAATCAGTTGATCCATATGTGTCAGACTATGAATAGCTAAGACCTTCTTAGCTTTTTATTCTGATCACACCCATATGTAAGTGCAGTGTAGCACAGAACATAGCAGTGTGCAAATTATAAATGTGAAAAGGTTACATGACGACACTGCACCTGAGGGGAGAACAGAGAAAGCTCCAGCATTTCATAACCAAGTTACTCCTCAGGAATAAGGCAACATCAGACCTGCTGATTACATTCTATGAGATAATGATGGCTCCCGGCTTGAGAAATTAAAACATTTCACCAGAATTTGCCTCATCACCAGGAAAAAAACCACAAGCTACAAAGACATGCAAAAGAAGACTTGCTCTCGTGGAAGAGGGGTTCATGTGAAGTAATTGTGAAGTTGTCCTCAGAATGAAACATTCAGGGCTGCAGAGATGGCTCTGTACTTACGAGCACATACTTGTTCTTCCAAGAGGCAGTATGGAGAAGGAGGAGGGGCTTTTTCCTTCCAGGACATGGGTTGAATAGGAAGGTCAGCTGAGTGCTTTCTCTCCCTCTCTGAGCTAGCAAGTTTTCAACCCAGCATCTGGCTCCTGAGTCTTCATTGGTAAAATTGAATGATTGGGATTTTGTTTAACAACAAAACACATGCACACACGTGTGTGCGCGCACACACACAGCCCTGTAATGTGTTCTCTTCTCTTGGCCCAGTGATATTATGCAAAACAACAATCTCCAGAGGCAAACTCTTAACTATGTTTCAGTGAGGGGACCAGTATTCTGACAAGTATCTTGCCCACAACCAAGTTCTTAGCACAAGGGAGATTTATTTGCCTCAGAGGAACAAATGGTGGGGAATAAGAGACAAAGACAGAAGAAAGAGGACAAGGAAGAAAAGTGAGGGAACAAGAGAGAGGGGCTAGGGAGATTTGCCCAGAGGGACAAAGGACTACTTCTGGATAGAGAAGTGACAGACAAAGGCAAATGGCAGTTTATAAAGAGACAGGAGGAATACCTGTATTAGGATGAGGTATTTGATTTTAATTGGGTATGTTAATTAAGGTGGCCAAAAGGGGGGACTTTTGATTGCTGAGCTTCAATACTTTGATAGCTGGACATTGGTAGTCAGCCTCAGGAATAGGAAGTGGCCAAGTAAGAAATCAGACCTTGGTTAGCTTTGTAAATGCAACCTAATGATTTTTAGCAAGGACATTTGCACTATCCCCTTTGGATAGAGTCCCTTCATTCAGGGACCACTGAGATGACACCTTTCACAAGAGACATTCATGGATGCCTGCAGGCTGGCACCCTCCACAGGATTGCCATATGCGCCATGAACTGCAACTACTGAATCCAAGACTCTCCCCTGATCTATGAACATTTTGGAGGGTAGAAATTGGTTTCATTTTCCGGGACATCTCAAGCCCACTAACACACTATGCTGATATTGGATTATAGGGACAGATGGGAAACCCTTGCATTAATGAATTAAATGCTTGGATGAATAAACGATAATTACCTTGGTGGTGAATAGGGCTAAGTTAGATATATATCCAAAACCGAAAATGTTTCTTTACTGATCTTTTGGGGGTTTTTCTTTTTCTCTCTTTCTTTTATTTATTAGCGCTTCAACTGGGCTTGATTTGTTTTCATTTGTTCGCTTGTTTACTTGCTTGTTGTTGTTGTTGTTGTTTTTCTCTTAAGGAGGAAAGGGTTTATTTCACTAATAGTTTCATATAACAGTTCCTCATCAAAAGCAGTAAGGGCAGGAACTCAAGCAGGGCAGGAACCTGGAGAAGTACTGTTTACTGGCTTGCTCTCCATGGCTTGCTCAGGCTGCTTTCTTATAGAACCCAGGACCGCCAGCCTAGGGATGGCACCACCCACAGTGGCAGGGCCCTCCCACATCAATCACTAATGTAGAAAATGTTCTACAGGGTTGATTACAGCCCAATTACGGATGCGTTCTCTCAGCTGAGTTCCTCCTCCCAGATGACTCTAGCCTATGTAAAATTGACATAAAATTAGAGAGCACAATTTACCCTTTGTCAACTGGACACACAACACTTCTTAAGACATAACCTTTCCTTTTCTTGGTTCATTCCCCAATATCTCAGATTAGTAAATATCACAAATATAAAACATACTACAAATGTCAAAGTCCCACAGTCATTACCAATTGTTTGGTACCTTGGCAGGGTATGGTGGTACACGTCTTTAATCCCAGTACTTGGGAGGCAGAAGCAGGCTGATCTCTGTGAGTTCAAGGCCAGCCTGGTCTACAAAGCAAGTCCAGGTGAGCCAGGATTCTGTTACACACACACACACACACACACACACAAAGTTGATCTCTGTTCCGCTTGAGTCCCATGCCATGAGAGGGAGCCCACTGCTGACACATCCAGGAGGGCCAGCAACCAGTAGCTGGACACGTCAGAGAACTAGGAAAGGACCAAACACAACAGGAAAAAAAGTAAATGAAATAATTCCACTCTGTTACACTCATTGACCACAGACCAGAGCTCAGCACAACTGCTATTTCACTTGGTAGTCCAGCACATCTTAGAGTTCACTGTGTGATCCAGGTCGGAACTAAAACTCACGGTAATCCTCTGCTTCAGGCTCTGAGTGAAGAGAGTACAAGCAGGAGGTGTCATGCCAGGCTTTACTGATCTTGAAAAATACTGATTTATTCTGTTTGTGTTCTAAAAACACGTAACAGTCTGTAGGGATTGGTGTTTTGCAGTTTCATGTGTACATCTATTTCAAAGTTACTGAAGAATCACAGGATGAGTTTGGATACAATTTCCCTGCTCAGCACTGTCTTGGCCTGAGGTGATCCATTGCCTCATGGGTCTAGTCTAATGACTTGTCTTCCAGTTATGAGGACTGTTTCCTTTTGCCTGGTGCCCAAGCATTGTCCTCCCTTGCTGGGACAGCATATTGACCAGATGTTTCTTCCTCAGTGGGTGGTCACACTGGGAAACTGAAAATTTTGCAAATTGGTGTGTTTATCATGATTGCAGCTTTCTGGTGTCCTTTTGTTTTATTTTTTTTTCTCCAAAAGAGAATGTTTCCCTTCATTCATAGAGATACTTATTTAAAAAAAAAAAGTGAAAAATCTTGGCATAGTACAGATCCACCTGCCAATGACTAACACTTGTAGGGAAACTTCATTTCTCATTGAGTAGAAGTGACAGACCAGCTTGCTTCCTCAGAAACAACACAAGGTTGTCTTAGTTCCTGGCTCATATTAAGCCGTGCCACACTTCGTGCATCAAAATGTTGCTGGGTCTGTTCCCCTCCAGAAAGAAAGAAACAGCACAGTATTCATGAACAGTGCTTTTTTTTGTTTCTTGTTTTTTAATTAGCCCAGATGGGATTTGTTACTATCCTTCCTCCAGTTCCATAATAAATCCTTACAATGAAATAACAGATACTTGTTATTCTTGTGCACACAGAAGCCAGAGGAAGCTGTTCTCAGCACAGAAAAGTAGAAGAGAGGGTTGCTGAGAGGAAAAGATAAGCAAGGCCTGTCAGTTGGAATCTGGTAACCTCTCAACATAGTACCTAGAGCATGGTAAGGAGATGTAATATCTAATTACCAGTAATAAAAGCTCTTGTTGTTAGTGTTTATAGAGAACAGTACTAGTCCATGTAATGAGGCAGGGGTGGGCGTGATATAAAGTTGTACCATGGGGCCCGCAGATCAAAAGGGTTTCCAGTCCATGACCTCATGATGCCACCCACTCCTCCCAACTATAAGCCATTACCCAGGGGCCATCTGGAGATAAGTGTTTGGCAGAATTTAAAAATATTGCTATTGAGGCTGGCAGATAAGCACCATGCATCTTGCACCTTATGAAGAATTCATTAAATAAACCAAAGCCTATTGGCAACCAAGGTCACAGTGAGATACTATCAGCAGACAAAAGAGCCAGACAAAAGAAACAAGTAAGTATTGACTGAGCGTGGAATAGGACCAAGAAAAGGCCATATGTAGTTCAAGGCCTAGATTGCCACTCCAGGGAAAGACTACAAGCCTAAGACCTGCCTGGGCTACAGAGTTTCAATACCAGCTTGGGCAACTTGGTGAAATACTGCTTCAAAAACTAAAAACCTAAAACCATAAACAAACAAACAAATAAATGAGTAAGAGAGGCTGAAACATAGCTGGGTGGGATGCTGACATAGCACGCACACATCCCTTAGATTAATCCTTCAATCTATGCTATGAATAGAGAGAGAGAGAGAGAGAGAGAGAGAGAGAGAGAGAGAGAGAGAGAGAAGGGATGGGGCATATGGAGGAGTAGTCTTATTGGGAAAGTCCGACTTCACCTGGGTTGAGCAATGGCCAATCATGTACTCTGGTCCTGGCCTAAGATTTATTCCCCAAATCTAGAGTTTAATGGTACTCTCCTATATGACGATTACTAGAAACACAGAGAAGCCCATACCTTGGATTCGTGTATCATTTCCCTAACAGTGCCTGAAATGTGTTCAAGAATGTAGAGAATAAAATTGAGCTAGTGACAACCTGATTATATAAATACTAACTGCTCAGTTTATAGGTGTTATCTGTCTGCTTATGATTTCAAGGCTGACCACTTGGTGCGGGAAGACAATGTCTCCCATTCTCAGCATTTCTTAGTGGCCTATATGTTCTTTGTTTGTGAGTGAGGCCGCTGAGATTCCCCTCTTCTGTGCTAGCATATCTATTGGTGTTGTATTTGCTCAAGTTTTTTATGCCAAACACACAAATTACTCAAAAATTTAAATACAAGAGAGTTCCAAGATGCTGGCAACCAGTGTGTACCATATCTAAGGGGCAGGAGATCAAGAGACTGCAATACCGGTGAATAAACACAGGGGTAGATCAAAAACACTGACTTTGGTGCTTCCCAGACTAAAGGGGACATTCCACAAGTTGGAAGTGATCCTATCCAGCCCTCCCCCCAATGGCCATCCCCTGCGTCCAGAGTCACAAAGTGTGAGCCCACTGTCCTTTCCATATAATCGAAAGTGTGCAAGCACTAGTTCCAGGAAGGCTCTGCTCCAGCAGCCAGACATTGGATCCCTCCTGCTCCCCCAAGGGAAGAGGGCAGCATCTGGATTCCTAGGGCAGCATCCCAACCTCCAAACAACAGTTCTACTGGTCCCCCTGTGGAGAACAGGTAGACAATAAAATCATACAGAATCCTGGATCCAAGATGGAGCCCAGACGAATCTGAGTTCCAGGACCACAGTGTCTGCTAGGCCTGTAAGCCGCAGCTCACCTGCCTTCTGAGGCACCAGAGGCCACTGCCCTTCAAGATACCTATGCTTGTGTCCCCTCCATTCAAGGCACTTGCACCTGTGCCCTACCTTCTGAAACACCCATCCCAGAGTGGCTGCATTCAAAACGCCAGCACCCATTCATGTTCCCCTGGACCTCTCTTGTCAACCAGAAGACTACTCCACAGTGTAGAGATAGGCAGATCCAGTCTTGGTGCAACTCTTTTAGATGTGGAGACCAGCAGGTCCTTATCTGATGATAAAGGCCCGAGAAACACAGCAGGTTCCAGGAACAAACAGCCTAGGCTACAGAAAACAAGATGGCTAAAGGCCAGCATGATAAATCAGGACATCATAGCTCCACCAGAAACCCCCCAAAACAATGGACATTCTATTGCATCTGATACACAGGAATGTGATAATAAACCTATGCTTATACAGTTATTAGAGGCCTATAAAGAGGAAATGAATAAATCTTTCAAAGAAATACAAAAAACAATAACAACAAAACCAAATAGAGGCCATCAAGGAAAGACAGACAAGAAACCACAACCAAACAGGTGAAGGAAATGAATAAAACTGTTCAAGACCTGAAAATGGAATTAGAATCATTAAAGAAAACACAAACCAAGAAAACAGTGAAGATGGAAAACTCATAAAAGAGATCAGGAACCACAGAGGTAAGCATCACCAGCAGAATACAAGAGATGGAAGAGAAAATCTCAGATGCTGAAGATACAATTAAAGAAATCTATACATCGCTCAAAGAAAACATTAAAATGGAAAAGTTCCTGACACAAAACATCCAAGAAATTAAGGACAACATGAAAAGGTGAAACCTAAGAATAAATAAGGATAGATGAAAAAGAAAGAAGATTCCAGGCTCCAAAGTCCAGAGAATATCTTCAAGAAAATCAAAATAAAATTGCCCCAACCTAAAGAAAGAGATGCCCTTAAACATACAAAAGGCTTACAGAACACCAAATAGATTAGGCTAGAAAAGAAATTTCTCCTGCCATATAACCAACATCAAACTAAATGGAGTGAAAGTCAAAGAAATCCCACTAAAATTAGGGACAAGACAGGTTGCTCACTCTCTCCATATCTCTTCAATTTAGTACTAGAAGTTCTAGCTAGAGCAATAAGACAACTAAAGGAGATCAAAGAGATACAAATCAGAAAGACGTTAAAGTATTTTTATTTGCAGATGATATGATAGTATACATGAGCAACCCCAGAAATTTCACCAGCGAACTCCTGAAGCTGACAAACTCCTTCAGCAAAGTGGCTCTACCCAGCAAAGACTCTACCCAGCAGTGTATCAAAGCAGATGCTGAGGCTCATACCCAAACTTTGGGCAGAGTGCAGGGAACCTTATGAAAGAAGGGGAAGACAGAAAGACCTGGAGAGGACAGGAACTCCACAAGGAGACCAACACAACCAAGAAATCTGGGCCCAGAGGTCTTTTCTAAGACTGGTTATCCAACCAATGACCAGTCATGGAGATAAGGAGGCCCTACATAGATGTAGCCCATGACAGCTCAGCATCCAAGTAGGTTCTCTAGTAAGGGGAATAGGGACTGTCTCTGACATTAACTGAGTGGCTGGCTCTTTGACCACCTTCCCCTGAGGAGGGAGCAGCCTTGCCAGGCCACAGAGGAGGACAGGGCAACCAGTCCTGGTGAGACCTGGTAGGCTGGGGTCAGATGGAAGGGGAGGGGGACCTACCTTATTGGTGGACTTGGAAAGGGGCATGGAAGGAGAAGAAGGAGGGTGGGTGGGATTGGGAGGGATGAAGGAGGGGGCTACAGCTGGGATTCAGGGTGGATAAGTGGTAATTAATATTGAAAATTAAAAAAGAAAAAAGTGGCTGTGTACAAGATCAACTGAAAAAACTTATGTAGCCCTCCTGTATACAAACGACAAACAGTCTGAAAAAGAAATTAGGGAAACCACACCCTTAACAATAGCCACAAATAATATAAAGTATCTAGAGGTAACTCTAACCAAGGAAGTCAAAGACCTGTATGACAAGAACTTCAAATCTCTGAAGAAATAAATTGAAGAAGATAACAGAAGATGAAAAGAACTCCCATGCTCATGGATTGGTAGATTTAACACAGTAAAAATGAACATTTTACCAATGGTAATCTACAGATTCAATGCAATACCCGTCAAAATACCAACACAATTTTTTTACAGACCTTGAAAGATCAATTCTAAACTTCACATGAAAAGGCAAAAAAACTCAAAATAACTGAAACAATCCTATACAATAATAGGACATCTGGAGTTATCTCCATTACTGACCTCAAGCTATACTACAAAACAATAGTAGTAAAAACTGCATGGTACTGACATAGAAATAGACCTGTTGATCAATGGAATCGAATTGAAGACCCAGAAATAAACCCACACACCTAGGCACAGCTGATTTTTAACAAAAGAGCCAAAGCTATACAATGGGGGGGAAAAGATAGTATCTTCAGCAAATGGCACCGGTCTAACTGGACGTCTACATGTAGAAAAAATGCAAATAGAACCATATTTATTGCCCTACACAAAATTCAAGTCTAAGGGGATCAAAGGCCTCAACATAAAACCAGGTACACTAAATCTGCTAGAGGAGAAAGTGGGAAAGAGCCTTGAACTCATTGGCACAGAACACAACTTCCTGAACAGAACAATAACAGCTCAGGCTCTAAGATCTACAATTAATAAATGGGACCTCTTGAAATCAAAAGCTTCTGTAAAGCAAAGGACACTATCAATACAACAAAACAGCAGTCTACAGATTGGGAAAAGGTCTTCACCAATCCTTCATCTGACAGAAGGTTAATATCAAGAATATATAAAAACTCAAGAAATTAAACACCAACAAACCAAATATTCCAATTAAAAAATGGGATACAGAAATAAACAGATAATTCTCAATAAAGGAAGATCAAATGGTGGAGAAGCACTTTAACACTTGCTCAGTATCCTTAGTCATCAGGGAAATGCAAATCAAAATGACCCTGAGATTACATATTACACCTGTCAGAATGGCTAAGATCAAAAACTCAAATGACAACACATGTTGGCAAGGATGTGGAGAAAGAAAAACCCTTCTCCATTGCTGGTGGGAGTGCAAACTTTTACAACCACTTTGGAAATCAAGCGAGCACTCTCCCAGAAAACAGGGAATAGTCATACTTCAAGAATACTATTCCTGGGTATATACCAGAAAGATGCTCCACCATATAACAAGGACATTTTCTCAACAATATTCATAGAAGGAGGATAAACACATTAAAATCTATAGCCCTAAAGAAGCTAAACAACAAGGAGGACCCTAGGGCAGGAGCTTCATCTTCATTCAGAAGGCAAACAGGATAGACATCAGAAGTAGGTGAAGACAAGCAACAGGACAGGAGCTTTTCACAGAGGACCTCTATGAATACCCATTTTTAACTTGGTAGGATCTAGAATTTGTGAGAAGACAAAGCTCTAGGCGTGTCTAAGGAATTTTTTTTTTTACATTGAGTGAGCTAGTGAGGGAAGATCTGTCCTAAATATGAAAAACATCATCCCATAAGCCACAATTTAATAAAAAGAGAAATGCAGGAGCTTGGGGGCTGACTTGGTGAAACTTTCTGTGCAAGCAGGAGGATCTGAGTTCAGCTCCTCGGTGCTCATGTCAAATACCATGTACCTTAGCACACATCCATGATCTCATTGTCGGGGAAGCAAAGCCAGGAAGATCCATGAAGCTCACTGGCCATTCTAGGCCAACTCTAGGTTCACTAAGAGACCTGGTCTCAACAACATAAGCTGTAAAGTGACCAAAGGAGACATCCATGTCAACTGCTGGCCTCCACATGCACACACACACACACCTACTCATGCATTCACACAAATGTAGAATGCCACGTGTAGAATACACCTATGCCCACACACTCACAAAGTAATAATTATCATGTAAAGGATATTAAAAGGGGGGAACAAGCTAAGCATCTCTGCCTGATGACTACTGACTGCAGATACAAGGTGACCAGCTGCCTTGCTTTCCTGCTGCCGTTATTTCCTCTCTGTGACGAACTGCACCTTTGAACTGTGAACCAAAATAAACCCTTTCCTGCTTGAGTTGTTCTTGTCAGGCACTTTTCCATAACAGTGTGGAAATAGCTAATACAGGGGTTCACCTTCCCCAAATATATGTGGATAAAAACTGCTCCTGCAAAACATGGTCTTTCTTGATGTAGGGCATGAGTCTGGTCACAGGTGTTCCACTCTACACAAAGAATGCTCGTTAGACCCTGCATGTATGTATATGTATATGTGGAGTAGATGTGTGAGTGTCTGTTTGAATCAAACAGAAAAAAAAGAAAGAAAGAGAAAAAAGAAACCTCAAAAGGGATGAGTGTCGCCCTCATTTTCTCCTTCTACCTTCGTGTGGGTTCCAGAGATGGAACTCTGGTTTTCAAGCTTGTGTGGCAAGAGCCTTTGTCTGCAAAGACACCTTACCTGTCTTGAAATAGGTTTTGTATGAAGAGTGTCAAAGTAGAACTTAAACTGTGTATGTTAATTTTCATTAAAAAGAGAGAAGAATCCTGTGGGCTAATGGGGGAAGGGAAGCAGCGCCAAAAAAACTGTGGCCATTTTCGCTTTTGTAGACTTAACAGAATTCTAAAACATCTAAATGCATTTTGTAAAATGTAATTTTTATTTCTGAAGAAGCGATTCTTCATAGAGGCCTCACACATATTGAATAGATATCACTGGCTTATCTCTCCCCTGAATCCTAAAGCTCCCTCTAGTGACCATGCACATATGCCATCTGCAGGTCTAGTAGACACTTTCTAAAGCCTCCTGCTTTAAATAACCTTGCTTCCACACTGTAGAACCTATAGCGTTTCCACAAACGTCATCTCTTTTAACACAAGTCTTATGTACTCCTCCTAGTCAATACAGTAAACGAAGGCTGAGATGGAGTCTGGTCTTGGCTGGTGGTAAGGAAACTAGGGCTGGTAGCCAGGTCTTCTGGAGTCCATCACACTGCATTGCTGCATTTTCCACAATGAGCATGTAAAGTCACCCATGGATATTCACATAGACGCTGCTATCCTTTCTCCTTAATGGGAACACTTTCAAGAGAGTTACAAACGTGATTCTTGACTTTCAAGATAGTAATTATGGACCTCTACATAGAACTGATTCCATAAAGTGTCAGGGATTTATGGACCCAGCAGGACTCCAAGGACCCCAAGTTAAGATTCCTTTAACATCTGAATGCAATCTTGAAATACTGAGAATGAAAGATGAAATTTGAAGTTCTTTACTCTTCCCCTTAATTATGATGTTTCCCAGGCCTATTTAGTTGTCTTTTCAGCCCATATTCAGACCACTGTAAATTATTAAACAAATTAGTATGTATTTGCTAAGATTTAAGAAAAAGTGACTGGTTGCTGCCACCAAGGAATCATAGTATATCTACAGGCATGTCTAAGATTAACAGCAGAATGAGATATTTCAAGAAAAGTAGCAATTTGGAAGCATTCTTTTCAACTGTAAGAACACGCTGCTGTCTAACTGGCTCGTTCAGTCTAACTGAAATGGTGACATTGTGAATACAGAAGGGCTTTATTCAGGGAGGAAAACTCAGTGCTGCCTCAAAATTCCTAGCTCTTTTCAACCTGGTATTTCTAATAGCTTTGTAAAAGTCAGATTTTTTTTTTAAGTGGCTCATTAATTCATCTAAATGTCTCCCCCATATGCCTAAACCCCAGTTTAGTTTTTGTTTGGGGAACAGACTTTTTCCAAGTGTCTTAGACTGCCCTCCAACTTGCTCTCCTACTGCCTCTCATTCCCGAGTGTTGGGATCATAGCTGTGTGTTCTTCCTAAGTCTTTTCCATGTAAAGTCAATGAGAGGAGGGACAATGTCTCTATGATTCATTCATGCTCCTAACGGCACAAACTGTCTCTGGCAGTAATGTCCATCCAACAAATACTTAGTGACTGAATGTACAAATGACCTGTATTGGATCAACTTCCCTGGGAACCTACTTATTTCCTTTCCTACAGTCAACCTGTGGTTCTTGATTACCTAAAGCACCCCCTAGAATCCTCCATACAGATAATCTCTGGATATAGATCAATGGCTCTTAACTTTCCTAATACTGTGAGCCTGTAATACAGTTCCCATGTTTCAATGACCCCCAATCATAAAATTATTTTTATTGTTACTTCATACTTGAAACTTTGCTACTGTTATGAATAAGAATGTAAATATATGTTTTCCAGTGGTCTTAGGCGACTTCTGTGAAAAGGTCAATGATTGCCACCCATGGGTTAAAACCCATTGATAAGACACTTGAGCATGCTTATAAAAAGTCTGTCCTCAGGCCAGAGCGATGTCTCAGCACATAAAGTTGCTATCTATATAATCCTAAGGACTTGAATTCCATCCCCAGAGCCCACATAAAAAGCCAGATGTGGTGATAAGAATATATAATCCCAGCACTCCTTCAGCAATATGAAATGTAAAAACGGAATTGCCCAGATGTGTAATAAGGGCCAGCGTGGACTATAGAGTACAGCAGCAGAAACAAACACAGTAGAAGGCAAAAGGTTGTTCTCTGACTTCCACATGAATGCTGTGGCATGCAAGATCCTATGCCTGTGTACTGTACTCTCAGCATACACACACTAAAAAGAAAAAAAAAAAGAAAGAAAATACTTCTTTATTCTGAGACACACTTCTACAGCCTAATTTGGGAGACAAACACCTCTCCTTAATAATACCAGCAATACCAGCTTTCTTCATTAAGTCAGCTCATACACACAGCTGACAACACACCTTTACCTACAACTTTCCTTTCCTCTTCCTGTACTGGTACCAGGAGAGGTCCCAGAAATGTCTATACACTTATATTCCATAGCCTCTGCCAAGGCACTGCCCTAAGGATTCTGCCCCACCGATGAACTTTTCTCTTGCTTATGTTTATCACAACTGTTTTAAATCAGAAAAGGTATTTATCTATGGAAAACATGTGAACAACCAATCAAATTAAATAATAAGTGAGGCATGGTGGTGCAAAGCTGCAATTCCAAGCCTTAAGAGATGGGTGTTGTCCTGTAACAAGTTTTCTCCAAGATGAAAGTATGCTATCCTGCAGTGGAGCTTTTTAAACAGGAAGGCAAACAACTCGACATAGCTTCAGGAAGTCCCTGGAACGGACTAGATTCACTACGACATCCCACCTCCCTAACCCCAACCAGAGTCTTCCTAGCACCAGAGTAAGCGGTAAAAGCTGAAGAAAAGACTCTCAGATAAGTCAAGCTGCCGTGAAGACTCACACGTCAGACCAGGTGCCTAGAAGAGCTACCTGGGAAGGACATTCTCCAACCCTTTGAGCTGCCTGCCGGCTGTGCAGTACCCTCCCGGTTCCCAGCTCCGTGAGCTGTCATCCATGCTGGTGTGCGCTTTGGTAATTCAGCTGTCTGAGAGTCATTTTTGGCTCCTATACATGATCCCTCATCATATATGCTATAGGTAACCTGAATAAAACTCATTGGTTCAGCAAGTTGGACCTTGGCAAGATCCATACTTTGGTCTGAAATGGGCTCTCTGTCTGAGGTGAGCAAATGTGTGTGTTGTGTCTCCTGAGGGAAAGTGTTGTCACACAACAAATGAAGAAAAGAAAAACAAGATCATCTTCATGTACATAGTAAGTTCAACTCCAGTCCAGGCTCCATGAGATCCTTCCTGTAGCTGGCATTTTTTTTTACTACTTTGTGGGTTCCTTACTCTCTTCCACCCTTATTATGCCTTTCCTAACCCCCAACACTAGGTAGGAGAGAAAGAAGGATAGAGGGAAAATGGGGTGTCATCATCATTAGCCCACTTTCTGCTAACTAGGGAATCGAGTCCCTTACAGCAAGTTTGATCTTTGCTATCAGAATATTCAATTTCTTCTTCTCATCTCTTTGCACAAGACCACTTGACCAACCACAAGTTGCAACAACAGTTGCTACCGGCAACCAGAAACCAGAAACCAGCAGCAGTGCCAGCAGCAACAATCTTAGGCCCTCTTGGAGCTACAGCGTTTATTAACCCTCCTCTCAAGAGTCCCTAGAATTTCAGATGTCATGCACTTGGAAAAGCTATCTCCAGCTGGTGGCAGAATCACACCCCTGGTAGAGCACAAGACAAATCATAATCGGCTGCTCTGAACAATATGAAGTAGCCCCATATCCTACACCTAGGAGTAAAACAAAAACATTCACATAATATTTCCCGGTTTTTAACATCAACAGAAAAATCCTCACAACATTTTCTCCTTTCTGTTTTAAGCAATTAATTGTGCTGTGTTTTGTAATAAATTATAAATGGAGACATGTTAAATGAACTAAACACTTTTTGGGTCAGTGGCTAAGGTTTTCAGGAGAACTCTCCTGCTCAGTTCTAATCTTTGTAAGTTTTGATGGTATCCACAGCTTTTCATTTCCTGTGGAAACATGAGCAAACCCGTGTCCCCAACACAAACTTTTACAGGCTTCCATTTTGATGTTAACACATTCTTACAGTGTTTATGTTGATCTAATTCCACAGTGTTTTTTGTTTTTGTTTTTATAACCTGGTGACTCTCAGCTGCTCTTGTCTGAAACAGCTTATACTTTCTGCTTCAGGGTCTTGAGGCAGGCCTTCAAAGCCATTTTATGACAGCAAGAAATTGTCTTGGATATCTCTTTGGGACCTACACTCATTGGTCCAATGGTAGCCCTTACCACATTGCCTCCACAACCCTGGAAGCCTCGGCCTTCTTTCTGGTTTATATTTAGAAAACCCATTGCTGCTAGAAATGGCTTTTTCACTTTTCCAGTGTAAAGTACCGTATTTCTCACAGGTAACACAGCAGGCATTTTGAGATCTGAGACCTTTAATTGTTTGGTCACAGTTTCTTTGTAAATGACCGAATTTCTCTCGATTAAAGCACTGGGCATTTTGATATTGAAGACCTCTAGTGATAGCTTGTCTTATTATTAGCATGGAACTCATGAGACCCAATATTGGTCGTGTCCCTTATCTACTGATCTGTTGGTGCTGCCCAAGCCTTTAATATCTAGTAACATTTTTTGTTATATATATTCAGTATTTGCATTCTCAAACACAAGGGTCCCTATGAACACCTGCCTCGCATCAGGTGTTGATATGGCTTTGTTCATAGCTGAGAACAATCTCTGTAAAAAATCAGTGAGGGGTTCTCCAGAGCCTTGTAATCTTAGGAAAAGAGACAGACCTTTTCCTGGTTTCTCTACTTTGTCCCAAGCTCCTAAAACCACTAAGTGACATTATTCTATAGTAGCATCATCAAATCAAATCTGTTCTTGTAGGTCAGAGAACTGCCCATCACCCAGCAACTGATCTTTAACAATATTCACTCTCTTTGCTGTATTTAACTGTTCAGTATTCGAGGCTTCTTTCCTTCACCATGTTAACCATTGCAACTGCTGACCACCCTCCAGCATAGCTGTCACCATCCCCTTTCAGTCTTGGGGAATAATTTTATTTTGGGTAGCCCAGTTACTTAGAATTTGTTTGACATAAGATGAATGTATGCCATAAACATCATGGTCTCCTTAAAATGTTTTAGATCTATCATTTCTATAGGATACCACCCATTTCATATAATCATGATTGGCATCATTAGCAGGCATGTGTTGTACAATTACTGGGAAAATCCCCTTCCTCCCTCCCTCCGTTCCTCCCTCTCTCTTTCCCTTTCTCCCTCTGTCTGTCTAGCTGTCTCTCTCTTTCTCTCTCTCTCTCTCTCTCGTGTGTGTGTGTGTGTGTGTGTGTGTGTGTGTGTGTGTGTGACTGAGATCATAGGAAAGACCAAAGCAAAGATAGGAAAAAAGAACACAGGTCTTGGAGAATGGTTGTATTTTAAATGTAAACTCATGCAGCAACCATTCAAGGGCCAAAAAGACAGAAAGCAAAATCTACCAAAGAAAAACAGCCTCCAAATAGAATCCAGGATTCTTTACTGTAAGTGACAACACCTGATTACACATGAGTGTGTGGACTCACGTGTAGATATGATTATGTTAGTCACTGTGTTTTACTGAGGTGTCTTCATTTCACTTGCCCCATTGACGAAAACAGTGGGGGCTGTTTCAGTGCATCACTGCCAGAGTTGCAATAAGATTTTCTAAAAGGCATTTTATTTCTTTCTGATTTCATCTTGATACATAGATTTAGGTCATGCATGTATGTGGTGTTTTCTATGCTTTTGTCCTTCTCCAAATGATATCCTTATTAGTAAATGTGTTATGAGAAAGAAAATTATGAATGAATAAGCATGACTCTGCCATAGGACAAGCTCTTCACCTTCTCTGGCTGCTGCTAACACTATCACCAAATGCCTTTGGAAGTGCTTTGCTAGGTGTATGGAAACCCAGTTCTGCTATTAACTAGCAAGTTAGCTTCCCTGTTCTATTTTTTTCTTGTTGGCAAAAAAATACTGATAATAGAAAATACTTATGTAATAGAGTGATCGTGAAAAATTAGCACTAAGTGCTTTTAGTAACAGAGGCACAAAGTAGACAATAAGTATCTAACGTTAATACTACTTACAGCTGTTTATGTTCATCACCCGTTGAAGTAGAAATGGTGATTCTGTTTTACAGATGAGAGGGTATTTAGCTTCAAACTCCCAAGAAACATGCTGATTCACAGCAAGTGAGGGATCAGCTAGAACCTGATCCATTTCTACCTGCTTTTGAAGCTCTTTGCTCTTACATTGCCTCTTCAGTCTGATATATTTTCACTCTTCCCTAGCGTATAATTACCTGCATTTCTGTGCCTCTGTTTTCCTATCTGTAGTACTGGAAGAATACCAGCCCTTAGCTCCTTGGTCTATTAGTGTGGGCACTTAATAAGTATCATTATGACATTCTTTTCTGAAGTTAACACTGCCTTCAGACTCTCTGCACAAGAAAAGCAAAGGTTTGGTTGCACATAAAGGAATGACCAGTTTTAACCTCATCTTTCACTCAGCGACAGGATCATTATATAGAAGGTCCTTTTAATCTGTTTAACATTTTATTTCTAAATCTCTCTTTGAACCTCTCTTGGAAAACCCTTAACATCTTTATGTAAGAACAACAGACTCAAACCACCTGAAATAACAAAAGTGGGGATTTTTAAAGGGAGATCTGTTTGTTCTGGAATACCATGAAAGCAGTCAGCTAATTCAGCAGATTAATAGCTTAAAAGCAGTTCAATTTGACCAGCTCAAAGCCAAAAGAGTCCTCATGGTCAGCATGCAAATGTTAACTAATGGCTGGCCTGACCAGAACATCATAAAGCTGCATGTAACAGAAAAGAATAAAGTGGGGCCAGAGATAATATGTGACTGTTTCGTGTTTGATTGTTTCATCAGTTGCGGTTAGTACTTGATGACCTGCAGTCTGGCTTGGCCTGTTAGTCCCGGCCAACTCCATCTGCCTCTTCTTCAGCTGAGAAATTCTTCCGCTGAGAATTTCAAATGCTTTCCTGAAATTCAGAGGATTGAACAGGGATCCTGTAGAAACAGTCTTGTCAGAACTGGCAGAACTCTACTTCTGCAGGGAATTGAACACCTAGACACTACTCAAAGAGCCCATTATCATACATAGCATCATCAGTACATTAGCGGAGGTGACCAGTGACCCAGATGATCTAAAAATAGTTTATTCGATTCTGGAATGTGTCTTGGTATTTGCATTTCATCTTGGATCTATCTGGAAATTTTTTGAATTAGGATTTGAAACAAAATAATGAGCTCACACCGTTTAACTCAAAGAACCAGGAAACGTATTTTTTATTTCCCTCTGTACCTTGAACTTGCTCTCTCCTCTATCTGCTTTCAGTTCCATCCAGAGGTAAGTTGTCCTAGTCCAGATCAGCAATTTAATTACGCTGAGTCTCTGGGGATTTTTTTGTTTTTGTTTTTTTGTTTTTCAGTCTGCAACCTTTGTAGCACACAGGGAGAGAAATTTGCAATCAACGATGGAAAGGCCTCTTCTAGTTACCTGTTAATATGGCTGTATAGTGCATACAGCAAGAATCAGACAGATATGGGGTGATCTTTACTAGGCTTCTGTCCTTGCTTCCCATCTGTGAAGGCTGGTTCTACTGAGGGTTACCTAAGATGCTGAAACAAGGTACTTGGCCTAGGGCTTTCTACAAGTTTAATTACTCCAATTACATAAGTTAATTGTCTTAACTTACTTACAATTACATAAGTTAATTGTCTTAACTTGAGCTTAAAAGAAGCGCTGCTATGTCAAGTCACATAATCAATTATTGGTATGTTGATGAGACTTAAATAGTCTCCCATAACAGAAAGCACTAAGTCTTTTCTGAAGAAAATACCAATGAACCATGCCCCAATGACAAACTATCTAAGTAGTTACATTGTTGCTGTTGCTGTTGACAAAGAATCTCACATATCCCTGGGTGGTCTTGAACTCTGTAGCAGAGAATGTGCTTCAACCTCTATGACCCTTCTGCCTCTACCTGCAGACTGCTGGTATTTTACTCATTTGCCACTATATTTAGTTTATGAGGATAATGATCAAACTCAGAGCTTGAATCATGGTTGGCAAGCACTCTAGCAATTCAGCTACATCTATATCTCTAAAACATTGTTTTTTAATTTTTATTTCATTTTTGGTGTGTGTGTACACAAAACATGCCTGAATAAGTCAGAGCATAAATTGTGGGAATTGGTTCTCATACTTTGTGGGTCCTCAGAATCAAACTCAGGTTATCAGGCATGTTAATAAGTGCCTTTACTATCTGAACTATCTCAAAGGATTATTTTAAGAAGAATGTCATACGGACAAGAGCTAGGAAACCATTATTCATGTAACAAACAGAAAACTCAATTTTCCTAACAAAAAAGCCCTTGATCATTTGCCAGCAACAGACTCCCTTATATATCCAGAAAACAACAAACTTGCATCAGTTACTTGCAATCAGCAACACCCTATGGTGGTACGTTAGTATGGTGGTTGTTTCATTATTCTGTTATATTTATTAACAGTTTGCATGTAGAACTTCTAGGAATCAACATCTACAACACCTGAATTCAATGCTTTGAAGACCTGTCTGACTCAGGGTTGGCACAAAACCTTTTCATAATATCAGTAAATGATTCAGGAAACTTTTAAAAGATTTATAAATATCAGCAATAATTTGAAGGGTACAACTCAGTACATGTTTTCAACTACAGCTTTAGCTTAGGGGTAATAGCTCTTTGTTATCTAGTATCTGTGTTCTTTGTGGAGACCCATGTGTTGATTGTATCCAATGATCCTCTTTAATGATTTTATCTTGTTTCATCCCATTAATTCTCTGGTTATTGGGTATTTGCCATAAGACTTTTTAAAGAAATGTGTGTATGTGTGAGTGTCTATGTGAGCATATGCTACACATGTGTGCAGGTGCCAGAGGAAGCCATCGGATCCCTTGGAGCTGGAGTTTTGGGTGGTAGTGAGTTATCCTGACAAGGGTGCTGAGAACTAAACTCTGGTCTTCGGGAAGAGCAGAAAACACTTTTAACTCTGGCCATCCTCTGGCCTCAGTTTCTAGGATTTAAGTCTTTATTATTAAAATTACATATTGATGGCATTTATTTGTATACAAAAATTTAACTTTCCAAAGAATAATTTAAATTATTATTCATCAAATGTAATTTCACTACTTATTTTCCCCGACACAGCTTATGCTGTCATTTTAATGTACCTGGATCATTTAAAATAGAGCTGACACCATAGGTAAAAGTGCTGCTGTACAAGCCTAAAGACCTGAGTTCAAATCCCTAACACCCTTATAAAAAGCTAGCCAAGTATGGTGGTTTGAATAAGAATGGCCTACATGGTCTCATGTATTTGCATGTTTCATTCTCAGCTGATAAACTATTTGGGAAGGCTTAGGAGATATGGCCTTGTTGAAATATGGGTGGACTCGGAGGAAGTATGTCATTAGGCATTAGCTTTGAGATATCAAAGCCCAGATTTTTTCTTCCTGCTGCCTACGTAATAGGATGTAAAGCTCTTGGCTACTTCTCTAGCACCATGTCAGCCTTCAGGCTGTCATGCTTCCCACCATGATGATAATGGATTAATCCCCCAAAAGTGTAAGCAAGCCCCTGGACAGCTCCAGGGACTGAGGATGGCAAATATTGGTCCCCCTCTCCCCCCCCCCCGCACTTCCCCTTGCCCCAAGCAAGGGCCTCCCTGCTCTGCAGAGGTGGTTGCGGTTGTCCCAAAAACAGGCTTCCATGTTCGGTGACTGGTGACCAAGAGGGCAGAGGCAACTGCTGTCCTGGCCTCCCAGGTGCTCGGCTGCTGCAGCTGGCAGCCTCCCCAAGCAGAAGTCTCAATGAGACCAAGAGCTGGTTCTTTGAAAAAATCAACAAGATAGACCAACCCTTAGCCAAACTAACTAAAAGGCAGAGAGAAATTATCCAAATCAGAAAATCAGAAACGAAAATGGGGGCATAATGACAGACACTGAGGAAATCCAATTAATCATTAGGTCTTACTTCAAAAGCCTATATGCACAAAATTTGGAAATCTAAATGAAATGGACAATTTTCCTGATAGATCTCACCTACCAAAATTAAATCAAGATCAGATAAATAGATTAAATAGTCCTATAACCCCCAAGGAAATAGAAGCAGTCATCAAAAGTGTCCCAGAAAAAAGCCCAAAGCCAGATGGTTTCTGCACAGAATTCTACCAAACCCTCAAAGAAGAGCTGACTCCAATTCTCTTCAAACTATTCCACAAAATAGTAACAGAAGGAACATTACCAAACCCATTCTGTGACTCCATAGTCACCTTGATACCTAAACCACACAAAGACCCAACAAAAAAAGAGAACTTCAGACTTGTCTCTCTTATGAACACTGATGCAAAAATACTTGCAAACTGAATCCAAGAACACATAAAGGATATCACCCACCATGACCAAACAGACTTCATGCCAGACATGCAGGGGTGGTTCAATATATGGAAATCCATCAATGTAATCCACTATATAAACAAACTGAAGGAGAAAAACCACATGATCATCTCCTTAAGTGCTAAAAAAGCATTTGACAAAATCCAACACCCATTCATGTGTAAAGCCTTGGAGAGATCATAGATACAAGGCATATACCTAAACATAGTAAAGGCAATATAAAGCAAGCCTATAGCCAACATTAAGCTAAACGGAGAGAAACTTAAATCAATACCACTGAAATCAGGGAAAAGGCAAGGCTGTGCATTGTGTCCATATCTCTTCAACATAGTACTTGAAGTCCTAGCTAAGACAACTAAAGGAGATCAAGGGGATACAAATCTGAAAAAAAAAAGAAGTCAAAGTATCACTATATAGAGACGATATGATAGTATACACGAGTGACCCTAAAAATTCAGCCAGAGAATTCCTTCTGCTGATAAACACCTTCAGCAAAATGGCTGGATATAAAATTAATTAAAAAAAAAAGTCAGTAGCCCTCCTGTATACCAAAGACAAAAGGGCTGAGATAGAAATTAGGGAAACAACACTCTTCATAATAGCCACTAATAACATAAAAGTGTGGTTCTAATTAAGCAAGTGAAAGACCTGTTTGAAAAAAAAAAGTCTCTGAATAAAGAAATTGAAGAAGATATCAGAAGATGGAAAGATTTCCCATGCTTATGGATTGGTAGGATTAACAGCGAAAATGGCCATCCTGCCAAAAGTCATCTACAGATTCAGTGCAGTTTCTATCAAAATACCAACACAGTTCTTTATAGACCTTGAAAAAACAATTCATCATTTCATATTGAAAAACAAAAAACCCAGAATCGTTAAAAAAAAATCCTCTACAATAAAAGATCTTCTAGAGGTATCTCCATCCCTGATCTCAAGCTGTACTATAAAGAAATAGTAGTAAAAACTGCATGGTACTGGCATAGAAACAGGCTGGTGGACCAATGGAATTAAATAGAAGACCCAGAAATAAACCCTATAGATACTTGATTTTTTACAAAGAAGCCAAAACCATACAATGGAAAAAAAAAGACAGCGTCTTCAACAAAAGGTGCTGATCTAATTGGATGTCTACATGCAGAAAAATACAAATAGATGCATGATGCATATTTATCACCCTGCACAAAACTAAAGTCCAAGTGGATCAATGACCTCAACATAAAACCAGACACACTAAACCTGTTAGGAGAAAAAGTGGGGAAGAGCCTTGACCTCATTGGCACAGGAGAAAACTTCCTGAATAGAACACCAACAGCACAGGCTCTAAGATCAACAATCAATAAATGGGACCTCATGAAACTGAAAAGCTTCTGAAAAGCAAAGGACACTGTTATCATAACAAAAATGACAGCCTACAGACTGGGAAAAGATCTTCACCAACCCTATTTCTGACAGAGGGCTAATATCCAGAATATATAAAGAACTCAAGAAGTTAAACAGCAACAAATCAAGTAATTCAATTAAAAATGGGGAATAGAGCTAAATAGAGAAGAGGAATATCGAATGGCAGAGAAACCCATAAAGAAATGCTCAATGTTCTTAGTCATCAGGGAAATGCAAATAAAAACAACCCTGAGATTTCACCTTACACCCATCAGAATGGCTAAGATCAAAAACTCAAGTGACAGTACATGCTGGAGAGGATGTGGAGAAAGGGGAACCCTCCTCTATTGCTGGTGGGAATGTAAAGTTATACATCCACTTTGGAAACCTGGAAACCAATCTGGTGCATTCTCAGATGATTAGGAATATGTTACCTCAAGATCCAGCTATACCATTCCTGGGCATATATCCAAAAGATGCTCAAGAATATAACAAGGACATTTGCTCAATTATGTTTGTAGTGGCTTTATTTGTAATAGCCAGAATCTGGAAACAACCTAGATGTCCCTCAATGAAAGAATGGATGCAGAAATTGTGGTACATTTACACAATGGAATATTACTCAGCAATTAAAAACAACAAAATCATGAAATTTGCAGGCAAATGGTGGAAACTAGAAAAAAATCTTCTGAGTAAGGTATCCTAGAAGCAGAAGACACAAATGGTATATATTCACTTATAAGTGGATATTAGAAATATAATGTGGGATAAAATCTGTATACCTAAAGAAGCTAAGCAAGAAGAAGAACTCTGGATAAGATGATCAATCCTCATTCAGAAAGGCAAATGGGATGGACATCAGAAGAGGGAGAAAACAGGGAACAATACAACAGCCTACTTCAGAGAGCCTCTGAAAGACTCTACCCAGCAGGGTATTAGAGCAGATGGAGAGACTCATAGCAGGGAATCTTATGAAAGAAGGAGGAGATAGAAATCCCTGGAGGGGACAGTTCCACAAGAAGAGCAACTAAAACAAAAAATCTGAGGACAGGGGTCTTTTCTGATACTGACACTCCATCTCAGGACCATACATGGAGATAACTTAGAACCCCTGCAGAGATATAGCCCATGGCAGCTCAGTGTCCAAGTGGGTTACCTAGTAAGGAGAACAGAGGCTGTCTCTGACATGAACTCAATGGCTGGCTCTTTGATCACCTTCCTCTGAGACGGGGGAGCAGCCTTACCAGGCCACAGAGGAAGACAATGCAGCCAGTCCTAATGAGACCTGATAGGCTTAGATCAGAGGGAAGTGGAGGAGGACCTCCCTTATCAATGTGGGTGGGGCATGGAAGGAGAAGAGGGAGGAAGGGTAGGATTGGGAGGGGACGAGGGAGGAGGCTACAGCTGGGATACAAAGTGAATAAATTGTAATTAATAAAAAATAATTAATTAATTAAGGGTAAAACCCACCACATAGCATAAAAAGGAAAAGCACATCTTATTTTGGATTTCAAACCATCTAACCTTCTAAAGTGAAAGTGGAAGAAAACAAAAGCAAACCTTACCCATTGCCTAAATTTATCAGAAAATGACTAAAGAGGTGAAAATGAAAAAAAAAATCTAGCACTGAAGTACATCTTTAATAAAAATTATATTCAGATTTTTTTATTAATTACTTCAAATCTAAAAAGTGTAGAAAATTATGAGAGAGAAGTATTTCCAGGCCTGTAAAAAAAACAGAAAAGCTGATGGGGCAGGAGGATACAGTGGGCTGAGCGTGGGGAGGGGGGAAACATCAGATAGTGCTAAGAGCTGCAGCTCAAAGAGCTCTGTAAACACCCCAAAACTGATACTTGCTCAGCACTTTGGCTCCTTTTGAATTCCTCTAACCACTAGTTCTACAATGAACTATCATTCCGTTATAGAAAGGTTGAAATTCTGACGTTATAGCGTGGGTCTCCATTGAGGACATGCAGGGAGAAAGTGGGTTGTTGGTGGTGGGGGCTGGAGTTGGGGGTGAAGGTGGGAGTGTGCACACGTGAAGGTCTGAGGAAAACCTTGGGTGTTGGTCCTCGAAGGTCTCTATGTGCTGGTATAAACACCAGGCTCTGGCCCTGTGAGTTTCCGAGGAATCGCCTCTCTGCCTCCCATCTCTTTGGAGGCAATGAGATGGGATGAGGGATGTCCACCGTCTGTCCCCCTTCACATGGGTCTGGGGACCCTATTTCAGGTTGCACACACTGCAAGTCTGCTACCCACGGGACCAGCTTCTCGGCCCTTGAGGCCGCTCTTACCACGTAAAAGAGAATAGAAACTTAACCTCAGCGTTTTGTCTAAAAACCCCACTACTTTAAGTATTACCAGTTAATTTAAAATGTTTAAAATTGTGTCAGACAATGGAAACATATTCCAAGGTTAAATCAGCCCAAAGACCCCGGCTCCTAAGCTTGGGCATCACTGATAGTTTCCCCTCCCCTACTCCTCAGAAGAGGGGAGCCCCTCTTCCCATATACCCCAGCTCATCAAGTCACATCAAGGCTGAGAGTGTTCTCTTCCTCTGTGGCCTGGAAAGGCAGTCCTCCGGTCAGAGGGGATTGATGAAAAATCTGGCAAGACAGTCCATGTCAGATGCAGACCCGCTTCCCTTAGTAGAGAGCCCACATGAAACCTGAGCTGCCCATCGGCTATATCTTTGTAGGGGGCCTAGGTCCAGTGCTTCAGCCTCAGCAAGCCCATCTGGGCCCTGATTAGTTGGCTCTGTTGTCTTCTTGTGGATCTCCTGTCACCTTCAGGTCCTTTGCTCTTTCTTCCAACTTTTCCACATGACTCCCCATGGCCCCATGCTTGACTGCGAATCTAAGCACCTGTTCTGAGGTGCTGCCGGGCAGAGTCTCTCTGAGTACAGCTCTGATAGGCTTCTATCTGCAAGCTTAGCGACATATCCTTAACAGAGGGGTTGGCACTCCCCCATAGGGTGAGTCTGTGGTTGAGTCCGGCATTGGTTGGGCAGTTGCTAATCTTTGCTCTTTCTGCAGCTATGTTCGTAGCAGCTTTATTTGTAATAGCCAGAATCTGGAAACAACCCAGATGTGCCCCAACCGGAAGAATGGATACAGAAACTGTTGCACATTTACACAATGGAATGTTACTCAGCTATTAAAAACAAAGAAATCATGAAATTTGCAGACAAATGGATGGAACTAGAAAAGATCATCCTGAGTGAGGTAATCCAGACCCAGAAAGACGCTCAGAGTATATACTCACTTATAAGTGGACTTTAGCCAAATAGTACAGGATAAATATACAATGCAAAGACCCACGGAAGATAAGTAAAAAGGAGGATCCAAGGGAGGATGCTTAAATTGCACTCAAAAGGGGGGATAGAATAGGTGGAGGTGGTAGTGGAAAAGAGGTAACAAGGTAAAAGAGGGGATGCAGAGAGTTATGATGGTGGAGATCAGACCTGGAGAGGGGGATGAGCGAGAGGACAGAAGGCCTGTAGAGAAAAGAGATACAGCAAGAGGAGGCATTTCTGACAAGCTGGACACCTAAATCAGGATAGATTCCCGGAGGGCAGAGGTCATAGAGACTGAAAAGGGCAGCCTCTAACTACACAAGTCTCCTAGTTAAAGGGAGGGGAACACCAACTCACGGAAAAAAAAAACTTTGACCCAAAATTTACCTACCTAAAGATGTACAGGGATAAAGATAGGTTTGATGATTGTCAAAAGCCTGAGTTCTCAAAAACAAAACAACAAACAAAAAGAACTAATTACTCAAGTGTACAATATGGCTGCAGGGCTTAATGTATCCCTAGACATCTCTAGCCTGATTCCAGGAGGCTTGGAATCCTCCTCAATGGATGCTATTTCTTGGAGCAGAGTCAGAACAGACAGCAACTACTTCATGAGGCCCCTTGTCTAAGCCTTTCCGGAGTACTCGCCCAGTTCTTGTTTTGTTTCATCTTGTTTTATGAGAC
Source organism: Meriones unguiculatus (assembly GCF_030254825.1). Classification (NCBI taxonomy): domain Eukaryota; kingdom Metazoa; phylum Chordata; class Mammalia; order Rodentia; family Muridae; genus Meriones; species Meriones unguiculatus. The sequence continues at coordinate 31,677,250 of NC_083365.1, forward strand.
AAGTTCCACATAACTCAGGCTGGCCTTGACTCACCATCTTCATACATCCCTGTGCCAGGTATTAAAGTCATGCGTCGCTAAGCCAAGCTACCCCCTGCTTCTCAAAACACTCCTTTCACTAGGCTTTAAGAACCATGCTGCTTGTCCTTTTGCAGAGATTCTGTGTTTTTTTTTTGTTTTTTTTTATTTTATTATTATTATTTTTTATCAGTTACATTTTATTAACTCTGTATCCTAGCCGTGTCCCGATCCCTCATTCCCTCCCAGTCCCTCCCTCCCTCCCTCCCTCATCTCCACCGTGCCCCTTTCCAAGTCCACTGATAGGGGGGACCTCATCTGATCCTGTTTTATCAGGTATCTGTGTTTTTAATTAACTTCTCCTAGTCATTTCTGTTTCCTAAAGGCTGGTCTAATGATAGGTCTTCTCACTTCTGTTCTTTTCTTCATATACTTTCCCTTGGATCTTCAACGACATTTCCTTTTTCTTTTTCTTGTCTATGGTTCCACATGTTTATATAAGGAATTTTTGTTGTTCTTACCTCCCATTCCTTTCCTACTGAAACCCTTCTTCCCAAAGTTTCCCCTCTACTTTTAAGCTTTTCATGTGTGTGATGTAGTGGGTGTCAATAGTTGAAATAGTTATTTATTAGAGCAAGGGCAGCATATCAGTGGCACACCACTAAAGAAAATGAAATCACTACTCCCCCCACGAATACACACGCACACCAACTGCTAGCAGTCCTCAAGGAGAGGTGTGGCCTTGTAGGCTCCTCTTTCACCTATGATGAAATGTTGATGTGCAGATAACTATATAGGATACATTTAATTAAGTTCAAGCTATAGTAGGGCACTGTACTCTACTGTCATTTAAAGCATAATCTTTCTATTTGGGGGGCATCCTCCACAAATTCATTAAGTGTTAAATACACACAGACATATACATACTCACACAGCACTTATTTTTTTATTTTTTAAATTTTTTATTTATTACAATTTATTTACTATGTATCCCAGCTGTAGCCCCATCCTCATTCCCTCTCAATCCTGTCCTCCCTCCCTTCCTCCTTCCCTCCCTCATCTCCTCCCATGCCCCTTCTCCAGTCCACTAATAGTGGAGGTCCTCTTCCCCTTCCATCTGACCCTAGCCTATCAGGTCTCATCAGGACTGTTTCATAGTCTTCCTCTGTGGCCTGGTCAGGCTGCTCCCCCTCAGGGGAGCCAGCCACTGAATTCATGTCAGAGACAGCTTCTGCTCCCCTTATTAGGGAGCCCATTTGGAGACTAAGCTACCACAGGCTACCTCTGTGCAGGGGGTCTAGTTTATCTCCATGAATGGTCCTTGCACACACCACTTTTATAATTGAACAAAATTATTCTTCTATGTCTCCTCCTGTCTAAACCAATGTTGATGTCATAGAATTGAGATTAAAATGGCAGCTAGAGGTGGTTTATAAAGGATATTGTAGTGAATTCTGGAATTTAGTTTGTTTATTTAAAAAAAACAGAAACATTAGAATATGTTTTTCTTTTAATCCCAGGTGTGGGGATATGGATCTACTTTTCAGCAGGTGACTATGATTTGACTCGTGTTCTAGCAGAGGCATGATTTTGCTAGCTTCAGATAGTTTCTGTGATTGTGTGGTGTTTGGAATTCTGGAAGCTTGTTAGAGGCTATATAAATGCTAAGGCCCCAAAGGTGGTTGTGGTTTGTTAGTAGTTGTGCTCAAAATGAGACAAGAAGAAGGAAATCAGTTCCGGGATCTTTATCTCTCTCTTCCCTCTATCCTTCCTTCTTTCCTATCTAGTGATAGGGGGTGAAACCCGGGGAATAAAAGGTGGAAAAAGAAGAACCCACAAAGCAGCAAAGACAAGCTACAGGGAATTGTATTATATAGTTAGGAGTTATAATTGCCCCTGTGCAGGGGTATGACTATAGATCACAATAATGTAATTTTAAAAGTTTTAAAGGATTTTGAATGTTTTCATCACAAAGATAAAATAAATATCTGCTTAGATTTAAACATGATGAAACATATACATGTATCAAAATAGCACATGTGTATAAGTTTTATGTATCAGTTAAAACATTTTAAGTTAAAGTCACTTCCAATGTTAATGTTTTGCTACCTTCTGAATTAAATTCAAAAACTCAAAAACAAGGGAAATTCAAGAAGTTAGTGGGAATAAAAAAATGCCTGAAAATTCACAATTTAAAAGTATAAAACGTCAAAGAATAAAATTCAAAATATTATAAAAAATTAAATGTAGAAAATTTAACAGAACATAGAGAGCCATTAAGACAGGCAATTACAATAGAACATAACAAGATTAAAGAGAAAAACATACAAGATTCTTGAGAAGGAAGAGTCCAAACCAGCAAATTGAGGAACCTGAAAAGGCTACCTAGCACTGGCATGCTAAAAATCACTCTACAGCCCTCCCTCAAGGATCTGTATTAGGCTGGTGAATGCTGTGGTTAGGCGAAGGGGAAAACAGGTTGAGAGCCTTGAATAAGTTGGAAGCAAAGGAGTGTGACATAGTTAGATTTGTCTCTAAGTCACCAAGCTGCCGGAGAGAAGATAAATATTAGGGTTAGGATAAGATTAGATACACAGTAACCAAACAGGAAGCTGGTGTGAGACTCTAAGTGAGAAAGGGCTGGTGTGACAGGGTGTGATAGTCGGAGGCAGAAGTGAGATTGGAAAAATAGTTGGTAGTTTTCTAATGTATCTATGCACTGGAACCATTTGAGAAGCTTCCAAAGAGCCTTGTGCTTTCACTGATCTGAGGGGTGGAGTCTGGCTTCTGGAATTTTCCCTAGAATGGTGCTAGTGTGCTGGTAAGTGGAGGGAGTCACTGACTTAGGGTATTAAGTCAGTAGAAATATGTTATTAGCTAGATTAAAGTGAGAAAGTGAATTAACGCACCAAGGATGTATAAATTGCAGCTTGCCAGAAAGGAAGAGGCAAAACTGGGCCATTGACTAAGTTATCAGGACCTTTGTATGGTGATGGCCTATAGTATACACAGTACAAGTCTGTTGAATGAACAAGAGGAGATGAAGGGTGCATTTTGCCAGGAGAAGACAACTGTTTTAGTCTTATCCACACTGAACTTGGAGGTATGAGCTTCTTTCATAGATCTTAGGTTGATTTCTTTCTGAACATAACTCCTCTACCCTAGCTTGGCACTTGTTCCCTGACCAGAACACAGCTCCCACTAGTTCCATGCTGCAAAACAATGTCAGATTAATTCTAAAATATAACTTTCATCTATTTAGTCACTGTTTGACTTAAAAGTCACATTTAACACAACATGCAGCTTAGGCTGACCCTTAAGAAAAAAAGAAAGAAAAATAAAAGAAGACATTCCTGCAAAGCATGTCATCCAAAACAGATGAGTCTCCAGTGCTGTCCTGATCCTGGCCCACTCACACCAGAAGCTGGGCATAGCCCATAAGATGATCAGGCATCTCTGCTCTTAAATCCTGGTCATCCATCCCTGAAAGAAATGATGTCCTTTATTGTCCTTAGTGGATATAAATAGTGAGCAATGTCTGCATCCCAATCTAAAAGTGAACCACACAGAAGAGCAGAATCTAAACAGTAAAAAGAGGACAGCTAAATTGGTGAGCATTTTCTCTGCTTTATTGACTGAGAGCTAAGATTTACCTTCTGTGGTGGTTTGAGTAGGAATGAGCCCCATAGGCTCATATATATGAATGCTTAGTCATTGGGGAGTAGCACTACTTGAAAGGGATCAGGAGGTGTGGCCTTGTTGGGGAAACTATGTCATTGGGGATGAGCTTTTAGGTTTTAAAAGCCCAAGCCAGACCCAGTCTCTCTTTTCTCTCACTCCCCACCAGTCCATCTTCTGCCTTTGAATCCAGATGTAGATAGAACTCTCAGCTGCTTCTCCAGAACCATGGCTGCCATACTTGATACAATGTTCCCACATGCATAATAATGGACTAAGCCTCTGAAACTATCAGCAAGCCCCCAATTAGATGTTTTCTCTTATAAGACTTGCCATGTTCATGGTGTCACTTCACAGCAATTGAACAATGTCTACCTGTGTTGTCATTTTTGTCTCAACCTAGTACCGTTAGATGCGTAAGGGAGAGAGCTTTCTTTTACCCAAGTTCATACACAGGTCCATGAGTATGAGAAAAGAAGCTGAAAAAGGCATGGAGACCAGAGGTTCTTAGGGAAGAAGATGGAATGTTCTTTGACTGCTCCTGAACTTAAGGCAGTGCTTTCTCCTGGTGTACTATTTCTCCTCAATTTTAAGAGGAAATTCATGACACCACTGCCTGCTCAGAAAGCTTTTCTCAGGCAGACTGCCACTACCAATAGCAGTAAGTAAACATTCTCTGTAAAGTAACTTCACGGGTTTTCTTTTCTTAAGCTAACACAGGAACTGCCTTTAAGATATTAATAGTATAGTAAGCACACAATATCAGCTCTCTCTTTTGAATTAAGAAAAAGTTAGCTCATCGTCACAAAATGTGACTTATTGGTATACCTGCTCTGTACTGTTGTTTACCTGGGCCCCATGTATAACAAACAAGTTCATGAAAGTGCAGGCTTTGAACTGCCAACATGGAACTAGCAATTTTTTTAGATAAAAATAATAGCTCCATCTGTATCACTTCAGACTTTTGGAGCCATGATGGTATGTTTTTGCCATCAAAATTCAAAGTGTATTTTTCCCTTGGAAGTCCAAGTTTTCTTTGCAAATTATTAAGAATTTGGAAACTTCGGTAACTTTAAAGAAGTGTGCCATTGGATTCAAGTTTCCTGAAAGACCCTCATTTAAATGCTGGCCTACCACCTATCACTGGTCTTTGAAAGGCTGTATGTGGAGCCACCAGCATTCTAAACCCACTCCTGGAACCCCCAGTCTTCAAAACAATCACATGCTAAGTTCTGTTTATTTGGAGGCCTTCGACCTGCATTTTACCTTAATCACTTCTTCCTGAGTGCTGATCTTGATCCTTAGCAAAGACTAACTACTTCCATATATGGCCTCATAGCTTGAGCTTCAGGTAAATGCCACTTTAAATCTCATGCCAGCCAGCATGAAAGCTTTAACAAGTCTCAGCTTAGGTCAGGATTTTTACCCTAGAGTCTAGCCAGCACTTGGAATGTGGGGCTAGCAGGCTTCACTGACTGCACCCAAGCCCTGAGCAGCAAGTACTGGATGCTAGAGACTCTCCTGCTCATAACCTCCTCATGGTGGGAGCCCTTGTCTTCTGTCCTCGCACCACTTTTGTTGCTCCTTCAGTGGCTTTCTTTCCTAGCATTCCACTCTAGTTCATTTTCTTGCTAGCAACATGCTAGGTACTTCATAAACAGGAGTTACATGAATAAACAAAAGAATTTAAGAGTTCAAGCTGATGGATCCAGGTTTGATTCCTCCCCAGAATCCACATACTCAAAAAGGAGGAGTGACCTCCACAAGTTGTCCTCTGATCTCTACACTCAAAGTGGAGCTTGTGTATATGCATATAAGCATGGATGCATGTGCGCACACACACACACACATACACACATACACACACACACTAAAAATGAAAATAAATTAAGCCTAAAGAAACCCCAAACATCTCAGAATGCAGATAACTCTACTCCTATCCCAGGCACTGAAAAGAGCATAGCTTATGCACCAGCTATAAAACCAAGTAAAGTGACAATTTCTGTAACTAGGTATGATATACAAGAAGCACCTTTCTAGGCCAGCCAGGTTAAATATCAGCAAACGAATACCCTTAGGAGGAGAGGCTTTCAAGGGTTTGAAAGTCCCCAGTATAACCTGAAGTTCACCCTCAAAAAACCCTTTCCATGCCTAAACACTTCTATCCAGCTCTTTCATTAGTACATATGGGTAAAGTTTTACATTGGGATTAACAAACATTTGAGGGAAATCTCCAAAAACAAAAATAAGAGTGATGAAAGGAAAAAGGGGGTTCCAGAGGAAACAAGACAATTATAGAAATAAAAAAGTAATGTTAGCTAATGTCTTAGAGAAGTTATTACATCCACAAAGCAAGCAGAAGTTATATCATAAAAGAGAAACAGAAGAATGCCTGGAATTGAAAACAAGGAACCATCAAAATTACTCAAGAATTAGAACAACAAAGAAGTCTTACAGAAAGATGTCTCCCTAAACACACCAGGGTAGAGGATGCAGGCAAGGAGAGGGTTGGATTTTCTTCAACTTTATTAAATGATTGTTTTTAGGATCTTTGCTGGCTACTTAATGTCAGCCCCTTCTTTCTATCTAAAATTCCTCCTGGGTAACCTGATCAAATTTCTTGTTGATATGTGCATTGAAAATTTAACAATATCTATGACAGGTTTCTTAAAGACCTCACTAATTCCCAAATCCATTCCCACTTTTTACAATGGAGCTGCTGCCTCCTTAATTCAAACATTATCACATGATATACAGTATCTGGTGGATACTGCAAAAATCTCTTAAATGTGTTTTCCTGAGTCTGTGCTTTGTCCCACTACAGGCCAACTTCCTCACAGGAGCCAGAGTGATCACAAAGTATAAACAAGACCTTGCCAACATCCTGCATAAAATCTTCCAGATTTCCCATTACAATTAGCATATAATTTTCTGATTCAGTGACTAATAGCTAAATAACTTCTTGAAAAGTATTATGATTTACACTACAGAGTTAGAGCTAAGAGATAAGCTAGTCTGTGAAATAGGTTTATAAATGTCCCTAAAAATGCCTAGAAATATAGGTGTATGTGTGTGCAAGCAAATGCCTATGTGTAATCATAAGAACATTGCTGTATGAAAGAAGGGGGAGATAGAAAGACCTGGAGGGGACAGGAGCTCCACAAGCAGAGCAACAGAACCAAGAAATCTGGGCTCAGGGGTCTTTTCTGAGACTGATACTCCAACCAAGGACCATACATGGAGATAACCTAGAACCCCAGCACAGATGTAGCCCATAGCAGCTCAGTATTCAAGGGGAACAGGGGCTGTCTCTGACATGAACTCAGTGGCTGGCTCTTTGATCACCTTCCCCTAAGGGCAGAGCAGCCTTACCAGGCCACAGAGGAAGACAATGAAGCCACTCCTGATGAGACCTGATAGGCTAGGGTCAGATGGAAAGGGAGGAGAATCTCACCTATCAGTGGACTTGGAGAGGGGCAGGGAGGAGATGAGGGAGAAAGAGTGGGTTTGGGTGGAATGAGGGAAGGGGAGGCTAAAGCTGGGATACAAAGTGAATAAACTGTAATTAGTATAAAAAATAAATAATAACAATAAAGAACATTGCCACCTTGCAAAATTATTCATCTTCCATCTTCTCTATAAAAGTAAGTTTGTTCAAACAGAGCAAACTCTCTAAAACTTTTGACACAATAAAACTGATTCTAAACTAATCTGTCCCTAGATTTGGTGTGACATGAATTTCCCTCAATGGTGTTACTGGTCTTGCTTTACCAACTACTACTGTAAATCACCAGAAACTTGATATTCCTAATCAAGCAAAATCAAAATATATTGCAAATAGAAATTATACTTAAATAAATTTTCATTTCTTCCTTTTTTTTTTTTTTTTATATTTTTGTTTTTCCAAGAAAGGGTTTCTCTGTGTAACAAGAGCCCTGGCTATCCTTGAGCCCAGAGAGATCCACCTGCCTCTGCCTCCCAAATGCTTAAATTTTCATTTATTGATTGTCACCAAAAAACAAAACAACAGAAAAAAGATTTATATAAAAAAAAAACAAAACAAAACAAAAAGGGAGATTTTAAAACACCAGAGAGTTACAAGTTTTATTTGACATTTAAGGTGGCCAGTAGTAATCTAATCATAACCCTAACTTCAAAGTCAGTAATCCAATTATAATAGCATATAAAAAGGATTTTATGAAGTGTGACAAAATATCAGTATCTTAACATTATAAAAACATCAGCCTGAAAACTACAGCAAAAAACAATATTTTAAATTTTCTTTTAAAAACTCCAGCCCTTACTTCTGTGTTGCAGAGTAGTCTTTCAGTTATTATTTTTATTTTTTTAATTATTCTTAGTATCTCCACAGAGAACCAATGAGACGATGTCTGGTAAAGATGTCTGTTCCGCAACCCCGACAGCCTGAGTTCAATCCACACAGCAGAAGTAGAGATCTGACCTGCTCCAGGTTGACCCATGATCTCCACACGCATGTTGTAGTATATGCATATGCACACACGTAAAATAAATAAATGCAAACAAGAGAAGCTTAAAAACATCTTCATGGAAAGCTGCACTAAAACATTAACAAACACTGCAAACACTGGAGCTTATTATGCTTAGTTTCTACCCCATGTGATTAACGTAAGCTTTAGAAGTGCCTGTTTGAACAAATGAATCTTATAAGTATGTAACACAAGCAAAAACACAGTACAAAAGGACACAAGAAAAACTATTGGTTTATTGATACTATAGTTAGTTTTAATAAAAACTAGAATACAATCACTAGACCAACCTCAACGGTTTATAAAAATCAAAATGTAAAAACTATCTTTAAGTATTCCATCTAAAAATTTAAACTTTTGGTAGCCATCAATTATCACACGAAATGCTGACTTAATGATGAAGAAGTGTAGAGAAAACTACTCTGCGTTTAAACTTGAGCAGCTCCAGGTGGAAAGGTCTGCTGTGCACAGGCTCTATCTCTGGACTCGGCACAGAGTTCCAAGGCAAAGGTTGTTCTTGGCTCTACGAGCGGTCAGGGACGACGATGTGCGCGGTTGACTCGGCACTGACTTACTCTTCTTTCCTGACCCACTCTTTGCTTCTTTCGGCCTGGGCATATGAATTGGCTTCCATGGAATTGGGTTATAGAAAGTTGGTTCTGGGTAGGAATTTCCGTTGTAAAAATCTATAATTATTAGGAAAATCAGAATGAACAACAACCAAAAAAATTCTTAGATAAAAGAAGTCACTTATTTTTAGTTCCTAGAAAAATACTAAAATGGGAACAGGACAAAATATCGTTGATAAATCGGATAGACTAACGTAAAACTTGAAGCCTAAATATTTTTAAAAGAAATACACTGTTCTAAGATAATAATCACTGTATCAAATATTAAATAATAAAAAGTAATTCACAGAATTTGAATAATACTGTGAAAACTTACAGTTTTACTATGCAACTTTTATAACTCTTAAAATCTTTTTGTTCTTAACTCAATCTTGGAAATGGCCAATTTTGTGGTAGTTTCCCTTGTCGGATGCTAAAGTTTATTATTTTTTAAATCACTTTATTTTGTATAAATATCTACAATAATTCAAAATTCCTGTTTAGAATCACCGAACTTCTGCATTACTGTCAAATCAGTAAGAATGCACAACGCCACATTGATTCTGACTACTAATTAGCATTGTACCACTGCACACAAATTGTTTACAGACTGGTGACATCTGAAAATCCATAATGGGAAACAGGAAGAACAACTTATGAATTGGCTTTGAGTCCTCTGCTCAGTGCAGAGGACAGAAATTCCTGTACTGTGCAATTTGTAACAATGATATGAACATAAAGGATGGAGACAAGGGAAGCACAACATTTGTTGAAAAACAGGCTGCTTGTGAAAATTATGTTCATCCAAATTCAAATCTGTGATTTTGGTAATCAGCTTTTAATCAATATCTCTGTTTCTCATTTTACAGTCTTGTCGTTAGGTTAAAATAATTGCCTATCAAACAGGTGGGAGTCTATTTTAGAGGGTCATCTGAAAGGATTCACCCAACAGGGGATCAAAGCAGATGCTGAGACTCAGGGCCAAACTTTTGGCAGGGAGTCTTATGGAGGAAGAGAGGGGTGGAATTAGAGGGACATGAAGGAGACAGGATAAAGGCACAAGGAGACCAACAAAACTAAAAGATCTGAGCCTAGGGGGTCCTGCAGAGACTGATGAACCAATGGCGGACCATGCTGGAAGAGGACCTAGACCCCTGCTCAGAAGTGGCCAATTGGCAGCTCAGTCTCCATGTGGATCTCTGAGTGAGGGGATCAGGGGCTGCCTCTATCATGAACTCAGTTGACTGCTGTCTGATCACTCACCCACCCCTGATGATGCAGCCTTGCCAGGCCACAAAGGAAGAGGATCCAAGCAGTCAAGCAGTCCTGATGAGACTTAACAAGCTATAGGCAGATGGCAATAGTGGAGAACTCCCCCTTTCAGTGGACTAGGGAAAAGGGATAGAGGGGAAGAGGAAGGGAGGGAGGGTGGGACTGGGTGAGTTGAGGGAGGAGGCTTCAATCGGGATATATAATGAATAAATTGTGAATAAAAAAAATAAAAATTAAAAAAGGAAAAATAATTGCCTATCATTAGTTTTCCAAACAAAAAAGTTTAAAAAATTTTTTTTTCTAAAGGAGTATGTCTGCTGGTGCTCAGTATCAATAACAGATGATTCTGTGACATACAAGAGAGGCCTAATCCTGACAGCAGGAATGTGTCTTTCAGACACTCCCAGTCCACTTTGACTGCACAGATATGTCAACACACACTTCACCAAGATGGTCAAAACAAAGTCTGGAGTATGTTCCAGTGTGTGAACAAAACAGAATGGGAGTATTTTAATAATAAATCACTTAAAAAAGTGAAGGCAGCTGTCAGCAAGGTATGAGTTTCCAACATGAAGCACAAAGAAAAACATGCACTGCCATTTATAATCCGACCAAGCCTAAAGGCAAACTGGGTACGTTTGTTTGGTCATGTGCTGTCTAGTATTCTATTCTTCCAAAAGAATGCACTGGGCCCTGGAAACTGCCCGATAGACTGGTAGAAAGAGGAAAAGCAAAATGACCCTGTAAACATATGTCAATTTAAGTCTGATGGTTCAATAAATAACCAAATTATTTTGGAATCCTGGGCCTTGAGTTCAGTCAGGCATATGCTAAAGTTATGCTCTACCACTGAGCAGACCACGAGCATTTTTGTTCACTAACATTAAAAATCATTGCTTTAAACTGTACATTTGCAAACTCTAACAATAGGTGCTAGAAAAACTGGGTTTCTATAAGCAAAAGAATACAATTAGACCCATATTTCTCACCTTGAACAAAAATAAGTCCAAACTGGACAAGAAGCCTTAATGTAAAACCTGACACTTTCAAAGTGCTAGAAAAAAATGGGTACAACAGTTCAGGATAAAGGCACAGGCAAGGACTTTCTGAAAAATGACACAATAGTACAGGAAACAATTCCAGAAAGCAACAAGTGAAATGACATGAAATTATAAAGCACAGGTCACAATTACCACGGTGAATAAAATAGCAAGCAGGATGTGGAAGAGTCTATGCCAAATGCACACTTTTACATAGAAAATTCAGTCTTAATATAAACACAACTGCAAAAATGAAACACCCAAAGAGCAAACCATCCACTCAATAAAGAGGCTGATGAACTGAACAAGTATTTCTCAAAAATAAGTACAAATAACCAACAGGGATTTGACAAAGTTTGGTGGTGTGCACCTTAATCACTTTAATTACTTAAAGCACTTGGGAAGCAGAGAAGGGTCACTGCTGTGAGTTCCAGGCCCACAAGGAGACTTTGTCGCAAAATAACCTTTTTTTTTTTTTTTTTTAAGTTTTCAGCCTCCTTAGTGTTGAAACAATTAGAATCACTTGGAGATCTTACTCTAGTCAGAATGGCTGTCATCAAGAAAGCAAACACTGGCAAGGGTGTGGGGAAAGCAGAGCCCTCTGATGATGGCAATGTAACCTGCTACAGCCACTTCAGAAAGCAGTCAGGTTTCTCACAAACAAGACAAAACAAAACAAATTACAACTTGAAGCAAAACTGCTGTACGACTCCGGCCTTGAGTATAACACAAAGGATTTAAGATCAACGTTCCGTAGAGATACTCACACTTTCATGTTTATTGTTGCCTGAATCAGCCTAGATGTCCATCAAAAGACAAATGATAAAGAAGATGTGTTTTATATAGACAGTGGAAATTTTATTCTAACAGAAAGAAAAATGAAATCATGACATTTTGAGGAAAATGGATGAAACTAGGAATCATGGTAAGTGAAAAATCTACTCTAAGAAAGGCAAATGCCTCATGTAAACCCTCATATGTAAAGCCTTGATGTAAAATTGAGTAGATGTGCATGCTCCATACACATCGTGAAGGCGGATCGTGAAAGGGAAGCGAGATCTAAAGGGGTGCGAGAAAGATAAGACAGTGGAACATCCATGACACTAAAGAAGGGAGAGGGAAACAGGAACAAGGTGGGAAGGAGACCAGTGTGAACATGGTATCATGACTCCTGTGAGAGTACCAGTATGGCAGCTCAGGCCTATGAGTCCTGTATTCAGGAAGCTAACGCAGGAGGGTCCTGAATTCAAGGACATCTACAAAGGGCGTCTTAAAGATAAATAAATAAAATAAAACGTAAGTGTGCAGTTTTTCAACTACTGCCTATTTATATAAGAAATGTACTAAGAACAATACATTTAGAGCATTTCCTCAGCAACGTATAGTTACAATCTTCTAGAAAACAATAATTCCAAAGAAAAATTACTTCTACACATTTCTATTTCTATCAAGGAAAACTGTATATATAGCAATTATTTCTGCAAGCCATACTTATGTAAGCCACACGACATAAAAACCAACCTGTAAGCTTTCCACTGGCGTAACCATAGCTCTTTGCAGCTGGACGAGGTTTATTTTTTGCATTTTCCAACCATTCCTTAAACTTTTTTTCTGCTATTTCCTTTTTCTCCTGTAATTCTGCTTGCCGTTGCTGTTCTTTTTCCTTAAAATGACAAGACCAAAGAATTCCCTGGGGTATTCTGTAACTAAATATTCCAGTCAAGTCTTACTGTTTGTTTGTCTTCCCCCAGTTGCTTTCTGCCCTAGTGACACACTGGCTATAAAACTGAACTATGTTTCTATAACCAAAAAGCAAAACTAAACATGATCAAAGATGTGGCATTAAAGTGTCTACCACTGAACAACAATTAAGATATCAAATCCACAAGACAAAACAAAAAATGCAAGTTTGTCTTGGAAGGACAACTTACAAGCAGTAAAATATCTACAAAATGCCATTAAAATGGTTAAAAACAGTAACAAGAATTTTGAAGCTGATAAATATCCACAAGCTTATTATAATTTTCAAGGAATACCATAAATGCGGTCATTATGAAGCTTAAACACAACATAAGAGAATAGTTTGTGTATTTTATCCTTAAACAGTGTTGCTGACTAATTACATTTTTGTTTCTAAAACACACATATAAACACCAAAGTATGTATTCTGACTGGTCACTTCAATTAAAAATACCTTTTCTTTTTTCTTCTTCTCACATTCTTCAGCTTTTTTTTTCTTCAACCACTCTTTGTATTTTTCTTTTGCTTTTTCTTGCAAATGTTCTTTTGCCAGTTTCTTTGCTGCTTTTTCTTCCATTTCTTTATTAATTTTCTGTTCCCTCTCTTTCCTTTCCTTCAATAAAAATGAAGAAATTTTAATGGAAGTATCAGTAATATCTGTAATTAGCTTTATAGCAGGAAGGCTAGTCAGAGGTATGGACAGTGAATGGTAGGTACTCAAGAAAGACTCACTGCATTACTGCATAAACACTATCATCTACTGATCAACCTGACTGAATGAAATGTTTTTTCCTTGCACTCTAAATATGAAGCACATATGTACACATTCCAAGTCTATCCAGGCAAATACTTGGATAAATCACCACTATCAGTGAGTTCTAGAGGACAAATTCACAATGCTATTAGAACAGAAACAGGTCAATGTTTGGCTACGCAATTCCTACACAGATTCAAAGTTAAAAACCAGTTCACAACTGTTATCCCAACATTTAGGAGGCATGGGTAGGAGGATTAATATGAATTTAATGCAGTCTGCACTACAAAGTAAATTCTAGGCCAATCTGGGCTACAGAGTGAAAAAGAGAAAGTAGGGGAAAGGAAGGGAGAAGAGGTTGGCAAAAAAGAGGTCTTTTTATGGCAAAAAGACATAAAAATGAAATCTGGTTTACAAATCTCCTACAATTGTTTTACGAAAAACACTAAAGGATATAGACACAGGCAAGGACTTTCTGAAAATGTATACACTAGCACAGGAAACAAATCAACAAACAGGATTACATGAAATTAAGAGGTATCCCACACAGCATTGAAAACAATCACCAGAGTGAAGAGACAGCTTGCAGAAAGAGTGGTACATAAATTGGTACAGCCACTATGGAAATCAGTGTGGAGGCCTCTCAAACTAAAAACACAACTCCAACTGCTATGTATATACCTCAAAGACTAAGTTAAAATATTTAGAGATACTTGTGCATTCATGTTTGTTGCTTCACTATTCACAATAGCTGGAAAATGACAGTAGCTTACATGTCCATCAAAAGGTGAATAAAGAAAATGTGGCTCATATACACAGTGGAATTTTATCCCAGCATAAAGAAATGAAATACAAGATTTTCAGGAAGATGGAATTGGAAATCACAAGCTAGATTCAAAAAGGCATTTATCAAATGCAACTCTTATAAGAGGAACCTAGCTATAAAATCAAGTGAGTGTGTGTGTGTGTGTGTGTGTGTGTGTGTGTATGTGTGTCTGTATGATGAAATTAGAAAGGGGATCATGAGACAGGAGTGGAGGAGGAAATCTTAAGGAGGGAGGAAAAGAAAGGGCACTGAATTACAAGTGACATAAAACAGAAGTGGTTAATATGAAGAAAGCAAACCAGCCAGAGGGCAGTGTAGGAGTGCAGGGAGGACAATTAGGCGACAGAGACCAATTAGAACAACATGCATTGACTCATACATAGGAAAACACCACCATGAGACCCATTATTTTGTATGCTAGCTTTAAAATTAAAATAAAAACATAAACCGTTAAAACTAGGGCCTGGAGACATGGCTTAGTACTTAGGCACATGAGCTGTTCCTCTACAGAGCTGAGGTGCAATTTCCAGAGCCCACATGGCAGCTCAGAACTGTCTGTAACGCCAGTTCTAGGAGAGCCAACTCTCTGCTAGCCTTTGCAGGTACCATGCCTGCATGTGGCGTACAGACATAGAGACAGAATACTTATACACATAAATAAAATATTTTTTTAAAAAAATTAAAGAAAAATTAAATGCAAGTAATATTTTCAGCACATACACAGCTGCCAAGGGACTTGGGCCTGGATGTAAAGTTCTAGGGCTGGACGTCTCTCTCTGAGCCCTTGCCAGGTTTGTGTGGGTTAAGTCACCAGCACTAGCTCAGTGACAGCTATGGCAGCAAGCATGTGTAGAGTAGTGGCTGCTCAGAAAAGGGAGAGAACTGCTTGGGTGCAGG
This sequence comes from Meriones unguiculatus, assembly GCF_030254825.1. Taxonomy (NCBI): domain Eukaryota; kingdom Metazoa; phylum Chordata; class Mammalia; order Rodentia; family Muridae; genus Meriones; species Meriones unguiculatus. The sequence goes on from NC_083365.1 coordinate 31,692,591, forward strand.
AGTTCAAAGACCGCATTGGCAAAATGGCCACCGCATCCCGAAAAGATATGTAATCCTGCTTTTTATATCATTAGAGAGGGTGAGCGCTGGTCATTAAATGCAGACCTTTATGCATGCTAAATATAAGCTATGTCACTGAGCCAAATTTTTGGCATGAATAACAACTTAACACCTTCCAAAAATAGGCAAAAGATACACAAAAGTCAACTACAAAAGAGATTAAAAAAATGTCAAAATGTGTTATTGACCCAATTTGTCCCACTCCATTTCTGTGCTGCTGTTGTAATTCCCAGCATGATGACATTTAAGGTAACTCAATTAAAATGAAGTCATAATGATAGAATCTGAATCCTAGAGTACTGGTGTCCTTATAGAAAAGAAAATAATATTGGGGTGTCTGTACAGATATAAAGCCATGTAAGGAACAAAAACAGACCTGTTTTTTTTTTTTCTGCAAACCATGGAGACACATAATGAACAGTTCAAACCTGATCATCCTTTCCTCTTGATTTTTAAGCTCCCAGACCTAAGAAAATTAATGTCCTTTCGTCCCCCCCCAAAAAAAAATCAACAAAAAACATCTAGGTAGACTAATAAGATAAGTCCCCCTATTAGACTACAAAAATAATAAAAGATGCTAAACATCATTACATTTCAGAGTGGCAAAATCAAAACAGCAATGGCAAACCATTGCACACTAACTAGAGAAGCACTTAAAATAAAAATGATTGATAAGATAAAATTGGACAGAGGCATAGACCAATTAGAGTTTTCCTATGTTAATAATGGGAACATGAAATGACATATTTAGTGATTAGAATAGTTTAGTGATTTCCATAAAGTTAAAACAGTCTCCATGCAGCCCAGCAACTGAGTTCTAAAGCATTTGCCTAAAACAAATGAAAACAAACATCCATTTGTGTGAGAGTATAAACTGAAAACAACCCGATTTCCTATTAGGTAGTGCATGAATAAGCAATCTGTGCTATTCCACAGGACAGTAGAACAATAAAAATTAGAGGAAATAAAAAAATATATAAATACTAGTTAAAAAAAAGAGAAAATCAACTCAAAGGAATGTACATCCTATCATCTTATTTAAATAAATTCTAGAAAAGGCAAAGCAAATTCCCAGAACAGGATTACTACCTTACCTTGTTGCTGAGGCCAGCTTAGGGTAAGGAGCAGGGTGCTGAGTGTAACTGGACATGGGGAACTTTCTGGAATGATGGCAATGCTCTATCATCTGATTACAGTGCTGGTTGCATTGGTATAGAAGCTTATCAAGCTTCACGAAATTTCAATTGATATCTTATATGTAAGTTATAGCCAAATGAAACAAAACAGCTAGACTGTGGGGGAGAGGGAGTGATAGTAGTCAGAATTAGATATAATCAAGTACATTACAGGCATGCAGGAAAATGACACAATGAAGACAGAACTCTGAATAAAACAGGCTAAGAAACAGTTTGCATACATACAAATTTTAAATTAGAAAGGCTGTCACCAGGACCTAGAAAGAGAATAGAATGCCTGTGGACAGCAGAGGAACAAAACAGGCACTTTTCTACCAAGATGGAAGTGGCTTCAGAGTTTTCTAGCGCACTTTTTCTACACAGCGAGGCACACAATACATCTTCTCTTACAGGAGAAGACAAGGACAACTTAAACCTTTCTGGTTGTGTACCGTGCTTCCTCTAACAGTGCCTGCCCACTCAGAGAGGCTGAGCAAACACCAGCTGAGAGCGCGAAGGACACCCTGATAACAGCACCATCAGACACAAACCCCGCTGACCTGCCGCTGGAATTCACACAAAATAACACTTGCATTTGAGAGTTAAAGAGCATTTTATTTTTAAGTAACTTTAAAGCACTGAAAAATAAAGGCCGTTCTTACAAAATAGGTGTTATCACTAAAAACCGAGTCCAGAAAAAAAAAAAAACAGTATGAAACTGTTATTTGTATGAAACACAAATATAAAAATTCCAGATGAGATATGGCCCTTATTTAAAAGGGTTTAACAATTTAGAGTAATAAGGAATCAACTTTGTTAATGGATAGATAAGTTCCTTTTGTCTGATTTTCTGATAGAGTACAGTGAAAATGAGAGAGGCGGCAGCGGGCTGTGGCTAAACCAGCCTGAAGCTGAGGCAAGCGGAGGACCACACACCTCGAAATGTAAACAGAGAAGCAAATCCAAGATGCCAGACTGGAAAAGAAGCAGGAGGGCTTCTCTCCAAACAGAAGTAAGTGCAGGAAGGGCCGGGAAAGGAAAATCGCTAGTTTTAAAAGACGGAAAAGAGCAATCAATTATTCCTTAACAGGCATAAAAGTGCTGTAGAATTCTGGGTAAAGTCAATTTTTAACCAATTCCCAATTCTGCAATAGTGATTTATAATCAGGGCAAACAACTTCTTCTGTCTGCCCACCCAACAACAACAACAAAAAAAAAAAAAAAAAGAAAGAAAGAAAATTTTATTCTAATAATTGTATTAGATCATCCATCAGCAATTAAAACAGCAAACATATCACCAATCTATCACTATTATCTTCCTTTCTGAGACAAATAACAATGAATGATTGGCATGGCAATATTAGCTTAATGCAGTTGACTCTAAAAGAGGCTTTCAACTGAGAAAACAGCATTCTCCATACAAAGAACTATTATGATTTATAACTTTAAACTTTCAAAAGGTATCAGCCAAAGTCTTGTTATGGTCACATACTTATTTTGATCTTGGCATTTATTCACAAAAAATAGTTTCTTGTTTAATTGCAGGTGAAGCAAGCAAACAAAATCCACAATTTCTGAAGGAAAAAAGAAATTTGCAGCTATACATAGCTAACCAATTTTCTTCTTGTAATCATATCTACCTGCAAATATTGGTCTTCTTTGTAATGTAACTGGGCATTAAACTTAACAGTAAGAACAAAACTATAATTAGACACTCTAAAATTTTCTCCTTCAATTTAAATATTTGTCACAATTCATAAAAGTAGATTTAAACAATGAAGCAAGACCATTCCAAACATAAAACTAGAGTAAAGAAAAATTCATAATGACATTTCTTCATTTAGTCCTCCCCCTCTCTGTTTTTCTCTTCTCCTTCCCTCTCCCTTTCCACCTTACATTGGCTTGCTTGCTTGTCAGCTTGTTTTTTGGAGCACTAACTAGGCCTGTTTACGTAGCAAGCATTCTTTTATTGAAATACAGCCCCAGTTCCAGTACTTTAAATATTTCTTATATATGATTCAACACAAGAATGAATGAAAACTGAAACAGAGGCTAAGAGTATACATCTCAGTGTTTCAGTGTTAGCTTAACACAAAGCCCTGGGCTCAGTTCTTAGGGCCTAACTTTTTATTTTAAAAATAGTAATAACATGCCGTTTGCCTTTCTGAATGAGGATTAAGCATCTTCCTAGGGTCCTCCTTGCTTAGCTTCTTTAGGTGTACAGATTTTAGTATGTTTATCCTATATTATATGTCTAATATCCATTTATAAGTGAGTCTATACCATGTGTGTCTTTCTGCTTCTGGGATACCTCACTCAGGATGCTCTTTTCTAGTTCCCACCATTTGCCTGTAAATTTCATGATTCCCTTGTTTTTAATTGCTGAGATATTCCATTGTGTAAATGTACCACAATTTCTGTATCCATTCCTCAACTGAGGGACATCTGGGTTGATTCTGGCTATTATGAATAAAGCTGCTACAAACATGGTAGAGCAAATGTCCTTGTTGTGTACTTGAGCATCTTTTGGATACATGCCTAGGAGTGGTATATCTGGATCTTGAGGTAGCACTATTCCTAATTTTCTGAGAAAAGCACCAGATTGATTTCCAAAGTGGTTGTAAAAGTTTATATTCCACCAGCAGTGGAGGAGGGCTCCCCTTTCTCTACACCTTCTCCAGCATGTATTTGTCACCTGAGTTTTTGATCTTAGCCATTTTGATAGGTGTAAGGTAAAATAGTACAGGAGCCTACCACAGAGGGCCTCTGAAAGACTCTACCCAGCAAGGTATCAAAGCAGATACTGAGACTCATAGACAAACTTTGGGCAGAGTAAAAGGTATCTTATGAAAGAAAGGGGACATAGAAAGACCTGGAGAAGACAGGAGCTCCACAAGGAGAGCAACAGAACCATAAAATCTGTGCCCAGGGGTCTTTTCTGAGACTGATAGTCCAAACAAGGACCATGCATGGAGATAACCTAGAACCCTTGCACAGAAGTAGCCCAAGGTAGCTCAGTGTCCAAGTGGGTTACCTAGTAAGGGGAACAGGGACTATCTCTGACATGAACTCAGTAGCTAGCTCTTTGATAACCTCCCCCTAAGGGTAGCACAGCCTTACCAAGCCACAGAGGCAGACAATGCACCCAGACCTGATGAGACCTGGTAGGCTAGGTTCAGATGGAAGGGAAGGAGGATCTCACCTATCAGTGGACTGGGAGAGGGGCATAGAAGGAGAAGAGGAAGGGCAGGTGGGATTGGGAGGGGACAAGGAAGAAGGCTACAGCTTGGATACAAAGTAATTTAAAAAGAAAAATTAAAAAAAATATTATATGAAAAAATAGTAATAACAAAAACTGAAAAGAGAGCTGAGAATGTAACTGGATGGTAGAGCTCTAACCTAACATGCATGAGGTCCAGGGATTTATACACACACACACACACACACACACACACACACACACACATATATACAAGAAAAAAAATACATAATTTACTCAATAAAAAAGCTTGTGATATGCAACACATTATGCTAAATCTAATAATGGATTAAAAGTAATTCATGTTTTATAGGATCTTAAAAATAAAAGGGAAGTGAAGGCATGTATATATTATAAAATAGCTTTTCTGACAAAATATACATACACAGGGAGAGTATATAACAAAGTCACTAACAGTGATACAAATTGGACAGATTCCTAAAAATTTATATCAAGGGAGATTCTCTTGGTGAAGTAGTATATATAGACAGAGAGTACAGATCCTAGAAGTACTGGATTATTGAAAGAAAATCCCAATGCTAGGTGTGAGATGCCTTTAGAAACCCTTCAAAATTATACAGATTATGCCCATCAGAGTAGGATGCTAAGTCCTATTTCTGAAGATAACACTCATCTTGGCTGCAGAATACCAAGAAACCCTACTGGAACTGAGGTGGAACTGTCCTCCCTGCTCACTAAACTTCATATTGCTAGAAGTTGCTATGCAAGCACTAGGGAAGAAAGTCAGAAAGGTCATCCCAAGTGTGAGACATTATATGACACATTATTTACTTGCCAGTAGGAAGTGCTTACTAGTGTGACAGTGACACAACTGTTATCAGAGTAACTTACTTCTGATTGGAGGTGAGGTCTGCTCCATAAGAGAGCTGTCGACCTGGTCACAGGTGTGTGGCTCTGAAGTTCATAGGCAATAGGGGTGAACCTATGACTTCTGTTTTATTAAGTGGATACATTGTCAAACTACCTCTTAAATATTTATGTTTATACCTATATGCTAGTGCTATTTTCAGCTTTCATCAAAAAAAAAAGTTTCTCTTTGCAGCTAACAGCAGTGAATTAAGGCAGAGACTTATGGATAGTCAGGGGACTGAGGACAAATGACTTTGAGTACTCAGCCTTAAACAAGACACTCCTATATATGCACTGAGCGAGAAGAGCTGAAAAGGATGTAAGAGCTGACATGCTGTCTTATGAGAGTGACATAGATGTGACATGGATGGACTCACAGTAACTGTGGTTTCCTGAAGAAAGCCCATATAAAACTAAATAGTAAACTGTCCCATGAGGGTAAGGCTCATGGGACCTGGCCCCACCCTGCCCAGGGGAATAAGGAGCAGTCAAAGGATCCTAGAGAAAAGAGAATTATTATTTCAATGACAGCAACTAGCCTGTTATTCATGTTTCAAAGGATAATGTCGTACTCAGGCCCATTTGCATGACCCTTGTTAAACCCAATGGGACACAAAGCTAAAACAAAAACAACAACAAAAAACAAGACATGAAAATGGAATAGGCACTTGGTGGGAGGGAGAGCTCATGGGGGCAAAAAGATAAGAGAGGGTAGAGAGATTAGTGTGAACAGAAAAGGCTATCAGGTATGAAACTGTCAAAAGTAAATAAATTGGAAAAAAAAAGCAGACTCAATAAAGTCTGTTTTGAAAGCACTTAAAAACAAACAAACAAACAAAACCCAATAAAACCAAGGGTCCTAGAGAGATGTCTCAGCAGTTAAGAGCTTTTGCTACTATTTCAGAGGGCCAGAGTTCACTTCCCAGCACCTATATCAGGCAGCTCACAACCACCTGTTACTCTAGGTCCAATGGTTTTGATGACCTCCTCTGGCCTCTACAGGCAGACAGGTAGGCGCGCACACACACACATCTTTAAAAAAATATGAAGAAAATGAAAAGCATTAAGGAATGATGCATTTTCAAATTTTCTCAGGGCTATATATTCCTGGATGCTGGAACGTATAGTCAAATTCTAAACGAAATTTTTTAATACAAAAACAACAAACTACTTATATTAATACAAACTTTAGGGATGGGAATAGAGATGAATGAAGGCAAGACTTTCCTAGCACACATGAAGCCATGGGTTAATCTTCACCAATGTGAGAAACAGTAACTACTCTGTTTCTTATCTGTGTTTGCTTTACTATAAACCATTTTTTTTTCTCTTAAAACTTTTCAGTAAAACTATACTAAAAGAAGATGGCTATCCCATGTATTCTCTGAGAGAGGTCCAGCAAAAAGCACATTGCAGATTAAAGGGAGCACAGAGGGGAGAGTGATGAAGGGGAGGTTTGGATCCAAGAGCACAGCACACTGCGTTAGCTAGCCAGATTGAAGTCCTAAAACATTTCACTCTGAAGACGGAGAAGAGACATGAAAACCAGGAGACTGTCTTTCAGACTGCTGCAGGAGTAATCTGGCAAGGAGAGAAGATGACTCTTCACTCAGTGTTACTTCTGGGTAACGTAGTTGTGGTGCTCGAGCTCATGTTCCAGAGCAGGGGAGAAAACAACAATGCCAAATTCAAGAAGACTACTCACAAACAATCATAAAAAGGAGATTAGCAACAACAAATCAGATTATGACTCGGTGACTAAGGACAAAGAAGTAGTAAGAAAAATAAGAGATAGGAGAAAGGTTCTATGAAGAGGCAATGGCATCTTGTCCTTGGTTGCTTCAGGTGTTCCCATTTGGAAGTGCTAGTTTGCAAGTTCCTGAAGTTCCTCTAAAGAAAGACTTAGTGATAGACTTGCAGGGAGATACTAGAAGACACAAAAGGGCAGAAGCCAGACTCTTGATAAGTGTCTATGAAGGTAAAGGAAAAAACAAAATGAAACACACACACACACACACACAAAAGCAAAAGATCAACAGTCTTAGACAACAGGGAAGAAAGACTTAGAAAGAGATGTGAGGTGTATGCATGCGTTTGTTTTTCTTTACCTGTTCATTTTTCTTCTGAACCCATTGCTTGTGCTTTTCTTCAGCAATTATCTTTCTTTTTTCACGTTCTTCCATTTCCTTCCTTTTTTCTATTTGTTTATTTAATTCCTGTGATTTTAAATAAATAGGAACATTTAATAGAAAAACCCAAAATCACATAACTGAAAAAAGACTTAGACTAAATTAAACATGAATATAACTTCTTTTATAGGACATATATCACAAGTGAAAATATATTATGCAAGTAATGCTAGAATAACAGAAAGCATTGGTAAAACACGTAACTCATTCTGTGGGAATACTAATAATTGCTTGGCAGCAAAACACTAGCTTCTTAGACTTAAACTTCAGCAAAATTACCTGCCCTGAAATCAGCTTCTTTCCCACACATAAATTTTGGCATCACTGTGATCTACTGGCAGTAGCTCAAGAGAATTATAACTTTCTCTTTACGGTTATTAAAAAAAAAAGCTTCTAGATTATTGATGAAAACAAGGTTAAGAATGAAATAAGAATGAAAACTTTAATTCAGAGCTACACTAAAGAACTGTAAAGAAGCCATTTAACTTTCTTTGGAGGGGGAAAATAAGAATCTGGAGTTTTCTTCATTGAGTTTACAGCTGCTGTTCAGATCCCAGATTACTTAGCTGCTTTTCTGTCACTAGAATCAACGTGTCTGGGCATTTCCTCAGGAGAAGGAATGAAGAAGGCATGGCCAATAAAAAACAAGCTGAATACCATGTAACTTGCTACTCATCAGTTAAATCCATGCACTGGTTGAGAAAATTGCTCAAGCTACACTTCTCTTTGATTCTACAATCAATCACTGCTGACTTCTGTCTTCTCTCTCCTTAGTTATTAATAATCATATACATTTTACTTGATCTACTAAACATCCTTCATTGGTCTACTCTCTTGCCCATCTTCCCTTTTCCCTCAGACCTACTTGTCGGAGCAGACATGCCAATAAGGACAATTTTTTTTTTCTCTGACTAATTCCACTACCTTAAATGAAGATAAAACTTACATAAGAACAAGTTTTTGCACTTTAGAACAAAAAATCACAGGCTATCTGTCTTCTGTTAGTGCTTGTCTAAATTTCACTGGACAGCTGCCTCACTCACTCACTCAGAATCTCAACTTTAAACACTGTCTCTCTAAACGGAAATTTCCATCTTGGTATTAAGACTTCTTCACTAACTAGCTAGTATTCCTTGATTACTCATGTAACACGTTTTTTACAGAATGCTTGCTAAATAACTAACATGAACTGGGTGGTTGTGTATGTGTGTTTGTGTATGTGTGTGTGTGTGTGTGTGCATATGCACATGTGCGTGCGTGCGTGCGCACCAGTTATGCATGTGCGTGTAATGTTTACATAATGCATGTGTGTGAAGTGTAGGCACATGCATGCTACTATACGCATGTACAGATCAGAGGACAGCTTTCAGGTGTCAGTTTACGCATCCCATTGTGGGATCTGGGGCTCAAACTCAGGTCATCATGCTTGAAGGCAAGCACCTTTACCCACTGAACCAACTTACTATCTCCACTTTGCTATTTGAGAACAGGGTCTCCCTGGGACTTAGGATTCAAATCCCAGGGGCCATCCCATCTTTACTTCTCCAGCACTGGATTTATAAGAACCTCAACCAGAAGTGGCTTTTTAAAGGTCTGGAAATCATACTTAGGCCTGGGTATTTGCACAGCACACATTATGGACAGTGCTATCTTGCCAACCCATGAACTATTCTTAAAAATAAAATTAGGGATGTTTTGGAAACTTTTGTTTATATAACTATCAGCTCTAACTGTAGAGACAGGTACACATATACATTCGTATCCATGTACACACAGGTGTGTACAGATTACTTTTCTCCTTTGTTTTCTTTTTATTTTTTATTATTAGTTACATTTTACTAACTTTGTATCCCAGCTGTATCCGCTCCCTCATTCCATCCTAACCCCACCCTCCCCCATCCTTTGTTTTCTGATACAACTGCAGGCAGTCTTCCCCACATAACATGTACTAGAATAATTTTCTAGTCAGTCTTCCTCAGAATAGTTTTCAAGCCATTAATCACAATCCTCACCCTTTGTCACTGAGAACTCTAAATCATTCTTTGCCATGAATTCTTGCCTCATAGTACTCAATTCATGTGGCTTTCTTAAAAAGAGGAAATTGATACCACACTCTGCTTTTCCATCATCTCTACCCACCATCTTGCCCTTTAAAGCCTTGTCCTCAAGTTAAAAGCAGTTTTACAATTTAAATGTACAACTAGGTGTGAGTGATCATACTTATAGCCTTTTAAAGGTTCTTCAAATAACAATTGCAGAGGGGGTTATTCAGATATTAGATCCTGTTTTATATAAAATTGCCAATTTTCAGTTAGCATTAAGTGCTAAAGAAGACTCAGAAGTACCTAGAAAATGTTAACACTGACCTAAAGTAGTTGTCTAATTCCAGCAGGTCTTTTAAAATAATTTTTCCATCCAAAATACACATCCCATTCTAGACAGCTGTTCATCAACAATGTAGGCCTCTTCCAGGACAGGAGTCCATGCAAAAGCCTGACATGGTCTTCTAGTATACCCCTGAATTTCAACAGGATTATAGCTATTTTCCCAAATTCATTTTTACACACTTCATGGTAAAAATAAAATCAACATGCATTTGTATTTCAAGATATTGTGACTACTTGCTGAGAAGTTTTAGTCATTGAAGCTAACAGTTAAAAACAAAACAAAATAGCTTTTCCTATTCCATATCCCACCCAATTGCTTTATCAAAGGTTAATTAGTTAAATGAGCAAAGTTAATGTGGTGAGGAGGAAAAAAGAAAAAAGGTAAACGATCTGGTTTCGTAAAAAGAGATATTTTATTATTTTGAACACATATTAACATGTAAAGCTAATTAAAGGAACTAACGACTACAGAGAGAATGGGGCTAAAGAAATGGCTCAGTCTGCTGGAGCTCTAGTGGCGCAATCGGTTAGTGCAAGGAACTTCTATGTCAGAAATGGCTCAGTTCTTAAAAGCATGTTTTTACCTTCAGCCAAATGGCTGGATAAATAAATTAACTCAAAAAAATCAGTAGCCCTCCTGTATACAAAAGAAAAAATGGGCTGAAAAAGAAATTAGGGAAACAACACCCTTCACAATAGCCATAAAAGACATAAAGTACCTTGGTGTGACTCTAACCAAGCAAGTGAAAGACTTGTATGAAAAATTTCCAGTCTCTGAAGAAAGAAATAGAAGAAGATATCAGAAGATGGAAAGATCTACCATGCTCATGGCTTGGCAGGATTAACATAGAAGAATTAACATAGGATTACCAAAAGCAATCTACAGATTCAATGCAATTCCTATCAAATTACCAACACAATTCTTTACAGACCTTGAAAGAAAAATTCTCAACTTCATATGGAATAACAAGAAATGCAGAATCGCTAAAACAATCCTCTACAATAAAAGGTCTTCTGGACCTATCTCCTCCCTGATCTCAAGTTATACTATAGAGTAACAGCAATAAAAACTGCATGGTACTAGCATAGAAACTGGCTGGTGGATCAATGGAATCAAATAGAAGACCCAGAAATAAACCCACAAACTTATGGACACCTGATTTTTTGACAAAGATGCCAAAACCATACAATGGAAAAAAGATAACATGTTCAACAAATGGTGCTGGTCTAACTGATGTCTACATGCAGAAAAATGCAAATAGATCCATACTTATCACCTTGCACAAAACTAAAGTCCAAGTGGATCAAAAACCTCAACATAAAACCAGACATATTAAATCGGTTAGAAGAAAAAGTGGGGAGAGCCTTGAACTCATTGGCACAGGAGACAACTTCCTGAAAAGAATACCAACAGCACAGGCTCTAGATCAACAATCAATAAATGGGACCTCATGAAACTGAAAAGCTTCTGAAAAGCAAAGGGCACTGTCTTCAGAACAAAACAACAGTCTATAGATTGGGAAAGGATCTTTTACCAAGCCTATATCTGACAGAGGGCTAATATTCAGAATATATAAAGAACTCAAGAAGTTAAACAGCAACAAATTAAGTAATTCAATTAAAAAATGGGGTACAGAGCTAGAATGGCAGAAAAACACTTAAAGAAGTGTTCAATGTCCTTAGTCATCAGGGAAATAGAAATCAAAATAACCCTGAGATTTCACCTTAAACCCATCAGAATGGCTAAGATCAAAAACTCAAATGATAATACATGCTGTAGAGGATGTAGAGAAAGGGGAACCCTCCTCCATTGCTGGTGGGAATGTAAACTTGTACAATCACTCTGGAAATCAATCTGGCGCTATCTCAGACAATTAGGAATAGTGTTACCTCAAGAGCCAGCTATACCACTCCTGGGCATATATCCAAAAGATGCTCAAGAATATAACAAGGACATTTGCTCAACTATGTTTGTAGTAGCCAGAAGCTGGAAACAACCAAGATGCCCCTCAGTTGAGGACTGGATACAAAAATTGTGGTACATCTACACAATGGAATATTACTCAGCAATTAAAAACAAGGAAATCATGAAATTTGCAGGCAAATGGTGGGAATTAGGAAAGATCATCCTGAGTGATATATCCCAGAAGCAGAAAGACACACATGGTATATACTCACTCATAAGTGGATATTAGACATATAATATAGGATAAACACACTAAAATCTGTATACCTAAAGAAACTAATCAAGAAGGGGAACTCTGGGTAAGATGCTCAGTCCCCATTCAGGAAGGCAAAGAGGATGGACATCAGAAGAGGGAGAAAACAGGAAACAGGACAGGAACCTACCACAGACAGCCTCTGAAAGGCTCTACCTTGCAGGGTATCAAAGCAGATGCTGAGACTTATAGCCAAACTTTGGGTAGAGTGCAGGAAATCTTATGAAAGAAGTGGAAAATACTAAGACCTGGAGTGGACAGGAGCTCCACAAGGAGAGCAACAGAACCAAAAATCTGGGCACTCCAACCAAAGACCATTCATGAAGATAACCTAGAACCCCTGCATAGACGTAGCCCATGGCAGTTCAGTGTCCAAGTGGGTTCCATAGTAATTGGAACAGGGGCTGTCTCTGACATGAGCTCAGTGGCTGGCTCTTTAATCACCTTCCCCTGACGAGGGAGCAGCCTTACCAGGCCACAGAGGAAGACAATGCAGCCACTCCTGATGAGACCTAACAGACTAGGATCAGAAGGAAGAAAAAGAAACCCTCCCCTACCAGTGGACTTGGGGAGGGGAGTGTGTGGAGAAGGGGGAGGAAGGGAGGGATTGGGAGGGGAGCAGGCAGGAAGCTACAGCTGGGATACAAAGTAAATAAACTGTAATTAATAAAATTAAAAACAAACAAACAAACAAAAAACAAGGAAGAGCTTCCCTCACATTGTACTTCTCCAGGAACGGATTTGCATTCTAGAATACAGAGTAGCATGTAATAGGAAACAGCTGAATGAACTGGTAACTACAACCATTTGAGTTATGCCAAGCCTCCTGACTTGTGACTGTCTAAGAAATTTAACACAGAAATAATTAGTTATAAAGCTGACAAGAAAAATTTAATCTAATAATATAAAGGCTTTAGTGTCTATACTTTTTATGTTAATATGGGTACTAAGAGATGAAAATAAATTCACCATACAGTAAACAAATTTTGATATATATTTAACACATTCTATACATATATCAGAAAACCACATTAAGATAATATTGAAAAATATTTCATTAGGATTGGGAGTGTAACTCGAAGTTAAGAGCACTTTCCTAGCATGTTCAAGACTCTGGGTTAAATTTTCAGAACAAAGAAGTGTTTTTAATGATATGGAAATATATTAATATATAACAGGCAGAAAATGCAGGGTATATAAGAGTTTGATTCTATTTCCTTAAATATAAGAAGTACCTTTCAATATGCTTAGGCTATGTTTGGCTATGAAGATTAAGATAGAAAGGTTGGCTGGGCACGGTTGCGCACACCTTTGACTCCGGCACATAGGAGGCAGAGACAGGTGGATCTCTGTGTTTTTTTATTACCTCTAGAATTTTCTGTTGTAGCCGGTAACGCTCTTCTTTTTCTTTGCCAACAAACCACATCTCCCACGGTGTCAGGCTGCTTTCCCACACTTGCACCTGCTTCTGTACTTGCATATTCTGTGATTGAACTTCACAGCTACAAGGGAGGAAATCGAAGCACTTACTAGAGAGAACTTTTTCCACTCAGAATCACTCAGCTGTACAATGAACGCAAGATGTGATATTTCTAACAGGTTTTTTATTTTTTGAATTATCTTGCCCATCAAACTGGCTTTACTTCCAAAACACTAAGAATCCAATACTCCAATCCAATCTATCCTACTTGAACAGCTGTTACTACATGTGATCCTGGCCAGACCTTTCCCCTCCCTGCCTTAAACAGTACATGGGTAAAGAAATAACGTGTATATGCACCGAGCAAATAGAAAGCAAAAATGTAGGTAGTATGGATAAAGGGTAAACAGAATTTTGTAAAGACTCTCTTTTCAATTTCTTTGCAAGTTTTATAGTTTTGAAATTAAAAGTTACAAAGAAAATGATACTTCTCTCTCATGTCCCCCCCCCCCTTGTTTTCTCTAATTTTTGGTGCTGGGAATTAAACCCAGGGCCTGGTGCACCCTAAGTATGCAGCATGAACCACAAAGAACTACATCCCAACAGTTCTGCCTCCCTCAGTATTTCATATTGCAGTTGATTCCCTTTGCCAATTTCTTGGAGAATCCACAACTCTCCAGGCTGGCGGTGTCCTGTCAGTCTCCATTCCCACTATGTCTTCTGTAGTTCTTCCGGGCGCAAGGACTCTAAAAGCAGAGCAACTCGGCTGATGCACAATGCTCACAAGACTTAGGGAAAGCTTAATGACCTGGTTCCATAGAAAGACTACTCAGGGTCCAAAACAGCTGTAGAGACCACTTCTCTGTCTTTGTTGGTAACTTATTTTACTGTTTATATGTACACCTGTGTCTGCAATGTACATGTATGTGCACATGAGTACGGTGCCAACAGGGGCCAGGAGAGTGTGTTAGAGGCCCTGAAGCTGGGTTACAGGTTGTTGTGAACATCAGATATGGGTGCTGGGTACAATGTCAGGTTCTCCATAACAGTAGTGCGTGCCTTTAAGCACTGATTCATCTCTACAGCCTCCTTTAAAAAATATTTTTTGTGACTTTGATAATTAAATCCAATGTGCATCTTAGGTACCATTCTGCCAGATCCATCTCCCTCACTCCTAAAATCTACTTTATTGTAGACTTAGTTCTTCGTGTCTTTATATTGGTCCTTCTGGCAATGACCTCATCAACTGCTTTACATTATTTTTTTTCTACTTCATTGATTCAGTTGATTCATTTTTCCTGCTATTATTCACTTATTCACTCTTAGGGAATCTGTATTGTGGGAGAAAAAAAAGACACTGCTGATGTATTATTTACATATTTCCTTCTTTTTCTATCTTACAGAATCACCAAGTACTACACCTTCTTGGTTCTACATCAATAATATAGCTCAGACCTTTATCTTGGGTACCAGACTTCTTTGCAATCATTTGACTATCAAAGTCAGTTCAAATAAATCCAATCATTTGATCATTCACCCTTGCCTCCCAAAGTTCACTCTTCTTACAATCCTTAGTGAAAAGCACCCACACCTACCCACTTGCCATCATCAGAAACTCCCATTTTTGTCTCCCACATTCTACATGGATCTGGCCACGTGTGATATCATCTCTATAGCCTTGTTTTTTTTTTCAAGCCATTCTCTTCTCCATTTATATTCATTTATATTTTGAATAATGAGTACACGGTACAAGCAAAGTGAACCTGACAAAGACACCTGGGCAGTAAGCCTTGGACTGCAGATAACTAACTATGCCTTTTGAGTCAGACCTAAACAGATAAACAAAAACAAACAAACAAAAAAATGATCCCCTCTACCCCATATTTTAAAAGGGTTATTTTTATTTATGTGTAAATGTGTATGAGTTTATGTGCACCGGGCGCAAGCACACAAGCATCAGAAGGGGAGACAGGGTGTCAGATCTCCTGGAACTGGCGCTGTAGGTGGCTGTGTATCACCTGCTGAGGGCACTTGGAATTAAACCAGGGCCCTCTGCAAGAGCAGTTAGCCCTCTAAACCACGGAGCTGTGTCTCCAGCCCAAGTCCACTTTTTATCTACATTCTGATAGTCTTGTTATTTGTTTTGGGCTTTCATTTCTTGATTGTAGAAGCCTTGTCTATCTTTTTATGGTCCCCTCTACCTACACTAACATGTGACAAAACAGTAAATGTTTGCTGGATGTAATATAAATGTAGGTAAGCATATTTAGATGGTGGTAATAATGGATCCCCTCCCCGAAGAACATTCACTGTTCCAATTAAATGCTCCTACTCAGATCAGAGTTAACTTGTTCCTGCAGACTAAGAACATTACTGATGTCCATACTCAGCCCTTTATATTAAAAGCACCTTCCTACTACAACCAAGTACCTACTACACACATTTTGATGTTAAATTTATGGGTAGGAGCTCTGGAGTCAACGATTTGGCTTTGGAGGATTCTTAAGACTCCTGACAGCAAAGTTCTGTGTGCTTCCGAATGTGTACAGTTTGGCTTCCATGGAGAGTGAGACTGTAATAATCAGCCTCAGGAAAAGGGAGTAAGAATCCCGGGAAATCAGTGGTCCTTTGTAGAATCTGCCCAGCACCCCAAGATGCAGGTGCTGCACAGCCTTTGAATTGGAAAACGCGAGACTACGGGGGCTGGGGTGGGCGGCAAAGGGCTCTGAATACCATCTCTAAGGAGCCTCAACAAGGCTGTGAGGGCCGGGCCTTGAGTTTACCTGGAGCGCCCCTGTGACTCCATTCTTTCCAGGCTCTCCATCTTGGCCTCTGACTCAAGGGGATCTCCGTTCAGGGCTTCTTCATCCTCCCCTTCACTGTCGTCCTCCCCAAACGGAAAGCTCTGGTGGCCAAGGGGAGACAACAGGGACAGGGTGGAGTTGCTGCAGCTCATAGACGGCGGCGACAGGCACTGAGTCAACGCTACCTCCTCCAGCCCTGGGCCCCGAGGGTCCGCCATGAAGTCGGCGACAGAGATGGAGGAGGACCGGGAGGAAAGCTGGCAGCGGACGAGGTAGCGGGTGCACACAACCGAAGTGGCCTCCCGCCATGGCCCCGCCGCCTGCATCAGACCCGCCAAGTTCAAACCGCAGGAGTCGGGCCCCGCAGCGTGTTTTCCCAGAAAACCCCGCGCGCGCGCCGGCCAATCAGCGCCAGCCCTGGGCCGTGTTGTCATGGTGACGCTTGGAGACCGGGAAGGGCTTTGTCACGGATTTAGAGCTTGGCTTCTCCCGTCCGGGTTCCCCAGTGACAGTTGTCAGCTTTGCGTCTCCCCGGGTCGCCCGCCCGGTCCCGGAGCCATCCTGACTACTGGGTTTGCTGTGGTGTTCTAGGCCATCTGGTACACGTGTCACTAGGGCAGCCCTTTTAAAGGAAAAGGCGGAAGCCGGAAGCCACGGCCCTTCCCTCTCCCTCTGCCTCATGTAAGGTCAGCATCGTAAACAAACAAACAAACAAAAACTAGCACTCACGATTATTTTTTTTGTTCATTAGTTTGTTTCTGCTTTGTTTTGTCTTCTACATCAGGCTGCAGTCTAGGGAAAACAACTTTTTCTAAGCTGAGAGTCCTCCTCGGGCCGTTTCTCACTGCTTCAGCAGCGTTTGTCACGTCATGGTGTGTGACCTTTTTGGCCTTTTAAAGCGTTTGTGTTCACACCCCAGCATGTCCATACTGGAACAGATTAGGAGCCAACCTTAAAAATCCTTCATCCTTTTTATAATGAAAATTCACAAACTGTGCTGCCATAGACATTTTTTCTAGGGCCTCGAAGCACTCTGCTTTTTAGGAACTGAGGATCTAGATGAAGCCTGCAAGAAAAAGGTGGCAGATAATAGAACCGCTTCTCATTCATGCTCACAAAACTACATACACTTGTAAACACAAGCTTTTGTCTATATCCTAATGTATATTATTGTCAGAAACATCACAAGTGAAAAATGAGAATGACTAACACAGCACACGACTTCAATGATCAGACACAAAATCTGATGATTTTTTTTTAATCCGTAGAATTATTCGTATTCTAGAGCAGTTAGCTATGGTAGAAATACTAACACCCAAAAGTGAGGCAAATGGTACAGTGACTATAACATGACAATGCTAGCACAACTGTATTGAAATTTTTCAGTAAAAACAATGACATTGGATGAAAATTGTACTAGGACTAATAAAAGTATTTTAGTGGAAATATTGCTACACCTTATTCCAGTTATTCAGTATTGTCATACTGGTTAAAATCTTTCATCAGAAACATCC
This sequence comes from Meriones unguiculatus, assembly GCF_030254825.1. Taxonomy (NCBI): domain Eukaryota; kingdom Metazoa; phylum Chordata; class Mammalia; order Rodentia; family Muridae; genus Meriones; species Meriones unguiculatus. The sequence goes on from NC_083365.1 coordinate 31,710,488, forward strand.
TTGGTGTTGGTAACCCGGAGACACTGACCTTTCAGCCTCTCAAAGACGGAAGCTTGAGAAACAATTTCCCAACAGAAATAACTCAAAGGGACCTGGCTCTGAACCAGTGGCTTTCCTCTTAATAGCTTTAAATAAACTATTTGGCCACAATGATCTTAATTTAATCCTCTCCAAAACAATCTACCTCAATATCATATTTATTCACTAGCCTTGGATATCTGGAGTCCTAGACTGCAGTCTTAAATGCTGCAAGGCAGCTACATGGCCTGCTGCGGTTGCTTGGATGTAATAAAAACACATTCATGTTCTATTTTTACAGTGTTTTCCATTACTTGGGCTGCAAAGCAACAGTCAAGGTGTGTAGGATTATACAAATGGACAAATTAGCTCTCCCCTTAAGTTAAAGGGTGTGGACTTAATGTCTCCTTAATACTCATTTATTTCACTTTAACAATTTTGAAGTCATTTCCTTAATTGGCATGGAAACTTTGTGCAAGAGTGACTTTTGCTTAAAAATATTTAACTATATTACAAATTAATATCCATGCCAGTTAGTCTTATTGCAATTTTATGATACAGGTTCAAAAATGTCTTTCTGTACATACTGAAGTATTAATATATGAAATCATGTCTTAGCTTGCTTCAAAATAACCCAGGAGGCAGAGGGACTGAATGGGCTTGGTGAATATGGTGAAGACGAAAGATTTATTGTGTGCTGTGGATAATTACAAAAGGTGTAGATGAGGTAAGTACACTTGCACTCTCTGCTGTAGAAATTTCCAACATTTGAAGTTTAACATAAATTTACTGCTATATCCAGAATTAAGTTGAATGGGACTGGGGGAATGATTCAGTCAGTAATGTGCCTTCCTTGCAAACATGAGGACCCAAATTCAGTTTCCAGCACCCATGTAAAACTGCTGGGTGTGGTGGCACAAGCTTGGGCCAGTCAGTCTAATCAGTGAGTTTCAGACTGACGGGAGAACCTGTTGCAAAGAAGGTGGACAGCCTCCCCAAGGGTGACAGGTAAAGTGGTCTTCAGGTAGGAGCACACCTGCACACACAAACACACTCATAAAATAATAAACACACACACACAATCAGATTCTGGCTTGGCTCTTATGTGTTCAAGGACTTACTGAAATTTGCTGTGGTTTATCAATTGTCTTCTCATTTGAAATATGAGATTTTTCCTAAGCATCTAGGAAAGTCATCACATTTATTATCATGTAGGTTGTTAATCGTTTGCACTTAAGCAAGGATATAATTAATAGTAATCTCTTAATTACAATTTGTTTTCCATCATATGGTTCATATTCGGGATAAAAATTTCCGTCTAAATTTCGGTATAGCATCCTAGACTTTTTTTTTTTCCTATATGAAAGTGGTTTATTAGGTGGAGATGGAGAAAGGGAGAGCAGGACATAATTGGGGAAAGAGTAAGAGAGGGGAAAGAGGGGGGGGGTGCCCCGATAGGGAAAGAGGAGAAGGCCAAGAGAGAAGAGGCCAGGATCAAGAGAGACCAAAAGAGAAAGGACCAAGAGTGTATCCTAGACTTTTATAGTTAGCAATAAAATTGTTTTCCAGTGGTTGTTTCCAACATTTCTTTTAATATTCTTTGCTTAAAAACTTTAATTTGCCTGTGTAACACTTAAGTACACTCAGGAATATACCTAGTTATAAATTAAAAATATTAGATTGCTTTCTAGACACTTTTAATCATTCCAGACATCATCACAATGCTATATTTAATACCTATGTCTAGCACAGTTTACCACATACATTATGTAGCTGCTATTCTGTTTTACCTGTCTGTCTATCTATCTATCTATCTATCTATCTATCTATCTATCTATCTATCTATCTATCTTTGAGGCACAGTCTCTCTACAAAGCCTTGGCTGTCCTGGAACTTATGATGTAGGCTGGCCTCTAACTCATAAGAGTTCCATCTGGCTCTGCCTCCCATGTGCAGTGTTGGGATTAAAGGTTTGAACCATTATGTCCAGACTATTCTATTTCTTAAAGAACAAAAAAACAGTTTTCAATTACTTGAATTTTAGGAAGAAAGCCTTTAATTGGGATTTTCTTACCAAGTTATGATTTAATATTTATCAGATGTGTAAATATACAAACATTATATTTAAGTTGTAAATAGATGACCTTACAAAATTACAACACACAGTAAATAAATCCCTCCCATATTTTATACAAACTACATGATTTTGATATACAAAGATTCTGTTCTTATTTCACTGACAATGTACAACCAAGACTATTTACAATGTAAGGAAAAAAAAACAAAATAAAAAACATGTATATAAACCACAATTTAACATTCTGCTACTGGCAGCCACTATAGTTTAGGAGGTAGCTTTAATTAAACGAAATGAACAGAAGCCACATTTCCCAACTTGTGTCCTAAAAATAATTTACATGAGATAGAAATTCATCATATGCACAGTATGTACAGTTTAATCATCAAACTGCAATCCAGCATAACTAAGATGGCAGTGGGTTTGCTACTGACTTAACAGCATTAAGTCTCATTACAGGAACACAACAGAAGCCTATAGGTAAGAATCAAGTAATCTGAAAAAAAAAAATTAAAAGACATAGGACAAGCTTTGATTCCCCCACTCATAATATGTGTCTTGTTTAACCAAAGCACATAGCATCTGAGCTACTGAATTTTTTCTTAATTCCAGGATGGGAAAAATATATTGAAGTTTTCATATAACAGCATAAGAGACTCCAGCTCACTAAAAAAAAAAAAAAAAATAATAATAATAATAAATTTAAGTGCTTTGTGTCATGATTACAAATTTCTTACAATTACATAAAATTACTTGATTTTACTTCCTATATAATCAAAACTGTAGATAACATGTCACCAAAATTGGAAATGTCAGTGCAACCAATGACATTAGGAAGTGTCAATTAATGGGAACATTACAAGAGTCATCAAACCCCTTAGATATTACTAAAATCTCAATATTACTTAGTGATTTAGTCACCTTTGCTAAGCCCACATAGCAATTAGCCTTTTGCTTTGTCCTAGTACTGTGAGTGTAAAACACTGAAGTGGAAAAATCACTGATTTCACCAAAGCAATGTATAATGAACAAAAAACAAATGTTCTGCTATTTTCTTAAAAAAAAAAAAAATCTAACAGCTGTTAATATTGTCTTCAAAACATCTTCAGGTTTTAGATTTATAAGTCATTTGAAGAAAACCTTTGATTTATGGACACAGCAAACACATGAAGGTAACGCCTGTTTGAACTCGCATAGCTCTAGCTGGGAGAGAATCCCTTTTTGGCCCTGCAGTGAGTCGTCCTGAGATTAACGATGAAACGTTAGGTAAAATTAGCAAGACTTTTACTTAGTTTTATAAATTCACATTTTCACTTAAAATATTAACAGCTGTACTTTCTTTTGTGCTTGATTCAGAAATAGTTTGAACTTTGCACCTGATGGATTAGGAAAAAAAAAAAAACAACTCTCAATTGTATATTGCTATGCCATACATCAAATCGTTTTTAAGTTGCATTTATTTCAAATAGAGCACACATTGCTGGGACATTGCGTTGTTTTTTTTTTCCAACACTTTTTAACTGAGGCACCCATTCTTCACAAATGTCTGGCTTGAGAAACAAAGTTTCGTCTTCCTCCTCTTCTGTATGATACCAGGCAGTGATCACAGAAGTGCTTCCCACATGAAAGGTCGAAAGACAGCCAGCTCACTGCATGAGCCCTGTGATTTGGTCGGTGGGGAAAACAGTTAGAGACACTGTCGTTCAGTCCCTGACTCTTGGTAGATTATAAGCATAGCGCACCAGAGGGAACCCTCGACTCTGGTAGAAGCAGGCTCGTCCGCAGGCCTGCACCTGGTCAGAGCTGTCTGAGACAAAGGAGTCTTCTTCATCGGCATAGTCAGAGTGGGCCGACTGTGTGCCACAATCAGACCAGTAGGCCTCTGGTCTTTGGCAAGAGGCCACTGTCAACACAGGACAACTGTGTGATTTTATTAAGTGTTTGCACGATACTGGTTTTGTCAGAAGAAATGACTCACAGCAGTCACACACTGTCAGGTTGCCCTGCAAGTGGGAATACATGCCACAGTCATAGTAGAAATCCTGTTCCCCACAGCCACTCTGGCTGCTGATGGACACGGAAACAGATCCGTGTTTCCTGGTAACACGCCGCTTCAATAGCTTCCAGTCTTCTTTAAACTTTGGGTTGAAGAAAACATACAGGACCGGATTCAGGCAAGAAGGCAACGGGAAGAATATCAGTGTAACAGACTTCATTATCTCGGGGCTGATGGAGATTGCTGTGATCAACGGTGCAAATGAGAAAAACGCAACAGGGCAGAAAAAGATGCAGTTGGTGAAGATCAGCCAAGCGACATGCTTAATCATGCTAGACTGGGAGTTTTCCGACAGGTCTTCTTTCTCTAAGTTGCAGTACAGTTTAGTGTAGATAATGGCCATTAATAAAAATGCTAGTGAGTTTAATAGCACTAAGGTCACAGTAAATCCTAATGCTGGTGTTTCTCCTGTAGGGAAGGGCAAACACAAGGGAGATGCAGAATATTCCCCTCTGTGGAAAAGGGGAAAGCAGCCTGCTACTGCAGCACCCAGCAAAGCTACGAGGGCAGCAACCTGGAACTGTCTAAGGTGACTGCTCTTCCCATTTTTCATTATCTCCTTTGCAGATGTGCTTCTTTCCACAGCTGCTAACGTCAACAGGAACACGGCGCTCTCTGAGGAGAAGACCGCCAGAGACCCGGCTACCTTGCAGCCACTGCCAGTCTCCCACCAAATGCCAAATTCGGCAAATCGGCCCCAGGACACGGCATCAAGAAAAGTGAGGATGCCGGTGTAGATGCACATGAGTAAGTTAGACACAGAAATCAAGCCTATGAAGAGTTTGGAGGCAGGCAGTGATGAACAAGATGCAAACACAGTTAAAATGACAAGCAGGTTGAAAAGCAAGGCGACCAGGAAAATGAACCACACTGTAAGGCGAATCATCCAGCTTCCCAGTAAATATTCACAGGGCTTAAAAGCACCTAGAAATGAAGAAAAAAGGGGGTGGGGGGAGGACACAATGAAAAACGGTTAGAAAAAACATGGATCGTATGGTCTGGCTTAGCAATTAAATCTAGAATAAGCATGCCTCCTGCAAATTGTAAGATTACTACTTCTAAGATATTTTAGTTACAGACTAGTTTATTTAAACTACCCTTAAATTTTGAAATTAAATATAGGGTCACATGGAGACAACTGAAAGACTATTTCACTTTATGTAAAATTAAAATTAGTACACTTAGAACAGCAAGTATATGTATACACACACACATATCTATGGATGGGATGATACTTGGTTCTAATACTGATCTGCAGTCAGATGGCTTGTATCTTACTGTTTTTCCTCTTAGACCTCTACAGATTCCATCCTATCCCTTGTGTATAATAACACCTGTTTCATAGAAATGTGCAGCTTACATAGAATTGTTTGCTTATTGTACTTAAGCAGCTGCCAGATATACTGTTAGACTTCAGTAAACAACAGTTCCCTTCTTTTGCGAGTCTCCAAATACTTTATAACTACGTATATATACATAACTTGAAAACATGTTTCTATCCATTTCTCATGGCTTTCAAAAGGAACCCAAGGAGGCAGGTTAAGATAGGTACAATTAACCTGGTCTTCAAAGAAACTGATATTTGAAAGCCTTTAACTGATGTGACAAAGGTTACTCACTAAGCTAGTATAGCTGCATATATATAAATCACACTGATATTAACTACTTATAATTAAGTTTGGTATAACATCAGCCTTTAGAAACAGACTGGGTTTCAATGAACTCATTCAGTGGTTGATGCCCTGGCTATCCTGGAATTTGCCACATAGACCAAGCAAACCTTGAACTCAAAGATCACCCTGCTTCTGCCTCCCAAAAGCTAGGATTAAAGGTATAAACATCATTCTGGCTGAACTACTTGTCTTGGCCATTCATTTTCACATGCTAGTTATAACACAGATGATGAGTGTTTTGTTTATAAATTCAAAGTGAGAAAATGATGTATTGTAGCTGGCTAACTGCAAATTTTATTTTCCTGAGCAGTTATAAAAATTTATATATTCAATAAAGTATCGTATTTTAAACAATTTTTTAAATTACATGTGTATTTATTTTGCAGTTAGGGCATGTGCATGCAACAGTGCATGTGTGGAGGTCAGAGAACACTGCCAGAATTGATTCTCTTCGTCTACTGTGTATGTCCTGGGGTTTGGACTCAGGTCATCAGGCATGGCAGTTAAGTACCCTTACCCTCTGAACCATTTCACCAGCTCTTATAAAGTCAATTCTACACAATTTTTCACTTTTATATAACATAAACTTTTGAAATTGTGCTTTAGTACCCTTGGGAAGTTCTACAAGAAAGCGATTTATTGCCATTAGTTCTGAGCCAGAACTCAGCCCTCTTTAAAAGAAGAGCAGAGCTGGGTAAGGTGACACACACATTTAATCCCAGCACTCTGGAGGCTGAGACAGAATTTGATTTCAGAATTTGAGGCCTGCCTGGTCTAACGTAGTGAATTCCAGGCAAGCCAGAGATATATAGTGAGATCCTGTGTCAAACAAAACAAATAAGACCCCCCCCCAAATAGACAAAACAAAACAAACAAACAATACAAACCAGAAGAGCTCTCTTCTGGTAAGAACACCATCCTTTGGGAACTGCTTCTCGGATGGGTGGAGCCACTTTCCTAACAATTGCACTCTTGTCTTTGGAAGACCACAGCCTCCTTCAAAAGGCATCTGATTCTACAGAAGGACAGATTCTACTCCAGACTGTTTCTGTCTTAGCGTATCTGCCAGTTTCTATGTGTTTCTGTAGCTCAGGTGGGGAGAAGTCCACCTTCTTCAGTAGAGTGGGCAGAATATGCCATAATTGCAACCACATATGTGACATCAATTTAATAACTTTCCCAGAACTAATAAGATCAAAGAAGTAGATCAGAAAGAGTGGTAAAAATCTGCATTAAAAAAACTGAAGAAGCTAGGGAGATAGTCAAGCTGGTAAAAATACCAGCTCACAAGAATGTGGACCAGATTTTGGGTCCCCAGCAACCTAGTAAAAATCCTGGTACACAGGCCTGGGTTTGTTACTCCAGCACTGGGGGAGGTGGGGGCAGACAGGTGGCTATCCGCAGCTCACTGGCCACTTAGTCTAGCATTCCCAGTTTAGTAAGCAGCCCTGACTCAAAAAATGTGAGGGTAAATGAAAAAGACACCTGACATTGACCTCTGGCCTCCATGTACACGTGCCGCATATGCCCACGCGAGCCCTGCAGTGACTTACTAAAGTAGCTCTCAAAAGAGCCTTAGGCTGAGTTAAAAAAAAAAAAAATGGCTCTATTGGGTTATCTAATCCTTCCCTTACCTGTAGAAATTACAACCATCCCCAGATATTTTAGGTCTATTTAGCCAATGTCGCTTTGAGAAATTATAGTCACATAGATTGGGTGTAGACTACCTGTTGAAGGTGTACAGTGGATAATTATCTGGCTATGTTCTTCATTTTCAGCAGCACTGGTGACATTTGCTGCATCAGTGGCACCTGAATATAAAACAGAGTACATCGAATCTAAATGGTATACAGTTCACAAGGACCAAATTTCCCTACAATTTCTCTTTTATATGACTAGTGCAAGGACAGCTTATGTAAGGCTTAATGGCATTAAACATGCTATTTCATGGAGGGAGCCAGGGGGAATAGGGAGGGCATTAGGGTTGAATATGAAAAAGATACATTATATACATGTACGAAATTGTCAAAGAATGTATAAGATACGCCTTTTTAGTCAGGTAACACAATGAATGCTACTTTCCTCACAGATTTTGTACTGATCCTTTTCAAACTGATTACAATAAGGACAGATTGATTAATGCTTTAGGGAGTTCTCTATTAGAGTGGACACACTTGCCTTTCTCCTTTGTCACACCATGGTCTTGGAGGCTGTTATCTTCTGTGTTTAAATTTGCATAAGAGTCACACCCCCAAAATGCACAACACTGATAAGCATATGGTACTGATAGAGACCTGAGAAAAGAATTGTAAAACACTGAATACTAGGCTTGAAGACAGGACTTGGTTGAACTCAGCCTGGTCACCCTGGCACACGCCTCAGGTTGGCTGTGTATCCTCCCCAGGATAATCAATAATCTTCTTCAGAGTTCTGATAAAGCTCATGAACACAGCTGAAGCTTCCCCCTTTAATGAGTTGTTTTTTTAATATCCAGATACAAATCAAGCCATATTTATAATTTCATAACCATGCATCAATTTAAAGTAAATATCTCAGTGATCCTTTTATGTGTGTCTGAACCATGCCTAGTATCATAGGAAATGGATAGCCCATTTAAAATCAATACCCCAGGTCACCTGTAGCTCTGCACCATTAGTCAGCCTTGCTTTGCTCATATAAAATGAAGTGAACATATTCTCTCTTTGTACAGGAATATGCCCAAGCCCTTTTGCTGCTGCTTTTAATGAATCTGCAGTCTCAGGACATGTGATGGCACTGTGCCAGCTTCCTGTCTGTTCACACTTAGAACATTTCTAGTATCTTGTTGCTAATGACAAATCCATTTAAAAAAAAAAAAAATCTGACAAACATCTTTCCAAGAATATCCAGAGCTTAATCCATGCTCTTAAAAACAATGGGACAATGTTCACGTTCTCTTTTGATTAAATTAGGAAGGGTAGAAATAGAAAACACTCCGACAACCTATCAGGAAAATCTAGAAACCACAGGGGAAGGAAAAAAAATAGGAGGCTCAGAATTTGGGGCCTACCATAACTAACAGGAAGGAAGAATGGTCACAAACACACCTGAGATTAGCAAAGTCTCTGGCTGCCAAGGCATCTTTCAGCTTGAAGTTGCCCACGAGTTTTAGTTGATTGAGCCCATTCAGGCCTTCGGTAGGAAGTGAAGTCAATTCATTGAAACTTATATCCCTAAAATGTGAAACACACTTCAACTTAACGCTCTAAGATACAAATCACATGCAAGTATCTCTATCGGGCTGGCAAGATGCTGATAAAGGCACTTTGAAGCCTGATAACCTGTGTTCAGTCCCTAGACACCACAGTAGAATTAGAGAACCCACACCCAAAGCTGACTTTTAACCTCCACATTCACATTGCGGCACATGCAGAATGGTCATGCACACACAGAATACATATAAAGATAAAAAAGGAAAATGTTTGCATATATATTAGTATTATAAATGTTAAATGTTTACGATTACATAATTTTATCTTATTTATGTGTAACATTAGGAAAATATTAGGTATATTTTAGATAAGTAAAATGAAGCTTAGATGTGTTAAAAAGATCTAGCACAGGTCTTGACATCTAAAAAGCTGATACTATATCATCACAGTATAGCATTTACATAAAGTAAGAAATAAATATTTTGATCTGACCACATGTTTTGTAGACCATTTACTACCTTCATGGTACTACTGCCCACAACCATCCATTTGCTTACAGGTTAGTAATTGTCCCAAGCTTCGCAAAAGCTCCACTGTGAATTTCATGGATCAGGTTTCTACTCAGATCTCTGCAATTGCAAGAGCAACATGTTAATTATTTCACATAAACAGTCAACGCCTCAGTTCCTCACTTCATAGTCTCAGGAAGTAACACATTATCCCTTAACCAAGATCTTCCATTTTGCCCAACATACTCAAAATGTTTACATTCTCTTTACAACAGTCTTCTTAGAATATGTTCCCTGTAGCAGTAACTGTAGCTGGCACCTCTTTCAAACCAGTTGTGAATTTCTCTACTTTATCATCCTGGTACCAGTTCCAAATAGCAATGATATGATATCGCCTTTGATACTATTAACCAGAGCAGGAAAAGCCCAAGTCCTGACAAAGCTTTTTAAAAAATGTGCTTCATATTGTTTGCCTTAGTTGTAAGCTTAGTTGTAAGGCCCCAAAAGAAGACAAATAATCAATAAGCAAACAAAAGCGTTCCAAAGGGCTTCTGATATCGTTCTTTCCCAAAGCAGGAAATAAAACTGCTAGCAGTGTTAGAGCTAGCCCTGCTCTACAGAACACACCCTGTCAATTTCTGATACTACAGCCTTAATAAACCAGAGAAACAGTGTCATATTTAAACTGAATCTTAATGTTAATTAAAAGATTGGATAAATTCATAGCTCATGTCCTGGATAACAGAAACTCAAGAAATAACCAGCTTTCACTTGTCATTTACCAGTGCTCTAAAATTAGTGATGGCAGAGAGGAACAGGCCCCATCCCCTGGGGAATGAACTCCGCCTTGTTTCTAGGAGGCATAGACACAGCCATCAAGCCAGAACTCCAGCCTGATTTACCTCTCTCTCTCATTGTTGTTGTTTTCTGAGACAGGATTTCTCTGTGTATCCTTGCCTGTCCTTGCTTTTAGACCAGGTTGGGTTCAAACTCATTGAGATCTACCTGCCTCTATGTAATTCGTTAGGGCTGGGATTACTGTCATGTACCATCACACCTGACTCTTTCTCTTTCTTTCTTTCTTTCTTTCTTTCTTTCTTTCTTTCTTTCTTTCTTTCTTTCTTTCTTTCTTTCTTTCTTTCTTTCTCTTTCTTTCTTTCTCTCTCTCTCTTTCTTTCTTTATTTCTTTCTTTCTCTCTCTCTCTTTCTCTCTTTCTTTCTTTCTTTCCATACACCCTGTTCTGTCTGCAAGTACACCTGCACATCAGAACAAGCCACCATGTGGTGGGTAGGAATTGAAGTCAGGACCTCTAGAGGCTCAAGAAGCACAGCCAGCACTCTTAACCTCTGAGCCATCTCGCCAGCCCTCTGTTTTATCTCTTATGTCAAATTTTCAAACATTATATTTAAAAATTGTGTATTAATTGAGTCTATACTATAAGTCACCTCCCTGTTCCCAGGCTTAGTAGAGTACCAGGCACATATATGCCTTCAAATATAAGTGTTTGAATGAACTACTTTTGACAATACAGGTACTCCAGGGCAGGGCCAGCCAAACTTTCTTTGTAGAAGACCAAAGAGTAGATCTTTTCACCTTCCAGATCACATGACTTTTGCTAGTGATGAGTTGTGTGATGGCATGAGAAAATCAGCTTAAATTAACATTTCAACAAGAGGCCTGGCTATGTTCCCACAATATTCATAACTGCAGAAGGCAAGCTGCAGACAGCATATGATCTAAGATCAGCCTACCCTTCCTCTAATGAAGCACCAAACCCAGCTGTAACTTGAAAACAACTTAGTTTCTTCTTTGAAATTAGAAACATTTCACTGACTGAAGAACAGTGTAATGAATGATCTATATAGAAAAGTACCAAAAAATACATCCTTTATGAAGTATAACAAAGCAAAGTCTAAATGATGTTTATAAAATCAGTCATTTTCAAAATGTTGCTAGTAACATGAAAATCACTGTGACAGTTTTAATTATCGATGACACAATATGGAATCACTTCAGAAAAGGGAGTGCCACTATAGGATTGTCTGGATCGGGTCAGCTTGCGGGTATATTCACAGGGGATTCTCTTGATCACATTAACTGAGGTTGGAGGACCCATCTATCCTGTGTGGCACCATCATCTAGGCAGAGGACTGTGGACTGTGAGAGTGGAGAAGAATGCTACCAGGTCAGGCAGCATTCAACAGCATCTCCCTGCCCTGCACCAGCCTCTTTCAGTTCCTCCCACCTTGACTTTGCTGCAGTGACCATAACCTGGAAATTTGACCCAAATCAACCCTCTCTTCCTTAAGTTGCTTTTGTCAGGTTATTTATCAGAGCAAAAAGAAACCTAAGATAATAATGATATGTAAATTTAGAGCTTAACAAAACTTTTGTTTCTAGTAATCATAGACAAACTTACAGGATCCTTAAGGATGCTAGGCCTTGAAAAGTATTTTCCTTTATTATATAGATTTGATTACGCTGCAATGAACTAAAAAAAAAAAAGATGAGAGAAGAGGGGCAGGGGGTAGAGAGAGATTAATAAACAAAGAAAAAAAGAAAAATTATATTTTGAAAAATAATGTTCTGTTAAGTTTTTTCTAAATTTAAATATTTATATATAATACTGATCTTTTTGAAAGTAAAAACTGTAATTTCTTTAGTTGTAAAATGAAAACATTAGAATAATTGATATTCCATCTCAAAGTGAGAGTTAACTGGTACCCTATCTATACTCCCACCAGTCTTACTGAGATATGAGAGGAAAAAGGTGACACAGTGAGAAAAGGCATAAAAAGTAGCATAGGAAGGAGGGGGAGGAACACAGGAAGAAGAGGAGGAAGAGGAAGAAAAGGACGGGAAGAGAAGAGGAGGAAGGTAAGAGAGGATATAGGAAGAAAAAGAGAAGAAGAGAGGGAAGGAGAAGAAGAAAAACAAAAAGAGAGAAGGAAAGGGAGGGGAGGGGAGGAGAAGAAAAGAAGGAGAGAGAAAAGAGCTGCCCTGACTCTGGCATACTGCATACTCGTATTCAGATCAGTTTCCGGCAGTAGCCAGAATGCATTTTTCTGGTTTCCGATATAACTACCTTTCCCATACAGAAGGTGATAGAATGTCTAATAGATAAAAGCCTAGTGTACCTTTTCCAAGTAGAAAATGAAAATCGTTATACAGCAGAATTAGTTCTATGTCTAGGAACATACTCTCAAATTATTGACCTTATAGAGCTAATGAACCACAAACAAAAAACCAACCAAACCAACAAAATCTATAACCAAACTTAGACTGTGCTGTAAACAGAAACCTAATGATTGGATTAAATTCATTTCAAGGCACATCTCCCAGGTCACAGAAAAACTTCACATGGTTACCAATCATGAAAGAAATGCTCACTGCACTAACACATCAGACACAGGGCATTTATTTACAGGAACACTCAACTACATGAACTTCTGATTTCTCGCAAAAATTCATTCTAGGAAACGACCCGTGAACTAACAGTAGACTAGAGCAAAGTAGAGTAAGCCAAAAGCCAACTTACATTTCTTCCAAAGCATGACAACCATTGAAACTTGGAAGGTCTCTTATATTGTTGTAAGATAAGTCCCTAAAAACAACAGAACAAGTTAATGCCATTATTAAAATACTCTATTAAAAGTGCTGTGTCTGGAAGCATTGAAAGCAGCACTAAGGTCTTCCGAAGAGGACAGCTGAGTAAGCTTTGGTTTCCCTGATACTGTAGGCCTACACTACAGACTTGAGATTTATAAACTTAGAGTACACAATGTTGAGTATAGACAATATAAAATATGCTAAAATATATTAAGTTCTGCAACATATATATAAAATATAAGACGTGCATGAAGACTGTATTGAGTAGTAAACCTACAGATTTTAGAAAATTTTATTTTTCCAATACATCTGGAAATACATATATGTCATACATTATGCTGCTCTTTAATTAAAAGCTTTGCTACATCTTTTAGATCATTTACATGAAATTATGTCAGAGAAGTTAACATTCAATGCCCCTGGGCTTGTCCCTCAATCACAGCCATCATATTTAAGTTAAAAATTCCACTAGAACATGTAATTACTCAGTTAATCTGTCCTTTTTGTTACTACCTTTCAGTCCTTAACAAATCAGTACCTAACTGTTCTGAGGAGTTCTATACTTTTTGTTTGTACGTCAGCTTAAAAATTTTAGAAAGTTACAAGTAGTTCATTCTTGATTCAGGAAAGCAAAGCTTCAGAACCTGCTTAGTTATGAATGAAAGAGAAATATGTTGGGGGGGGGTGATGTCCACGTGGAAACCAAAATAACAACTAACTGGTCTCAGTTTATTTTACACCAAATAAAGTAACAAAACAATTAATACATAATATACAATCCTAAAGGCAAGTTCAGAGACTCCCTGCCCTTTGAAGGAGAATCTTCTGACTTATGTGAAAGAAACAAACAAGAGACAACCAAACCTCAAGAACATAGTTCATTCAAAATAAAAGTGAGCATTTATAACGCACATAAAAGAAAGATATAGGCGAAGGAGAGAGTAACCCAACTTACAGAGTCCTCAGCATCTTTTGGTTTTGGCACAGATCGTCAGGTATGCTGCTTATCTTTGTCCCCGTCAAGGTTCTGTGGAAAAAAGAATTGCTCATCTAAGAGACGGCTCAAGTTGGGTTAGAAAAACGAAAAGTTCCTCTCATATACAAATGTGAATAACTGCACAGTAGTGCATATGGGCCTGGGCAGCCCTCTGCCCAACTACCAAGTAAAGGTACAGGTGTGGGAAAGTGAACTAATTCTCAAGAAAACACCTCACAGCAGGGAAAAAGAGCTGTGGCACAAGATATTAACAGTGTCCAGGTGATGGCCTTGTTTCCTACAGCCTGTCATCTTTTCTCACACCCAACACATCTGAAAACACCCCAGAACCCTACTGCAAGTTTTGTGTCTGCCTTTTCTTTCTGTCAGCCAGTTCAGAATTCTGAAACATTCCTATTCTCCTCCCTGCTGCTTTTCCCATTTGGAGTCAATCAACAGTTCCAGTTATTTCTTGTAATAAATCCAGTATCTGACCCTTTCTCCCTTTTTTTTTTTTTCTGCTATGCAGATCAAGGGTGAAATATTTCAATATTTCAGGAAGCAGTAAAGAGTCTGGTCATGCCCTTTGTCCCGGAAGAGCTCCAAAATGGACTGACGGCCTGGAGTCCAGCTAACTGCTTGGTGTATCTAGTCCCTGGCTTTGACCATGCCCTCACTGTTCTACATCCTCACCTCTTCATTGCACTTGCCTCATAATAGCTGGTCCAATATTCTCAGCTTGCACAAACTACCTGAAGGACCAAACTGGAACTCTATTCTCAATGCTTCCCAACTTAATCCCCTACCTTAGCAAATGTGAAAATGTTTACCTTATCTAGTACACCACAGTAAGACTCCTACAGATAATGGCCCTGGGCTGCTGTTCCAGCCCAAGCTGGCTAGCTGGAGGGCTGAAAACAAGATTTTGGAAATATCTCTACTCCATTCACAGACCACTTACTAGGAATCTTTCCTATAGCCAGATGTGCAGGGGCTCAAGACTTGGCCATTTAAAAATCTTGTCCCAAATAATTTTCCAAATGTCTTCATCACACATCCCCCATTCTATTATAAAGATGTGATTTTTATCTATATTTGATTTTCTGTATGACATCTTGGTATATTTTTGGTATTCCTAGTCTTATTAAATCTTTCCTTTTTAAGTTGAAATCTCAATTCTGAGAAATTTGACTTTTTTTCAGTTTGGAAATATGTATTTCCTCCATGAAGGCTTTTCTGATGATCTAGATCATTTGGTCCTGTTTTCGAATTTCTGAAGTTCTGCTTTTAACTAGCCATTTAGCTGCTACCTTCTGTGCTCATTAAGCTTTTCTGATCTGTCCACACTGGAGGCTACACTCTGAGCTAAATGACCTCAGGCTTAATATGTTCATCTCTAAGCCTTCAAAAACGGACTTTGAAAGAATGATCACAAGTCTGTCCCTGTCACTAAGGAGCACTGGCGCTCTGCTAGCAGACTGGACTGCAGTGTTGTCTTTCCATGACCCTCCTTTACAGCATCACACATACAGACTCTCCAGATGGACAGTTCCGGTCAGATTGGGGAACCACTGCACCAGGCTTGCACCACGAATGACTCTTTAAAAAAAAATTGGGGAGAGAAAAAAAATTAATTTATAATAAACTGGTATTCTTACATTAATGCTTTTAATTTTTTAATCTTAAATTATAACATTATAACCAAATCTAACTGGTTTCATATCTTGAAGGTTCTTGAAAATGTGATAATTTGGTCAAGTACTCAGATAAATAATAACTGTAAATTATTAGTTATCCTTTGGAATGTTCCATAAAGGGCAGAAAAAATATATTTGTTATATATATATAAAGATACAATAATATGAATTCTTGTTTTTGACTTAACAAGCTGCATAAATATTCAGGTTTGTTTTTAAACTTGCATAATACTTACAAGGAATGCAGATCAGACAGGTTGTGAAATGCTGAGTTCCCCACAAAAGATAGAGGATTATCATACAAATGGCTGTGAAAATATACAAAAAAGGCAATGTTTTCATATGCTTATTAACACTCTGGGATTAAACCTATGTTTCCTGTGTCCATACAGTGTTTTTGTTTTGTTTTGATTTTGGTGCAGATGCCTGGCATTTCTAGACATAGCTGCTCATGATTATATACTCAAGGAAACTTTCAAGAATACTTACATAGTTCTTAAGAGTGGATTACCATCAAATGCTCCATCAGGGATAACAGAAATAGAATTACTATGAAATCCCCTAGAACGATAGGAGAAATACACTATAAAACAAGTTAAAACCAGAGTGTCCACTGCTGTTCAGCATTACATAAAACAGAACTGATAATGCTAACATAAACATCTTTAACTCCGAGAAATCTGAATTTTGAATTCCATGTTATCTTTTATAGGATTTTACTGCATTCTTTTTAAACCCACTCCCTAGATTGGCATCTTATTGAACCCTTGATGCTTCATCATCAAAGATCGCTTAAGGTCTATGTTGAAATAAGCTCCAAATCTCCATCACAGAAGCCTATATTTTACCTCTGCAATATGAGCTTTCAACTCACACCACCTCTGTTGTGCCATACACATTCTTATCTCCTCTGCTCAAGACAAATCCAGCCTCCAGATGCTCCCTCATCCCTTTCACTTAAGTTTTTTCACCCTTTAGGTCTGGTCAAATTCCTTTCTTTTGGTAATGCACTTTCCAGTCACCCCAGGCTACAGTGAGATCATTTTACGGAATGATTTGTCTTATTTATTCACAACTGTTATCTATTTGGGACCAGTAATCTGCCTGCCTTTCTAGCAATGCTAAGACTGCAAGCTCCTCCAGGCAGACCATACCTCATGCATTTTAGTTTCAGTAGGATCTAACCTCGTATAATAATCTATGCCCACAGCCATTTGTGCCAGCTAATACAATCTGATTTGTGGACTGACTGTGCAGGTGTGTGTATGTATGTTATGGATACATGTACAAGGAGATGCTCCTAGATATAATTACTAGAGTATTTAATGGTGTATTCCAGAATGCTCATGATAAAGAGAAAAGGCTATACTCACAGCTCTTTTAGGCTGGGAAGGGCTTTAATAGCCTGAGGAAATTCATCCAAGTTATTATAATTCAAGTCCCTGGGAAAAAATTGGAGAAAATGTCTAAGCATAGTGAAGAGAAGTCATAATTCGTAAGACATTCTGGTATAAATACATGTTAAAAGATCACGACCTGTAGTTGGGAATTTTTATCTCCCAACTACATTGTCATTCAAAACCCTATAGGAACTTAATTTAATTTACAGACTTTTAGAGAATATTAAATAGAAAAAGTTATCTGCTACATTTTTAGGTTTATAAATTTACAAGCTCAGAGAACTGTTAGATCACATGTCACTGAAGGATTAAACACACAAATCTTGTGTCATTTCTTGGAAATTTCCAATCCAGTAGAATTTTTGAATATCCACCTATAGGTGACTACAGTATGAAACAGAGGCTTCCCATGGAGTCGACGGCAGCTCCCTGCCGTTCTGGTATAAGAACTTGAAAAGAGATGCCAAGGGAAAGACCAGAGTTGTTCTCCTACAGGTTATGAATTACTGACACTGTTATATTCATTAGGAAGAGATCAAGCCATAGTGGCCTGTAATAAAGCAGGTCTAGTTCTGAGAGCATAGAAATTTTAATTTCTCTTAACATAAAGAACATGATGGCATATGGTTATTGTGGCTGTTTTCAGAAAGAGAGAAAGAAATTAAAAGCCCAGTTCCTTTGAAATCTGTTGTTTTCCTTTTCTACACAGATGGAAATATGACAAATAAAAACTAAATTAACTGGAAAGAAGAGATTTAATTTTAATATCATCTGAGTAACATACAGCGGCTAGCATTTATTTGCTACCTAGTAAAAATTACACCTAGCAGAGGAGACTTGAGTTTAGAGCTATCTTCCTCTAATTTTAACTTTCAAATATCCACTGGTGTTTATTATTTAATTATTTTGACAAGCGGGTTAAAGTCTTATAAGACTTGGGATCTTCTCAACAGTTCACAGTTAACTCCAAATTTTAAAAATATTACAGATCCTAAGTATTCCAATTAGGCTTCAGCCATCCAAAGGAGATACTCTCTGACTTCATTTACTATATCACAACAGCAAACATCATGTACAGCCCAGGGGACATAGCATCATGCAACATTTTAAAACATTAATCTGTTATATTTTAGCATATGAAAGAAGACATGCTATTCTGACATGATTTAAATGATTAGCTAGGCTACTGAAACCATGGAGAACCAATGATAAGTAGCAAACTGTCCCCAACAGAACTGGTTTTGAGAAATGTCAAAGTTCCCAAACAGTCACATTTTAAGAAAATTAACATTTTTAGGAAGGCTTACATCTTTGCAGTAGAGATGCTTTAAATATATATTTGGGGAAAGTGAGGGCTTGAAGTTCACACTTAAGTATCAGTTTTGAGTCATAAAATTATTTTTCACAATTGAGTTATTAGATGGTGAAAATGGAGTTCTTAATTAAAGTGAATTAATAATGACTATACTTAACAATGTGCTCTCTTCATGGGCAATAAGTTTAAGATTGCACTGTCCCAATCACAGTATGATTATACAAAATATAAATGTACTTACAAAGTTTCCAGGTTATCTAGTCCATCAAAGCAGTGCTGACTGAGGGTTTTAATTTTATTGTTATGAAGATGCCTATGGGGGAGAAAAAGTACCAAAATGACATTCACAGCTCCCAAATGCAACTGTTACAGCTGCTTTATATGTCTAAACTGATGTGGCTGAAAGCAACAGATATAAATATTTCCACACTCACAGAAAGCTGGTAGTTATACAGACTCACTGAATACAGAATGCCAACATTAGGGGAAATCTATGCAGAACGATGACACAATGACAATTATTTGATTTTGGTTCATACTGAAATTAAACTTTAGATTAGATCCTTTCTCATATGAAGCAGAACATTGGTGAGTTCTCTGAGATTAGAAAGCAGTATTATTATGGAGTTTACCTCACTGAGGATAGAAATATATTGTAAAAGAATTGAGGATACTATGTCTTACTAAGTTTTGAAAGATGAAAGGTACAGACAATCAAAAACTTTTTGAGCAAAAAAGTTGAAAAAATACAAAACATTCTTGGAGAAATAGGAAACATCTTATTGCTTTCAGTATTTCAAAACAGTTTCCCTTCTTTAACAATGAATAAACTATTTCATTGCTGGGACAGAAGGAAAAGTTATATAAAACAAGCTATAAAAAGGTTTTTGGTGAATGACCCAATTATTTTAAAAAAGTGATATTATATAAGTGGCTACTTATTTTTTAAAGACTCGACATCTATTACTAGATATTATTCAAGAAGTCAGCATGTTTGTTTATATCAAAAGCAACTTCCCCAAATACTAATTGTTTCAAAGCAGGACCACGGGGCCACTTTTATAATAATGTGTCATATGACACCCATTTGCCCCAAAATTAACACAAAAATACAGTACTAAAAGGGTTGGCCACATACAGAACAACCAGGCTTGAAAGGTTGGTGAAGGCAAAGTCCGGGATGCTTGAGATGTTGTTGAGAGCCAAGGTCAGCGCCTGCAGGGTTGGCAGGTTGCTGAGGGGACGCACAGGCACCTCCGACAAGCTGTTGTCATCCAGCCACAGATGCCGTAACTGAACAAGCCCTTCAAAACTGTCCTCGGGGACTGAGGTAATATGGTTGGCATCTAAGCGTCTGAGAAACAGAGACATCCACAGTGAGTAACAGTTCCACTGGCAGGAGCATCCAAAGAACACGGCTCTAGAGCTTCCAAACAGAAGGGAATCACAGACCTGCCAGAGCCATGAAGCTTCTCTCTCTATTTACAATAAAAAGAAGTCCCAAACAACACCAAATCTAAAACTCTTCCAAGTCCGGTAGTGCATTACAGTTCTTTCCTCACTAACTTCATTAAAGAAGGACACACTTAAAAGACAACTCACAAAGCTCAAGGTGGAAATTTATGTTTCAGAGTATACCTACCAGAGATACAGAAGGTGGGCTGGGGGAATGGCTTAGCAGTTAATGCATGTGCCCACACACATGGAAACACACACACACACACACATACACACACACACAGAAAACAAGAAAAATGAAGCTGAGTAAATAAGCTACTTTACCTCCAATGTTACAGTATAGCTGGTATTTTATACTGAATTTAACTGCTTCTCTGATTTGATACCAAAGGATAAATAAGAAAATATTTATAGTTTTTTAAATAGCAACAAACCCATTTCAGTAGATTCAAGCCACATTAGCAGATCAACTAGAACCTGTCTTATTAGTATTACAGATTCCTCTCTTATCATTAAATATTCAAGTTTGCCAAAGTTAGGTTCCTAACAAAGGTCAGATTATTGACAGGAAAACTAAACTCCTCCAATCAATGCTGCTATAGTTTTAAAGCTTCATCTTTTTTCTTTTTTCTTTTTTTTTTTCAGAAAATTCTGCAATTAGGGGCACCTCATTAGCAGGATTATTTATGTTTAAATCTCCCTCTAAAAACCTGGAAACTAAATCCTAAGTATATCTTTCTGTTGCCACAACCAAGTATAATTGTTATAATCACTTTTCAATACAAAGACAGCCTGGTGTTAGCAGGATGAGGAAATGTATGAGCCAGGAAATCCCAGTGTTCCTCATAATCTCTTGCTGATGTTTATCACATACATTCCTGCCTGATAAGCCACATACCTCTCTGAAAACGGGGGAAGATTAAAAAAAACACACACACAAAAAAAACAAAAACATAAAACTGATTTAACAACCCATAATGACTTTTTTTTTCTTTTTAAAGAAATGGCAACTGGCAATTTAAAAGTTTGAAAACTTCCGAGTTTTAGAGAGATTTCTATGCTTTCTATTTTGTTTGTTTGAATATCTTGCTCTAACTTTCAACTCCAGGAACCTGCTGGCCTCCTGCTCCCAGATACCTGCTTCCAGCTCACTGACTTCTCCTTTTGGGAGCAGATTATCAAGAGCTAATGACCCGTAGGTCTTCGTGAGTATCTAATGGGCATTTTCTTTTGACAGATTCAACACAGAAAAGAGGTCTTAGGAAACTGAGTGGTTGCTTGAGCATTTCTAGAGCTTACCTGTAAAGAGGGTATCTTTAACATAACAGACTGACAGTGTGCTGGGCACAGAGCTGTTTAGATGTGCTTTAATGAACAGATAAAGTGTTCAAACACAGAGATGAGGCACAACCTCTGGAAACTCGTTCTTGGGAAGAGACACTAACTGTAGCCAAACACATTACCTACACCGTATAAATGAATTATACTTGTAGATGACTCGATTAGCTGCAATTCATTCCATATTCAAACTGAGCACCTTGTTGGTTGCTCAGTTGATGAACTGAGGATGAACTGGTATGAGATACGTTGTGGGTGGGGGATACACACACTAATAAATTACAAAGTGAATGGAATGCTTGAAAAGTGCAATGAAGTAAACAGCAGGGATGGAGAGAAAAAAACAACTGTTGGACACTGGGAACAGCAGGAGCTAACTAAAGTGTACTTGGTTTGAGGAAAGAGTCTTTAAAACAATACGTAAACTGGAGCCTAATGAATTAATTAGCAAGGGCAAACAGAAGCAGTAGTTGAGCAGAAAGTGTTTTAGGCAAAAGTCAAGGCAACAGAAGCAAGCCTGGTAAGACTACACAGTTTTCAGAAGGTCAGAGTGATGAAAATACAGGAAAAAAGGAGTGGAGAGGTCCAGGGGTACACACCCATGACTGTAAACAGGGTCCAGATTACACAGTCCTCATAGGCCAAGAACTTGAATTGCAATTAGATTACAAATTAAAATTCTTCCCCAGTTTCTCAGTGTCATAGCAGTTTGAAAGTTAAAATTGCTGAATTTTTTAACCACCAATGAAAATTTGTATTTATATTTAATAAAACCCAGAGGTACTTCCAAGTTAGCTAACAATACTCTATCAAAATCAAGTCTCCTTTGTAAAGTGTTTCATTAAATATGAAAAATACCATACTGGGCTATTATTCTTGAGAATTCAGAACTAGTGATATATATTCCTATGAATTCCATGTCATATGCTACCGACTAAGTAAATCCAAACTAAAAAAAAAAAGAAAGAAAGAAACTGTTCTACGTGAAAGAGTAATACAATGGTATAGGCAAAGACACGTTTTTTTCCCAAATTAGAAAGGGGCACCCAAGTAAGAGCGCAAACATAAGACCTGTGAAGAATGGTACCCTGGAATACAAAGATAAACAAGAAAAAAGAATTTGTGGACTCTTGTAAAAGGGACTCAGGAGTTATTCTTTATATTTAACCCACCTATAACAAATTACACTGAGATCAAAGCTTTAAGGAAAAATTTTTACATTTGGCTTTGTGTAACTTAGTGGTAGACCATTTGGAGAGTATTTGAAAAGCTCTGGGTTCAGTCCCTAACACTATAACCAAGAGAGAAAAATAGGGCTGTGTCCCAGTGACGTGCACTATTAACTGTCACCCTACAGACCAAGGAGACGGCTTTACGAGATGCTAAGGGCAGAATTATCTCACAGAGTGGTTATGAGGGCTTCTCCAACATAATCTACAGCGAAAACCCCCTACAGTATGTACATAACACTTTTACATAACACTTTTAAGTGCTAAAATTTGTTTGCCTTTCTAAAAGGTTAACAATATATTAACCACATTTCAGCTTGCAAATGTTTATTATCAACTCTGAGGAATGCATTTTAGTCTTAAAACATCTTTTAATTTTTTACCTTAAAGTTATAGTGGCAAAACATTACATGTGGTTCTGTAATGGGGCTGGCAGATTTGACACAGTTCTAACAACTTGTCTGACCACCTTGTAGAATCTGACTGAAGGCCAGGCAACGTGGGTCAGTGGCAGGCGGGGCTACACCCTGACTGGGACTGTTGGTTTGGTGATCCTATCCATGGCCCTCCACTTAAGCTTGAATCTCACATCAGGATCCTAAAAATTGGAGTTGTGGGCTCACTAGATCTCTCTTTTCCTCCTCCCATTGTGGCCACATTGAATAAATCTCCTTTTTCTTCTTCCCACTACTAATTTGACTCTTGTAATTTGATTATTAAGGATGGGTGGTTGTATCTGGCCTGGGGCACAGTTTGTGGGTCCATATTCTATAATTGTTCTAGTGCTAAAAACCTGTGAGCAATAAGCAAATATTCTGTGTAATTATAAGCTCTCTTTCCTAACTTTACAGTAAGCAAATAGTATGGTTACACTTTAAAGTATTGAAGAAATTCAGGGACATTTAATCTCTGAAAACCTTTAATTTTTAATCAAATTTGATGCAAAGAAAAACTACCTTAGAGCTAATTCCTATTGCCATTTTCATATTCTACTCAAGTAATGACTTTGTGAGAGGTTGTTATGTTATCTTTTTACTAATACCTACAATTCACTCTGACTTTATAGTCACCATGAAGTATACACTTATCTGAAACCCTTTCTGGTCAATTTCAACGCCTAATGAACTTTGTTCCTTTTAAGGTCGGTGGTAAAACCACAAGGAAATCTTTAACGTAACTTGGGTCTGAAGATCAGATTTGAAAACTGACTCAAGTACTGATAAGGGTGTTTTACACCAGGGTAGAATTTCAATGATATCTCACTTGACCACAACACCCACTATGCTAACACACCCAAGAACACTTCTCTCTTTTTTAACTACAGCACACCTGATACAGAGCTCCTCCTGACAGTTTCTGTTACATACAAAAGCAGACCAGAATTACATACACATACACAGAGACAGAGACAGACAGACAGACAGAGAGGAGAGAGAGATTTGTTTTGAGTGGACTTTCTATTCTCTTAACAGTTTGAGATACTTTAAGCATTGCATGATGAGAGCACAATGAGCTTTGGTTAACTCCCTGTCTTCAATAGAGAAGCCTCCAATTTCTGTGCAGTATCAATGCAGTTCATCCATTTTACTAACAAATACCACATGCCCTTCAAAATGTACCTCCTGGCCACAAACTAGAAACAATCTGTTGAAATTTCTTGGTAATTTTTCTGTCCTGAAGTTGAAAATGAGAACTCAGTCTTCTCTATTTTTGCCTTCAAACTAGGCAAAATAACTGGTCCTTTGATCATTGAGTCTGTGAAAATAATGATTCACTGTGAAAGTCTTAAACAAGTCAGTTAATTGTAAGGTAACAAAAAAAAAAGTAGGACCTATTTATGATATCTGGAGGAGATCAGATGGCCTCCTTAAGGAGCAAGAGTCAAATATTTCTGTAAAAGCAACTCATCCTAACTGGCTCATATTAAAAGTCAAACTCACAATGGTGAGCAATTCCATAACTTGCCACTTTTCAAAGTGAACTACTTAATACAATCTTAACTTCTTTTTGAAGTAAAAATTAAATGGCTAACACCCTGGATGTTCCTGGCTTATGACAGATATGATTTAATGTTTAACTTTTACAACATGTGTTTTATTAGTATGATTTTTGTTCTAACATTCATTTCACACTGACTATTAGAATCTCTGCTAAGAAATTCAGATTAATTAAGATTCTGGAACAGGTTTGTCTGGTTTTGAATCCCCACTGTGCCTTTACTAGCTATGTGCTGTTGGGCAAGTTACTTAACATTCTCTCTACAGTCATTTGCTCATTATCTATTATGAGCTCCAATGTAAGAAAAGCATTTAGAATTCATATAAAACCCAAGTTCTTTGTATATAAAGAATGTAAAAAACAAATAAAGTGGTATTTGAAAAAGCATTCAAAGTTAATGACTGCTCAAGGAAAAAAAAAAATCCAAGAATTAAAGCCCTGAATATGCCACATAAAACAAAAGTTTTATGTGTAAAGAAAAAGCTGGGAAAGGAGACAGCTCAGATAGCCAAGGTATCCGCAGAATGTGTTTCGAGCCCACAGGTAGGGCGCTCTCCTCATTGCTGCCTAAACCAGACTCATATCTATGGTTCTCAGGGCACCAGATACCAGCGCGCCTGCACATATTTAACTCTGCTTTCAAAGAACTGTTATCAGCAGCCATGTACGAATTGACAGTGCTACGCCCCACACTCAGAGATATTCCCCCAGCCTCTGAGGCAAGAAAGAAAGTAAACTGAAGGATCAACGTCTGCCTTGCCAAAGGATATTTTAATAGCAGCACCTGGTTATCCCCATTCCCATCCCAGAGAAGATGATAAATCTCCTCTGGCCTTACTCTTCTATCAGCCAGTGAGTGGCCTTCCAATGACCCACGAATGAAGACAACAAAAAGGTACTTACAAAGACTGCAAAGCACTCAGTCCGTGAATGGCTTCACTAGGTACAGTTTTCAACTGATTATTCTGGAGAGTTCTGGAAGAAAAATTTTGATTAGTGATGAATAAGCGATTGTTCTTTTTTTGTCATAGAAGAATATTGAGCCATTTTCCCCCTAAAAATATTTCTAATGGTATCAAGTAGGGTAAGGTGGGATGGAAAGCATCTAAGGCAAAAAAACTGCAAACTGTCAAGAAGCATTTGTGTAAATGCAGAGATGAAATTCATGCTGCTATTCCAGGCCATCTCTCAATGGAGCTGCTGGATGCTCCACATTTCCAGGGGCAGTTTCAATCCCAGGCACCCTAGTTAACGTTCAGTAGGATAACAAATTCACTGGAGTGGCTCATCAACACAACCCTTGCAATTCTGAATGTCTTCTCAAACTTGAAGAAAGCAGGGCCCAGAAACGTGGGCGTTAAAAAGAGAGAGGCAATTTGCGATGAGGGCAGCAATGTCCGCAGTGCCTCTGGGAGGACAGACATTAGCCTTCAGTCACTGTCCAGCTGGGACCTGGCGAGCAGAGGCAGACATCTCTCTGAAAAAAAACAAGAGCTTTTCCATTTTTACCTAAAGCCACTCCTGTCCTATTCAATGACTATTTGACATGAATCATAACCACGGAATGGAAGGCGTAACAGGACAAATTAAACACACCGAACCAGAGAGGCCTGGTGACTTTGCCCAGAGCAGTAGTGACAAAAGTAGGTGAAGTTGTGGCTGTCAACCCACATGATCTTCAATCTGTCACCCTTGAAGCCAGGAATTTCTCTTCTGATCTCTATCTTTATAAGTCATGAGCACTTCAATGTTTTTCAGTTCTAAAATGTTTTTAACATGTAAAGCACTTAAAAACATCCCACCCCCTTCTTTGGCTAATTCAAAAATCCTTGTGGCTATAAAGTAGAAACAAAACTCTACCAATAAAATGTAAATATGGTTTCAATTCATTACATTAGCAGCATGGAAAGTCTGTGATTCCTTGGGAGCTCAGAACACTTACTGTTAGAATTTTAACCTTTGTTATCTAGACCCAAGTTGCCCAGACCAACCTCTAGCCTGCTCCCCTATCCATTGGCTATGCCTTAAATCTTTTAATCCTCAACTAAAAGAAACTGTGCTTAACCTAGCTCTAAGCATGTTGACTATGCAGAAAGAAAATACACAGCCAGCTGTGAAACTCTAAAAATGAATTACTTACAGGACTTTGAGTTCTTTCAAGCCCGACAAGGCTTTTGGGTGGATAAAAGAAAGGTCGTTGCCAGCCAGTTGTCTAGAAAAAAAAAAAATAACAAGAGGAAAAAAAAAAGTAATTCAGAGTTAAAATTCAGAGTCCATACTTACCTTATCTGAGATTAAAACTCTATGCTAACATTTCTCAAGATGACATGACATTAAACAGTGACTTAAACCTCTGCTACAGCAGTCCCAAGATTATTCCAATGAATTAGCAATGTCTAGATTTTTTTTAAACTTCCAATACAATAATTTAAGTAGGCACATTTTTATTCTGGTGAGGTCAAGCAAGCCAAAACACATTAAGCCAAATTAAGTTTGCTATTCACAGTCACTCTGCAGCTTGCAGTGTTTTCCAAGGGCCTCATAAATACAGACTACTAGTCAGCAGGCAGCAGTGTTTACACAGAGTGGAGCAAACCAGTCTGTCAAGGAAGAATGCTTTCAGGAGGCAAGTCAGCTTGTTATCTCCACAGAAACCCAGAACAGCATACCCCAGACAAAAAGGACAAGTCTGCGGCGAGCCTAGATTTCAAATAAAGGCCTAAGAATACTCACTTAATGTTTTCCTGAAGAAATTGTTAAATAGAGCATTTCAGTGGGGGTAAAGTGAAGTAAGAAAAGGATGTGAATTCTTTGCATTATTGCCTCACTTTTCCTCCTATTTATTTCCTCAGGCCTACAGCACAGAAGTATCAAAAGCAAACCAGGAAATAAGACAGAAAATCATACAAAATCACCTGCAAACAGGTGACCTGGGAAACTATTGGTAAATATGTACAATTAATCGGCAGTGAAGTGTCCCTGTCATGGAGCTGAGGACTCTGTACTTCTTACCTCTACTAGGATTAGTTTTTTAAACAGCTGGATTCTATAATTTAAAAAGTCTTTTCATGTCTTCCTTTAAATACTCCTATTTACAACTTAGTTTCAATTAATTTTTTAACTTTTAAAACAAAATGTGTAGTTTCTCCCTTAAAAAGTTCTATTTCTAGTCAGATAATACATGCCTGTACTCAGGAGTCTGAGACAATACAATCTCAAGTTCAAAGTCAGCCTATCTCAAAAGTAAGAAAACAAGAGTGGGAGAGGTGACTCAGCTATTAAGAGCACTAGCTGCTCTTCCAGAGGCCCAGGCTCAATTCCCAACACCCATATGACAGCTCACAACTGTCTGTAACCCTAGTTCCAGGGAATCTGATGCCCACTTCTGACCTCTGCAGGCACCAGGAAGACATGTAATACACACACATACATACAAACAAAACACTTATACACAACAAAATGAAATAAATATCTAAAAGAAAAAATAATAATTTCCTTTGTTCTCTCTGATCACTCGGTAAGCACCCTACTTCCCTGGGCTTTATTTAGTATATTCATTCACTGTCAAGTTCTAGTTGCTACTGAGTGCTAGACACATCCCTTCTCCCTTCTTTAATCTGCTACACTCACCTTGATTTCAGGGACACAGGGATAACATCTCTACTAACTGTAAAATTCAAAGTAATGAAGGTCTGAAGTCCTATCAGAGCCTTGTTTTCTTCTAAGGTTTTATACCACTTAAAATGCAAACAGCATGAGAAAATCTGATTCTACCTGACCTCTGGTCCACATCACACATATGTTCTACAGATGGTTGAAGAAAAACAACTCAGAAATCCCAAAGGTACATATGATAAATAATTTCTTCCACAGCAAAGGGTAATGATGCAGGATTCTCAGTCAAGCCACAAGTTTAACATGGGGTGTAGGCTCATGCCCTCTATTCTGGTAACTATACTACATGCCTTCTGAGGCATCTCATAATTTGGGTCTTAAAACAGCGTACTCCATACCATCAGCCTTTTAACTGCCATCTAAAATGGCGGCAGGGCCCAAAGAATCTAAGCAGAGAAAGCTGACAGCTTGCCTCATTAAGTGACTTACACCTTGCTTACTCTGCAAACATTAGCAAAACTTGAGCAAGGTTTTCTAAACACCTAACTTCGAGAAAAATAAGCACTTAAGCTCAATGAACCAAAAGTAGACAACAGTAACCATATATGTGTTTGTGATAAAAAACTATTTTTTTCTTTGCTTCTATGCTCGTCCAACAAAGTCTCCTCTTTTGCATTTTGTCAGTAGAACTTCAGAACCATTTCTGGTGGGCAACTTGCCCAATTCCTGAATTGCTGTTTTCTCAAAAAAAAAAAAAAAAGGTTTATGAAGTTGAAAAGATGGCTTCCAAGTTAAGAGCTTGCACTGGTCTTGCAGAGCACCTGAGCTGAAGTTCTAGCACTTATTAGGCAGCTCATAACTGTCTATGACTCAGCTGAGAGAGGAGAGGGAGAGGGGGAGGGGACAAAAGAGAGGGAGAGAGAAGGGTAAGGGAGAGAGGGGGAGGGGAAGAGGAAGAGGAAGAGGCCTCCACAGGTACCTGCTACTCATGTGCATACACCCCATATTCAGACATATTATGTGTTCATGATAAAACCGAGAAGTGTATTTCAGATTCCTATACACATAGCTAAAAATAAATCTCTAAAACTTTACTGTATAAGACTGGAGCAGCAATCACAGAGCCTGCAGGGGTCTGTGCTCGGTCCTCTACATACACGCTGTGATAGTTTAGCTTGGGGATTTAATGGGACACCTAACAGGGGGAATAAGGGGGTGTCTCTGACTCTTTTGCCTGCTCTTGGGACCCTTTTCCTTCTCCTGGGTTGCCTTGTCCAGCCTTGGTATAAGGGCTTGTATCAAGCCTTATCGCATCTTGTTATGCCATTTTCAGTTGATATCATTAGAATGCCTGCTTTTTTTCTGAAGGGAAATGGAGGAGCAGTGGATCCAGGGGAGAGGGGACATGATGGTGGTGGTGGTGGTGGTGGTGGTGGTGGGAACTGAGAAGAATGAAGGAAGAGGAAGCTAAGTTCAGGACAGAATGTATTATACAAGAGAAGAACAAATAAATAGAAAAATATTACTTTACATTAGTTTACTTTTATTTTTTAACATCATTGTTTTTTGCCACTAAGAATTAATATACAAAACGAAACAACCAACCAAACAAACAAACAAACAAAACTGAAGAAGACAGTTATAAACCCCATTCAGTGCAACCACTTCAATATATTTCTCCTCTTGGTCCCAAACTAGTCAGCTTCAATGCTCCACTATCTAAATATTTCATCTTGTAACCCAGCTGCCACTCTTGTTTGTTTGATTTCAAGACAGGATTTCACTGTGTAGCCTTGGCTGTCCTAGACTCGCTTTGTGGGCAGGGTGGCCTTGAACTCACAGAGATCCACTTGCCTCTGCCTCCCCACGTGCTGGGATTACAGGCTTGCACTAGTGCTCCTAGCCCCACCACCACTCTTTAAATACCCAATGGTTGTGCTTCTTTCATTAAGTGTGGTGACAGGCCACCGTCTGGGTGATGATTGCAAGTACAAATGCTTCAGAATAGAGTATACACCCCACACTTCCATTACCACTCCTCAGTATGCCACATCATCAGACAGAAACATCTCAGCTGGGAGTTCACTAGATGTAAGTGTTCTCTGGTGTTCCTCCCTGCATGAGGGATGTATCCGAGAGCTTGCCTAACAAGGGCAAAGCCTTGGGTTCCCTCTCCACCATAGCCAACAGAACAAATAAAAGGCAGAGTTCTTTACAGTCCCTGTGCCAATGCACAGCTTCTTATGGTCCACATTTGTGCAAGCTCCACATAAGCGATGAAAAAGGTTTGCACACTTGAGTTCCCTCACTAAAGTCAATTAAGGATGCTCACAATCGTAACACACAGTATTTAAAATTCCACATTTTCAAAGCTCAAGCTGCACCATACGACAGTAGCCATCTTTCCCCAAATGCCTCAAATAGTCCTGTAACCCTGCTCCTCCTAGCTGTCCTTAAAAACCTGTGCTAAAAGCATCTGCAAAAAAAAAAAAAAAAAAAAAAAAGAAATCCTATAAACACAGCTTTCCAGGGTCTTTCACCCCTTGTTTCTAACATCAGCTTTTACAGTCCTAATATCTGTGGGCCTTCCTAGAGGAATTTAACATTCTATGCCATGACCATGAGAAAGAGTGCTTTTTAAGTAGCCAAGGAAGTGGCAAAACACAGAACGCCTGATTATTTTGTCAACGAAAAACCACACTCGTCAAAATATTTGCTTCCTCTTCACCAAATCTCTGCCCCTTTATAAACTATGTGACTACTGAAGTAGCCTGGTTCTCCTCGACTTCTCGCTAACCGAAAGGACACAACACCCTGTGCATGAGGCTTACCCTGAAACACAAGCCAACCATCTGGAGAACTGAAACAGACACCAGGAGTGCAGTGGATGGGTGATAATCACAGGAGGGTACACTTCTCCGATGGCTTTGTTCCTCGGGAGGAAATATATCATGTGGAGCCTTCAGAACACCTCTCGTGAAGTCTCCCAAGCTGTTGTGTTAGGAAACGGCGCACGCTGCAGCTTCAGCGTTCACACACCCCACCCCCGAACCTTCTCACGGACTGTTCAGTTTGCCTGCACAGTCTTACAAGCTAGCACTTCTTGTAGCACACCTTGGGGAACCTTCATCCAATGAAAAATTCAGATCCGATAAAAAGCAAAGCCAAGTCACCAGATCATTAGGAGGCAAACACCTGAGTTCTTACCAGGTGCAGTGGTCAAAACAGATGGTATGCAAATATTCTTTTATTTTAACTACAGCGTGACAACAACCCTGCTTTTTCTAAAGCACCCAAGAAATTAGGTGACTTGGAAAAAAAAAATCGCACAGCTGCAAAGTGGAAGAGCCAGCATTCTAGTTCTTGCCTAGCTGTCCCAATGTTTATCAACTTGTTCCTGACCTGGAGTGTTTCTGTGTTGTCACCAAAAGATTAGGAAATCATTCTCAGTGGAGAGGTGGAGCACTGTGGACTTGGGCATGCGAACAGCTTTGTTTGAGTATCAACAGCTCTCACCCAGCAGCCCAAAGCTGACAAGCTCTGCCCATGCATTAGAAGCTCTGAACTGCAATTACGGGGGAATTTCCCAGCAGACCAGTACATGCTTCCCTTAGCCAACGATGCCCAGAGCAGAGGAAATGAGAAAGGGATACCTCAGTGCCCATATATGGGGACTCTTCCTGGAACTATGCAGGGTTTAGAGCAGTCTATTATCATTTTTGTTTTAGTAACATTCAAGTAAAAATGAGGTGGCTGATCCTGAGGAAAAAGTATAACCAATGATGTCTTTTAACAAAAACCAGCTATTTCCCATTCCATGCCTGGGTTTGTACTACCATGCCACAAACAATTGTGTTACTTAGAGGCAACTTGGGAGCCTAGCTGCAGGTCTCAGAAAACCTCAATTTGCTAAATAATGACATTTTAAATTCTCATCCCACAAAATACCTTTGTATACTCTTCAATGATTCTTGATTTTTAAAGAAGTATAATCAAGGTGAGAGCAGAGGGTGGATATAGGAGCCTTTTTTTAGACAGTCCAGTGCATCATGTACACCACTCATGTACCTCAGTAGCTTCTGGCTCCCCAGATAATGAGAACCACTCTACAGATTTCAAGCCATGTACTCTCGTCTTTCTCTTCTATGAGTTCAGGCTCTCATTACTATTCACCTGGATTCTGCCATGACTTTCCACAGGGCTTCTGCCTCAGACTACTTAATTATAATACTATGAGGGAGCAGGTTAGGAGACAACAGTTAAGAGCTCTTTCGAGGACCTGGGTTCAGTTAACCAGTACCCACATTGTGGCTTACAAGCATCTATCCATAAATCATTACAGGGGATTGGACTGCATATCTGGCTTCCTTTGGCACCCAGGAAGACATATGGCGCATATATTTGCATGTTTGCAAAATACATAAAACATTTTAAAAATATATAATACCATGAGATCTAAATTTTTAAATGTACAATTCTGATAAATTTCTCAAAGCCTCATTTCCCAAAACCCTGCTGAATTTTCTGGACCTTCAACATAACTCTCTTTCTTTTACACCTCAATCCAGTGCTCTTGTCTCCTGCAATTTAACACTGAGTGTTACACATCCAAACACATTAGGGTTTCTCTACATAACTGCGCACTCACACCATTTTTCTTCACCTGTAATTCCCTATGCCTCAACCTCTGGCAACTGAAATCATGCTGACTGCTTGAGTATTATCAGCAGTATGAAATCACTTGACACCACTTTCTCACTGGTGCTTTTTCGTTACTATTCATCCACCCCCATCTTTCTCTGTGGCATTATGTTCCTTATAAATGCGGACTAAATCACATTTGTCTTGCAGTCTCTCATGAGACCATGCATTCAACAGATAGGCTGTAATGCCTCAAATAAGACTCTGAGCATCTAATATTGGTACATAAAAAATTGGAGAGCTGTCTGATTATCTTTCCTTTTCCCTTCCATTTCTACTCCTGCCGTCTCCTTCATGCTCTTAACAGGAAAGATTTACTTGGCTAGATCTGAAGGTAGCAGGCGCCAGTGCAACCCCCACCTCTCAAGCTGCAGGTATCAAAGAGGAGCTTAAAGTTGGAGAGACCAGTGAGGTGAGGCACTACTGTACTGTGCATGCAAATATGAAGAGCTGACACAAGTCCAACAGCACTTAAATAGTGACTTCAGTCTGTCCACCTCGGGACAGCACTCATTTACCCTGCCTGCTACAGGGGTCTCAGAAGCAAAGAAAGCAAAAGTGAGAAGAGACCAGCAAGACTTGATGGGAGGGAGACATCAGCTCGTTAGGCTTCTGCTATCCAAATCCATCTGGAGCCATTCCAGGGAACAGCAGTGAAGTAGTTCAGTGTGAATATTCTTAGGAATCTGTTTTATGTTTATTATTCATAAGCACCATGGACTCATACTAGGAGCTCCTTAAAGGGGAAGCTTTGGAGATGCAAGAGTTTTCAGTGACATTACATACTCTTAAGGATTATACTACATGAATAGAATTGAGAGAATGTAAGGAGCATAGGTTAAACATGGGAAATGGGTCGATAATGGGTATGAACGGGCAAGCTGTCTTTCAGAAGAAAATGTAGATTTTCTATATTTGAAATGAAGATCGATAACTTCATGTAATGCACACAAGAACACTGGGATTTCCTCACTTGGGAAGCAACTGAAAGAGGACAGGTTAGGGCTATAGAGATGGCTCAGCTATTAAGAGCACCCATAGCTCTTGCAGAGGACACAGGTTCAGTTCCCAGCACCCACAGTTTACAACCAGCTGAAGCTCCAGTTCCAGCTGATCAGATGTTTACTCTCACCGCCACAGGTTCTTGCACATGTGTGGTGCACACACACACTCAAGCATATGCACATACACATAAAAAATATTTTTTTTAAAGAAAAGGAGGGAAGCAACTGTGAAACAGAGTAAACCAACGGGTGTTATTTACACAAGAGACACTACATTGGGGTCATTAGATAAATTTCATGGTGGCTGGAATTCTAGTCAAGATTTAGGAGAGTAAAGTCTACGATCTGTGCTCTGACTAAATATTTACTGTGCTGAGCGGAATGTGGCTAAAGGCATCTAGCAGCTGTTCTGAGGAGACAGGGGCACAAGGGGGACAGTGAGGCCACAGCGACTGTGGATGGGAGGCAGAAGCACGTCCCCCACACAAACAAGCGAGCTTCACAAAGACAGCTCTCCTCACATCTTGGTGGGAGTTGAGAAGCAGACTACACACCTTGCCATTAGCTCACGTCCCGAATCTTCGTTCTGCAGGTGCTTACAAGATGGCCTGGCATTGTGCTACTGTTAATCCTTCCTGAAACATACCACAGCACTGCCCCTCGGTCTAATTAGCACTTCTCTGCCCTCAGTGATGCCGTATTTCCTCCTCCACTGCTTCTCCCTGTCCTACCTTTGAAGCCAGGCAAAAGGAAATATTACCGCTCACACCAAGACATGTCCAGGCTGCCTCTCCTGTGATGCCATTGATACATGGCACGAGGATGGCCAGGGTCTGTCATACCACTTACAAAGTACAGTAGGCTAAGCTTCAGCCTGTGATGTTTCTTGTAGAGGAGACAGTGTAAATCAAGACTGAACCAGGCAAGTATGGCCACCAGAAAGCATTTGACAGGAGTTAAGTGTCGCTCTTCTAAACATTTGAAATCAGCAGGATGTAAAATGATAGCATCCATTTTTAAGAGCATAAAACACTCTCTTATAAATTCTGTCATATATTAATTTATATGTGAATTTATAGTTCTGTGTGTTCAGAACTATGGGGCTTCTGTCAAAAAAAAAGAAAAGAAAAAAAGAAAAAGAAAACAAACAAACAAAAACACAAGGAGTTTCCTGGTTCCCATTTTGGCTATCTGGTATCAATAAAGAAAAATAAAAGTTGAATACTGACTTAGCCCTTTCAATTTTCATTATCCTATTACATTGACCCTTAAAACACTTTAGTATACCTCAGCAGCTTATCACCAATGGCTCCTTTAAAAAAAAAAAACAAACAACAAACAAACAAACAAAAAAGAAATTGAGAATATGAGCTTCTGGCCTTCGGCATATCCACCCCAATGTCCTACAACACCACTAAAAAATGAGAATCCTAGAAATACAAACAAAGCAAATAAAATAATGTCAATCCCAGAAGGCAAACACTGCTGTTTGGTATTTTTTCTACCACTAAATTCAAGACAGCCACAAGAAAAAGATACTTTTGTAGTAGACAAAAAAAAAGGCCAATAATTAAGCAGCATTCTTTCTAGATCCCTTGGGACCTTCTTCCTACCAGGCCTAAACCTCATTTGATGCAGTAGATCAAAGAATTCTAAAGTCCACTAACCGTGCCTAGCTTACTTTTCTACTGCTTTTTCTTTCTTTTCTTTGATACTCAGCCCAATCCCAGTGCTAACGCTCAAACCTAGGGCCTTGGGCATGCTGAGTTACATATCCAGCCATGTTATTCACATTTTTCACATCTTCAGGAAGGCTTTTATATCTTCATACAGCTCCTATTTAAATATGTATATATAATGTATACATATGTATGTATAAGTTTGAGGCTGTATATACATATGTGCATATAAAACACATAAATGTATATCTATGTGTATACACACACACACACACACACACACACAAACATATTTATATGCTGGAGGTGGTGGCACATGGGACCCAGTACTTGAGAGACTGAGGCAAAAGAATTACAAGTTTGAGATGAACTGGAATAAACAAGTACTCTACGGAGCATCCTGGGTTCTATAATGAGACCCTATCACCAAAAGCAAGCAAAGAAACAAACAAAGCATGTGGGAAACTGCCATGTTTTAAGAACACTCATGTATTTAGACCCTTTCACGAAATAATCACTAATGTTTTTAAAGCAGCTTGCCTTTGCAAGAAGGAAGAAACTCTCACAGATACTCACACGCACACACATAAACACTATTGTAATCTAAAATAAAAATAATACAGCTTTAAAATTATCTATACAGCAACCAACAGCTACTTATTACCTGTACTACTAGGATAGCAAAGGGATCACCGTTTTCTCTCAGCTGCTCCTCAATAAGTCCATCAGTCATGCACTTCAGCAGAATTTAGTTTCTGTCTGTGCCAACAAAGTTTCTTGCATCAATAATTTCAAAATGAGAACAAAAATTCTTTGTCTTAACTTCTCTCCCAATTTTAATTTCAGAGTGTAAAAGCACTCGCTGCCAAGCCAGCAACCCTGAGCTTGATCCCTGGATCCCATGGTGGTAGAAGAGGACACCAAATTGTGGTCCTCTGACCTCCAAATGTGAGCCACAAGATACACACCCATACTCACACATGCACATTGAACACTCACACACAACAATAAGTGGATAAAGCCAGGGTGCACAGCATACACTGACCTTCTAACTTACCTGCATCACAAAATGGCGAGACATACAAAGTTAAGTGGTGAGGAGTGGGATACCAAAGCAATTTGGGAAAAGAAGGCAGGGAAAGCTTTAGAAAGTGGGAGGAGCTCAGAATAAACTGTACCGAATGGCTCAGCTCCACAGCTGCTCTGCCACTCTATCATACAAAGTAAGAAGACGTCTCCTACTGTTAAAATAGAAAAGTGAGTTGTTACTGGCAGTCAAAAGTTGCTTTCATTGACTTCATTGCCAATAAACATTCTTCCTTTCTTACCTAATAGCAGAATTCTGACTTGAGTCCAAGTGACAAAGCTCATTCCCTGTTAAAAAATCCACCTTACTACGTTGTAGGCAGGGAGGTATCAGAAATAACTCTGAGGCGTGTTCAAGGTGGTTTCTTGAACGATGTGACTAGGAAGGTCATTGCCATTCCCCTTCCCCCTCCGAGTAGTCACTGAGGATGGCTACAGCTCCAGCAGCCACATGATCTAAGTTTGGACACTGTGAACAAAAAACTGCAGACAAGAACGCTAAGTCCTACCTTTCTAACAACTGTGATTCTCAAAAGTTGCCCTTGGTTGCTACGCTGCAGATGTCATAGGCGCACAAATAAAAGAAAGCTTTATGTCTTTAAAGACACTGTTATTTAGAACTTTCCACTATAGTCACATATAATTCCAATTCAAGAAATTTAGGAAAAGAGCATGCCAAGCTGTAGCAAAAACAGCACAATAAAAGACAGTACATTAAAGAGCCAGGGAGATGGCTCTGCAATTAAGAGTCCTTCCTGCTTTTATAGGACCTGAATTTTGGTTCCCAGCACTCATGTCAAGTGGCTAACAAACACCTGTAACTCTGAGACCTGATGGCTTCTTCTGGTGTGTGTGTGTGTGTGTGTGTGTGTGCATGTATACAAAATAAAATCTTTTGAAAGGACAGTACAGTAAATACACCGAAACTAAGTAAAGAGTTTCTAAAATTGCTTACAACATCAACAAAAAGGTAAGCACCAGAACAGTAGAAAATTGGTTATACTGAATATAAATTATTCAGAAGAAAATATACCATAAAGCCTAGATCTATCAGTATGTTGGTATTATGAAAAATGAGTATAAATAGTAAGATTCTGTTTCTTTTAGGAATGTATACTAATGTATTAAAATACTCTAGCATACATAACAAAATATTAACAAAGATTTTCTCTCAGGGGTGAAATAATAATTGGTTAATCATTTCTTCTCTGTAACTATATGTATAGATTTTGGACATTTGAATTTCCGTTAATTTTACATTAATTTTTGAAAATTCAAGTTGTTCCATACTTTAGTTTTATATCCGTATATATCTTCAATAAAACTATTTCCAGTGAGTCCAACCTGACAATCTTCAAAGTAGAGATAGTGCCCAAAGTAACTGACAGTGAACAGAGAAGGTAAAGAATAAGGGCGGAAACAAAGTCCCGGTAATGGAGTATAGTATTATTGAATACTACACTGAATAAGCATGGCTTATGGAAGAGTAGGCAATAAATAAATGGCTCAAACTTAATCACGCTAATAGAAAATCAAATATATTTTTGTTTACTTGTAATCACTATTCAGACAATAAATAAACCATCATTAACTAAAATACAAAAAGGAACCAACAATAGTTGATGTGCCTCTCTACACTTTTTGTATCCTGAGTCACTTTACCAGTGAACTGCTTAGAACTGCCCAGTTTGATTTCTTCTCTATTAAACTCTGATTTTCTAAACCCAAAGTCCGACTGCATCCCATTTTCATCACCTCGATTAATGAGCTTCTAAGCACTTAGAACAAAGTTACAGATGTAGTTTAGTGGAACTAGCTTAATTGATACTATTTCCTATTTAAATAGAGAATTCTTCAAAAATTCTTTGTTCATTTTCATTGATCCATTAAAGAAACATTTCCTGTAGTTGTGTCTAATAGCTGGGTTTTAGTAGGTTGAGATATACAGTTTCTCTCTGTCCGGTATATCTTCCTTCATGCTTTTTTCCCCCCTTCTGCTCATTTTGGGGGACCATTTCTCCAGTGTAAATAGTTCTATTAGGGATGGACTGATGAAGAAGGCTAAACTATATCATCAAGAAGAATGGATGTTTTAAGAACAAGCAAGGGAAGCAAGACTGCCAACCAAAGTCCTCTCAGGTCTCTGCTCAAAGCCACAGGAATGCTCTCAATTTTCATTTAGGACATTAGGGTGCAAAGACACACCTGGACTAATGAAGGTTTTTTAGTCCCTACTATATGAAGGCAAGATATTTACAATAGGAAAGGAACGAAAAAATGCAAATGTAGAGAATCAAAACTGAACAACAGAAAACATGTAAAAATTCTCAGAACTTTTAAGCCTCAAGATCCAGTGCCTGCTGAAGTAACTGTATCTTTTTTTAGACATTTCTGCTCTCCAAGAAACAGTTCTCTACCATTCCTGGTGGTGCTTCTATCTTAAAGCCAATGGACTCATGTAACATACAGACCATATTACAAGCTTTTTAAAAAAAAATACTTTTTACAATCTATTTATTTTATATCCTAATTGTAGCCCCTGCCCTCATCTCCTCCCAGTCCCACCCTCTCTCCCACTTCCCCCCATCTCCTTCCTTTAGTCCATTGAATTGGGGGGGTCCTCCCCTCCTGCCATCTGATCCTAGCTTATCCCATATTACAAGCTTTATTCACTCTCCAAAGCCCAGAAGCAATCTACTAACAGTCCCCAATTACCTGTTTCTTAATAAACTCCTTTCCCCAAATGGAACTGTCACTGCTCTGCCAAAACAACTCTAAAGCTAGCTGAAGTGAATGAGATCATTTCTCAGTGTCTGCCTATGGGCAGCTCTCTCAGCATGTCAAAGATGATCCCTTGTTTCACTATGGAAACCTCCTCTTCCACCATTCCTAGGGAAGAGTTCTGCCCCAGTTCTCACCTGGCACTTGCCTTCTTCCCACACCTTGATTCAAGTGTTTCCCAGGGAGCTGTTCTTGGCCTTCTTCCCTTTTCTTCTGCCTTCTATCCCTTGGCAAGCTTTTACAATCTCATGTTTCCAACAATCACCTCAACATGAAAGACTCTCAACTCTACACCCATGAATCTCTATTCTAGATTTCCATATGCCCCTGCCTATAGTCTATGGAACTCAATGTACTTACTTGAAATTGAATTTGATATTTTCTCCACATTTTCTTTTCACGTTGTCGTTAATTCTAACAATTCCTGGAAATACTAAAATTATGTACTACTTATGTTACCTCAGCTGTGATAACCTCTTGATTTTATTTTGCCTCGCATCTGCACTAATTCAAACACACACATGCACACAAACACACACACACTCATTTGTTAGACAGTGTCTCTCTACGTAGCCCTGGCTATCCCAGAACTCACAATGTGGACCAAGGTTGCTGTGGATTCACAAAGATCTGCCTGCCCCGGAGTCCTGTATGCTGGGAGTAAAGGTGTGCACCACTATGCTAACCCTAGATTCTAATGACTTTCACCTACGCTTTAACAGCTAGCTAGCTTTTTTATCTTCCTGACCTCCCTCAAGTCTAAGCTCTTTGCTATGGGATTACATTGATAGAAGATCCTATCTCACTGAACTAATTTCAACAGTCTCTCGAGAGCCCCTCTGTCTAACAAGACAGGTTTCCAGTCTGGCTCCAAATGCCTTTCTAGGTTTCTTTTCCAAGGCTACTTTCAGCCATTCAGCACTACCTCACCTAACGTTTTCACAGCCCATCTCAGTCTGTCTCCCATTCTCTGCTTGAGCTTCTTTGCGTATCTCCTCATAAATAATTCCTACTATCCCTCAAGGCCCTCTAGAAATGCCAACTCTTTGATGAGGTCTTCTTTAATCTTTCTTGCTAGATGTAATTTCCCTTTTCCTTTGAACTCTCATTTCTGAGTACACTATTCCTTTCCCTTGAAGTCAAGAGTCTCATTTAATTCAGCACAGAACACAGTGTTTTAGTTGACTAAGGCTTATTGGATTAACAAATGATGTACTAAGTCTTTTCTTGACCTTCCCATTTATACAGTAGACACAGCCAGTTCTATGGCCAATAGCAGACCAACTACTAATGAATTCTGTCATCTGGGCAAGGTGCTTCGGTGAGGAAAGACTCAGCCTCCTCAGAGCTCTATGGGTTAAAACAAAACGAAGAAAACAACATTGTCAAAGTGCCTATCCCAAAACGATTAAGTCCCAGTTAGTGCAAGTTCCCTTCCCATTTTTCCCTTTCCAGCATTTCTTTCTAATCCGGAGTTCTCCAAATGTCCCATTATAGAAGATGGTAAGAATCACACAGGTGCTGGGTGTGGTGGCGCAGGCCTGTTATCAAAGCACTCAGGAGGCAGAGGTAGGCGTATCTCTGAGTTCAAGGTCTAGAAAGCAAGTCTAGGACAGCCAAGGCTACACAGAGAAACTGTGTCTTAAATACACAGGAATAGACTTTTTGGGCTCCCTATGTTAACTATGCAGCTGCTAGGGTGGTGATCTTCATGAACAGTCCTTTTAACCGGGTAGTGCAAAGGGCGGACGAGGGAACACTAGCAAAGAACTGAGCCTATCCCCAGGCAACTGAGGAGAGGCTCTGCTTTATCTGGGATGTTCCTAAAGTCAACAGAGCATATGGGGAAGGTTTCATAAGGTAGTAAATGTGAAGTGAGTCACATACAGCTCAGCAGCAGAAGCGAGTCCTTCTGAGTATAAGATCAGAGGAGAACAATAGCTGCTTACTACCTCCACCTCGGAGGCACACGCTGAGATTATTTGACAATAATTCGTTTGAAAATTCTCAAGCTCTTTTTTCATAGTTTCTACTTGAAACCATTTATTAAAAATAACTAAAATTGTTCAAGTTTGGAAAAAGGCAATTACTGCAGGGTAAAATAGAAATAATCGTGGCAGGCTATAGAGCTTATTATATACTTAAAAATTAACTAGTGCTTGCAAAGCACCTATGAAGAAACAGAACATATTTTCATGGATTACAGGATAACATGGAGACTTCAGAAAGGTGACATTTTCATGGTGGTCAAATACTCCGTATCTCATTACCCATCCCTGTCGGAAGAGCTTACATTCGCCTTTTATAAAGTAATGGCTCCATTCAGTACTGAAGAGATTAGGCAAAAGAAGTAACAAGGATCTGGTATTCAAAGTCCTAACATTCACTTTAGTATCCTGAAGCTTTCAGAGTCAACATGTTTGGAAATGATACAATTAGCTTAGTTATAGAGTCTATGAAATAACTGACTGAATGCCAATACTGGCAACTGTTGTTGCTACATCCCGTAATATCTGCAGGGATTTTTTTTCCAGTGACAGTCTGTGGAAAAGCAGTTGGCATTCTTCCTGCTGTTTACAACTAATCGTTTTCACAATTCTAAATTTCAATCATTCCCCAAATGGTTACCAATGTCTTTACAATTTCAAGAGAACCAGAAGCGGTTTGTGGCTGGATAAGCAGTATCAGACAATCGATCCTGATACTGCTGCAGGAATGTTTCCCCAGAATCACAGCTTTCTTTGAATATTGCTAACAGATATACCAGCCTACTCCAATTCCTTCCTCCAAGCAAAACTACCTCTTCTCCAAATACTTCAAAGGCAGGCATGTTTACATAACTATTGAAATTTCCCTACTTCACATGCACACACTTCTACATGTTATTCAGTATTCCTCTTGTCGTAGTCCTGTGAGGAGTCTTCTTTTAAACAGGAAGATGAGATACAAAAATCAAGAGATTGACCTAACAACTGAGAATCTTGCATGTACCGAGTTTAGGGCCAGAATCTAGGGGAGAATATTGCTGAGTAATAATCTTAGGAGCAATAAAGCTTTAAAAGGTATATTAAAAGTAAAAGTAACTGACAACAGTATTATCTACTATATCTAATTCATATAGAAAGGTTGGATGGACTATTTCTCTAAGAGTGAGTATACATTCTTCAGAATTCAGGAGGCATAGGGCTTTGAAAGCCAAACTTTGGGACTCAGAACAATAAAACATCAAGACTCATGAACTTGAATAAGACCTGAAACCCTTTCAGGCCAGCTTCTGCATTTATAAAACTATAAACAATGAAAAGCTTTATGTATGTGCTATTAATCAGTATATTTTTATAAAACTGAACTCTTTAGGCAAGCTGACTGACTTCCAGTGTCTCTAGTCTTAGTAACTAGCATCCAACTATTCTACCATCCTCCTAAAACCTATCAAACTAAACTCCCTTGGTAATCCTTTAACAACCCTCCCCCCAGCTCAAAAACTTTCATGATCTGGAATCATCTGAGAAATGTCTTCAGAATTCAGAATTCAGAATTCAGAACCATACAATCCAGTCACTCCATATTTCCCAGTTCTCCTGAAGTTTCTATCTCCAGACTATTCCACATGCTATGAAGTTTTTACAGAGTCCCCTTACTACCTGTCTTCATCCGGCCAGTTGCTACACTCCACAAAACTCAATGGAAATCATTCGAGGAATTGAAAAGACTTCCCACATCCTAAAATCTCAAGTACATCTAGTGCTTTTGGCTTCCACTCCCTACACATACTTCCACACAAATGTACAAAAGCACAAACTGTTCGCTTCATCTTTCTCTGGAGATTAGATCAACTTTGTCTAACAGAATTTCCTGCAATAATGAAAACTGTGTCTCATTAGATGGCATCCACTAGGCATAGGTAGCTACTGACACTAAAATGTGGTAGTTCAGGGCTGGCAACACAGCTCTATGCAAAAAATTTGAACAGCATGTATGAGGCCTTGGGTTCGGTCACCTGCACTATAAAAAGTATGACATAAACTGTGAAATATGGCTACTTCTCAGAAAAGGAGCTGATTTTGTTTTTAACTTTCACTCATACCTAAATTTAAATGGCCACCTACTTCTAGTTGGTATGACATCAAACAATGCAACCTGAAGGATACTGTCAGCTCCCCAAAGAACTACACTTGTGTCCATATCGTATCCCTAATGAACACCGCAAGTACAAGCAAGTAACAGGCCTCAATGTTTGCTGAAAGAATAAATGGATGTGTAAATGTATGGACAGTTCTTATATATTGTTGGGAAGTGAATCTACCCCATACTCTAAGCATTCCAGATTCCTGCATGAAGTTTAGCCAAATCCAGTCATGTGTTACAAAGAACACCTCATTAACTAACATGGAAAAAAAAAAAAACACACACACAACCTAGGCAAGTCACTCATTTCTACTTAGGGTACTCAGCTTCACAGTTACTCTTAAATCATTTCCAGATGACTTCTGAACAAATGGTTATGATGTTTATGAAAAATTACAATAGCCAAGGCAGCATCACTCTAGAATGTTGAAATCAACTACATTGTTTTAAAAGGCAAAAATTACTCTTTTTTTAATGTTTATATTAACCTGGAAAATAAATGTCCTTGAATGCCTAAACTATTGCCATAGTATTAAAGACTATTTTGAAATGTTCTTTGTAAATAACTTTCAGCTCTCCTTACTGATTTTTTTTTGAAATTTTATACAGTATTCAGAGTGAGCATACCAGCTTGATTTGATAGGCTTCATTGCTGAGATAGTAGAATACAGAGAGAACATGACCTAGCTACAAAGAACTAGCAAGCAAACTCAATTTGGCTCCAATGAAAAATCTCAGTTGATAGAGCTCATGAGGTTCACAATGCTTGGTCATTTGAGATTTTAAGAAATCTATGATGTAAATCTCCACAAAGCAGAGATTAGCCAGGTTCCCACTACAAAAATCCCTAAAAGTGTAACTAGTAATTGCAGGCATCAACAAGAGAGACACAGTGGTCTCTTCTAGGGTGCGGGAAGCTTCTCCACTTCCTATCTGGTACATTATACATCCCACAGTGGCTACACAATGGCTGGGCAAACACTTGTTAATGTCCTTTCATTACATAATTACTTCTGTAAAGAGAGGTAATCCTGAAGTCTAAAATTACACGCAGAAAAAAATATGAGAGCAGAAAAGTACCTTAATGATTGATTATAGTGGTGAAGATAGAAACTTCAAATGCAATTAACTCAAACAGCATTATTTTTGTTTGTTTGTTTGTTTGTGTTTTTGAGACAGGGTTCCTCTGTGTAGCCTTGGCATCCTGGAT
This sequence comes from Meriones unguiculatus, assembly GCF_030254825.1. Classification (NCBI taxonomy): domain Eukaryota; kingdom Metazoa; phylum Chordata; class Mammalia; order Rodentia; family Muridae; genus Meriones; species Meriones unguiculatus. The sequence continues at coordinate 31,755,237 of NC_083365.1, forward strand.
TCACTTTGCAGACCAGGAAGACCTCAAACTCACAGAGATCCCCCTGCCTCTGTCTTCCAGAGTGCTGAGACTACAGGCACACACCACTGCTCCTGGCTTCAAACTGCATTATTTAAAAATAATTAATACTCAATATACAAAAAAACATGAATAAAGTACACTATACCCTTAAATCCTTTTGTCCAAACATAATTTTTTCCTCTTGCAAGCATTTGTATAACATTCTGGATCATATATCATACTAAACATTTAAGATGCACATTTTGCATGCACCAGAATAATACAAATGAGGGATTGTTATTAATCACACCTTACAGTCAAAGGCACCAAGTTTAGAGTCTAAGTAATTTGACCCTGTTCTTAAACTTGTGACAAATAATCTCTGTTCAATTTTTGCTGTGGAAGCATTAGGCTCAACTAAGTAGTGTGGGAAAAAAATTCTCTTCAATTTTATTAAGTCTTTAAACTGCTATTTCAATGAGCTAGGAATACAATCTGGTTCTAACTTGACTCCTACTCTACATTGCAAGGAAGGGGCTGAGCCTGAAGAAGCAGCTTCACTGACTTGTTTCTAATATTCTACAGATAAAAATTTAGATCCCTTCACGCCTATGTCTTTTTGATACTCTTAATACCAAACTGTAACCTTTCTACAAGAACATACCACATAATCCATGAACTGGAGCTTATATTAACTGACTCATATCTAATTTTACTTTCCACCAGGATTCCAAAAATATAATGCATAGTTTCCAATTCTTCTAAAAACAAAAGGTACATTCTTTTCATTACGGATGTTAAAAGCATATGGAAGGTATAACTAAAAGAGAGGTTAAAACCATCTCTCTCTCTCTCTCTTTTTTTTTTTTTGTAATGCAACTGACAAATACAGAAATCTTCTTAAAAGTGCTCTAGATGTAGCAGGCAGATGTCATACACTTTTACCCTCCAAAGGTCATGTGCAAACATCTAAAGAGATCTGTTATCAATTTCCTGCTTGCTGTCCACTTGCTGTCAAAGTGGTCTGTTACATCTTGACCCTGGAACACCTTGTGTTATTTCTTCTGGTTCTGTTACCCATACAGAAACTCCTTTGGCAACAATGGTAATTATGCAGGAGCCATGTTATCTCAGGATCACACTGTAATTAACTTGTGTCACTGCTGCAATCATGGTTATAATTGCAGGGGGGGAAATGTCTTATGGAAGTAGCAGTTTTTAGTTCTGACTTTCAAAAATAACTTCAGTAATTACACTGCTTAAAAAGCAAGTTTGTTCTCCCCAACCCCTAAACACAATTCCCCTGCACAAAGCCCACTGAAACCTAAGCTATCAGAAATTCTCCAACAGAAAACAGTAGGTTCTCTCCATAGAAGGAGCTTCTGAAAAGAAGCAGTAGAAAACACATGAGTACATGTGGCTCAAAGCAGTACTTACAGCTCCTCTAGAAAAGGAAAGTTCTTAAATGCATCTTCTGGTAACTGGGTGATGTTGTTCATACTGATATCCCTGCAAAACATGAAGGCAGGAACATCATTAACTGAGTAGTGACGTCATCAACTGTCTAAGCCAATAAGAAACAAATTACATGCCGATACTTCATACAGAAGCTAGAGCCAGGGCTGCAAAAGACAAGGGAATATTCACAATCTGATTTTAGAATGCAATGCTTAGAAAAGTTAACTCTTTCACTATGATTTATGAACCGCAATTTAGAACCATACTGCAATCCTGGAATTTGCCCCTTAAATATCACTGGAGGAAAAAATGTTTTAATCTACCTAGAACAAGTGGGCTAGGATAGGTTACCAGTGTCCTTGAATAGCAGGGGTAGCCAAAGTCCTACACCTAATTAAAATAAGCACATACACACTCTCTCTCTCTCTCTCTCTCTCTCTCTCTCTCTCTCTCTCCAGGACTAGATCAAATAGCTCTGCGGATGAAAACGGCTTCTGAATTACAATCAAGGACAATAAAAACAAGCCCTAGCTCCAGCCCAAGCAGATTTTTTTTTTTTAAAAACTATAAAGGTCCTCCAGGTGAGAGTTGTCAGTGGATTTCATTTTTAGCCTATGAACAGATGCAGGCTAGAGACAAGTGCATACACGACAGGTATGTAGTCAGTTTAGAAAGGAGGGAACTCACTCAACGGTGTAACTCAACAATTAACTAGTTCAAACAGTTAAAACATACTTTATTAATCACTCTCCTCTCCCCTGGCAGCTGCCTTTGACTTGACTTTCGCTCCCATACTCCACTTGATAGCAACACTGTGACAGACACGTTAACAGCCTTTTGAGGGAAAGTCCTGGCATGCTCTGGGTCAACTGAGCAACTCCCTCACCTGCCTCTGCCTCTCCTCTGGAGGCAAATGCAGTGGCTGATCTATTTGGTACCTGTAATGCCAAAATCACAACAACGTTCAAGCACAAGAACAGTCCCACTGCTGGATTTTAAGAATGGGCAGAAAGGGGCATTAGAAAAATCAAGTACAGAATAAGGTATAGCTCATCGGTTCACTCAGACAAAAATCTTTTCAAGGTAAGACGCCCTCAGTACAGAAATCACTATGCCCCACCCTTCCTCTTACTAAAATTTAGAAATGGGAATCTCCTCCTTTCTTCCTAGCCTGTTCCCAGGGCAGGTGGAAAATGCCTTGGCCTGGAAATGACAGGAACAGCAGTAGGACCTAAACCAGCAAGAACAGAAGCTACAAAAAAGGAACCTCGAGAAACAGGTTCACTGTGGGGCAAAAGAACCTCCCTAAGGCCAAGGAGAGGAGGAAATGTGCACTCTATGATCTCAACTGCCATTTCAGCCATCCCATGTAGCATTTAATTCCTGCAGCTCTCCTCACTCCTAATCAAGACAGAAAGCAAAGCCTGAACAATACCAAGGTTAGAAATTAGGAAAGAAGGGGCTGATGGGGAACCTCAACGACAGAGTACATTCAGCATGTGTAAGGCCCGGGTACACTCCTCAGCATCAAAACACAGGGGAGAGGGGTAACGCCCTCACGACCGAGGCATAGTCAGCCATGAATCCTAAAGTAGTAAGTATACATCTGCTTGACAACAGAACAGGAAAATGACCCTAAGCAGCTCAAGTTCACATAAATTTCTCATACCTTGGAACTTCCGTCTTATTACCACACAGACTCACAAATGTTTCTATTACAAGTCCTGCTAAAGAAAACTTAGAAGACAATGTACCTCTTTCCACGAAGTATTGTTTTTTAAACCCAGGTCCCAAAGCTACTTAAAGTGGCAATCAACAATGGGGAAGGAGGACTCCTTCTCATAGAGACATTGGCAAGGAACTTAGAGAACCAACTCAGTGGTGAAGAGCACACACTGTTCTTCCAGAGGAGCCCAGTTCAGTTCCCAGCACCCACAGGGCAGTTTATAACCCTCTGCAACTCCAGTTCCAGGACTCTGCAAGCACCAGGCAAATGTTGCACAGGCATATATGTGGGCCAAACGCCTATACACAAACAATAAAGTTAAAAATTTTTAAATAACAACTTCACAAAAGACTGGAGAAATACCATCAAAACTGGGGACAGAAAAACAAGTGCCAAATCTGACTACCGACCCCCAAACAGTTTGATTCTGGGCTTCTCTGCGAAATGAAGCAGCTAAGCTAATTTGGCTTGGATGGCTTCCTAGCTTGACATTATATTGTGCTTCACTTTGCTGAAAGTTTATCATGGAGGAGCACTTTTTTTTTTTTTAATTGAAAGTATACAAGGCTCACTTAGGGATTTCTCTGAACAGTTTACCATGATATAAAATGTAAAGGCTATCCATTGCTTTTCCTTTGGAGAACCGCTTGCTAACTTGTGCTGGTTACACATGAGCCCTAGCCACCAAAACCATGCTTCGGAATACAACAAAATTTTCATTTGAAAGGCAAAGCAATAATCAGAGATTCTGTAATGTCATACATTTTTGCTGCTTCTTAGCTATTCTAATAAAATGAGAAAGGGTACAATAAATTATTGATTTATTGCTTTATACAGAGGCACCCCAAACTATTTAAGGTTGGCATACCTGAATTCAGGGGAGTCCCAAAGTATCAGAAAACTGACTAATTGCCTCATCAGAAAAGGTCTAGAGTAAACTAATTAATCTCCTCACATCAAAGGTGGGGGCACGGCACGTGATATAATTAGAAACCATTTATTCCAACACTCTTCTCTGCATTCAGCGTTTGGAAAACCCACACTCACACACAGACACACAAACACACTCACGCACTCACAAATTCCCACACACAGACACACATTCCTACACACCCTCACACACACCGACACACGCATACAGACACACGCTCATACACCTCCCCCCCTCAGAATAACAAGACACAGGTGGTTTGCTGTGAGCTGTAACTGCAATTAGCCAGGCTCTGTATTTACAAACTAATGTATGTTAAACACATGGGGAGGTTTTGTTTTCTAAGTCCCTGGTCAGGAGTAAGACTTTCAATATTCTAAGAGATTTTACACACAAACCCTACCTAGCAAGAGGCTTTTTTATAAATGTTTTCCCTCTCACTATCAGAGCTGCAGTTATAAAACACATAGGAATAAAGTAAAAAGAGGTGAAAGGGGTAGAGCATAAGATATTATCTCCACGGCAGCCCTGGAATCCTGTGGTTATAGAGTGTAAGGTGGGTGGGTACCTATTTAAAATAATGAGAGCTAATGGCGATAAACAACCTACAGACAGCACTATGAGTGGATTCCAGACCTGACATCACCAACACTCAAGAGAATCCAAGGTGCACAGGCTCCATAAATAAGGGGTTGGAAGGCATGCTAGGTGATGAGTTACGCCGTAACTGCTCACAAATGGAAGCCCTAGCTAGTAATTACAAGTATGTGAAGCTCACATAAAACACATAAGTAGAAGAAAGTTCCTTAGAAATCTTCAACCAGGGCTAAGGCGATGCATCAGCGATTAAGGGCGCTGGCAACTCTTCCATAGAACCGGGGTTCAATACACAGCACCCACATGGTGGTTCACAACCAATTGTAACTCTAGTTCCATGAGATCAGAATTTCTTTCAGCCTCCTCGGGCACCAGGTATGTGTGTGGTACTCAGACATACGTGCAGGGTAAACACTTCCATATACAAATAAATGAATGGATAGGTGGATGGATGGATGGTTGGATGGATGGATGGATGAGATGTTAAGAGTTATAAAGAAAGAAATCATCAGCTGCAAGACACTCTCACAAATGAGTAACCTTAAATTTACATGAACAGCTCAATAAGCCAGCCAGCCAGCAGCCACATCAGTTCCTGAACCTACTAGTTCAACAGATTCCTACCCAAAATAAATGTAACATAGAAAACAAAAGTCATACAAGGTCAGCATTAGTCACAAACATCACCAAAGGGAATTTCGGCAGAGCAGGCGGCCTCAGAGCCTGGGATTCACCCATACTGTACTCGCTGTGTGACCTTTGCCAGGCTGCTGAGCTGTGGACACTGACGAAACCAGCCGTAGGTAATTCTGGACACAAGGGAGAGAATGCGGATTGAGAAATTACAGGTTAAGAGAAAGAGACAGAAAACTTAGGACAGTTTCGAGTGGGCTATCAGTCACTACTGAAAAGCCCCAAGTTTGTTTTCCAATTCCTTTTTAAAGACAAGCCAAACACAGTTCTCATTGGTCCAAGGACAGGGCTCATGAAACAGTTGAGCTTGTTTCCAAAGACCACATTCTTGTATGGCGGACACGGTCCAACGTCTCACAGACAAGTTAAAGAAACTTGGCCAAACCTCCTGCTTATTTCTGTTTCAAGGTAAAGGCTAAAGCATATTTTTCACTGAACAATCTATAACAAAGCAAGCTTCCCAGGCAAGCAGCTATCCACAGTTTGAGAAAGAACTTTTGCTTCCCACAGGACATCTGGCTACTTCAGTGTTAAAATGGAGGCAGTAATCATGTAGACTTAAATTGCTGTGAAAATCAGAAAATGTCGTCAGATGCAGTAAGGCCATCGAGTAATACCTATTATCTTTCCGCCATCTGTTTTTGGCTGTGTCTGCAAGTCCTCTGGATGCAGTGGCCTGAGACAGGACTGAAAAGGAGGCGAAGCACCACATGGTTGGTGCCTCCCCAGAAGAAACCCCTCCACAAAACAGAACACTATGACAGGGTTTCTCTGAGTAGCCCTGGCTGGCCTGGAACTCAGTGATCCCCCTGCCTCTGCCTCCTGAGTGCTGGAATTAAAAGGTGTGTGCCACCACCACCACCACCACCAGGTACAAAAATAAAAAATAAAAATGTTTTTAAAATAAAAAAAACTCAGTGGGATAAAGACTCTCTCAAACAGATATGGATGGGGGCGGAGTGGAGCTGGAGAGATGGCTCAAGAGTTATGAGCACTGGCTACTTTTGCAGAGATTCTGGGTTCTCTTCCCAGCGCCCACATGGCAGTTCACAAGTACCTTTAGCTCCAATTCCAGGGGATCCAATACCCTCACACAGACATACATGCAGGCAAAACACCAATGCACACAAAATAAAATAATCTTTGAAAAAAGATTAGAATTACTGTAAGCAGTTTGGTGAGAACAATAGAGACAGAATCTGGCAGGATGGAGGGAAAAATCTTTTCTATACATCTTTGTTTTCCTAACAGACATAACACAAGTTACATTGTCCACCCACACAGCACAATGCTTCCAACTCTTCACCACAGAGATGAGACACACAACAGCACAGCATTTCACTAAAAAAACACACCTGAACACCAAAACACCAGCACTCACTGATTTCAACATAACTGTTTAAAGGGTGCAATTGTTTTAATTGAAACTGACAAATCTCTCCATGGTTAAACTCTCATCTTTTTCCCCTCCCATAAAACCTAGCAACACTAAAGCATCTACTTTGTAGAGAGTCTGTTTCCACATACCACCTTTCACATTTTCTGTAAGTGCTTCACAAGGAATGCAATCTGTTTGTTGGTGGCCAATGTCTACTACTGTGGCCTCTGACACCCACTGTGTCCTCAAAAGGTCTGGGACTTTGGCCTCAGCATTATTTAATTTTAAACAACCTGTGTTCTCTAAATTTGAATGAACATCCTATTGGCATTACTTGAAGCTGCCCTCCTTCGTTCATGTTGTTGGCTATCCACCTCAAGACTGCCCAGCAGTGCTTAGCCTCGCATCCTGAGCGTATCATTTTAGCTTTTTATGGTATCCAACCATGCTTGGGGAGAATGCCTTGCTTCAATGGCTGTAAAGGCCTGAATGATCATGGCTGCATCACACTGTTGTGAGACTCTAATCTTGCATATATACCACAGGCAAACCAAGGAGACCAACACCAGAAGGCCTGCTAACACTCCCATGCCCGCCCATTCCTTCAGATGATTCATGGCTGCAGCAATCCATGTTGATAATCCTGTGGCTAGTCCTGCGTCCACTCCGGTAGAATTTACTGTGACAATGGCCACTCTCAGCTGCTCCATCGTAGTATCGAATTCTCCAGTCCAATTACCTAAAATATAGCTCGACAATTGTTTAGACAGATTTGCAGCGCAGGATGCGAGGCTAAGCACTGCACTCAGGGTCAGCTGCTTTGGACCCAGAGAAGAGCATGTCTGATTGCATGCGGGTTGATGCCCCAGGTCCCGCCTCTGAGAAAAAGGTATCGGACGGGTCCGATGCTCTTTGGGTGGATGACACCTAAATGAACATCTGTACAAAGTCCCAATTTATTTCTAATATCAGAGATCAGACCTCTACTCTTGCCTGATGCATCTAAAACAAAAAAGGGGAACTGTAGAGAGCTGCAGAATGCTATGCCTTAAAGATGGAGCTGGTTTCCGCCCTCCACCTTCCCGATGGTGAGTGCTCTCTGTCAGGAACAACTCCACATTTGGCTAAGGCCGAGGATCTGGCTTGCTTCCATGTATGTGGACCTATCTGCATTGCCCCCGTGGCACGCCTGGGTTGGCTACCCAGAGGCTATTTAAGCTGTGGGCTGGCTTTCCCCGGGGTCCGAGGATTGTTCAATGTTCCTGAATAAACTGCATTGAAAAAAAAAAAAAAAAAAAAAAAAAGACTGCCCAGCAGTTTAGTCAGTAAACCACATACAGGATCTATAGAACAGAGTTCTTAATGTGCTCTCTGAGAGGGAAAGTGGGAGGAGATGCAAAAAAACAATGACAACAACAAAACTGGTTGGTGGTGGCCTTTAATTCAAATAGCGCATGTTGATTATGATAAACTAATAGTCTCACAGTGACTTTTTCAGAGTCTCTGGTAATCAACCAGAAATAGCAGGCCCATTTCCAGATAACAAATGTCTACAGTACAACCCCAAACTAAAAGCAACTTTGAAAAATTCTTCATGGGCCACAGGCCACTAAAATGGCTCACCTACTGCTGGTACCTGTTATATAAGTATTGTGGCCTGAGTTCAATGCCTGGAGCCCTGCAACCACATAAAGGGAGAGGGAGGGAACCAATTACACAAAGTTGTCCCTAACCTCCACATGCATGCATACACACACATGTACATATATGCATGCACAATATAAATAATAAACATTTGTTAATCATAAAAAATGCCCCTAGTGCAAATATTTGGAAAGAAGGCTTCTAGCATCCAAAAGCGGTGAAAATTCAGATCACACCAGCTTCCTAGTTAAAGTTAACCTAGCGTTTACAGGCAAATAATCTTTCTCTCCACCTTTTATAATCACAAAGTAACCTATGTTGTTTCTTAAAATATAAAATGCAAATACAACCATCTACACTAGCAACAGCCACATACAACCACTGCCATATTTCATTGGTTTCATTACAATTTTTTTTCTAAAAGTTATCATGTAGTTCTAAGCATGTGCGTCTCGTGATGCCTGTTTTCATTTTCAAAATAAAATATTCCTGATAAAAATATCTTTCAAAGTCTCTAAATATTAAAGTTTAACATGCATCAATAATTTTGTTTGTTTTTCTCCCTGCAGCCAATATATATACCACAAAATGTATGTCTTTCTGTGTATTTCTTTCTACACATATACATAGAATGATATAAAGTTAACACTCATCAAAATTTTTGTTTGTAATTTCCCCCACAACCTATATACACAATAGAATGGGTGTATCTTTGCTACTGAAAGACAAAAAGAATAAGAAGTTAACTAATGGCTTTCCTTTACCATTATAAATAAATAAGTAAATAAATGATAAAAGGAAAAGCTTGTCATCTATTTACTAGATCATTACAAAGTTCTCACTATGTATATGTGTGCATACACCAGGAAATGATGGTAAAGCTGTCATACCAAATAATATGCTGACATTTAGTTTTTACTTTAAAATCCATCATCCCTCTGTTCTTAACATGCAATTATATAAGGTATAATTTCAATATTTAAACTTAACTTTATTTTTTGACATGAAATAAGTTTTTATTTTTATCATTACATACACAGTTTAACTCATCACATATAAAATTTCAACTTCAAAATGCTTTAAGTGTATGGAAGTAAAATATTTTTAATATATAGACTTGAAATAAAATGTGAAACTTATTGATTCTGGTTAGTTTATAATTAGCTGTTAAGTTTTATTACATGAGATCTCAAAATAGATAATTATGTGTAATGAAATAAAAATTTTGTTGATTTATAAATTATCAATAAATTGTAGAGCTTTCATATATTAAGTTATGAAGTTTTCTTTCCTTTATATTGTTAAGAAATCTTAACAAGAAATAGTAACATATTAAGAAGAATTCTTCCTCTGTACTAAAGAATAGTTTAGTCTCCACATAGTATTCATTTTAAAATTACTTAAGAATAAGACCTGATAAATGAATATAAATACTAGCTATAGTTTCAAGATTTATTTTTTCATTTTATGTGTATTTATGTGTATTTCATTTGTTTTGCCTACATACATGAGTGTGTAACATGTGGGTGCTTAGCGTCCGCAGAAGCTACAAAGAGTATTAGATTCTCTGAAACTGGAGTTTACAGATGGCCTTTTAAGCTCCCTGTATGTTCTTGGAATTGAAGTCAGGTCCTCTGCAAAAGCATCCAGTGCTCTTTACTACTGAGCTATCTCTCCAACCTCAATACCATATTTAGAATTAAAGTCTTTAAATTAAAAGGGTAAAAAAAAGATACAAAGACTCAAAAAATTAGTTTTAATATTATGACTGCTTTGGGGCGCAATGAACTAACTAACCCTGAGGAAGGTAGTATTTCAATATTATTTTTCTAGAGCATGGTCTTCTGGTCCTGAAAAGAGAAGTTTTCATTTAAATTTTCACAGTAAGTTTCAATCATCCTTCATGAAATATTCACATCAATGGTCCCCCTTTAAACTCGGATGAGCACCCACTGTATTTGAAGTTTTCTTTTTATTTTCTAATTTATTACAATTTATTCATTTTGTATCATGGCTGTATCCCTCCTCTTCTCCCACACCCACCTTCCCTCCCTCTTCTCCCCTAAGTCCACTGATAGGGGAGGTCCCCTCTCCTTCCATCTGACCCTAGACTATCAGGTCTCATCAGGACAGGTTGCACTGTCTTCCTGGTAAGACTGCTCCCCCAACTCAGGAGGAGGTGACCAAAGAGCCAGCCACTGAGTCCATGTTAGAGACAGCCCCTGCTCTCCTTACTAGAAAACCCACATGGAGCTAAGCTACCATAAGCTACATCTGAGCAGGGTGTCTAGGTCCTCCCCATGCATGTTCCTTGCTTAGAGCATCAGTCTCTGCAGGTCCCCCTGGGCCCAGATTTTTTTGGCTTTGTTGATCTTATGGAACTCCTGTCCCCTCCATGTCTTTTTATCTCCTCCTTCCATAAGATTCCCTGCACTCTGCCCCCACCCAAGAAATATAAATAAATAGAAAAATTAATTAATTAATTAATTATTGGGCTGTAAGTAGTGTTTGCCACACAGAACATGAGAGACCCCCCCAAGGTCAATCCCCTTGACTCACATTTAAAGCGGCATGTAGAATGCATCTCACTCAGTAGAGTACTTGCTTACCACGCACAAAGCCCTGGGATTGATCCCCAGCACCATGAGACCACAAACCAACACTTGAAAGGTCCAGGTAGGAGAATCGGTAACCAAAGGCCATCTTTGGCTACAGTGACATCAAGGTCAGTGTACAGTACATGAAATCCTGTCTGGACAAAACAAAGCATTTTCAAACTGACAAAACCAAGAATAAGAAAAGACTACTGACTTAAGACAAAAAAGCTGAGTGTGGTTGTGCACACTTGTGATCTCAGTGCTGTGGAGGAAAAGACAGAAGGACCCCTGGGCTCTTTGGCCTGCAAACCTAGATTACTTGGAGAACTCTATGCCAGTGAAAGACCCTGCCTTAAAATGTAAAGGTGGAGGTTCCCAAGAAACAGAGCCCAAGGTTGATTCCTGACTTCCACATGCACGCACACACACACACATACACACACACACACACACACACACACACACACACACACACACGTGCACACTCACAACACATAGCTTCACATATGCAAAGCTAGCATCCCTGAATATTGAAAATATGAACAAATACATATCCATGAAGAACAGAGTTCACAATACAGACAGGGCTAGAAATGCACATGTGGTATTTTAATTGGATGCTTCTCCACAGACTTCCATCCTATTTTATCCGGCACTCCACAGATCCTACTAGTTATCAACACAGACATGCTTCTAATGCCTTGTGAGTATTCCTACTGAAAACAGCTTTGAGCCATGGTACAAAAGACTTCCATGCTGCCCAGCCTCTTCCCTGATGATTCAAGCAACAAAGTGTAGCCCTTGCTCCCTGTTTCTTTGTAGTCTTTGTATTGTTACCTTACTGGCACTTAGAAATGAGTGCTAATTACCAAAGAGAAAAGTTACCAACTTGTAAAGTCATTTTCTACTCTAGGCCTTTGAATATCCCAAGTATAAGATCTTTCTCAGAAGAGGACAATGCAGCCAGTCCTGATGAGACCTGATAGGCAAGGGTCAGGTGGAAGGGGAGGAGGACCTCCCCTATCAGTGGACTTGAAGAGGGGCATGGAAGGAGATGAGGGAGGGAGGGTGAGAATGAGAGGGGACAAGGGAGGGGGCTACAGCTGGGATACAAAGTGAATAAACTGTAATTAATATGAAAAATTTAAATTTAATAAAAAATTTTGAAAAAATAATAAAATAAAACACACACACACACACACACACACACAGAGAGAGAGAGAGAGAGAGAGAGAGAGAGAGAGAGAAAGAAGATCGTACTCCCAACTTATGCTTGAGAAAATGCCAGGCTCAAACCTTGAAAATTTAAAAACCTTCCTATCAGAAAGGAAGAATATCTAATTCATTTTATCATCACTATCTTAGGTTAAAACTTCCATTTTAATGCCTTTCAGAATGTGTACATGAAATACTTCAAAAGTGAATTGTCCTCATTTAATATATTGAAACACACACACACACACACACACACACACACTGAAAAGACATATTAGTAAAACAGGAGGAACGTGAGCATCTATATCCTCTTAGCCTTGACAAAGTCGTACAGAAACACAATGCAGGGAAAAAAATTCTCAAAAATCAATGATAGAAAACAAACCTAACTTTAAAAGACAAACCATTTGAACAACTATTTTACAAAAAAAAAAAATTACAAAAGGTGAGCACCTAAAAACATATTCAGCATTAGTTACTAAGAAAATGCAAATCAAGCCACAGTGTGATACCACAGAGTTATCAGAATTTCACAGAGTAAACAGCAAACAATGCCAACTGCTGATCATGCTGCAGAATAACTGTAACTCCGTACACTTAGGGAGCTATTGCAAAAGGCACAATTGTTCTAGAAAACAGCTCAGTAGTTTCTTATGAAACTGAACATATACTTATGACCTTATGGTACAACAGTCCTAGGTCTGAATAATATCACTGCTGAAAACTGGAAACAACTGAAAATATGTTTGCACTGGTAAATACGCAATGAATCCATTGCGTGTGTATTCAATGGGGTGTGACCTAGCAAGATGATGGAACAGACAAGGAATGCAAGTAAAGATGCGGAGGAGTCTCAATGCATTACACTGAAGCAAAGCCGCCAGATAGAAAAGGGGAAGTTACAGAGACAAAACAGATCAGTAGCAGTCAATGGTTGGGAGAGATAGCATAGGCTCCTGGTGTCTCTGCTGACAGGGAAAAACAATATTCATTCTCTACATAGAGGTTGCTCTCCAACTCTTCTATAAAACCAAAAATATGATTAAAGACTTGCTTGAGAATCAAGAAACAAGGGTTCTTTTCGTTTTTAGATCGACAGTCTGGTTTTTGTTGTTTGTTTTTTGTTTGTTTTTCTGCTATCTACTTGAATAAGGACATTTAATTTAACCTATTCATTTTCTTTACTCAGCACCTATTGTGTTTCTACCTGTGTCCAGAGACACGCAAAACAGATTTACCCGTAAAAGCTTCACAAAGCAGTACAGAGCCATGAAAGAACAAGAATTGAGTTAGACCAACAGCTCAAGAAAACCCTCAGTGAACTCTTGAAGTACACTTGGGGCATACTTGCAGGTGTTAGGGTGGACAGCTGGCTCAGTGGTTAAAGCATTTGCTGCTCTTGCAGAGGATCTGGGCTCAGTTCCCAGCACCCATATCAGGGGACTCAAAACCATCTGTAAGTCCTATTTGAGGAGATCTTACGGCCTTTTCTGGCATGCACATGGTACACATAAACTTATATACAAACACACATACTTATATACAAACACGTGCACGCGCACACACACACACATATATAGATATATAATAGTAAGGAAAGGTGTTACTCTATAGAGAGTTATTATTTAGATCTGTGCTCTCACTCATTAGGTTGACAAGGTTCCTTAATAAAGAAACAATGTGCATGTTGAGTAAATGGGTAATTCTTCATTATTTAAGATGCTTGCTGACCACTAGACCATTTGCCATTGATGTTTCCTGGCACATTCAAAAACATTCTACACAAACACTTTTAAGTTGGTAGTACAGGAGAAGAAATGAAATCTATTTTCTTGTGACAAATACTGTCATTTAAAAGAAACATAGTGACTAGCCAACATTGACACTAAGTACAGCACATATAAAATTAACTACTGATATATGAACATTGTCTATATTTTATAGAACTATATATAAAATGTACACATATGCATACATTTATATAGTGTATATTGTCAGGATATAAACCACTGGATTTCTTTGATTGTTTTTAAATGCCACTGAATTAAGAAACTATATCCTGAGGTGTGTGAGGATGTTTTCTAGGAGGAAAGGGTAATATTAAAAAAAAAAAAATTATGGTCAACTGAGATAATATCAGAGTCGTTGAAAGAAAGAACTACCAAAGAATTAGAGAATTGCAAGTAACATGATTTAAAAATATGACCAGGAAGCTTGTGAGCAGGACTGCTGCAGATCCTAAGAGCAGCTCCCAAGGTAAGCAGAGGTACAGCCTGGGGCATTTTAAGTGACCTTTAGAAATCAGAACTTTAATCACAAGAAAAGCTGCTTAAACTGGCATTTAAGCATGGCCAGTCTGTTACAGAAAGACCATATATGAGGCAATCAGACAAAAGTCAGGAAGAAGGCTTCCAGCTCTGTTGATTTCAGCTCTCGCCACTGTGAAACACTTCATACTCAGTAACTTCTCAGGCTAAAGCTATCATTATGACTCCCACTTGAGCATTCCTGATCCGGCACATTCCATGTGTTAGTAGAAAATAAGAACCCTTCAGATTCCTATTTTTCCTATCTGTATGTGTGGGCTCCTTTGCTTGCATTAGCAAGTGTGCGAATGAGTAGACTCAAACACACACCCCCTGAAAATTATAGGAGTTCAGCAATTAAGAACGACGCATGACTTCATTCCAAACGTAATATTTTATGCTGTAATTGTTGATGCTCTTGATGAAGCAACACAGCTTGGGAGACACTTAGTTCTTCAGGGAGGCACAAGCCTGTAAGTTAGAGAAGACAGTGAACCCCACACTAGTCTACAAAGATCACACCAAGAAGAAAAGGCATGCATGGCTTAAAAGGCATGTTCTTAATGGAGTGGCTAAAAATAAGTAATAAAACTGGTGAGGCTAACTCAGTATTTCCTAATGGTAGAAGTTCAGCTTCTTTTTAGTTAGCTTTTCTTATTGTATGATTAAATGGAGACAAGTTTCAAGTGTGGGATACACTCCAAAGAGAAAAAACATATAATGTTCCAATACTGGAGAATGAAAGCCAGAAACAGAAGACCCTTAGTTTCTACATGATCAAGTACTCTACCATCTGGCATCATAGAAAACAGAAAAGGGTTAAAACTATGATTAACGGGCGTTCTCAGGCATTCTTTGGGTGTCAACAGCTGTTCTGGTAACCCTACGATGACAAAACAGTGTTCATTACCAGCCAAGACACACAGACAAATGCTATTTCAATAGACCATTTAACAGCAACAAGAAGTATTGTAAGGATTACCGTCTGGGCAGATTGGAAACACTCAATTACTTCATCCTAGCAGACAAAATGCACTATTCATAAGGAAAGCAACCCAACAGCATGTATTATGGTAAATATTCTAATTAACTAAATGGTTCCTGCTTTATTATGCCTCATTATTTATTATACTTATTAACAGGACTGATAGGAAAACATTACTTCATGGTTCTTGCCTTCAAACACGTATACCCACACACACAAAAAAAAATCTATTTAGACGCTTAGTTTTAAATTTCAGCTCACAACCAATTAATGGGTTGTGAAATCATTTTAATGGTTCAGAGCCAACTTTTTAAAACTGAGATAGGAAAAAAAAAAACAGAGCAGGAAAAAAAAATGTTAGGAGGCAAACAAAATAAAGGTAAGAATGGCTTATGGAGACTTTGTTTTGGCATGTTATGTGTATCTCTCTCCCTGACTGCAAAGCGAAAGTTGTGGCTTAGGCCTCAATGTCTCATGTGTCCTCTTTGAAACAGGCAGAATCGTGAGTTCAAAAAATTGGCTTTTCAAATCCAGCACTGCTTATTCTCCATCAAAACTGAGTCAGAACTGCAGCTGCTTTCCCAGCACACAGAGCTGTCCCAGTGGATCAAGTGACGTCTAGTCTAATGCCTCTCCTTTTCATTCCTACTTCAGCACTTTCTCCTATATAGGACAATGCTAAGCCAAACCGGAACTGTCGGAAGGATGCCGCTGAGAGTCCAGGGGTACTGCAAAGACTATAATATGATGCTCATTTCAGATCCTCTGATATTGGTGGCAAACTGAGCTAGCTATATTTTCATCCTCCTACCCTGGGCTGGCTTGAGGTTGTTAGAAATACATAATAACATCGTGGTGTTTTCTTTTTCTTCTCTCTCTCTCTCTCTTTCTTTTTCTTCACTTACTGGCCTTAAATGGTTATAAATAGCCTTGACAAAACCACCCCTAGATAAGGTAATTATTTTTAAACACAAAACAACAATAACAAAAAAATGAGAAACATACTCTCCATCTCTGTGTCTGTCTCTCTGCCCTCAACCCCTCCCTTCATCCCTCCCTCTTGTAAATTCTAATGTCCCAAGTCCAAAAGGGAACAACCAATAAGTGGCCTGGGCAGCAACAGCTCTAATTTCCAAACTCTGAGGCCATAATGTCATGCTATAGGGACAGGAAAATTATTCTAAATGATGAGTCAGGCAGTACTCGAAAGGCCAATGGCCAACAGTCATGGCTTAAACCTAAAAGCGAGTGCACTCTTGGGATTTCACCACCCCCAGAATGCAGGCTAGTGGAGCAATCACTTTCTTTAGGCCATGAGGAGTCAAGACATCTCTCCCAAACATCACCAGCACATCCTTCTCTCCCCTCTCCCTTTGCCCAGATGATGACTTTTGGCTCAGTTTTTATTTGTTTGGTGGTTTTGACTGCCATTTCCCAAAACTTAACTTTTCCTTTCAACAATTACTAATAATTGTAACTGAGAGGACAATATCTTTTAACTCTGAAGAGACACACATTGATGATGCTGAATTATAAACTGATTCAAATAATTTTGGAGGAGAATTACAACTCTTTAAAATCACTAATGGTTTATTCGAGATGAAAGAGGACCTGAATCCCTGGAAACAAAAGTTCTAAATGCTGGGCCTGCAAGATGACTCAGCTGGTTAAGGAGTTGCTGCCAAAACAGAGCCAACTCTTGCAATTTGTGTGCTGACCTCTATGCACATGCAATTACACACACATGCAAATAAATAAATGTAAATTTTTAAAGCTCTCAAAGCAGGTGTATAATATTCTTGGGTTGCTCTATTTGTGACAATTAATTAATTTGTAAATATAACCATAAATAATAAAAAGTTATTTTTGACTTTTGCAATACACATGGGTTAAATATTTGTTTTTTTTTTCTTTTTTTAAGATTTCTTTATTTATAATGTATACAATGTTCTATCTGCATGTACACCTGCATGCCAGAAGAAAGCACCATATCTCATTATAGATGGTTGTGAGTTACCATGTGGTTGCTGGGAATTAAATTCAGGTCCTCTGGAAGAGCAGTCAGTGCTCTTAAACTCTGAGCCATCTCTCCAGCCCCATATTTCTGTTTCTTTATCTGTACCAAAAAACAAAAACAAAAAAACAAAAACAACAAAAAAAAAACATAAACAAAAAAAAACCTATATAATTTGCTTAGCAAGAATCCCAATCTCTTATTCTTTCTCCTTTTCCCTGTTCTTCTCATTGTTTTCTGTTCAAAGAAAAAAAAGATTATTCAGAGTTGTTACTTTATTCTTTACTGAGAATTATTACTTTATGACACTTATTTGAGAAAATATCTAGCTTCGGTAAATTACTTGAACGTAAACTCCTGCAAGGAAAACCATACGTAAGCCTACAAACTCACAAAAACCAAGGGCATATCTCTGATGTGTGTCATAAACACACACATGTACACCAACTTCATTATAATTAAAGAATGTTAAGCTTGGGGAATCAATTCAGATAAGTAGAATGAAAAAAAACACATTCCATTCAATCTGGTACAATCCTGGCTTACATTTACTGTCCCAGCATAAACACTAATAGTGCTCTCCATACACACACACTTTTTTCACTCTGAAACACATCCTAGACTGATAAATAAATTGACCGTCCTACCAACAGCAATAAATACAGTCAAATGATGGCAGATGGGTTGTGACAGAAAGAGGAGAAAGCTTTGGTTTGGGTCATGTTGGTCAAAGGTTTGAATAAGACTAGTTCCTCAGATGCATGATGATAGGATAGTAGCTATCCTATCATCATAACAATGAAGCAAGAGTCTGTAGAAGTTCTCAGGATATCTCCTTAAGGACCTATGTTTTGTTCACTTTCATATCAAGCCTCTAGCACAATCAGTGGCCATAGTATCTGTGGAGTAAATGACAAGTTAATCCATTAAATACTTCACTTAGTGATCATACTAAATATTTAATACTTCCAAAAAAATCATGACTGACCATTTTCCAGTGCTTCAGAGAGAGCCAAAGGCCTGAGGGTAGACAGAAAAGAAGGCTGGGTACAGAAAACATACATGGAAGTGATGCTGCCTCCTGCTAGACATATACTAAGAACACACACCACTGCTTTTGGAAGATCAGATTGACTTCTTCCCTGTGTCTACTGCTACAACCAAATAAGCTCACATGAAAACACATTTGGGAACCAGCGCGAAAGAGTAACATTTTCATTTAAATATAAGTTACTGGTTTTAAAAATAGCTAGGGAAGAATAATGTAAAACTGAATTTCAGTAAAACTAATTTTACTACCTCAAAATTTCAAAATACAGGCTTTGCCCTATAAATAGCACATCACAGAACCACTGAACTAGAAAGCATAGTGGTTAAGAGTTTCTCCCAGAAGCCAGGCCAAAAGCCTGTCTGCTCACTGGCTATCCAACCCTGTCCAAACCCTGTAACCTCTGTTCCTTGGCCCCTACTCCTGTAAACAGGAATGAAAATTCAGACTTCAGAACATCCCTGGGAAGATTAGGTAGCTTGACCTCTGGCCAAGGACAGGACTGAAAAATCACCTCTGATAATTTGTCCTGCCATTATTCAATCACTATTTAATCATCTTATTTAACAAAACAACTAAGTACCAGAAGGATCAAGTAATTAATTAAAGAATCAAGTTGAGAATCTAAATGATAAATCCTAGGAGTCTTATCTGTACTTAGCTGGAGAATTTTTTTTAATAGAAATAGCTTAGAACTATGATCCAGAATGTGAAAACAAAACAAAACAACAACAAAAACGAATTTCTCTCTGAAACAATGTACAAACAGTACATAAACTCTGAGATTTGAACCCTCCTTCTCCCATTTCCCTGGTAACACTAGGAAGGTAAACATCAGCTTTGCCCCTTTTAGGCCTCCTGATAAAAACAATGGAATCCTTTTGGCCCTGGATAGAGATAGGACAATCTGATCTGCTTTAAAGATTAGGATATTATATACTGTTTGTCTCCTCTAGTAGGAGTTAGTCCAGGGCCTTTCAATCAGCTGATCAACAGACCACTCCTTAGAAAGGCTGATTCACCAAAAGACAGAGGAAGATAGGAGGAAGAATTATTCCCTAAATGAGATAGTAGTATAATCACTCATCCTTCCCAGAAACACCTTTTCCATGCAACCACTTGGGCACAGAGCCTCTGCCATGGGACATGCTCGCTTATTTTTCTTTTCCTTGTCTCTTTTCTTTTTCTTAATTAATTTATTTATTTATTTTCGGTGTTTTGAGACAGGGTTTTTCTGTGTAGTCTTAGCTGACCTAGCTTTGTAGACCAGGCTGGCCTCAAACTCACGGCAATCCGCCTGCCTCTCCCTCTCTGAGTGCTGGGATTACAGGGGTGCGCCACCGCGCCCGGCCGACCTACTTATTTTTCTTCTGGCCAAAATTCTAAGCATGCTTTCCCTGGGCTTTCTCATTCTTTCTCTGAAGCATCCCGTCCACCTTTCTACTACATGGCTGTTTGCTGTCCTACATGCTAAAACATGCCAGCTTTGCAGGACCCCAACTCAAAAGACAAAGCTTTCCCTATCTTCTCCTTCATAGACCCTCTCCGGGAAAATGCTGCTTCTCAGCTTGCCTACTCTATTCTCAAAAACTAATGGAACTACTTAAAGTTTTCTTCTGAATCTGTTTCTAAATCCTATTATTATCAAGACTAAGAACCCAAAGGAGAGAACCCAAGTTTTCTCCAGTAACATCAATTCTTATTACCTACAATTAATATGTGCTAATAAGAATATAGTTTAGAAAGTGCCAGACTGACTATAAGAGTCAGCTGAACTGTAGTTAACAAATGAAGTTTTACAAAACAACATAAACACATCAAAACAAATAAGAATGGGACTATGAAGTTTCTTCTTATTAACTTATTTCTTCCAAAAAATGCATATTAAATTTCAAATGTGACAAAATTTCCACCCAAGAATTGTGAATTTTCTTAACTGAATTAATGTATTGGTGGTGGTGTGTTCAGTTGTAATTAAAGAACTTCTGCAGTTTGTTGATCACCAAATCCTATCCGCATGGCAACTTACTTTACTTCAGACTTCTGATCTTGATGGAAGGAAAGAGTTGTATTCAAAGGGGTGAGATGGAGGTAAAGGGAGGGAAGGAGGGCAGGCCCAGCAGCCAGAGCCACTCAGGAAAGAGAGTGAGAGAGGTGCAAAGGAGCTGAGAACACACCTTAAAGATAACACCTTCAGATTCAAAGCAATGAGATCTGACTAATAATGTGTTTGCAGATGGGCATAAGAATTCGAGGACCTACTGTGAAGGCTGGTTTACAAAGAAATTGTGGTGGGTGTATATTCCCCACACTCTTAGCTACTTTTATTGACCTTGCACACTGATCCTCCTCTGCGAGCTCACAATGTTAGAAGCAGCCGTCCCCCCCCAGAGTGATGGCAATATGAATGCCAGTGTGATTATGCACGAGGCTGCAGGGAATTCCCTTTTTCAGAGCCCTTGGGGGAAACGTTCTCTCTGACCTCCATTCCAAGAATAGCTGTGCTTCTTCTCCACAGCTTGTCCTATCCCCTGGACAGCCTGGAATGACAGATATGGATCCTCCTTCCTTCTTCCACCAGCTACTAAAATTCTGCTTACAAACGCATACATTAGGTGGGTGATCTGGAAACTCCTATTTCGGACTTAGCTGTAGGATTCTGTATCTCATCTTAATTTATCAAAAGCCATTGTAAATTCATTTTAGAATCAAGTAGGCATTAGTATATTTTGAGCACTCTCCATGTTCATGTCACATATAAGCCAACGAATGTATAAACATTCTGTCTGGTACTATATATGAGTAATTGAACAGTCAATAATGTTAGGGCAGCATGCATGAGGCCTTAGGTTTGATCTTCTCTGTGAAAAATTGGTAAACAATTAACATTCCAAAATAAGGAAGCTGGGCATGGTGGCACACACTTTTAATCCTAGCACTCAGGAGGCAGAGTCAGGTGGATTTTTAAATTCATAGCTGGCCTGGTCTACAAAGAGAGTTCCAAGAGACCTAGGGCTTCATAAAGAAACCCTTCTAGGGGAAAAAAGAGAAAAAGAAAATAGTGAAGGAGAAGAAATGAAAGGGAGGAAAAGGTTGATGTGCAATGTTCATCTGTGAGTGATGGTACAGTCCTGAACCCCAGGCCAGTACATGAGACAGGAAAGGATGGATTGATGAAAGGATAAAATGGAAAGACTGATAGGTGGACAGACAAACAAAGACTTAAAGACAGATTGATGAGATAAGAGTCCCTTCAGAGTAGGGGCTGGAGGAAAATAAGTTGAACCTTGAAGATGACCCAGTGGTTTTTGTTTTGTTTTGTTTTGTTTTGTTTTTTTTCAGAGCCCTTAGGGGAAAAGTTCTCTCTGACCTCCTGCTGTCATATTGAGAGAGACACGGGAAAGGAAGTGAGTTGGTATGTCAAGTCTTGTAACATTATTAACCAGGAAGCATATTTCAATTCAAGTCCAGAATTGAGCTGAAATGTCAGAGAGGAGGAGCAGCTGGTGAGTGGATAATGTAACGAATTAAAACTTTTGGAGTGGCGGCATTTCCTATGAAGAAAGGGAAGAAAGAAAATAGAGAGCTGAGAAAACATTTCTATAACAATTCAATTGGAAGGATACAAAACAGGGGGTGGGGAAGACAGCAAACAGGAATGATTTAAAAGGGAGGGAAAACCCTAAAGAGATTGAAGCAGAGAAAAGTTTGCACTAATAAAGGAAGCCAAGAATAAATCAGTAAATACTACAGCCACAGGACTTGGTAATTGGATCATTTGTCAATATGATTATCCCAGCATGAACCTCATGTATATTAACCATGACTAGGATTTTTCCCCCTTATTTTGGCTCTAGAATAGAACAAAGAAAAAAAAAAGAATTTCCTGAGGTAAACTGGGCAAGATTTAAAAGAGCAAGGGAAAAAGAAACACAGTTTAAAGAGGATGTGTGTAAACATGTGAGAAAGAGAGCGCCTGAGGTGGAACTGACTGGGCGAGAATCCCAAGAGACAGGCAGGGGGACCCACGATGTTGAGCTCAGGAGAGGCAGTTTCTACATCAGTGAACCCGTGGGGCAATGAGCTGTACCTCTGAGACAGACGGAGCCCCACTTGGCATCCGCTCACGCCTTTAAGTTCTGGATAATTTATTCCAGGCTCACTCTCACGTCGAATCTGTTCCTCTCACTCCTACATCACAACTATCTGTTTCTTTCCTAGTGTGTTTTCCCAACTCTTTCTCAGCTGCAGTAATTAATTCGAATACACCATCACTTAACTGCCAATCAAAGCTCCATCGAGATCTAAGGAGAACAATAGTACACCTATATGCACAGTCTATTAATTTAAATTACCAGTTGAGTCACTACATGCCAACAATTAAGCAATGACACACACAGATTATACTCCACACTAATATAGCTAAACCAGAGAGCTCAGAGAACACATTGTCCTGGCCAGCCAAGCTTTCCAGATAGCTGAAGGTTTACCTGCAGGGAACAGAGTGGAAGGCACTGACACAAGTAAGTTTTCATGATGAATGTTTTCCCAAAATGTTCTTGGCACTCATCTCCTTTAAAACAACACATATAAAATGTAATTCAGCCTCTCATGGGCTGTCATTATGAGCATTCACTGCTGTGATAAAACAGTGGATGCATTCTTTTGACTCACCTCCTTTTGTTTCTCCACCTCATCTCTACTGCCTGAACACATATCCTCCTCATCCCCCAGCCCCTATGGACTCCTACTACAGTCTCCTGCCTGCTCAGCTGCCAAGGCAATCCTTTTTTTTTTTTACAGCTATTGTCTTATTTTATTTGTTTTTGTTCTTTTTTTAAATTATTTTTATTTTTATTAATTACAGTTTATTCACTTTGTATCTCCCCTGTACTTCCCTCCCTCCTCCCCTCCAATCCCACCCTCCCTCTTCTCCACCTGTGTCCTTCTCCCACTCCACTGAAAAGGGAGGTCCTCCTCCCTTTCCCTCTGGCCCTAGTCTATCAGGCCTCATCAGGACTGGCTGCATTGTCTTCCCCTGTGGCCTGATAAGGCTGCTCCTCCCTCAGGGGGATGTGATAAAAGAGCAGGCCAATCAGTTCATGTCAGACACAGTCCCTGTCCCCATTACTATGGAACCCACTTGGATACTGAACTGCCATGGGCTACCTCTGTGCAGGGGTTCCAGACCATCTCCATGAGTGGTCCTAGGCTGGAGTATCAGTTTCAGAAAAGACCCCTGTGCCCAGACTTTTAGGATCTGTTGCTGTCCTTGTGGAGCTTCTGTCCTCTCCAGGTCTTACTCCCACTTCTTTCACATGATTCCCTGTACTCTGCCCAAAGTTTGGCTATGAGTCTCAACATCTGCCTCCATACCCTGCCAGGTAGAGCCTTTCAGAGGCCCGCTGTGGTAAGCTCCTGTCCTGTTCCCATTTTCTTTCTCCTCCAATATCCATCCTGTTTGCCTTTCTGAATGGGGATTGAGCATCTTAGCCAGAGTCCTCCTTCCTGATTAGCTTCCTTAGGTGTACAGATTTTAGTATGCTTTATCCTATATTATATGTCTAGTATCCACTTATGAGTGAATATATACCCTGTGTGTCTTTCTGCTTCTGGGATACCTCACTCAGGATGATCTTTTCCAGTTCCCACCACTGTAGATACCAATCTGGCACTTTCGCAGACAATTAGGAATAGCGCTTCCTCAAGATCCAGCTATACCACTGCTAGGCATATATCCAAAAGATGCTCAAGTATACAACAAGGACATCTGCTCAACCATGTTTGTAGCAGCCTTATTTGTAATAGCCAGAAGCTGGAGAAAGCCCAGATTCCCCTCAGTTGAGAAATGGATACAGACATTGTGGACATCTACACAATGGAATATTACTCAGCATTTGCTCCCCATCAAGTTTGCTCCTTTATCCTTCCCAATACCATCTCAAACCATCCCTACGCCCCTAGCTCAGGACAGCTTCCTGTGTGGCTAATGCTCAGACCCTTTTCTCCCCCGCTTTGGTTGTCACCTTCCATGTAATGATCTTCACATTTACAGGGGCAAAGATCTAGTCTGGCTGGATTACCACAAATTTCTAACTCCTAGCTCAGCATGTAGTACTCTGGAGAATGTATTGGGGTAGGGGTGGGTATATTATTTCAGTGAAGCCACTGAACCAAAACTACATAACCTTTATGGGTACTAAATGGCCTGATGCCATGCTTCAGTCTGCAAAGAGATTTTCTAGCATAGATGGCTCTTCCTGTGGTTTGTTTTTGTTTTGTATCAGTAATTCTTGGGTCACTGTTTCTCTTCCACATTTCTCAGCTTTCAGAATAAAATAATTACACATCTGATGTGAACTACCCTCAGAAAACTGTATATATATATATATATATATATATATATATATATATATATATATACATACATACTAAGAATCTTTCTATCTCAGGCAGAACTAGCTTAATGAAGGAAAACACGGGCTTTGTTTCCAGGTTGCTCTGTTCCCATTCAAACTCCACTTGAGATTAGCTCTGTGAGTGCTGTCATTAACAGGGATTGAACCTAGGACCTCATGAATGCTGGTCAAGCAGTCTACCACAGAGGTGCATCCCTAGGGGTAGCTATGTCAATCATTAAGAAACAGATTAACCTCTGTGCCTTCCTTTCATCTCCAAAATAATGAACCACGCCATATACTTTACACGCTTTCTCTGAGAATTAAATAAAGTAATATGTGTCAAATGCTTGGACAGTGTTGTCATTCAGCAAGTACTTCTGCATACTCTGATAGTAACTGCTCAGGCTTGGGGAAATTCTTAGCCCAGATGACCCAGGATGAACAGTCTGGCTACAGTAGACTGTTACTATTCAATCCTAAACAACCAATAAAAGCAGGCAGCATGCAGGAGCACCAACCCTATCCTATGAAAGATACACTGTCATTTTTACAGTTCCTAATCTTTCCCAAAGTTTCATAAATATTGATAACCTTTTTCATGTAAACAGCCTCTTTCCTCAGCCCTCATACTGACCTTGCCCTGAAAAGGCAAAAAACAACAACAACAACAACAACAACAACAAAAACCCCAATATTTGTTTAACAAATAAAACACTTTCTAAGAGACAATGTAGTAGACAGGAGAAGAGCAGGGAGCTCCCTGAACTCAAAACAAAGTATCCAACCAGAGAAGGCCTAACCTCTAATACAGAAACAATACTGAAACCACAGCCCATTTCTGCTATGTAAATGACATAAAAGAAAAAACAAAATCATGACCCAACAGTTGACACAAAAACACATTTTCAGAGTTACATGGAGCTTATAAACAGTGGCAAATTTACAAGAAGTACCCATGAACACGTCAGCCTAAAATCTTCAAGTAGCTCCCCACTACTGCTGGGGTCACATTTAAACTCCTTCCCCATATCCCTCGAAGAACACGAGATTCTCCAACAGCTAATACCGACGGAACCTTAGTTTTCCTCCCATGCACCACTTAAATGGACATGCTCTGCCTAGGGCCTCCCATAGCAGCTGGTTCTTCCCTCATGTTATTACACACTAGACTAGAGTCACACAAAACACAGGACTGTGCGCAGGAACACTGAGTGCTCCTGTCATCCCAATCTGGTGAAGTTGCTTGATGTGTTAAAGGGAAATGCTGGGATTCATGCTATATGTATTTTCCTTTCTCCCTTTAGTTTCCTCTAAAAAGAACTCCTTACTGTATTTTACAAGGCTTTTAAGTAATACAAAATCAGAAATTTATCAGAACGACCTGACCCATCACCAGTTATTTAAGCAGTAACCCCAGACGTCTCATATGGAACACTCCCACTTCCTTCTCCCACACCCTAATTTAATTTGCTCAAGGACTCCTTTAAAATACATTCCTATTTGGTGCACATATTTTTCCCAAAGTTTATAAACCATCATCACTGCAGCTACTAAGATTTTTTTATTTTATTTTTTCCCCAGCCAGGCATGATGGCACATGCCTTTAATCCAAGCACTTGGGAGGCAGAAGCAGGTGTATTTCTGAGTTCAAGGCCAACCTGAACTCCAACAAGTAAGTTCCAGATCAGCCAAAGCTACACAGAGAAACCCTGTCTTGAAAAACCAAAAGGAATTTTTTTCACATAGTAAAATTATTCACTTTATTGATGTGCAAACCCCTGCATTAAGGAAGCCCGTTTCCTTTTTTTCATGCTTCTCTCCATATGGTGCACAACAGCGGCAGAACCTTACTGTGTGGTTCAACTTCTGATTTAAAATGTAACTTAAAAATGGAATGTGGCTTCCAAGGGCCATAGCCAAGCGTGGAGCATGTGGCCCAAAGAGAGTCCTTTTGCTCTGCTGGGCGTCTAGCTTGTCTTCTGGGATGTGAGGCCAGTATGGTATGCAAAGCCTTTCCAACTCTAAAATTAAATGATGGCTTTCTGTTCTTAGAAAGGCTCGAAGGTTCTCCACAGGCAAATTAGGAAGCATCTGCTCTACCACAAGGCTAGAGAATATGAAAGCAGCTTCTAAACAAGAGAGGACACCCTGTCCTTTGAGTTATTATTTCTACTCCATGTATACAAGGCACCTGTGGAGAATGAATGCATGACCCTAACATAGAAATTTCAAATTTTGCCACCAAGACAAAAGGACTAAACAGTGAGAGGACTCAACACTCAAACTGGAAAGAAGGACACTGAAATAGAGGGATCTGCCCTGGAAAAGGTCGAAGCTTCAGATCTCAGCTGTAGGAAAGACAACAGCATCTTCATGACTGTGGATAAGTGAATTAGGAACTGTCAACATATGCACACATAGCAGCAGAGAAGTAATAGCCCCTGGGTGTCTAATATGTGTTTGCTGTTCATCTCTGGGTCTTCTTGGGTTTCTTTTGTCGTTGTCTTCTTATTGAGATGAGGTTTCATGTAGCTAAGGATGACCTTGAACTCCTTATCCTCCTGTCTCCACCTTCTAAGTGCTGGAATTTACAGGAACGAGTCACCATGAATAAGGCCTCATGTATGATAAACAAGCATTGTACAAACTAAACTACACTGAGTCTTTTTGAACTAATAACTTCTCTTTCATACTTAAAGTAACATAACAGATAGAATAGAAATCTAATCTATGGTCTTTCTATTAGGCCAATTATGTCACAGAATATAACAGAAAAGAACATTATTATTACCCGTCCAATGATACTGTTTTGTAGGAGAAGCAGCTGTCTTGCTAGCATTTACAACACCATCATCTTCCAAGGACTATAAAGAAAGGGTTCCTAGCATAAATCTCTCTCCTAAAGCTCCCCCACCTTACATCAATGCAGTGCTCACCCTCACCCACAAAATCCCAACATTCAGCAAGACCAAAATCAGTCAATTTTTTTTAGCCTATGAGAATATGCATAAAACAACCTCATGAGACAAGACCATTTTTAGAAGAGAGCTAGTGAATACTACCCCTCAACACTTTTGAAAGGGTATAATCTCAGAAATTAAAGATGGTGGCGGGAGTGAGGTGTGGGTGCAACTCAAGGATACAGCACTTGCTTGGGGATTTGGATTCAGTCTCAAGAACGAGGAGGTGTGATCTCAGCACTTGGGAGGTGGACGCAGGAAAATCTCTGTGAATTTGAGGCCAGTCTGGTCTACAAAGTGAGTTCCAGGACAGCCAGGGCTACACAGAAAAAACCCTGTCTTGAAAAACCAAATGTAATCAAATAAACAAACAAATAAATAGACAGAAAGATAGAATCCAGAGACTGCAATGTGACAACCCTGTCTCGAGAAACCAAACATAAATAGACAAACAGACAGAAAGACAGAGAGACAGACAGATAGAATCCAGTGACTGTGATGTGACAACTAGATACAACCATCTCAAGTCCACTAAAGGTTGTAATTCTAGTAAAATTTCCTCATTAGATAACATGAAGCCACATGCCACTCCTATCACTATTACTTACAAGAGTAAAAAGAGCAGTTAGTGCGCTGTGGCAAGAAATGCACACACATTATCCTCACTACAACCTTAACAGGTCCCACCACTGCTTTTCCCAGTGCATACAAATGCCCAAAATTACTGGCAGAGTTGTCAAGCAATATTTAAGCATCATACCAGGCATTTGCTAAATGTTGCCTCCTTACGGCACCATAATGCTAAAAAATAAACAAATAAACATAAATAACAACAGTAAACAAAGGCCAGTACTAGCAAACGGCTTAATAAATGTTTCAAAACCATCACTTATCCAGAAAATTTGCCCTATAATAATGGGAGTTGCATCTGGTGTGGCAGAAAGAAAAGGCCCTTATATAATTACAAGATATCGTCCACAGTTATACCTTCCTCATCTACACAGAAGGAAAAATAAGAAGTGAGAAGGACCTCATAAGAATAAGATCATGATGTGAATAAAGAGGTCTTCTTAGCACCCTGCTACTTTCACAGTGATCTCTGTAACAGACCATAGTGACATAGTTCCTGGACCACTGATTCTTACTGGGGGTGTTCATACTGTTTGTTCATGACAGCACTGAACATCTATCACAGTAACTCAGTAACTCTAGGCTTAAATGTTACATGTTTGCAGCACCAGGCAACTTTGTAACATTTGAGAACATTTAGAAAATCCCAGGAGAGACTACTTTCGGAAGAGAGGTGGTACTTAATACCCCAAAAGCTTAACAGGCTATAATCTTAGATAAAAGATGGTAGGCCAAAGGTGCAACTCACTCAGCCTTTGGCCTGGTAGGTGAAGAGAGAATGAAAGGAGAGTAATGCTAAGGAAAGCTGCATTGGGAGGGAGAAGCAGGTAGATGGTGTGTGAGTTCAAGGCTGCCCTGGTCTACATAGTGAGTTCAAAGACAGCCAGAGCTACATAGTAAAACTCTATTTAGAAAAAGGCAAAACAACAAAAATAAAGCTGCATACATATGCCTTTTAATTTCAAACAGCTCCTTTCCCGATTTTATTTCAGTCTTTCCATTGTTTCTACCTAACACTTAGATCACAGCATGAGCCCTAAAAACTGGGATGGGTCTAAAATTTGAAGGATGGCATACTAAACAGTTGGCCCAGGGCACAAATCACCACTTACAGGGCTGCACTGGGACAACCAACATAAACATGAATGTTACTCCGAATACACACAAATCTGTTCCTATTTTAAAACTTATTTTGCATCTCAGCAATTTCTTCCTTAAAAATAGTAAAAAAAAAAAAAAAATCCACAACTTAGTCATTTTAAAAAATAAACTGCTATTTTGAAAATAAATCATACTTAGCCATGCATTGGATATAGCCATTGATTTGCTATTTCTTAGAGTTAAACATTTTTAAATGCTACCTAGAAACAACCATTAAAACCACTGTATCTCCATAAAATTCTCTTTGTAAATAGTAAATTTGGAGGGGGAATCTATTTTTACTTATCAGGTATTTTATAAGAATAACAGCAGCTTTCTTCTTGTTATGCTAGGCCAGGAAAGAAGGTAGTAGTGCTTGTGAAGTCTGCCTGTCATCTCTTTTAAAGGACTGAAGAAGTGTGTATGTGCATGCATATCTACTTGTCTCTTCTCTCTCTCCCTCATTCTCTCCCCCTCTCTCTCTCCCTTTGTTCTTCCCTCTTCCTTTGCCCACTCTCTCTGTGCATAAAAGAAGCGAGATACTATCTGTGTCAAGTCTTCCCCACTGATATGAGCCAATTTCTCTTAATGAATTATAGTAACACACACACACACACACACACAGAGAGAGAGAGAGACAGACAGGCAGGCAGCCCATATACATAATCTACTAGTTCTGTTTCTGATAGTCTGAGAACCCAGACTACCATAGAAACCTACAATACTGAATTATCCAGCCACAAAATGTCACTTGCCAAAGATTTGTACAAGAATCTTAGCATTTCCATAGTGGGTTACACAGAACACCTATCATTGTTCCGTTCACAGGCATCAAGCATATTCACATCATCACACTACCTCCACTCTATATCCACAGAGCTTTTACCTTGCAAAAGTGAATATCTGCACCCACTTAACAATCACCTCCCTATTCCCCATTCTGGCCAAGTAGAATTGGCAGCCACCATTCTACTTTCTCTGTATGTGAATTTTACTATTATAACTACTTTATACAAGTGACACCATAAAATATATATTCTTTTTTTTACTAGCATACTTTGCTGTAACAGTAACTTTGAGGTTCATCCATGTTATAGTAAAAGGAAATATTTCCTCCCTAAAATGGAGTGATATTCAATATATACACACCACATTCTGCTTATCCATTCACTGTCATGGCATTTGAGATGAATCTATCCATTTACTATTAAAAATAATGCTGTCATGATGAAAATGTGCACATATTTCTGAAAGATCCTGCCTTCTGTTTTTCTGAAGACATACCAAAGGTGGAACTGCTGGATAATCTGCAGATTCAATTTTCACTTTTGAGGAACCAGCACACTGCTTTCCAGGGACCTTACATCCCCTCCACTATGCTTCTGACTGACAAAACTCCTGTCTAATGTCTTCTCACCCTTGCCTCCTGCACCTGTGCCCTGTCACACGATGCACAGTGAACAAATCCTTGGGAAACTGCAGGAAATGGTAGTTTTATGTCAATAGTTACCTTTTCATTTTCCTTTCAATCTCTCCCATTCGTCTTAAGCAAGGTGGGAGGGCCTGGAGAAGCCCAGAAAACATGAGAAGAAACACACCTGCCTGCCCAGCAGGTGACCCTTCTTCAGTAACACTGCAAGTCCCAATGACTCCCACCTATGAAACCTGAGAAAAGTAATCCTCACATCGCCTTGCTTTCTTTGGGCACCTGTCCGTATTCTTTGAGTGTCTTCCTGTGTTGGAGATCTCATCTTAGCATGCACTGTTTCCAAGAGTCCGGTTGAACAGGATGCAGTACCAGTATGGAACAGACTTTCAAGTTCAAGTTAGAGCCATTAATGCTCGTTCTAGAAAAGATGCAGTTTTGCATACTTAACGCTCCAGACAATACAGGGTCCAATATGTTCAAAATGAGTCTGAATTCCAGTATGTTTGTAACATTATTTCCATAAAGATCCTTAGGCACTGCCCAAACCACAAGGCACTTTATATCCATATTACCTGGAATTCACAACAACCTGTGAGGTAGTTATGCTGGTGGAATCTGAACTCACAGTCTCAAATACACATAGTAAGTGTTCTACCGAGCTGTACCTCCATCTCTAACGTTCCTCTTATACACAAAGAAACTGAGATCAGAGCAGTGGCCTCTAAAACAAGAGCAAGAGGCTCGGGTTTTTTGTCATTGCTATTTTGTCTATGCATGTTTTAACTGCACATTTATCTATGTACCTCATGTATTTCTAGTGCTTAGGAAAACCAGAACAGGGTCCGGGAAATGAAGTTTCAGTTGTGATCAGCTCTCTAGGTCCTGGGGCTCAAAGCTGAACCCTCTGGAGGAGCAGCAAAGTTCTTAATCACCAAGCCATCTCACCAGTTCCCAAGAAGCCAGTTTTAGTGTGTGTTGTGTTAAACAAATGCTGGGAATCACTGAGCCAAGTTTCCTCAGTGTATAGATGAGGCAACTGAAACCCAAAGAACGTTACACGACCTGAGCAAAGTCACACAACAGCACCATGAAGCGCAAGCCTCGGTTTCCATCAAACCAGTACACACAAGCAGCGGGTCTCTACCACTTAACCATCTCCTGAAGCCAGGAGGTGCCTGTGATAAGCACTTAGTTTGGGATACACTAAGTCAGCCCTTCTTAAACTTCTCCATGTACAACCCCTTTCACCCAAGAAATTCCTACACAATCTCAGGCACACGGGCATACAAATCAAACATTTGCTGAAAATAGGTCATAAATTCAACTAACATCAATCCTCTTGGTACGCATACAGTTTTGCCAGTTATTAGAGACTAGAATAAATTTGTATACTAACAAAATAGATGTGCCTATTTTTCTTTTAAAAAATTAAATCTTTGTTACATATTTGATACTGCAAGGCACACAGTACATTCAGTGTTTTTTAGAACTGATCATTATTTTAATTTTTAATTATCAATTCTGAGATAAATATGTAATCCAATATGGCAGACATATATTTATGGCCATCAGAAACTGTTGAAAATTCCATCTTCACCCTAAGCCAAAACTTATTTAATGATCTTTTTTCAGTTAAACTCTACTTGCCAGTGCCAGCAGTGGTTTTTTAAGATCAAATTTTATCTAATACAAAACAGTTCAAAGATGCACCAATCTAATGTTTACACCAAGATGAATGGTGATAGGAAAATGTGAAGTCTTTGCTTACAAAATCAATCCATCATGTCTCTATAAGAGCTGGGATATTTGTAAATACAAAAAAACAAAACAACAACAACAAAAAAAAAAAAAAACCTGCAACTCAAAACATACAAGTAACATTCTCAAATCCGAGACAAGGTATTTTAGGCAGTATTCATTGTGCTGCGTGGTGCTGCGTGGTGGAAAACCACAGCCATAATGAATATGTGCAAGATAGCTTGGATACATTACACATCTGATTTTGAATGAACGTTTGCT
Organism: Meriones unguiculatus; assembly: GCF_030254825.1. Classification (NCBI taxonomy): domain Eukaryota; kingdom Metazoa; phylum Chordata; class Mammalia; order Rodentia; family Muridae; genus Meriones; species Meriones unguiculatus. The sequence goes on from NC_083365.1 coordinate 31,788,408, forward strand.
TTTCACCCCATCCAGAAACGTTTTACAGCTGACAAATATTTCATGACTCCCACATTCAGTTACATGACCCCACAAGGTCACACAGTTTAAGAAGCTAGGCAGTGAAGTATTTCACAAAACGGTGGCATAGATTACTAGAAGGACTGATCTCACAACTAAATAAAAAGTCAGCTTTGAAGGAACCATAGGGTAAGAACATCAAGGATACTAGTGAGACAAGGTAAAGCAGTAATAGCAGGCTTTAATCTGACCAGAGAAATAAGGGTTCATAAATTGAAGGTTTAGTAAGGTTGAAAAATTATGAATTTAGAATACCGAAGGATGAAGAAGAGAAAAAAAAATAACTGAGGTCAGAAGTGATTAGCAGCTGTAAGCCTTACACAGTCCAAATGTGGGCACAGGGGGTAAAATGGCTGAAGCAGACTTGATGTAAGACGCAGAAAAGGCAAGAGGGCTGGAAAAATTATCTGGGGGGGGGAGTAAGTGATAGAATCTACAGTAGGAGTCAGGACAGCAGAAATCATAAGACCGTGAACTTGGCTCTAAAGTGAATGGCAAAGAAACTAGCTGATGACAGCAGTGGTGAGGGAACTGACAGTCAGGACCACAGCAGAGCAGAGACTGGAAGTGAAGATTGTCTCCTGATGGCCTGCAGGCAGAAAAGTAGAGAAGCCAGAACTCCAGTGCTTGGTCATTCCCTTCACAGTCTCAATCCAGGAACCTACAAGGAAAGCTGTTATGAGGCTGAGGATGCTAGAAAATGGGATAGCCTGAGGAAGAATTTCAGAGGGCACAGCCAAGCAAGACTAGGACAGAGACAAGGAAAATGAACTCAGATGAGAAGAGACACAGCTTAGCTCCAGACCATCATTTTTTGCAAAGTCTATGGAAAGAAGACATGCTCTATAGACTTAGAAGAACTTTAGTGTTAAACAGTTTATTCAAATGACAGCCAGGCCCACGAAACCACAAAACCAGGCTATATATCTTACTATAAAAAATTACTTTGTTTTGTTTTAAGGCTGTAGGGACTGTTAGGTTTGGGTGTGAAATGTTTCCCAAAATCTGGTGGATCTAAATAGTCTTCCCCAGCTGGTGGTGCTGTTTGGGAAGGCTGAGAAGTTTGTAGCCAGTGGCACCTGAATGGTGGAGGTAGATTGTTAGGGATGGGCCTTTGATGATTACAGCCCAACCTACCTGCTTCTACTTCTCAAAGCCAGTGCCCCCTACTCCTACTGACTCAAGCTGAGTGGCTCACTCATCCATGACTTTGCCACCAGGACAGAGTGAAATTCCCTGAAACCATGAGCCAAAACAAACTGCTTCTGTTAAGTATTTTTGTCACCATGATGATTAACGCAAATACAGGAACCACACTTTCTATTTCTATTTGTAGTGATATCAAAAGAGAGCTTATAAATCACTTAGGATGTATTCATCTTTGGAAAATAACTAAAGATTGAATACAGCTTCCATTATTTGCTGCCAATAAATACAGAAAGACTTAAAAAAAATTAAAATAAAACAACCAGAACACCCTCTCAAATGGCTTCAGAGAACTGTTTCCAAAAGGAAGGCAATAACATACATGTCCTTCTCTTAGAAGACAGAACCATGCTGATTCTGCTCCTGGCAAAACATGGGGCTACTTTTAGATCACTCTGGAAAACTAAAAAGAATGGCCCACAATCTGAAAACATATTAAAATGAAGTCATCACACACACCCTCATGCCCTGAGCCCAGTTGCAACTACTACTACACATTCATTAATACCAAGACACAAGGGAGAGCTCTCCAGTCTCATTCTTACCACTGAAGGCTAGAGCCAGAGCTCTGCACAAATGGTAGGCGGTCTCTGGGATTCATCTGTCCCACTTAAGTATACCAGAATAGCTTGAAGCTCACTCAAGAGCACTCAGTCTCCCACTAATTGCTTCCTAACTTTAATAAATTATGAGTTTTCATTAAAAGTAAAACAAGAAAATGCTGAAAGAGCTACAAATGTACAGCGCAAGAAAAATTTTTAACACTGAATTCTCACGTAAAAAGATGTTAAAATATGCACACGTGTATTACAAACAACATATTTGCTATTTTTACAGAGAACTACAGAAACAGCAGACAAACTCACCCTTCCATGATAAATTCCAGAGCATATTCATAACACAAGTCAGACAGATTTTGTTTTCAATCACATAGTTCTATAAAAATAAACTTTCATCACAACATCCTTGCGGGAGTAAAAGGCCATATTTGCCCGCAGTTAAATCCAGCAGCAGCTGTTCTATGGAAAAAGAGGGCCCAATAATTGGCTTCTTTCACCTCTGTTAATCACGAACAAAAGTGTCATTCAGTTTCAAAATGGACAAAATGCTCCAATGGATGGTCAGCTAGCTGAGCCAATGGGGTGGAATGACAATAACCCTGTAGCATTTTCCTTTTGCCTTTTGTTTGGTCTTTCAAAGCCCTTAATTAAGACCTGCACAAAGCCCCCCTCCAGTCTTCTCTCAATGAGGCATTACATGCCTGTTTTCTTGTATTTAAAGAAAAAAAATGGCAGGGATTTTCTGAAACACATTAAACAGAATACACAATTTCCATTTATTTGCAACTGAAATACTGTTAAAATTTTAGAGCTTAAATATTATCATAAGTAACAAAGCACGTTCTTTCTATTTCAGGCTTGGGGAGTGGAGGGTGAAAGAAAGGTTGGTTAGAAGGAAGTGGGAAAGCAGGGTCAGGGGCTAGGGAGGGGAGCTCCAACCCCAGAGTATTGTTGTTCAGACATTTCTCCAGAAATAAAACTGTGAGCAGCCATAATTCAGAAAGATCTAGAGCTGTGTTCTCAACCGTTCAATAATTTAACACACACAAATGGAAAGAAATGGCAAAATCTATGAGATGGTCTTAATGCGAACTAGAGGACTGAAATACAAGGAGAGAGAAGCTGGAATCAAATCCACTTCTTAGAAACAAATTAAAAAAAAAAAGCCAGAATATTGTATGATTCTATAATTGATTTCTTTTTCTATCCTAGCCTGAACAAAGATTCATCTAATTATGGTAGATAAGAATCAGAATGTCTAAGCTTTAAAAATATCCATGGCCTAATTAACTTTTCATTATCCAATTTTCTTTTTGCACAGATTAAAAAGGGCTGTTGTGTTCGTTTTTAAATGCTCTGAAATATAATCTTTCCGGGTTGTAGGCTGTTCTGAAAATACCTACTCCCGCTCATAATTTGACCCCCCCCCACTACCACCACAATATCCTGAATGACAGCTTAATGTGACAGCTTTCTTGCCACAATTCACCAAAGGGGAGTGGCAGGTAGAGTTCTCAGAGAACAAACACCTAACAAAGCCATCATTCTGGGAGTTACTTTCAGTCTGTCAATCTAATCCATCAAGTGGAAGGTGCTCCACTATTCTCTTGTAAATGTGCTTATTTCAAACAAGGCAGAACCTGGCAGCTGCCCTGCAGAAGACTAAATGACCCAGCTCAAAGGTCACCTTGGCTGGGACGGCTTCCCACTCCCAAAGCAGAGTGAGTTCCTCAGCCTCCTCTTGTTCCCACAAACCTCAGTCCACCGTTTCTGTATGGTGCTCTCAGACGGATTCTCCTTGTACTTATTTTGTCTCCTCCAACAAACCACATCACCTACGGACACACTCAGGAGACAATGCGATAGGGAAAAGGGCACAGGCCCTGAAGTCAGATAGCAGGGGTATAAACCATGACCTTGGACATACAGTATTAACATATTCATCTAATTAAACGTTCTGTTATCAGCGCCTCATTTTTAGACCTCGCCAATACAACTGTGATGATAAAGTGAACTTACAAGTATAAAGCTTGAAGTATCATGGTACACATGAAGACCCTGCTATATATTACAGAAAACCCCATCCTTACTTCTCCTCCTCTGCCCTTGAATACAGCAACACACCTGGAATTATAAGAAGCACATACTTTGTTGATGGCATAAACTTTTGCTAATCAGGTTAATTTATAAAATTTCACAAGTAAAATACAATTTCCAAACATAGTTTTTCATGCCCTTCAATTTCTTCAACATGGATCAGTACATATGTTACATGCAAGAGAAAAATAACAGCAAAAGCTAAAGCCCCAAGTTAAGACCTGATTCTGACTCTCCAATTGCTCACAGATAATTCTAAGCTAAGGATCTAGCCAAATGTTTACTGGTGATGGCTAAGTGTACATTTTCACTATACTTCACGTGTATAAAATGCAGTAGTTATAAAAAAAAATTTTTTTTTTAAAGAAAAAGAGCCTTGAGAGGTGGCACGCCTGTAATCTCAGCAGATCTCTGTGAGTTTGGGGCCAGCCTAGTCTACAAAGCAAGTCCAGGACAGCCAAGACTACGTGGAGAATCCTTGTCCCGAAAAACAAAACAAACAAACAAAAAGGTAACCAAGGCTCCTTCTTTCTCTAAAGAAGAGAAACAATGAGTTTTATTTCATTTGCATTATGGAGACTCTAAGTTAGGGCTTCATGCAAGCTAAGCAGGTGCTTTACATACGTAGGCCCTAATGTTATATTTAATGTGCTTCAGTAGAATTTATCAGTCTTGGTTGTCTTCCCCACTGATACTGCATCACACACGTGCTTCAGACCTGTGCTCTGGGATGGCAGTCACTGTTCCCTGTGTGCTTGCAAGAGTCAAGGCCACTGGTCATGAGCAAAAAGGAAAGCAAACTCACTGTTTTCTTAATGTGTCTTTCAGAAACCTTACCATTAAATGCCTGAACATTTGATTATACGTAGCAATTCCACTAAACATTAAAAGTCAAATACATATTTGCATTTGAAAACTCAAGCACCCATGCTTTTTCTGAGATACTAACAAAGTAACAGAAAACCAACCATTATAGCAAGGGCTTTATTTCTCCTTCCACTCTCAACAAGTTAGAGCCCAACATATGACTTTTCTCACTCAAATTCAAGTAAAAGAAAAAAGCCCATCAGCCACGTGAAGTGTTTTCTTTCCTCATTTGCCTGTAGATAAACTAGGAAAGGAACTCAGCTAGTTGATGATGTCCAACCAGCATACACAATTAAGTTGTAACAAGAAGCCAAATTGTTTATTCTCACTATCTTCATCTAAGAGATGATGGCTCTGCCATCTCAACACTGTCCAGATGGTTCTGGCTAGCTGTCAAATAATCAATGCTTACATAAATACCAATAATATATATATATATATATATATATATATATATATATATATATAGATACATATATATATACAACAAACGAATATATACACATATATATGTGTGTGTGTTTGTGTGTGTGTATAATTATATACATACATTTGTATATGTATATATATATGTTTTCATACAGGACAAGAAATGTAATTCAAACAACAAACATCTGTACGCTGGATACTTAAGCACATTAAAATTACTTTTGAAAGGTCCTGTTATCCTCAGATTCACTTGCATGATTTCAGTTACCCATGATTAACCCTTGTCCAAAATCATCAAGTGGACAATCATCTCTGGGTAGTATGGTAAACTCTCCTGTTATCCTGCACCATCCTGGCCAGGACAAATGGGTCATCTCACTGTCCATGGGATTCATACCACTTTTGATCCCACAGTAGACAGTTATGAGAGCGACCATTTAGTACAAGTATATGTGTTCAAGTAACCCAGCTTCTACTAAGTAACGGCTTACACTTCAATTCTCATATACACTCCTCCCCAACCAAGCACTCAGTCAATGTGAAAAGCTAAAAGTCCCTGATTAATATGCTTAGGAGGAAATAATCATATACTGTGATAAGAATGAATCTTCTGTCTGTGAAGCTGTAATGAACCAAAAGGAACTTCATTCAGCTTTTGCTATCAAATACCCAACTGCAAAAGCTAAGGCCTCAGTGTCATGACAAGGCCAGGCTAAAGTGAAAAGGCATTAAATTTGTGTACATGCACATAGGAATGTGTGTTTATATGTGTGTGCGCATGTGCTACTCTATCTTCAGAAATTCCTGCTATGCTGCCTCTTCAATCCTTAAATGGTTGGAGCTGCTTTATTAGGTATATCTCTTTAAATACATGTTTCTGACATTTCTCAAGTTAGCAAATGAGCTGGTTCTAACTGGTGATTTAAGGTTATACTGTCTTGAATACATAGAAACTGAACATAACCTTTCTTCATACAGCATCTTCTAATCTCCCTCAATTAAGTCAGATAAATCTGATATTCAGCCTCATAATGGAGTAGCTGCAACCCAACCAGCAAAATCAGCAATCAGTCTTTTCTTTCTAACAGTTTCACAAACTAAAGATTCATTCTAACAGATATCAGCATCCACAGTGTATTCCTTTTCTTTATTAAATCATTTACACAAAGCAATTTTCACTGTTTTTTACTGAGAATACCTGATTTTCCCTCAGCATACTAATGTTCTACCCCTACCCTCACTCCTCACTCCATAGATAATGGAGAGGGTAATACTGTTGAAGGAATGGAAGAAAGAGGATACTGAAGAAGGTGGCAGAGGCCTTCTAACTAAAACTGTATGGCAAAAATAAAATCTAAGACAAAATATTTAACAAACCTTACAACCTGTCTACAGAGACGAGGCTGTAACTATTTGAAAAAAAAAAAAAAAAGTCCTAGGTAGAAGAAATAACTTAAATTTTTCCTGGTAGAGCCCTTTCCTCCTGGCAGGAAATACACTTTCGTCCCACAAACTTCAACTATGAAAGTCAAACAATTTCCCATTAAAGTCATTGCCGTATAAAATTATTTTCAGAAAACAAATTCTCTCCTTTCCATCCTTTCCTTTCAGGCCATAAATGTAACAACTATATTTTAGAACTAAGCAGAATGAAAATCATCTCTTTGCTAACCCCTAAATATAGCTCTAAATATAAACCCCTGTGCTGTTCATAAAATAACATCCAATGGGATAACATGTAATGATCTTGTCTCTACCATATAACTAGGATTGCATGTAATGGCCTTACAAAAATAGTTCTTCCAAATACTGAAAGTTTTCACATTCAAAACTAAAGTGTCTGGTAAGTCTAAATGCTAAGGTTTTAAGAATCTAGTTTTATTTCCAGAGTTGGCATAATTTCTCACTTAAAATTAGGAAATATCAAATTTGAAAATTGAGACCTTAGGGAACCATTTAGCGCCATTTATCCATGAATAGCAACTTGAGACAAATGCCTGACCACTGCTACCCTAAGGAACACCCACCAGCCATCACATAAGAACCGGGGCCTCAGTCACTATGTCAAGGGCATAAATTATGATAAAGACAGCTCTGGACACTGCTGAGCTTGGAACTGCTTACTGAGCAGCCGCGTTCTTCCAAACAAACTAAACATTTAGGAGGCTAAAGGGCAGTGGAGGCAATTATTGGAAGGAAATTTCTAACTAAGCCAGAAAGGAATAATTAAGCCTTTACATGCTAAATCACATCACTGGGGTTAACAATGAAGTAATCAAGTGTAAATACTGACAAAGCCCATCCATAGGACTCATGAAAGGAAACTAAGGTTGTGGGTAGTCTGGACTATTGTTGCTTAAATACCACAAAAATTAGTCCTTAAAACTTCATTCATTCATCCTCTCTTTTTGCAAATGTGTGCACCTTTTGTGGGAGGAAAAAAAAATTAGTTAATCTAGCAATTAAGGCAAATATACTGAGTCATCGGAGCTAAAACTATTACTAATTCACCGGCAGAGACCCAGCCCCGTGCCCCCACACTGCTCAGACTGTATGTCTGCTCAGTCATGAATACTGCCACTAACAGGAAGTGCACGGGCGCGCCATCCGAAAACAGGACTGCAACAGTTTAACTACGGACTCTGGATACTGTACTTCCTCTGTGTGCACACACACATGCAAACACACATACACAAAGACACACAGAAAGAGAGACAGACAGGCAGAGACAGGGAGATGGAAAGAGACAGAGAGATTCATGGAGAGGCAGGAAATTTGGAAGAAAGATGGAAGCCACTTACACAACAGCTGCTCAGTAACAAATGAACCTCAGTGATGCTCGCCGCGAGCAGCACAGTGCTGACTGTGAAGCCAAAGGTGCACACAGAGCCTCTGGCTTGACAGCCACACATTTGTTGTCTCACCTCAGAGTCTGCTTCCTAATCTCACTTGAAAGATTAAGTCAAGACTAAGACTTTGCAGGACTCTAAACCTCATGTGGTATGTGTGTTACCACTCCGGTTTGAAATAATTTAAGACTCACTAGAAGGTTTACAGCTTTAAACCTTTTCAGTTTAAAGCTGTAAACCTTTCAGCTTGCTCTTGGCCCAATGAGAGTTTTATATACACAGTAGCTAAACCTGCAGTTTACTTTGGTATAATACATTTACTAAACTAGGGGCCTAACAAGGTTTGACTAGATTTATATGGAGTATTTTTTTTTTCCTTACTGGGGAATCCAACATTGGCCTCAGTCACATACACTAAACAAGTGTTCTTCCATTGACCTATATCCCCAAGCCTTTTTAAAAAATATTATTTTGTTTTGTTTTGTTTTCCAACACAGAGTTTCTCTGTGTAGCCCTGGCTGACCGGAAACCCACTCTGTGGACCAGGCTGGCCTCAAATTCAGAAATCCACCTGCCTCTGTTTCCTAATTGCTAGGATTAAAAGTGTGCACCACTACTGCCAGGCTTAAATTATTACTTTTTATATTGAGACATGGTCTTATTAAGTTGCCCCCCAGGCTGGCCTTGAACTCATGTACAATTTATGTTGTACAGTAGACCACAAACTGGCCACCTTTTCAGTTAGCTTCCTGAATAATAGGCATGCACCACAGCAAAGCTAGAAGCACTCAATTCCTAAATCACATGTGCTCTAACTCCTAATCCTAACCCAACCCTAATCATAACCCTATATTATAACAATTGTCCATCATTACAAGGGACTCTGCCTCCTTGCCTCCTCCCACCCCCTGCGCGCGCACACACCCTTTACAATCACATCATTTCTTCCCTAAGGGTAGCTACCATGGCTTTGCTCTCCATCGATATAATTTTGTTATATCTACAACCCTAAAACATCTAACCCTTTACACAGAAGACCTACCTATGTGCCCCTGTCTTTTATACTAGCTTATACTGCTACACTGATTTTTATTCCTTATATTCAAGTCAAATTGTCATTACAGCATGAAGAATAATTGTGGAGAAAAATTGGAGAATTGTTTAATGTGACCACATTGGAGAAGGATCACAGAAGCCCCAGGACCTAACAAATCCAACTCCGGTGCCATAATATAAGGCTGAGGTTTCCACAGAGGGCACAGCTAAGCAATCCCAGTCAAGAGGAGGTCGCACTACTATCCTCAGGTCCAGACTCTCCTGTAAGATGGTCTGGCAAGTCATCAGAAGTATGTTAAATCTCCTTCTGTGAGCGAAATTCCCCTTCTTGGCTGTCACCAGGACTCAGCCTTTTTCTTCTCTCAGAGTGCCCCTTGGGACATTTAGGGAGAAACATTTTAAAATATTGCTTTGCCAGTGATTACGGTGGATTTATGTTCCCAAAGAAGCTGACAGATCACCTTCACTTCCTGCAAGCCCTCCTTGTCTAACCTAAATAGCACCTTCCTTCATCCTGCTTTATTTCTTGACATTATTTAAGATTATCAGATTGTGTAAGATTCACTATGTTTGTGTCATTAGCTACCTCCTTCCTTACCCAGTAGGCAGGTGACATGAGTGCAGGGACACATTAGGCAACTTTTAATTCTGTGTCCCCATACCAAATACATCAGACATAATAAACACGTTGAAGAAGTTTACTTGTTTAAATACCAACTTGTCATCTGAGTAGATCTTCTTCTAAAGTTAGCGGCCACCAATGCCATTATATAAATACCATTAGTCCTCAAAACTTAAGGAGTGTCTTATTCACTGTCACAGTTAAATTAACTGTTGCCTATGCCTCTAAGAGTGCCAAGCCCATAAAAAGCTGGAAAGACAAGGGGAAAGCATTTACTATCTGGGAGCACAAGCCATATCAACATGAGTCAGAAAGTCTTACTAGATGCTTGAGATTTACCAAGTCTAAAGAGGACATCCTTTCTGATGCTCTTTCTGCTTCTGCTCTCGTCTTACTCTGAGGGTTGGGAACGGTTCTGGGAAAGTCGCAGACAATCCTTTCTCACCTCCCACAGGGAATTTAAGCCAAATCAACTATTTTCTTTTTTTTATTTTTTCTGAGATAGTATCTTTCTACACATATATAGTCCAACTGGCTTTGAACACACATCTTTTTGCCTCTACTTCCCAAGTGTTTGGATATATAATTCACCAAGCACAGCTCCCAGCTCAGGTCCACTATTTCTTCACAAGAAGGAAGGGAAGTTGTGATGGATGGAAGAATAGAACAAAAAAAGTTGCATTACAATTTATGTAATGGAAAGTTTTAGTATAGAAAAAAATATCAAGTCTTCAAACAAGTGGGTGTGAACATATGCCCTTGGTGGGTGTGTGTCTGTGTGGGTGTGCGTGCGCGCTTGTTTGTGTGGCCTGTTTTTCTGTTTGCTTGTTCGTTTGTTCTCATGGAACATATTCCTTTGGGAAGGGGGTTTTATAACAAGTGGAGCTTTACATTCACTATATTACATGATCTTTCACTTCCCTCGTAATCTACAGTCTACATGGCTCTGGACATTTCAAACAGTGAACCAAACAAAAGCCTCCCCAGAATTAATTCCTGGTCTATGAAATGAACACTTTCAAATATCTAAGACAGGTAAGGTGGGTGAGTGGTCACCTCCAGGAAAGAACAGAAGGGCACTGCTGTAAAACTCACTCAACCAAATTACCCTGGCTCTTCTCTTTTCTTTTCTTTGTGGGAGGGCTCGAGGCTCTGTAGCCATGCTGGCTTTATTACTCTGGGTCATGTCCAGAGTCACCTACCAAATGCTGGGACTGCAGGCGTGAACCACCAGGCCTGCCTACCTATAGAGAGACTGCAGGCATGAGCCACCATGCCTGGCTATACTCTGATCTTGAAAGCCAAATCCAATAGCTCCTCTGCAAGGCTTCTCTCCTCACCTGTGCAGCAGCCCCCCCCCCCCCCACACGCACATGCCATTAGGCTTCTGCTTTATAAAAATGGTCAAGAGGAGAATGCCAGCGAGAGCACTACTTGGATGATCACAGATGTCACATGTGAAGCCCTTGGTGACATTCTTAACAAGCAAGTTCACAGCATGAAGAGGATGAGGAGTTCTCTGAAAGGCCAGAAAGACGACAGAGCTCTTCAGGACAATACAAGGTAGGTAAAACAGAAAGAGAAAAACAAACAAACAACAACAACAAATACATGCTTTAGAATCAGCAATCACATGGCTCTCCCAGGACAGTGCTCGAAATCACCAGAACAGTGATATTATGGCCACAGACTCAGACATGAATAGCCCTGCTGCTAAAGGTAAAAGTGTGCACAGATCCAAACGGGAACTCATGAAGTCTGTAAAATATTAACAGCTTAATAAACATCAGCTCACACTATCAACAAACACAGTGTTCAAGTCAACTAAAGAGTACCAACTAAATTAATACCAAGTTGAGTAAATGAAATGCCTTGGGGGAAAAAACGGCTCATGGGTGATTCACTTTTATGCTGACTTCCCTATAAAAACATCTTCCCACAGGAGAGGCAGGAAATTCCAGTGAATGAAAAGGGGCAGCTATATGGAGACCATCACACTGCACACTTGGTTTTTTAATCTTCCTCAAGGCTTTGGTTTAAAGAAGTACATTAAGAGACTTGCTCCTTGGGAAACAGAAGGGTGAGTCTGCTAGCAGATCTGACCCTTGCCACAAGAGAAAGCTAGTCAAAATGTACAACTGATACACATTCCTGACGTTAAGTGAGGTAGGACCTTCTGCTGGTGTTCACATCGAAGTTCCGCCCTCTCACAGGTTTGCTTCTTTAAAACTTTCATTAGCAGACAATTACTGTTCAAAACAACAGATTTCATTAAGACGACTTCATACACATAGATACTGTTCATACCCATCACCTCTTGTCTCTGCAGAGAAATAAAAAGCAGGAGTTACAGTGAGAGGGAGCAACGTGAGGGAGACTGCTACATTCAACAAACCTGCTACAGAGAAGAAACTTCATTTTACACACAGGGTGCACATATTTTAACATCAGCTGCTCTAACCAAGTCAGTCTCCCACAGACACAGCTGTCTAGACATACACATGCTTTATTTTCAGTCCTGGGTTTTTCTTTCCCTGTAGTAACCTGAAACCTTTCACCATTTTTTTTTTCATTTCTGCTGTATGTGTGCTTGTGTACATGCGCATGCCATCTGCCACGGTTCACATACCGCATCCAGGCACAACTTGCAGGAAAGAGTCGGTTCTCTCCTTCCCTCCTTCCACCATGCGGGCCCCATGGTTGGAGCTCAGGCTGTGGGAAAGGCCTGGTGGCAAGTGCCTTTACCCACTGAGCCATCTCGCTAGCCCTGATCCTTTCTTTTTTTTTAACCCTTCATTCTTTCTCTGATGATAAACTGTCAAATACCCACGCAAACAACACAGAAGAGCAAACAAGTACAGAACACCCAAGTTTCCAAACTATCACCTACTAAGTGTGGGTGTCTGAGCAAATTACCTAATCCTTTCAAATCTCACTCCGCTTAGCCAGAAAAATGGAAACCCTTACACGGACCTGAATGCCTATAATAAAAATTATAGCTAGCACACATAGCATGCCTAATAAAGAAGCCATATCTGGCAACTCCTCACCAAATTTCCATTTTTTAAACACCATGCTTTTCAAACACAGATAATCAAAATTATCCAAAGACTTCACTGCTGGCAAATGTCTTACAATGGTCACTTCTGCACATGTCTTCAGGACATCAGAGTAAATGGTGTGGAGCAAAAGTTCTTTAAAATATAAACTTCTAAACAAAACCGATTTTAACTAAATCCATACTAAACTAACTAGGCCACAATTGATCGGTAAAGACAAAACTTGCCACAGTTTTAAGACACTGGAATTGGGACTAACAGGTTCTGTTTGTTTGTTTGTTGCGATAGGGTTTCTCTGTGTACCACTGGCTGTCCCTGGACTCACTTTGTAAACTAGACTGGCCTCGAACTCACAGAGATCTGCCTGCCTCTGCCTCCCAAATGCTGGGATTGAAGTTGTGAGCTGCCACCACCACCTGGTGACTAATATTTCTTATAAATGTGCACTTACTTCATGACTCAAAACCTGTCTACTGTCGGCAGGGGGTCGGTGGTGTGCCATGCCTGTAATCTCACTATTTAGGAGTCTGAAGTTGGAGGGTTACACGAATTCTAGGCCAACCAGAGCTTTATAGCAAGACTCTCAAAAACCCATGTCCTACATACAGCAAAGTGAGCACTGAAAATAAAGGTCAATTTCATACAGGGTTGAATTTTTTCCTCATTATGAATTCATAATTATACACTTAGAAGAGAAATCAAATAGACTCATTTGTGAAGAACAAAAAAAAAAATAGAAGGTTTTTAAAAATTTAGTTGTCGGGGGCTGGAGAGATGGTTCAGAGGTTCAGAGTACTTGTTCTTGCGGAGGACTTGGGTTCAGTTGGCAGCACAGACATGGTGACTGACAACCATCTGTAACTACAGTTCCAGAGGATCCACCACCCTCTGCTGGCCTCCCTGGGTACCAGGCACAGACGTATGTCATGCACATACATGCACTTAGACAAAACCCTCATACACATACAATTAATAAATAAGTATTTTAATTTAAATTTAGCCCCCAAGGGTCAACAAATTTAGAGAGAAGGCTATCACGAACTACAAAGGGATAGGGCTACACTACGGCTCACTGGCAGAAAACTTGCTGAGCACATGCAGAACCTTGGGTTAAGAACTATTAAAGGGATGACTCTTACGTAAGAAAGAAGGCCAGGCATGGTGGTGCACACCTTTAAATCCCAGAGGCAGGTGGATCTCTGTGAATTTGAGGCCAACCTAGTCTACAAAACCAGTCCAGGACAGCCAGGGCTCTATTACACACACACACATACACACACACACACACACACACACACACACACACACAAAACCTGTCTCAAAAAAACAAAAGAAAAAAAAGGAAGGAAGAAAAAAAAGAAGGAAGGAAAAAAAGAAAGGAAGGAAGAACAAAGTGTGGAAGGCATTAATTTCTACGAGCTAATTTGTTGTGCAGCTTATGCTCAGTTATGACACTAAGGCATCAAAAATAACTTTTAGATAAGCTGTATATATAAATTTAAATATTTGGTTTTAAGGACCATTCGTGGATATAACCTAGAACCCCTGCTCAGATGTAGCCCATAGCAGCTCAGCATCCAAGTGGGTTCCCTAGTAAGGTGAACAGGGACTGTCTCTGACAAGAACTCAGTGGCTGGTTCTTTGATCACCTCCCCCAGAGAGGGGAGCAGCTTTGCCAGGCCACAGAGGAAGATAATGTAGCCAGTCCTGATGAGACCTGATAGCCTAGGGTCAGATGGAAGGGGAGGAGGACCTCCCCTATCAGTGGACTTGGAGAGGGGCAAGGAAGGAGATGAGGGAGGGAAGGTGGGATTGGGAGGGAATGAAGGAGGGGGCTATAACTGGGATAAAAAGTAAATAAACTGTAATTAATATTTAAAAAATTAAAAAATAAAATAAATATTTGGTTTTATGAGAGATTAAACAACCAACAGGAGATCACATCCCTTAGATAAATCATGACCATTTGTCAAAGCCAGCCCACATATATGAGAAACAATGAAACTAGAAATTCAGGCTGGGGTAACTTAGCGGTTGGAAAAGAACAGAAGATATTGGCATCATTATCTTAACCAAAGCTATGAATTGTCTCATCACTGGATATCTTGGGTTTTCTTTTCTTTTTATTTATTTGTTTGTTTGTTTGTTAACTCTTTCATTGAATTCCACCTCAAACAGCGTGGAACCAAGGACAATTTCCTAACACAGAATAAGACCTAGAAAAGACAGAACTTAACCTACCCTTTCTTTTAGATATTTCATGCTTATCTCTTGTTAAGCCAGCCACATGCCTCTCTGCCCTGAAGATCCAGAGAGCACAAAGCAAAGCCCTTAATGCTAACTGAGGGCTGGTACTGTGAAGAAGAAAACCCTTAATGGCTAACACAGCAATGTTTGGCTAGCTCGAGAATGATCAATTGATCTCTTTCTTTGGACTGACAAGAAGATAAACATACACGCAGATAACCTTCCAGGCGCGTTCTACGGGAAATTAAGCATCTGTATTCCCTTTACATGTCACATATCAAATCTGAAAAGACAGCACCCACCCATAAGCTGCTGATGCTGGGGGGTGGGGAGGGAGGTGAGTATGTGAGGGTGGGAGTGTGTGTGTGTGTGTGTGTGTGTGTGTGTGTGTGTGTGTGTGTGTGTTCATGTGAGCATTGGCACTCCCTTTCGTAAACACATGATCAAGCGGTCATCCATAAAAAATGGGCAGCACAACTTCATTCAAATTGATCTTTGGAACTGACTTGACCAAAACGTGCGATTTCCTTTTCACAGAAGTATCCAGGGTTTGGAAGCATGGCTTGCTTCCCAGTAGCAGAGCCCATCACGAGTGCACAAATATACCAACCTACCATGAAGGAGGAAGCGTTCTGTTGCATGCCCTCACAGGCCCAGGCTGTTTATAGAGGGCAAGAATGAAATATTCCATATGTTTTCTTTGTCGGTGACAAGGCTTTTGAAAGCCAGACCGTGGTAGTCTCCCTGCTGAGGGATTGGATCAGGCTATTGATGTGTAACCAGGCAAATGTCAAGATGGTAATAGCAAAAACATCTCAAACATTTTTTTTTAAGAGAGACCCTGAGTAGACCATACAGACTGTACTTGAACCACTCAGGCAAACTAAACAAGGTTGTGGGCTCGGCAGCCACTGCTGGCTGCTGTTCTGGCTTATAAGTCATTTCAAAGCATGGCTTAATCAAAACCCCACAAGTTTTTAAATTTCCTGAAAATAAAATAAAATAAAATAAAATAAAAGGTGAACAAAAATGCCAGGGACAAGAAGACAGCTTAGCTGCCTAGCCCGTGCTGAGCACATACACATCCCTTAGAGTAAATCTCAGCATAAAAAAGAAGCAAGAAAGATATATAACACTGTAGAATGACATATCTGTAGAAAGATGTTTGGTTCTAAAAGTACTTAAGAGAGTAAGTGAAAATATGAAAGTATGCCTAACTGAAGTGTATCTTTATCCACAAAGCATGGACATTCTAGTCTCAATTGTAAATATATATTTGTGAATGTGTGCACGCATGTATATATGTATATATATATATATGTGTGTGTGTGTGTATATACCTACTCTATTCTATATCCAGTTAACCAGTAAAAATACCTTTTCAAAACACTTCTAAAGAAAAGTTCTAGCAATCTGAATATTTCTAGAAACAACTTAATGTGAAGGAATAAAAATGTGGCTATTTTTTTATTCTGGGTTAGTCTTAGCCATGTCTAACTGGAAGTGACCAGGTGAATCTGAGAAACTACAGTTAAGAGAATTCCCAAACAGTTGAGTTCGCTCAGTGAAAATCCTTGGTGTTGCAAAGTCTGGTTGTATTGAACAAGGTGGCATGCCTTGTTTGTGGAGAAATACTTTGTTCCCCTATTGAGACAGCATACTGCTACTTGACAAGCTGTCTCAGGATGGTAGCCCCAAGTCCCAGAGATTATTAAAAATTCTGATTTCTTCTGCTCCCTCCTCCAAAGAAATGCCATCCCCCCCACCATCACAGACCTTCCTATTAGAAAGCAGCATCATTATAGAAACTACACACTGATGTTTCTTCACTGGGATTTTGTTAGAACGACGTGGTAATTAAGCAGACTTTTCCATCAGCCCAGTGGCTCATCCATGAAATCCAGATCCAACTTTCAATCTGATACACACTCAAAGAACCAAAGGAGGAGGATACAGAATTTTCAACCAAAAAACTAATGACACACATATGCAGTTACCTATTAACTCCCCACAGAAATGGCAATACACAAGGTCCTCACTTTGTCAACGAGGTCATGCCCAAGAGAGGTCCTAAGTAAAGCCTGAGAGTAAAGCAACCTCTCTCTCTTTCCAGATGGGAAGCCTGAAGCCCAGAGTGATTAACTGACTACCGTCACCTCTCGCTTCCTTGTGCAACTCAAAACATGAAAAAGCAAAAATCATTTTATAGAAGTCTGTTCATGAAAGTATGCCTACTGAAGAAGACTAGAAAACAACAGTGACATAAACAGACAGATGACATAACTGTGGACTCAAAATGACCTTGGAGAGCTGAAAACCAACAATGTTGTTGTTGTTGTTTTTTTTTAAGAAATAGATATTTTTAAAGAAAATATTGGAATCAGATATGATGGCACAAACCTTCAGTCCAAGGACTTGAGGAACAGAGGCAGACAGACCACTGTGAGGTCAAGGTCCGCCTGGTGATTTCCAGGCCAGTCAAGGCTAGTTAGATGAGAGCTACATAAGAGCTTATCTCAAAAGAAAAAAGAAAAAGAAAATATTGGAGATTGAGGAGATGGTTCAACGGATATGAGATGGGAGGAAGAGATAGGGGAGCTTCCAGAAGCGCGCTCTCTCTCTCCCCCTATGTGTGTGTATATATATATATCAGAAAACAAAAGATCTTGACCCAAACTAAGAATAAGCAAGGACAAACAGCAACGGTTGTTTTACACCCCCATATACATGTTGTGATATACGTGTGCCTTCACATATGCACAAACATATACACCCCACACAAACACATACCGCATCACATACACAGAAAATTAAAATCAGGAGAAATTAATCAAAGCCCATGCACAGAAGTATCACAGAAAGGATGAAAACTGGGTTTATGCTAGGCTGCTAAATGTCAGTAAATCCCAAATGTATCTTGTTAAAAAATGTTAAATGTACTGGATTGATGCAGTATTTCCTTCCTATATAAACAAAGCCCTCATTGTATTAAGAGGTCTGTGAACATTTCCACTCATGTGAGGTAAGGAGGGCTCGATGAAGATCCAAAGGACAACCATGAATTTAGAAGATACAAACACTAACTAAATTACTAACTACATTCAGCAAGTAAAACCAAACTCTGAAGAGCACAGGACAATAGCCTTGAGTCTAAAGCTGTCGTTAATTGTTTTTTCTCTCTCCCAACTACTGAATAGAAGCTGACACACCAATACAGGCTTGCTGAGGTATACACGGTTCCAGAGGTGCTGCTCTCATTCTGTGGAGAATTCTCCCGAGAAGTAGCACCTTTCAGATGTTGTGCACACATGGGGAAGGGTGACAGTCTAGAATCTATGCAACTGTGATCTTCTACACTCCTAAAAGTCTGTGGTGGGCCAAGCCCTTCAAGAGGTACACACTTTCTCCTAAAGCTTCTGAACACAAAGACCATCCCTAAGGGAGACAGGAAAGACCCAGAAGTTAATCGATGTCATAGCCCAGTCCCTCGAGTTTCACAGAGGACACTGCCAACTGGAGGTGCACCTCCCACTCGGAACCTTCAGAACAAAAGCCCTGAAGAGGGTAACGATGTTGAAATCCATCTCCCTTTGCTTGAAAGTGGCTCCAGTCTAGTTCTTTTGGGGAAGTCTGGATGTCATCACTTGTACTGAAGTATTCTGTAGTTCATTTTGAGCACTGTACCATGAAAGCTAATGTACTGGGAGAGTGGAAAAGTTAGACTTGAATCAACTCTAGACACATTCTTTAGCCATGCCTAGGCCCACTCCAAGGAGAAGGAGCCACATGCTTGCCAAATTTCTGTCCATCTTCTGAAGAAGGACAAAATGTCCCTAAATGGAGCTTTGATAATAAACACGGAGGATGTGTAACTCACAATTTTCCTGAGAATTCTACATTATGATTCAAATAGTGTATCAAAAACACTTTGTAGTCAGAGCATACTAAGATTCCATTCTTTCAACAGTCAATATTGGCAGGTTTTTGTGTTTTTTTTAAGATTTATTTATTTATTATGTATACAGTCTTCTGCCTGCATGTGTGTCTGCATGCACATGCACGGAAGTATCACTAGAAGGGGGCACTAGATAGTATTAGAGATGGTTGTGAGCCACCATGTGGTTGCCGGGAATTGAACTTGGGGCCTTTAGAAGAACAGTCAGTGCTCTTAACTTGAGCCATCTCTCCAGCTTCAACAGTCAATATTGAAAACTACTAAAACAAAACAAAACAAAAAATGCTTTTTTCTAATGCAAAAAAAATAAATCACTCAGGCTGAAGCAAGAGGATCACAAGTTCCAGGCCAACTTGAGCTACAATGTAAGGTCTTAACTTTGTCTCAAAAACCAAACAAACAAATCAACCAAGGAAGAGGGCTCATAAAGCCCTTTGCATATCTTGATTCAGACTACGTAAATGTACATCTCATATGAAGGATGGAGCACCACCAAGTGTCTTGCAATATATTAAATTTGCCCCTTGCACACATCCCATTTCTAGCAGATACAACACTAGTACAGAATCTAACCGCACATACAGCTGCCTCCTAAAATATCTATGGCTTACATTCCCTTAGGAGATAGTTTCATATTCTACGGGAGAATACGCTAGCACAACAAGCTAGCATGAGTCAGTGCTTGCCCATAAGACCTTTCAATACAAAAAGCTAAGAAATGCATACATGCATATACTTAAAACATTTAAACATTCATTTACGGGTCCAGAATGGTAAAAAAATAAAAATTAAAAAATTAAAAAAAAGCACTTTTCAAACCTTAACTACTTGTACCTAAAGAGGAAAAAAAAAAACCAAACAAACAAACCAATAAATGACAAACAAGCAAACAAATGAAGCACTTAATGCCATATACGGAGGTTTGGGAGGATGTGGCTCCTGTGCCTTTATGAAAATTTAAAACTATATAACATAAGAGACAAACACGTTTCACAAACGAAAAGTAAACAAGCCAAACATTAGCAGTGTTAATTTCCAAGCCATGGTATACAATACCTAAGTACTTTTAAGAATCATACTAAAACTTAATAACCTTTGTCTCTGTGAATGCACACAGCATATACTGCATACAAGCACACAGTATTTGAAACTATCTTGCTAGAGTCTTTAGAATGTTTGAACACCATTAAACATCTATGAACTATAAAATCATGGTCTCTCCCACTGTAAGACTGGTTTTTAACTCAATTTAGGAACCTGCTCACTTTCAAACAATAGGCTAATATCTGATACATAGTTTGACCATCAGGTGCTTTAGCACACAAAAGAAATGCCAAGAAGGTGGACAAATTAGCCATTGTGTAAGAGTACTGATTGGGTACATGCCCTAGATTTTTCTCTTCTTCACTGCCAGTATTTAAAATTGGAGCATTTTATCACATTCAGTCAAGTGTGTTTTATAAAAAACACACTTCACTGAGCAGAGGTAGAAAAAAAAAGACTTTTTTTTAATGTACTGAAAACAAAGATTTGACACTGCCAAAAATGGACCATCCATGACTTTTTTTAAAGAGCAACCCAGATTTTATATATATATATATATATATATATATATATATATATATATATAACTTAAACCATTCGACTTTGAAGGCATATTTGGTGGGATTTAACTTTTAAACTATTATATTAACAGCGCAATCAAGTATTTTTGTTGGCATGAATTTGTTCCAAGGTATAAGAACCAATCAATTCCTTACCTTTTCAATACTTGCATTACATGTTTATGGAGACAAAAGTAAAAGTTGGCCTTAGATTCTATGACTCACCAAATGATTCTTACAACTTTATGTTCTACGAGGATTCAAAGAAATCCAAAGTAGTTGCAGAAGATACCATCTAGTTTAATACTCATTACTAACACAGACACATACACAAGCACATACACACACACACACAGACATGAATAGAATAAGCACAATCAAGGAGACCAGAAACTAAAATCCAAACTAGCAGGCTGTCAGTTCATTCTACCATTATAAAGATGACTAAAATACAAATCTGAGAGACACACTGACAAAGGCAGAGGCCAAGAAAATGCCTAAACTTGTCTGGATCCACCTACTAAGAGAGATCTTTGATCTTTCCTGAGAGATTAAGCTGTCAAATGTTACCTTACAATTCTAACGCTGAGAGCCAAGTACTTGGACAGTAAATACTTGTGACACCAAAACTGGCACAGCATTCAGTTAAACTGGAAATCGTGAACTATTACTGGTTACAGCAAGTCTTAAGAAGTGCAGAATCAGTAAATCCCTGGCATAAATTCTCCATGGTGTCCAGGCAACATCTCACAGGGCACTGCCTGGGAAGATATGGATGCCCCACTCCACAGAAGTGCTCCAGTTGAACTGGACAACTGTAGATCTATGGGGTGGATGAGAGTCCCCATTGCTTCCCCTCACATGGCCGACTTGAGAAATGTATAAAGATTAAAATTCAGAGCTAACGGGCACAGCTCTGTGGCAGCGTGCTTGCCTAGCACATGCAAGGTCAACAGGAGTCAGTAACATCGCTGTTTTCCAGACTGTAGAAATTAAGGCCCTAAAGGCTTAGCTGTATGACTCACTCAAGGATACTCCAGGGAATCACAGACAGATCTTGAACCCAGATCCCATGTTTCCCATAAAATGTTCTTTCCTCTTGGGTAGCTAGAGAGCACAGGGGTCTACTAGTTTGAAAAATAAAGGATCCAAACTGAAAGATGTTAATATATCGACCTTGCTTTAAGGTACACATTTGGTGTAAGACTAATACATCTCTAGACAGACACATTCTACTAGCAATGAAATTTTTGGAGAATTAGGAAATCAAAAAGTTATTAAATTTTACTACGATAAAGTATTAACATTCAGACAACTGATTACTGACTGACCTGTTATGGAATATACAGTAGGCACTAGAAGTAGAGAGAGAAAGTACTTTCAACTGATATCTGTGAAAAAAAAAAGTGTGTGGTACGCTGAAGAAAACACATCTTGGAGAAGAATCAAAGATGATACCAATAAAAGAAGAAAAAGCAACTGGTTCTTGAAATAGTACTTCAAAGCCCTTTAGGTAACCATCAGTTCATGAGAAGGGCTTGATAATCTGCTCAGGTACAGAATATCCACTGTGAAGGTTTGGGTTATGACTAATTACATGGGAAGGAGGACATTGACTAACTTTTTGTACTGTATCCAAATTAGTGAAAGAGTGATTTTCTTTTCCAAGTGTTAAGCCATACACACAGGAAACAATCAAGGCTATTCTACCCTAGCAAAGCGCCCTTGCTACTCATGAATTCTGCAACAAGTCTCCATGGAAAATTTCCTAACACACACTTCTAAACACAGGCAAGAACTCCTCCAAGTGAGCGGTAATAAAAAGGCTTATGCAGCTTCAGCTGGAAGAATGTTCGGCTGCTCCTGAGATCTTTTCATGAGGTCATTCTGACATTGCTGTCACTTCACCACCCTCAAGTCGAGTAAGAATTGTAAAATCACCCAACTTCTAGATGGAAGAAGCAGCTCAGAGATAATCTAGGGAATGCAATTACTTTATTTTTTTCAGATAAGGAGATCGCACACACTTCAAGATGATGTGACTTGCCCAAGGCCACACAATTACTCAGTGGTGAGGTAAGGAGGATGATCAAAGGCTCAGATCTACCTCGCTGCCTGGGAAGCCACAAAAACAGACTTCATCATCTTAACCTTATGTTGTATGGATATTAAAGTTTGTGTCCCAAGTCTATAGTTCTTAAACTTCATTGCAGAAACACACGAACCAGAAAATACACACTGAAAACCCCACTACACACTAAGGTTGTCACTTCCTCTCTTTCTCCCTCAGCCTTGGAATGTGGGTGATTAATTTCTTTATCAACACTACCTTAGGGATAAACTCGAATCCTTTTTGACAAATAAAATGAAATGATTACTACACTGTGGCATAGGATTCAAAATAGCTGTTCTGAAAAACAAATGGTAAGAATTCAGGCAGGACCCCACGAAGATACTGGGGATTATATCTCCTTCTATCCTCCAGGTCCGATAAGGTAGCACTCAGCAGGAAATAGACAGTTTAGCTGAACAAGTTTAAGCCAGCCTAAAGTAGGAGCAGCCAGGCATGTTCCCTGTGGGGCCCTCTCATTTCTGGACAAAAGGCTAAATGTAGAGAGGCCAAGTTTGGCAAATTCTCATGGGCATGGTGTCTAGATCCGAAGTTCTTCAGTGTGGTCCTATGTGCTTTACTCACTCCAGAATTTTTTAATTTCTCCAGTGTACCAGGCTCTGTGGACTGAGTCAAATAAAATCCCTGTTCTCAGTCGGCCCTGTGGTTTCCAAGGTGATCTGTGCACATACCTCAGAGGTTGGAGAAAGTCCCATAACTGGACAAGTCGCTGAGCAATGAGAAAGAGCGTTGAGCACTACAGTGTCACTTTAAGCTTCTGTTTTGTTTGTTTGTTTGTTTGTTTGTTTGCAGTTTCACAAATGATGAGATCCAGAAATTAGGAATACGTAAACAGAAGCTTAGAGACTTGTGGGCTTACTCTCAGGGTAAACTATGGCTCAGGAACAGTGCAATGGTACCTCAGAATGGATGCCCTTGGTGATCCTAAGCTGTCCAGTGAGAGCAAACAGAGTGCAGACCTGAGGCACCTGCCCCTCCTCAGATAAATCTCAGGAGTCAGCTGGTTTCCTCGTGTTAAATGCAAACACACTGCCCTTCAAAACCCTTAAAGATAGAGTGGTCATATAGATGACATTTATCCTCCTGAGGGTGAAATCAGGAGTGCCGGGGAAAATTGCACTTCTGAATGTGCAATCCCTCCGTTGATCACAAAGACACAGATCCCGTTTGACCACTACTGCAGCTCAGAAAAAAATGTTATCTGTGCACAGTAACTTCCCTAAGGCTCCATGTTGAAGATAGGGTGTTTCATTGTCTCCAGTGAGATCTTCAAGTTGTGTGATACCGTCTAGAGGAGCATTCTCCCGTAAAATTATGCCATTACTCTCTGGCTTTAGGTGCTACATAAAACAGGCCCTTTTCCTTATGGGACAAGTCTACTTGTTAAAAGTTTGGGGAACAAAGAGTGAAATCCTCGTTGTTAAACTATTATTATATAAAGCCTTCTAAATGGCTCAGGTAAAGTTGTCTCTCTGACTGAAGTCTCTGAATGTTTCCAAAGAGTTTCGATTAAGAGGAAAACCCTACCTCCTCACTTGCCAACCCTGCTGAAACTTTGCCACTTAATATACCTGTGTAAGCAAAACGCTTCACGCTTCAAAGTTAACTTTTTCGGTGAAAAGCTAAATGTCATGTTGAAAGAAAAGGTCTTTCCAAGAATGCAACACCTAAGGCTGAGGCAAAAACAAAGAGCAGGGTTGCAAAGCCCCAGTCCTCAATCTTCACTATCCCCCAACCGGAGAGGGCTGAAGGCCCCGTCACCACCCATCTGGAAGTACAGCAAAGCCCAGGCCTGCCTAGAAGGGAGTTTTCCCTCCGCGGGATCTGTTCTTCCTTTATGTCTAGGAGGTCTGGTAGCTCGAAGGTAAAAAGGAAGTTTCCCTTGCCGGCGGGCCTCTCGGGCCCCTTCCTCCCTAACAGCTCTTTCACTGCTCCTGATTTAATCATGCCATGGGCCACACAAAATGAGAAGGATGAAAGGGGCACAGGGGCTGCCCTCTGCTCAATTACCCTGTTCTTTTTCTATTGGTGGCATTTGCCAACACCACCTCCAACACCTATTTTGGGATTCCTCCTCTTTCCTGAGGGGTTGAAAGCTCTCGGGGGGGGGGGGGGGGTCTCTGAGGAAAGAGGCGTGGAGGGGCAGAGGAACCATTTGTGTGACTCTTGGCAGCTCTGCTGCTGAAGGTATAGGCAGAAAACAGCTGCCCGCCTTACAGACCGCTCTGAACTTATGCTCCGGAACTTTCTCTCCCAACATTCTCTACCTCCGGTCACCATTTCTTCTTTAAAATGCCTTATTCTGTAAGAGGATTCCCGCCCAGAGAAGGCTGAATCCTCCTCCTCCCTTGGCTGGCCTGGCGTGTGGTAATGGGTCCCGAGTGGATCTGGGCTACGGTGCCACACCGCACAGGCAGGATGAGGCCAAACTGGAAATCCCATTCACCTTCTAAGGTACAGGTGTTTCTTCTCTCCGCCGGCGGGAACCCTGGGGGTATCCAGGTGCTTCCCCCACGGAACGCGCCTGGTCGGCAAACTCAGGCCAAGTTCTAGGCGCCCTCACCCGTGGCCAAAGTTTTGCCAGCCGAACAGGGGGCCACATCGGGGAAGAGGTCGCGTGAAAGGCTGCCAAGGAGCGCATTTCCAGCGCCCTCCCTCCCTCCTAGCCCCGGATACACACACTTGGGATCTGAGATGGGAATGGGGTGGCAACTGCACCCCAAAAGTCTAGGAAAGAGAAAGTCCTCGAAGCTTCGATCCAAACTGCCTAAGCCTGCAAAGGGCACCGTTCGGGAATGGCTGGCAATGCCAACCGCCCCGACCTCCCCCCGCCCCGCCACACACACACACACACACACACACACACACACAAACCACACACAGGTGAACCGTGCACCCCGGACCCTACAGCGTTGGGGGTTGGGGGCACTGGGGTCGAGCCCTGGCTCCGCCCCGCGGCGCCCCGAGGGTCCCTCCGCCCGCAAGCCCGGTCGGCCCCGCACTCACAGCGCTTGGGTGAAGGCGCTGAGCCCCTCCGGGACGGCCGTCAGCCCCTTCCCGGAGCAGTCCACCCGACGGTCGCCGTCGCAGCTGCAGGGCGCAGCGCAGAGAGGAGGCGCCGCGCCGCTGGGCCCGGCCGAGCCGAGCAGCCCCAGGGCGAGGAAGCAGAGCAGCCGCAGCGGGCCCGGCATTGCTGCAGCGGCGGCCGCCGCCCGCGCTCGCCTCTCCCGAGGCGCCTCTCGCTCGCCCTCCGCCGTCCCCGCGCCACCCCCGGGGGCAGCCGGCCTGCGGGGCTCGGGGGGCCCGGGCGCCGTCCCCCGGCGGTCCGCGTGCGCTCGCCTATCCTTCAGCAGTCCGCCGCCGCCGCCGCCGCAGCGCTGGGACGCGGCGCTCCGCAGTTCCTCCCTTCCCGCTGCTCCATGGGACGAGCACGGCCGGCAGCCCCGCGGCTCGCTGGCTCAGGCCAGCCGACCCGGCCCTGAGCAGCTGCCGGGGCCGCGCGCTGCCATCGCCGCCGCCTTCTCGTCCCGGGCCTCCTCCAGCCGCGCGGCTCCTCAAGGTTGCGGGGCGCAGCCTCCAGCCATGCCGGCCCGACGCCCCCCAGCCCCCGCCCCGGCTCTCACAAACACCCCGGCCGGTCCGCGCTCTTCCCCGCGGCGGCTCCCGCTCGGCGCGTCCTTTTCCCTTCTAGGGTTGCACGCTGGCCTCGGGAGCCCCCGGCCGCCGGGTTATGCAAATCACTTAGGTACATGCAAAACTAACCCCTCTCCCGGAGCGCCATTGGCCGGGGGAGGTCTCGAGCTTATTACTATGCAGGCAGGCGAGCTGCTATTGGTCAAGAGTAGAGGGGCGTGTCTCTCCGGAGTGAGTGACAAGGTGGTGCTGCGGCTGGTGCTGCGGCTGGTGCTGTGGCGGCGGCGGCGGCGGCGGCAGCTGCTGCTGGTGGTGGAGGTTCAAGTAAAGCCCCCGACTTGGCTGGACGTGCGTGTCAGGTTGTGGATTGAAGGTGGACGGGTGGGAAGATGAGGAGTCTGCTGTTTCCCTCCCCCACCCGGCCTTTTTCTTCCCTCCGCAGAAACTGGATCCCCCAAATTGGATGACCTGAAAAGTAAACCTCGCCTCCAGCCTCCAGTAGTTTCAAATGACTCTCCGCAGCTCCTAGGGGCAAGGGCAAGCTTTTGGGGGGGAGGGAGGTGTGTGCGAAGGAAACTTCGAAAGGGAGAGGGAAACTTTTCTGTGTGACCCAGATTTTTCGAGTTTCAGCCGAGCACCGAAGGGCACTAAATTAAAATATTGTGACCCCTTACCCGTATCTCACTTCACCTCTGAGATCTTAGTATCCGTTTTCACTCACACTTGGGAGCTAAATTAGCGATTAATCATCCGTGGCACGAATCAGACCTCTTTCTCTCTTTAAAGAGTCCAAGGAGGGGTGAAGTTTCCGAGCACTGGAGGAGAACATTTGAGTGCCAGTTGACTGCCCTTGAGACACCAGACACAACTTGTGTGTTAACTACCAACATTCCTTCCTTTTCCTGGGCTTTTTCTTTCCCTCTGGCCTAAGACCCACATAATCTTTGTACAAAAAAAAAAAAAAAAAAGTTTCAGCTTTCTCAGTGCTTTCTTTCTTCCTTTTTGCTATGCCTTTGGGTTGTTTTACTCTATATTGGAGACAGTCTCAGTGAACCCGTTAAGTTATGGCAAGAAGGGTATTAAAATATCTGTATGATATAAAGTTAACTAGCCATCTCATGCAAATAAAAAAATGTAAATAAATTAACGAAAACCTAGACGACTTCTCAACAGGAAAAAAACAAACAAACAAAAAAAACCACCATCTCTACGTCCAAAAATGAATGCAAATTGATAATAATGATAAAGCCAGGTTGGATCTGGATACTATAAACATGTGAGTGAATCAATACAAGTTTTAAGAATGATGTATTTCCTTACTCTAAGGTTGAAAGAGAACTTTAAAAAGAAAGATGAGCAGCCCTCTGCCTTCATCCACAAGGCATCAGAATCTCTTGGGTGCCATGTTCTGCCTAAGAGCATCTGAATCGTGGTCTAGTTGGTATTTCAGAAGCTTCCTCCAGCTTGTTTTTTGTTTATGTTTTCCCATTTCGATTACTTTCTAGCAACTTTCACAAGTAAACAAAGTGAGGGGGGAAAAGTCCAATTCTAATTGATACTTTGAACTCTTCTTTCTTAAAAGCACAATTTCTCTTCCTAAAGTACACCTTCTGCTGTATTAAGATAACTATAAACTTTGCTGGTTGCTTCCATTTCTGATGAATAATTTATTTATTTACAGCGTCTTGCTATGTTATCCAGGCTGACCTCAACTCACCATCCTCCTGCTTCAGCTTCCTCTCTCTCTCTCTCTC
Source organism: Meriones unguiculatus (assembly GCF_030254825.1). Taxonomy (NCBI): domain Eukaryota; kingdom Metazoa; phylum Chordata; class Mammalia; order Rodentia; family Muridae; genus Meriones; species Meriones unguiculatus. The sequence continues at coordinate 31,816,537 of NC_083365.1, forward strand.
TCTCTCTCTCTCTCTCTCTCTCTCTCTCTCCACTTCTCTCTGTAAAGAAGTGTTTCAAACTGGCTGGGGAGATGGCTCAATGGCTAACAAAACTGGCTGCTCCTGCAGAGGACAGGGGTTCCATTTCAAGCATCCACATGGTGCTCACAACTGTCTGTCACTCCAGGTCCAGAACATTTGACATCCTTCTGGCCTCCATGAGAATCAGGCACCCCCGTGTATATGGTAAACACATACATGCAGGCAAAATACAAATAAAAACAAAGTGTTTTCCAAAGTTCAGTAGTTACAAAAATCACATGTGCAGGAAAATTTACAAACAAAGTAAAGGCTATGAGTCTCAGCATCTGCTTTAATTCCCTGCTGGGTAGAGTCTTTCAGAGGGCCTCTGTGGCAGGCTCCTGTCCTGTTCCCTGTTTTCTCCCTCTTCTGATGTCTATCCCATTTGTCATTCTGAATGAGGATTGATCATCTTACCCAGGGTCCTCCTTCTTGCTTAGCTTCTTTAGGAATACAGATTTTAGTATGTTTATCCTATATTATATGTCTAAAATCTGCTTATAAGTGAGTATATTCTCTGTGTGTCTTTCCGCTTCTGGGATATCTCACTCTGAATGATCTTTTCTAGTTCTCACCATTTGCCTGCAAATTCCATGATTTCCTTGTTTTTAATTGCTGAGTAGTATTCCATTGTGTAGATGTACCACAATTTCTGTATTTGGTCCTCAGTTGAGGAACATGTTGTTTGTTTCCAGAGTCTGGCTATTACAAATAAAGCTGCTACTAACATGGTTGAGCAAATGTCCTTGTTGTATACTTGAGCATATTTTGGTCAGAGTGCAGGGAATCTTATGAAAGAAGGAGGAGATAGATCTGGAGGGGACAGGAGCTCCACAAGGAAAGCAACAGAACCAAAAAGTCTGGGCCCAGAGGTCTTTTCTGAGACTGATACTCCAACCAAGGATCATGCATGGAGATAATCTAGAACCCCAACATGGATATAGTCCATGACAGCTCAGTCTCCAAGTGGATCTCCTAGTAGGGGAAACAGGGGCTGTCTATGACATGAACTCAGTGGGAGGCTCTTTGGTCAGCTACTGGTGAGGGGGGAGCTGCCTTACCAGAACACAGAGAAGGACAATGCAGCTAGTCCTGATGAGACCTGATAGACTAGGGTCAGATGGAAGGGGAGGAGGTCCTCCCCTATCAGTGGACTGGGGAAGGTGCATGGGAAGAGATGAGTGAGGGAGGGTGGGGTTGGGAGGGGACAAGGGAGAGGGCTATAGCTGGGATACAAAGTGAATAATTTGTAATTAATTAAAAAACATAAATTTTAAAAATTAAAAAATATATATATAGTGCACTGTGGCTGGATAGGGCCAGGCACTGGCATTCTGATGACCAGGAAATGCAATTGGTGCAGGTGGTTCATAAAACCACTTTCAAAAACTGTTGTGGTTGGTAATTTAGGTGAAAACAAAGACTCAGATTTTCAGAAAAAGAGAGGTGTGGATTTTATTAAAGAACACATTTTTATTGCTTAAGAAATGAGGAAATTGAAAAAAAAACCATGTCTGCACTTAGACAAAGAGACCAAAGATCACAAAAGACTTTGACAGGAATGTAAAAAACAAAAAAAGTATATTAAAAGGTTTATAGCCCTACAGTTACTACATCACTGAGTCTCACTAAAAATAATTTATAATTTCCACCTCTTGGACAAGTTGTCCTGCTAGATCATAGAAACAGAATGAAACAAGGAAATACAGTTTCCAGTGTGCTGTCCCAAATAGCTAGAGAAAATGGTCAGCTTTTACCTCAGCTACAAGCACAAAGGGGAGACATCGTGATAACCCAAGTACAATTTTGGTGGCAAGCAAAAGGACAGCTTCCTAGCGTCTGGGAAGACAGGCGCTTCTCTCATGGCCACAGATGGGTACATCTGTAGCGCCCACAGGGAGGGAAGGGCTGCAGCCTGTGACATGGCTGTGCGGGTACACACTGTAATTCTAGCCCTATAGAAGTGGAAGCTAGAGAATCATAAAGTCAAATCCAGCTTGGGCTACACAGGGGGCCTGCCTTAAAAGGAAAGAAAAATGTGTGGCCTGGTGGCCTCGCCCTTTGGGAGTATTGGGAGTGAAGGAAGCACCCTTCTAGTGATGTTCATTTTGGTGCCCTTGTGCAAGGCATAGACTGACTGGTAGACGAGCTGGATTTTGGCCACATCATTCCACTACCCTGACACTCTTATAAAATGGACCTGAACGATATATATAGATGTCCTACGTGCTAGATAAAGGTCCAAGGTGCACTATTAAGCATAAAAGACAAAACAAAACTGAAACAGTAGGGGCTCTCAACTCAACCAGTGCTGAAATGATTCACAGGTTCAAAATCTTTATACAGACCTTTGCTTTTTATGAAATATCTCTGACTTACAACAAATGTGAATTTACAGCAAGCCGCTTGTAAAATAAAATGTTACAAATATGGTTGAAGTTCTCTTTGTCTTTCTCCCCATTCTTTCCTTCTTCCTCTCCCTGCAAAGTAAGCACTTTTGTAAATGTCATAGCTAATTCCCATGCATAGCTACACGGCTTCATTGTGTCCCTAAACAATGTACAGTGTTGCCTAGAAAAACATCACTCAATACTTTTCTGCAGCATGCTTTGTTTTGCACTCAACTTATGAGTTTTCTCCATGTTTGTGACGTTAATAGCTATGCTTAATTAAATCTCATTGTTGTATTATGTTCCATTGAAAAAAAATTTCCCCAGGGGACTGAGAATTTAATTCAGTGTTAGAGTACAAGTTTATAGTAAACAGCAGTAAACTTCCTGTTAAGGTCTGATACTAAGTATTTTAGGTGTGTGTGGTTTTTTTTAAAGGTATCTATCACAAGTCTTCAACTTCATTATTTCAACCCAAAAGCAATCACATATAACTCATAAGAAAGCATTTGTGGCTGTGCTTATTCCAATAAGATTTTCTTATTGGTTATAGATTTTTTTTTTTCTTTTCTTTGAGTCAGGGTCTATTTAGTCCTGGCTGTCCTGGAGCTCACTACATAGACGACGTTGGCCTCAAACTCACAGAGATCTTCCTGCCCCTGCGTCCCAAGTGCCACCATACCAGCTATTTTTCCTTTTTAATATACAAAGTAGTGGGTTTTATTATGACAATTTCATTTATATATATATATATATGTATATATATATATATATATGTATGTATGTATGTGTGTGTGTGTGTGTGTATCACTACATACTGTTCTTCTTCATCTCACTCCTTCCCTGTCCTCACCCGTATTTTCCTGTTGCCCTCCTGCTATTTCTTTTCTCCCTCAGAAGCTCTCTTCTGGTTTCCTGTCACATGTATTTCATTTATCTCATTTTTTCCTTTCCTTTTACCATCCACTCTCATCTAAGAGCTCTTCCTTCCTTTGCACAGTCTGCTTTCTGCTTTCACACACACCCACACCCACACATACAACACACATTTTAAATATGTAGTTCACGTTTGAGAGGAAACTGGGCAGTTTGTCTTTTTGAGTCTGGCTTCTTTCGCTTAACATTGATTCCAGTTCCATCCATTTCCCTGAAATTGCCAGGTCTCCTTTTCCTCTAGGACTGAATAAAATTCTCTTATGTGTATAAACCACATTTCTCTGACCATTCATCAGTCGATAAGCATGTTTCTTTGCTATCATGAATAGTGAAGCCACAATGTGCAAATATCTCTGTGGTATGGTGACTTAACTCCTTCAGGCATGTCTCCAAGAGTGCTATAGAACTCAGGGTGAGTAGTTCTATTTTTATTTTTAAAATTTAATTAATCATAATTTATTTGTGTGTGTGTATGTGTGTGTGTGTGTGCCCCCATCTTTAGTTTATTTTGAGACACCCCCACACTAACTTCCATAGTGGCTGCACCAGTTTACATTGCCAATATCATTATTTAAAGGCTCCTCTTTCTCTGCATCCTGATCATTAATTTATTGTTGTTTGTGGATAGCTACACTGACTGGGGTGAGATGGACTCTCAGAACTGTTTTAACTTGTGGTTTCATGCTGGGTAGGCATGTTGAACACTTTTAAATATTTATTGGGCATTTGTACTTTTCTTCTGAGAACTGTCTGTTCAGTTCTATAGGAATTACCTATAGAATTATATGGTTGTTAGAGATTTGTCCCTATAAGTAGTCTTCACTCTGGGACTGTTTCTTTTACTGGACAGAAGCTTTTAAATTTTACACAACTCAATTTATTTAATCTTGGGATTATTTTCTGTGCTGTTGAAGTCCTCATTTATGTCTATATTTTGAAGTGTTTTAGTAAGTTTCCTCTAGCAATTTCAGATGCCTTAATGTCTTTGAGTACTGAGTAGGGTGACAAAAATGGATAGTTTGATTCTTCCAAATGAGGACATAAAATTTTCCTAACACCGTTTGTCCAAGAGGCACTTTTCCATGTGTTTAGACACCTTTGTCAAAAGCTAAGTACCTGTAGCGGTTTGAGTTTAGTTCTAGACCCTTCATTTTATTCTATTTGTCTGAATGTCAGTTTTGTGCAGTTACCATGCAGGTTTTGTAACAATGGCTCTGCAATGTAGTTTGAGTTTGTGCTGCTGGCAACATTGCTTTTTCTCTGTAGGATTGCTTTGGCTACTCAGAGAGTTTTGTGATTCCATATGAATTTTTGGACTGTAATTTACAGGGATCTGATTTTTATTATTCTTGTGATTAAGAATGTAACTGTAATTTTTATAGGGCTTGCATCAATTATCTGCATCACTTTCAGTAATTAGTCATTTTATAACAGATTCTGCCATCCATGATCATGAACTTTAAAATGAATTCTTCATTCCTTTCTTCCATGTCTTAAAGTTTTCACAGTAGATGTCTTCTGCATCTTGGTTAGGTGCATTCCTTTGTATTTCATTTTCTTTAAAGCTATTGTGATGAGGGCTTTAAATTTTTTTCTGATTTCTTTCTTAGCAAGTTCATTATTGTTATTTATGAAAGCTATTGATAAATATAAAATAAAATCTTTTTTTAAAGCTACTGATTTCCATGTATTGACTATGTCTTTTTTCCTTTGCTAAAAGTATTTGTCAGATTTAATAATTGTTTTGTGAAGCTGATAGGGTTTTGTAACTATGAGATCATATTGTGTGCAAAAAGATATAATTTACTTCTTTCTTTAAAAAAAAATCATGGACATTGGTGTTTTGCCTACACATATGTCTATGTGAGAGTGTCACATTCTCTGGAGCTGGAGTCTCAGACAAATATGGGCTGCTATGTGGGTTCTGGGAATTGAACCTGGATTCTTTGAAGGGCAGTTAGTGTTTTTAACTGATGAGCCATTTCTCCAACCCTCACTCTTTTTTTTAAACTCATTTTATCCCCTCTTATTTTATTCTCTTGTCTCACTGCTCTAGTTAATATCTCAAGCTCTGTGTTGTATAAGAACAGTAAGAATGGGAACATTTGCCTCATTCACAATCTTAAAGAAAATTTGAGAAAATTTGAGTTTCTCTCCACTTGGTATAATGTTGGCTACAGGTGTGTTGTATAGACCCTTTCTGAAGTTGAGATATGCCCCTTGTATTCCAAGTTTCTTTGGGGATTTTATCATAATCAAATATTTAATTTTGTTAAAGGCCTTTTCTGTGTCTATTGAGACAATTGTGTGAGCTCTGTCTTTAAGTATTACATTTATCAGCTTGGAAATGTTGAACTAACCTTGCAACTCTCTCAGATGAAACCACCTTGGTCATGGTGTACGATCATGTGCTGACGTTTGCAAGAATTTTATTTCAAAAGTTTGTGCCTTCATTCAACAGGTTTATTTTTGTTCTTGTCTCCTTACCTGGGTTTGGTGTCAAGGGTACAGTGGCTTTGTAGAGTGAATATAGCAGTATCTCTTCCTTTTCTATTTTCTGGAACAGTTTGAGGAATACAGTATTACATCTTCCTTCAAGGTTTGGGAAAGTCATCATTGAATTCACTCAGTCTTGGACTCCATTTTTTTGTGGAGATACTTTTTATAACTGCTGCCATATTTCTACTTTGCTATGAATCTACTTAAGTTAATTGTATACATTCCTGATTTAATCTTGGTAGATCACATGCGTCTAGATATTTATACAGATTGTCCAGTGTTTTAGAATATGTGTTTTCTAATTCTATGCCCTTTAATTATCTCGAGGACTTCATTAGAGTCTGTAATACCTCTGTTTTTTCATCTCTAATTATATTCATTTGGGTCTTCTTTCTCTCTTTCATTTTGATTTGCAGGGGAATGCCAGTGTTGTTTATCTTTCCAAGTAATTAACATTTTGCTTGATTGGCTCTATGCATTGTTCATTTAGTCTATGTTTCATTGATTTCTGCCTGAATTTTAGTTTTTCTCATTGCTTGCTGCTTTGGGGTTTGGTTTATTTCTTGTTTGTCTAAGACCTTGAATTGCACTACTAACTTATTTGAGACCCTGCTGGTTTTGTAATGCATGCAACCCTTACTATTTTTCTGCTTCATGCTTTTGACATCTTGACTAGCTCACAAAGAAGTTCTCCATTTCCTTGCTGAATTTCTCTTCCCATTTTTTTTTACCTTTTCATCTGAATTGCTGTTTTATTCCTCATCCTTTTTTTTTTTTTTTTTACTTTCTCTTCAGTGTTGCTGAGTTTGCTGTCCAGCCCCCGCACACTAAATGTGTTTGCTTATTTTTTTTTTATCAGTAGTATTAGTTAGTTTGAAATCTTCATTGAGCATTTTGTCTCTCCTAATATTTGTCAAGTCAGTAGTTGAAGAATATAGTCTTTTGGGCCATGTATTAGTGACTTTTTGTCACTGTAATAAAATAGCCTTGACTGAAGAAAACTTAAGGAAGAAAGTTTCTTTGGCCTCTGGTTCCACTTGGAGGGTCTAGGATGGTGGAGGAGGCACAGCAGCAGAAAGCTGAGAACTACGCTGTTCACATGCAGGAAGCAGAAAGAGCAAACTAGAAGCAGGGTGAGGTTATATATTCTGAAAGCCCATCCCCTGTGGATGAACTTCTCCAGCCAGGCTCCCTGCTCTAGACCTCAACCTTCCCTAACAGCACCACCAACTGAAGATAGAGTGTTCAACTACATGGACTTGGCATTATTTTTGCATTTTTTTGACTTAGATATCTTTTCTAGTTTTGAGCATCACATTTGGCAGTCTACTCTTGAGAACTCAATCCCAGGAACCCCCCTCTCATGTCTCTCCAGTCTGAGGTGGCTCATGTCTTAGCTAGGGATGAAGGGTGTCTTCCAGTTGCAATGTGGGTGTAAGAAGCAAGCACAGCACAGAGAACTGTATAGACTGAAGACCTGTCTCTGTACTCTAAAGAGACGTCTCTTGCTGGAGGGATGTGGCTACGGGTGTCTGAGTTTTCAGGCATTGCAGAAGTGAATTGTGGATAGGTAGATCCAGAGGTTGATTCACTAGCTGAGCTCCCACACAGAGCTACCCAAACCCAAAGTGAGTCGGCTGGTGGGATCTACCCCTGAGCACTCCGCTGCCTGAGCTGAGTGCCCGGCTGTCTACACTTTTCTGCTTGTCATTATCTGACCCTCTCGCTATCCACATCAGCCTCCCAGGGCTGTCTGTTATCTTAGGGATATGGTAGATTAATTCCAAGCTCCCTGACCTGGGTTTATTTCCTGTTCTCTCATGCCCATAGTAGGTCAGATAAAGCTATTTAGTAATTAAATAATTGCTTAGTAACTAAATAATAAATTCTCTCCAGATATGCCCTCATCTAAGAGTGATAACATGGGTGTTCCATTTGAGAAATGAACCATTGTCTCACAAAAACCTGCACTGTGTTTGAGGTTTGTGAGGGCTTTGAACGTGTCACACAGGTAGGACTTCCAGTCTTTTTACCAGGGCCACTTGACTTCCTGTTCCCAGTCTTTCTTTCCACGCTAACCTCTGGAATCCACAACTACAGCTGTCTTCACCATGGCTTGTCTGTAAGTTGCCCATGTTTTTTCTATCTTCATGATTTTCTAACATTCAATCTCTCTTTGGAATAGAGTTAACCCCACCTCCCCGGTTTCATGTGGAGATGAGGTTGATCTCACACTCACTAAGTAATGTGGAATAACTTCAATGTTCTTTCTTTCTTTCTTTCTTTCTTTCTTTCTTTCTTTCTTTCTTTCTCTCTTTTTTTGTACGAGACAGGAATGTATCCCTGGCTGGCCTAGATCAGCTATATAGACTTGCTATATAGACCAGGCTGTTTTCAAACTGGGGGTGGGGAGAGAGAAGAGAGAGGAGAGGTGAGATAGATAGATAGATAGATAGATAGATAGATAGATAGATAGCTGGAATTAAATGTGTGAACCACTATACCTGGAAACCTTGAACAATTGCTCCTCTTGCTTGCACTTTCCACAAGTTAGCTTCTAGATGTGGGCTGTGAGCCACCATGCCGGATGAAGAACCTCTGTCTTTGATTCTTCTCCTTCACTGGGTCATCTTATCCAAAGTCCTCTCAGATCATCATCATCATCATCATCATCATCATCATCATTATGAGATAAAATAAAGGTTGAATTAGTTGTAGCTCATAAGCTACAACTGGTTTCCCACTGCAGTTTGTCAAGCTGTAAATCCTTTCTAGAACTCTTCTTGTCTTTGGAAACCAATTTATGGTAGATTACTTAACATTTAGAAGGCTCTTCCTCAAGGGTGAGCTGAGATTAAACAATGAAAATTTCATGTCTAGGCAAACTTGTACTAAAAATTGTGTTGGAAAATGATTCCAAAAGAAGCACCACAGATTCAAAAGGCCCCTCTTTCTGGAATGAATGACTCAGGGATATTCTGAATGCCTAGAGTTTATGTTAGCTTTTATTAAAAATGTATCCCAAATATTTTTTTACCGATGTAACCTCATGGCCTGTAAGAAATGGCTATTGGGTGTAAGTAAATCACAGGTATCAAGCATCATGTGAAGTTAGCTGCTAAATGTGTACATTAAAGTCTGTATCTATAGATCCTGGACACATGTGCACACAAAGACATGGTAAGCCATAGTCAGTTAAGAGAATGAAGAAAATCACTAATCTCTCCTGAGCAGATAGCTGCTATGCACCCACTCTAGCAGTTAAAGCTGCAAGATAAACACTATTCCCAGCCTCAGCTGCAGAGGAGTCTCTATGCCCCGACTTTCCACATTTGCATGAGGGGCTTTGGAATGGAAACGCTCCCACGTCCTGCAGCACGCAGTGTGATCACGGTCTGACGTCAGTTGCTTGAGCATACTTGTCCTTTTCCTCCCATGATTTAGTGCCCATAGAGTGATATATACTACGCACAAAAACTGTGTCTAATTTGGGGAGATGATGTAAAATAGTATACAGTAAGTGATAATGTGAGATTATTGACAAAGTGAAAACAATCTTCTAAAACACACATGTGGCTACATGTGGTCTCCTAGCTCTCCTGACCTACTGGTAGAGCAATGGCTGGGGATGGCTGGTTTCAGTAAGGGCCGTCTGCAGGCGACATCATGTTCAGCATGCACAGGCTGGTCGAGCGCTCCAGGGCTGGCTCAAGGCCTTTCTTGCAGTCAGCCCATTTTTGTCATTATCCGTCATTCGCACCTGGCTGGACAGCCCCACCTAAGATGTCCTTTTGACACTTTTCAAGACCTACAGTGACGCCAAATTCCAAAACAGTCAGATCAATATCAGAAAAACATTCCCCCATTCACACCTAAATACCTAAACCTTTGTATACCTTATCTTTAACCTTTCCCTTCAATTCCAAGCCATGAGGAGAATGAGCCTCCAGAGAACAGTGTCTGAACTGTACGTGAAACACATGTATGTCTTGAGTCTAGAGGATATAAGCTGGTGGTGAGAAAAATAGGCCTAAGAACCTAGGCATTAGGAGAAGAGTAAAAGAGGGGAATTCAGGACAGGAACCCAGGGCAATTGTGACCTGGTCATACTAAGACCCTATTAAGACCAAAATGCCAACCCCGTTTCATCATCAGAGTGAAGGTCATTTTTCTTCATCGTCCTCCTCTCCCACTTTTGTCCTCCTCTTCCTTATTTTTCTTTTTCTCCTTTCCCACCACGTGGGATTGAAAAGGCTTGGTGGCAAGCGCCTTTACCTGATGTCACATCTTCATAGTCTAAATTGGGTACATTTCAAAATTCCAAATAGCTTTCACCTCTTTAGAAAGACCTTAGCATGAGACAAGGTATTTTACAGAAGTACATGCAAATCCCATGCATAAGAAAAAGCAGGTTTTGGGGTGAAATGATGTGTTGATGGTAAAGCAGAGAGATGTCCTTGGAAGCTTTTTCTTTTCTACATGAACATGTATGGGAAGATATCTAGAAAAGGGGGAACTTCTACCTAAGCAGAAATTTTGAATAGGAATTGGAGGGAGGACTTCATATTTTATGAATTGTCTGTCTTTTTCTAACCTGGACACTAATTTTTTTTTTAAAAATTCATGTACAAGAGTGGAGGTATGTGGCTCAGACTACATGTTAGGCAAGTCTGAGCACCGTGACAACAATGATGATGATGACCATGGTTATCATCGTCATCCTTCTCATTATCCTAAAGTTTTTGAACATGTCTTTAAAATAACTTGTCAAATAAACATCTGGGGGCAATTCTTTTACTTCTTAAATTTCCTTAAAAGATTTATTTGTTTTATGTGTATGTGTGTTTTGCCTTTTTGGTACCCTTCAAGTTGAGAAGGGGGCTTTGGATCCCTGGGAACTGGAGTTACAGATGGTTGTAGGCCACCATGAGGGTGCTGAGTTCTCTGCAAGTGCAGCAATGCTCTTACCTGCTGAGCCACCTCTCCAGCTCAGGTAACTTCTTTAAAAAGCACACTACCAACTCTAAATAGTATTCTGATCAGCTTGGAAAATGGTAAAGCAGAAAACAAAACCCTCCCAATACCCACAAAGTATCACCACAAGGATTTAGTCAATCCTATGGGATATTAGAATGTATCAGAACGAATTTCTGGGAGCCATGGCTCAGCATGTGCAAAATTTGGTCCCAGTTCCTCAAAAAGAGGTTTTTGTTGTTGTTGTTTTTATTTAATTTGTTTATGAAAAAGTACTTCTGTGTTGTTGGTTTATGGGCTTTTCTGGACTAGTGCTGACTCTGACCATTCCCTCTTTTTGACAAACATGTTACAGTGTATCCTCCCTGCTATCCCTCTGCACCCCAGCTCATGCTAAATATTCAACCACATAAACGTCACTTTGAAAAACAACAGGGAAAGCTAAAATTCTTATAAAACTGGAGATTGGGAGAGGCTGAGGAGGCAGGGAAACACATGGTAGCCGCTTTCTTTGTTCACTCCTTTTAGTTTTACACAAGTTCTTATTCATTGAATAATTTTAGAATCCATGACAGCTTTTATTAATTTATGTATTTGTGTGTGTGTGTGTCAGAGTGGAGAACTGAGGGCAGCTGGCTCTGTGAGTGAATCTCTGGGATCAAACTCAGGTCAAAGTGTTGGCAAGAAGACTCCCTTACTTTCAGAGCCATTTCTCTGTACCTACTCCTCAGGATTCACTCTCCTACGGACTGACGAGTTTTGATTGATACAGGGCTATCTACACAGAAATCACCAGAGAAGATGTTGAAAATGGAATTCACTAAGAACTCCTTCTTTTGTTTTCAATATAGTAGGCCCAAGATGGACCCTGGATTGTCAGTTTTTTAAAAATTACCGGTCCTGATGTAACCTCATGCCCAAATGCACAACCTTCTGCTTGAGAATGTTGCAAGCAGGGGTCCTCTTAGGCATAGACCCCGATACCGGGTTACTTGTGTGAATCAACGATTAAGGGGGACATTTGTGAGGGACTGGGGAGGGAGCAGAGGGAGGCAGGTCTACTCTGTGTCCTGAGGAAGTACTGGGTCAGGCCCCAGGCAAGGAAGAGACTGAGCAGACAGAGGGAGGTGAGCCTTGGAGTGCAGCACAGCACCTCAAAAGCTAAGCAAGGACTCCAGGGCATCTCCAAACCAAATCTTTCATCAGAATTCACTCACGTAGCTTGCTATCAGATTTTATTTAGGGAATTTAGGAATTCAGATGCATAAGAAATAAAAAAAAAAAAAAAATAGGTTCAATCTTTTTCCTAAGGCTTGGGAACCCAACAGCATCTCCATGATCCCTGGACATATTCTGGACACATCGCTGGATATGACTTCAGAGCTAACACATTCACACACGCACATGTGGGTGAGCCCACCTCTGAGTAGCAATGGTTAAAATGTTCTGTCTTATGTCGCCCAACACTTTCTCCTTAATGCCTTCAAGATCCTCGGAACAGCGAATGAAACACAGAAGGAAGGTGAGAGGTCATAGCTTAAAGCCACTCTTTTCAGGCACCGGGGGTACACTTTAGTGGTAAAGGCTTGCGTTTGATCCCCAGAACCACCAAGCAAAGACTATAAGAGCTGGGGTTAGCCTTAGTGGCAAGAGCATGTCCTCCCAGGTGCTCTGGAGGCTGAGACAAAGGCATCACTTTTAGCCGACAAATTCAAGACTGGGGTAACCCAGTGAGAAACTCACCTAAAACACAAACAAAACCCCTTAGGCCACAGCGTGAAATCCCCTCCCAGAGGCAGCATAACTTCATTACTACCGTGACTAGAGTTAGTATCCGGGTCAACTGTTCTTTCTACACTATAATTGTTTAATTCTTATCTCTAATTTTTATAGGGAATGAAAGATGCTAGACAAATTTAGTGCCATGCAAGCAAGCTAATCCTAACCACCCAGGTGGCCTTTGGTCTGTTTAAAGGAAGTTGCTGTACCCCCCTTTTATTATTCTCCCATCTTCATTGAGCTTGGGTAATGATGGCTTAAATGACTCAGAGCCAAAGTTTCTTTCAATTAACTTTGTTCACAGCTACAAAACTATTACTATACCCTCCCCCCCCCACAAGACTGTAACTATTTACCTTCATTGAAGTTTCCTACATGTTTTCTTACATTTAGGGTATTATTTGGAAGAATTCTTTGTCTACATTTGAAAACCTCTGGTCTTTAAAAAAAAAACGTTTTAATTTTAGCACATTTCTAAGAACAAATTTCATTAGTTTATAAGAACACGCGTCTAAAAAAAGAAACTATGGAGCTTTGGTGCCACCTTGTGGTAAAGTAAGGGATCATCATCTCTAAATTGTGAAAAAAAATTGGTGACTAGCTCCTGAGTTTCAGAAGGTGGTGAAAATTAAGGATACACCACATTGGTCTGGTTTGACTTGGAATGAATTTTCCCGAATCTTTTCTTCTAAAATGCTTTTTGTAAGGCCTACCAACACTGGTGGGAAGTCCAGCTGCAGAAGTTACAAACGTTAATATTTAACTTGAGAGAAGACTCTACCAGCCCTGACGTGAAGGATCAAGTTAATCTTTCTGTATCTCAGTTTCCTTATCTTATATCATCTACAGGCACCATGAATTTTACAGTGATGAAATGAAGCAGCTCATATAGAATGTAAGAACCACACCACACAAGTTCACTAAAAACGGGCAAAAAAAAAAAAAAAAAAAAAGAGGAAGAAGGGTTTCTATTATTATTCTGACTACATTTCTAAAATGCTAAGACAGAAAATTGCAAGGGCCTGAAAGGCTGTAATATACAAGTCACAGGACTTAAAAAAAAGAAAAGTAACATCTCTCCCCTGCCCTGCCCTGTAAATGTCTATATTTTCAAGTGCATACAAAATTACACACATGTGTAAGTTCTACTCCCAGCCCTTGAGAGTCTACCTAAGATCTCCATTTCTCAAACAAAAAGCAACCAACCAGAAAAACAAAACGTATGTCACTGCCTCCGTATCCTCATCGGATTCAAAGGAGATATTCATACTATGAAATAATCATTGCATTTGAAAGTTCCATGTCTACCAGGGTCTGTAATAAAAGCTTGAAAACATATTTTACTGGGGACTCAGCTCAGTGCTAAGGTATTTGTGCAAGGTGCAATGAACTCTGCAGAAAAAAAATGTCTCTTTTGTCCTCAGATGTTCTTTTTACTAAAACAAACAAACAAACAAAGAAACAAACAAGACCATTTTTGTGTTCATTTACCTAGCTGCTGGATTTGAATTCTACCTTAGTTGTCACTTCAGTGTTTTTCTGCATGGAGCACTCCCTAGAGTGAGGATCTGACCGTCAAGTCTGGGAAAACCAGGCCCTTATCCCTGTCTGATGGGAACTCTCCGTGGGCTCTGGTCCACAGAAGCCTGACTAATTTTGAAGTCCATTTCCTCCTCAAGCTTAAAGTATATACAGGCCCGCCTATCCTTTAACAGAAATGTGAACTCTCGCCAGGCATGGTGACTCATGCGGTAATCCCTTGCTATGAACCTAAGGTCAGCCTAGGCTGTGAGACCGTACTTCAAAACAAACAACCCAGCCCCAAATGTAGTGTGGGGGGCAGCAGTAAATTGCAGGAACTGCAGACCTGCGAGGAACTGGAGAATGGATTGTGCAGAATCTCTTAGGTTCTGCTCTCAGCTAAAGAGAGACTTAAGGAAGCTGCAATACGGTTCTGGTTGAATGGAGGCTTTTTATCAGGCAGACGGATCTCAGGGGCCTGCGTAAGAGAACTACCTCTGGCCAAAGACAACTCATCATTCCAACTAGGGAATGTGCTGCTGGAGATGTAGGAACTGTCTCTCAAACTAAAGACAATAGTGACTCTAGCCATTACTGAGAAAGAATAAGCCATGCTGGTAACAGACTGAAATAAGGAAAGCTATGCTCTGCAGAACTGAGGAGCCCAGGCAGCCACTTGAAATCAAGCTCCATTACCGAGCTGCAACTGTCTGAGAAGGCATATCCACCACTGAAAACAAGAACCAGCAAGCCCCTAGCTTTTATTTATTTATTTATTTTTGGTTAATTTTATTTATTTTTATTAATTATAGTTTATTCACTTTGCATCCCAACTGTAGTCCCTTCCCTTGTAACCTTCCAATCTCACCCTCCCTCCCTCTTCACCCATGCCCCTCCCCCAGTCCACTGATAGGAGAGGTTCTCCTCCCCTTCCATCTGATCCTAGTCTTAACAGGTCACATCAGAACTGGCTATACTGTCTTCCTCTCTGGCCTGGTAAGGCTGCTCCCCCATGGGGGGGGGGTGATCAAAGAGCCAGCCATCGAGTTCATGTCAGAGACAGTCTCTGTTCCCATTACTGGGGAACCCACTTGGAGACTGAGTTGCCATGGGCTACAGCTGTGCAGGGGTTCTAGGTCATCTCCATGAATGGTCCTTGGTTGGAGTATCCCTGTGGCCAGATATTTTTTACCCCTCCTTGTGGAGCTCCTGTCCCCTCCAGGTCTTTTTATCTCCCCCTTCTTTCATAAGATTCCCTGTACTCTGCCCAAAGTTTGGCTGAGTCTCAGCCTCTACTTTCATACCCTGCTATGTAGAGTCTTTCAGAGGCCCTCTGTGGGAGGCTCCTGTCCTGGTTCACTGTTTTCTCCCTCTTCCGATGTCCATCTTGTTTGCCTTTCTGAATAATGACTGAGCATCTTACCCAGGGTCCTCCTTCTTGCTTAGCTTTTTTAGGTGTACAGATTAAAGTATGTTTATCCTGTATGTCTAATATCCACTTATAAGTGAATATATACCATGTGTGTCTTTCTGCTTCTCGGATACCTCCATCAGGATCTTTACTAGTTCCCACCATTTGCATGGAAATGATTTCCTTGTTTTTGATTGGTGAGTAATATTCCATTGTGTAAATGTACCACAATTTCTGTATCCATTCCTCAACTGAGGCACATCTGGGTTGTTTCTAGCTTCTGGCTATTATGAATAAAGCTGCTACGAACAAGGTTGAGCAAATGTCCTTGTTGTGTACTTGAGCATCTTTTGGATACATGCCTAGGAGTGGTATGGCTGGATCTTGAGGTAGCACTGTTTCTAATTCCAGTCTCTGAAGAAAGAAATAGAAGACGGTATCAGGAGATGGAAAGATCTCCCAAGCTCACGGCTTGGCATGATTAACATAGTAAACATGGCCATCTTACCAAAAGCAACCTACAGATTCAGTGCAATTGCCATCAAATTACCAACACAATTCTTTACAGACCTGGAAAGAAAAATTCTCAACTTCGTATAGAATAACAAGAAACCAAGACTTGCTAAAACAATCCTCTACAATAAAAGATCTTCTGGAGGTATCTCCATCCCTGATCTCAAGCTGTACTACAGAGCAACAGTTGTAAAAACTGCATAGTACTGGCATAGAAACCAGCTGGTGGATCAATGGAAATAAACAGAAGACCCAGAAATAAACCCACACACTTATGAACACCTGATTTTTGACAAAGATGCCAAAACCATACAATGGAAAAAAGATAGCATCTTCAACAAATGGTTGTGGTCTAACTGATGTCTACATATAGAAAAATGCAAATAGATCCATACTTCTCACCCTGCACAAAACTAAAGTTCAGGCGGATCAAAGACCTCAATATAAAACCAGACACACTTCAGTTGAGGGGCATCTGGGCTGTTTCCAGCTTCTGGCTATTACAAATAAGGCTGATACAAACATGGTTGAGCAATGTCCTTATTGTGTACTTGAGCCTCTTTTGGATATATGCCTAGGAGTGGTATGCCCCTCAACTGAAGAGTGGATGCAGAAATTGTGATACATCTATACAATGGAGTATTACTCTGCAATGAAAAATAAGGAAATCATGAAATTTGCAGGTAAACAGTGGGACCTGGAAAGGATCATCCTGAGTGAGCTGTCCCAGAAGCAGAAAGACACACACAGTATATACTCACTCATATAGACTTATAGGATAAACCTAAAATCTGTCCATCTAAAGAAACTAATCAAGAGAGAGGACCCTGACTAAAACACTCAATCCCCATCCCGAAAGGCAAAGAGGATGGACATCAGAAGAAGAAAGCAGGAAACAACCTAGGAACCTGCCACAGAGGGCCTCTGAGAGGCTCTGCCCTGCAGACTATCAAAGAGGCTGAGACTTTATGACCAACTGTTGGGCAGAGTGCATGGAATCTTATGTAAGAAGTGGGAAATAGTAGGTTATGGAGAGGTTAGGAACCCCACAAGGAGAGCAACAGAACTAGAAGATTTGAACACAGGGGTCTTCCCAGAGACCCATACTCCAACCAAGTACCAGGCATGGAGATAACCTAGAACCCCTGTGCAGATGTAATCCATGGCAATTTAGTGTCTAAGTGGGTTACATAGTAATGAGAAGAGGGACTGCCTCTGACACAATCTGATAGGCCTGCTGTTTGACCACCTCCCCCTGATGGGAGAGCAGTCTTACCAGGCCACAGAAGATGACAATGCAGCCACTCCTGATGGGATCTGATAGACTAAGATCAGAAGGAAGGAGAGGAGGACCTCTCCTATTAGAGGACTTGGGGAGGGGCATGCATGAAGAAGGGGTAGGGATGGTGGGACCAGGAGGGAAGGAGGGAGGGGCTTATGGGGGGATACAAAGTGAATAAAGTGTAAAAAAACAAAAAAACAAAACCAGACACACTATACCTGTTAGAAGAAAAAGAGGGGAAGAGCCTGGAACTCATTGGCACAAGAGACAACTTCCTGAACAGAACACCAACAGCACAGGCTCTAAGAGCAACAATCAATAAATGGGACCTCATGAAACTGAAAAGATTCTGTAAAGCAAAAGACACTGTCATCAGAACAAAATGACAGCCTACAGACTGGGAAAGGATTTTCACCAACCTTTTATCTGACAGAGGGATAATATCCAGAATATATAAAGAACTCAAGAAGTTAAACAGCAACAAATCAAGTAATCCAATTAAGAAAATGGGGTACAGAGCTATCAAATGGCAGTGAAACACTTAAAGACATGTTCAACGTCCTTAGCCATCAGAGAAATGCAAATCAAAACAACCCTGAGATTTCACCTTATACCCATGAGAATGGCTAAGATCAAAAACTCAATTGACCACACATGCTGGGAAGGATGTGGAGAAAGGGGAACCCTCCTCCACTGCTAGTGGGAACGTAAACTTGTACTACTTTGGAAATCAATCTGGTGCTTTCTCAAGCTCCTAGCTCTTATTGAACACAAAGGCACACTGGATTCTGGCTCAGTGCTGGGTTCTGGTAATGAGGCCATCAGTGTGGATTCTCTTATGAATACAAGTGTTGCTGGACAAACTATTATGAACTAGTTGGATGAATTAAGTCCAAGAAGAGGGCTTGCTGACCACCAACCTCAACTCTGTTGGCAAATTTCTACCTTTTGCAACATGCACAAGTTCCCCATCCCTGCCTCTGGGTTCAAATGTCCCTGTCAGGGATTTGAGCCACCTTGAATTACCCCATCTTAGCTTGATTACTTTTGAAAAGATCTCACTACATGTATGGTCAAGGATTAGAATTCCACAACTTTTTTTTTTTTTTTTTTGGAAGGGATCTAACATTGCATTGCAACAGAGTTAAAGGTCAGGTCACATCTAAACTGCAGGCTTTCAGAATGTTAAAAAAAAAAGCCAGAAATATAATTTTCATATTACATCTTCCTCAAAGTCTTCACAGATGCTTTTGTTGCATCCTGGGCTGACTCATTTTTTTTTTCCCCCAAGACAACTGGGGTAGGGGGTGTGCAGAGGTGAGTTTCTAGGGATCAAATCCAGGGCCTCATTATGATGTGCAGGCACTCTGCCTCTGAGTAATAGCCTCAGCCCATGTTTTTACTACCCATGCAATCCACTGTCTACAAAGCTAGAGGCAGGACATGCTCCTTCTCACATAAGTACTAGAACAACTTATTTTCCAACAATTTTCATTCCGAGTATGGTCTCACCCCTCAAAATGGCACTTTTAAGTAAATCTGGCAATTTACTTAAAAGCTTCACTTTGCATGGGTATTGCCCAAACATACAGGTCATAGTACAACTTGCAAGAGTGGTTCTTTCCCTGGCTTGCTGAGCCATCTTGTTGCGCCGGGCACTTCCTTTTGCTAACAGGATCCTAGAGTTAGTATGTGAGGCCTGCACAGCCAGTACTTGCAGGCAGTCTTCAAAGAGCTTTACAGACTAGGCGTTAGCACAGGCACACTGACTGTAGATGACATATGAGGAAAAGCTCTGCAGGGCATTCTAAAAGAAGAGAAATACCTGCCTAAGGTTCACAGAAAGGATGGTGATATAGGATTTAAAGAGAGTAGTGCGTATCACTCTGTGCCAGCCAATCATGTCACACCACCTCTTGAAATAAAAGAAGAGAAACTTTTGCTTAGTTATATTTTATGAAAGGCAAACAAAATACAGAAATCTGAAGCTTCATTTCAGGAACCACCATGGATTTTGCTTTTACTTTATGTAAAGGTTATTTTATACAGAGTGTTCAGAAATACATCTATTTGTAGTTATATCAGTTGTGTCAAATGCAAAGGACAAGCACGACTCATACAAATATATTCAAATAAGCCTTAGAATCAGAATTTAATTGCTAAGTGATTCATCTACTGAAAAAAGCACTGTATCACATTCCAAATTATTTTCTCAAATTAAGAGTACAAGTGTATCAAATCTTTGCCAGCATTTTTAAAAACCACGTCCAATTACAAATTAGTTTTAAACTCCTTGAAAATTAATAATCAAGTGATTTCCCCCATTATGTAACTATTATTACTTCAACAACCTTTGAAGAAACATTACTCATAAATTTTGGAGAATAAAAACTACAAAATGAGATTGTTGCCAGAAGAGACAATGAACTGTAAGTTAGAAAATGCACAAACAGACATTTATTCAGGAGTACAATTACTAGAGTCCTTATATATCTATAATCATTCCACATTATAATCACAGGTACTCTTTTAAGTCTATACCAAGTCATGCTGACAACGTTTTCCAGGTAAGCCGTAACTGTATCTTCTATTAAGTCCTATTCACTTTAATTGTAAACAAAGTACTTGAGCAAAATACCTTAAAATTTTACAAGATGATCTTAAAAAGTGAAACATCAAATCCTAAGGGACAAGGCTATATCAATGTAGTAGCGCAGTAATAGACAGGTAAGGAGCCGTATGCAGATGGCACAGAATCATTCCTCACAGTGCTTTCACATCTGCAGTATTTAACATGCTCTTCCAAGTAAGAACCTTTAAAGAGAAACCACTAAAATTTTACAAATGAGTTACTGGTAAGTTTTATTTTTAAAAAAGAAAATAAAGGTAATTGTAATTATTTTGTTAATAAGGAATGCCAAGTACCTTTGAAGTTCATAAAGAAGTACTAAGAAATACAATCAATCTTTAAGTAGCTTCATTTTAAATGTAATTCCAGAGTCCAGTATAATTGGAAAGTCTATGAGCTAGTGCTTCTCAAACCTGGGTGTCCATCAGAACTAGGCAGAAGGAGCGTCTAAAGACAACAACTTCGTCACGTGAGACTGTCAATCAATAGATAATTTTGAATTAATTGTTATGAGAAGGGACCTAGGTATTTTAAGAAGATCTGCAGGGCATTCTAACACGCAGCTAAGGTTGCGAATCACCAACTCAACTCATTATGAAATGTTTAAGAAAATAAATGGAAAAGTGGGGTTAAGGGAAATTTACATTTGTAAGTTACAAATCAAACAAACAGCCTCTTATATATTTACTGCCTCGTTTTATTCACAAACCATCCATTTATTAGGTTAAAATTCCTTCACTTCCTTAGTACACAAAGACGACTGTACACTTGGACTGAATTTTCCTAAGGCCAGTATTTAAAATTCTGAGCTACAAGAATCGCATCAATGAAAGCAAACTAGTGCTGCTCATGCTCCACAGTACTAAGCAAAGCTATGTATTTGGCTCCTTTAAGTTATTTTTACTTTAAGAATTAGAAATAGGTGCCAGCCCACACGAAGAACATACTGTGAATTACTGCAGCAGCAGAAGAGCTTATTCAAAGTACTCAACAAGAAAAGTAAGTGACTTCGCTGAGATTCTGCAACAGCTGACACACAAACCAGGAAGCTGTAATTCTAATGGACCGCCGATGCGTCCTCAGGAGCAACTGCAGCTGGAGCAGCAATGCTAAGACAAGGTTTCCCCAGGGTTTACGTGCCCTGTGATGCAGGCATACTAGCACAACAATAGTATTACTGTTCTCTATGCACCCAGACCTTTCTTTATATAGAGTTTTAAAACAAACACCTCTAATAATTTTACAATTAAATTAAAATATGTCATACTCTTCTAATCTACTTTGGTCTCAACATTTTAAAAACATATCAGCTAATTTTGAAAATATACAATTCAACATGATCCTATCAATATCAAGCACATTTTGTAGTGGACTAAAGACATTCAGCCATGCACAATCCAGTGTTCAATTCCTAAATGATAAATAACAATGCTGATTGACTTTTACTCTGAAAAATCAATGAAAATTGCAGTAATCTTGTAAGACTCACAGTGCTCACAAACATGCAGAAAAACGTACACATTTCCATTCTTCCTGAAGGAATGTTACAAAATGCCCATAAAAAAAAAGTAAGTAAGTCGTAATTATGACAAATTCCTACATTTTTCAACATCATCACTTAACCCCTTACAAATGTTCCTATAATGTGTGACTGAAAATGAAACAACTTTGATTTCAGCTTGTACAGGACCAGTCACAACTGCACATCGATAGCTGCCTTTCAGTAAAATGGTGACACCCAGTGGACAAATGGTAAAAAGTATTGTTTCAAATTCCCTCCACTATTCGAATCATGAAGACATGGAGCATTCTGAGCCCTACTCATTGTGAGGCTTAAGAAACTGCCTGTTGCTGGATCTTCAATGCTCCCTTCCTATCTAGAGTCGGTACTGACGCTGGGACAGGAAGAACGTGCGGCTCTCCAGGCTTCAGAGGCTGAAGTCATCACTTTCTCGTTTCCATTTTCCCCAGCACAAACTAACTGACTCATTCCTCAGCATGAAAGAACCAAAATATGAGAAATGTATTTAAATACAAATGAATAGCATAAAAAAATTTGAAAAGTTGAAATCTGAGCTTTTTTGTATGTATAATTTATAACATACTGTTAAATATAAATAAGGAATTTAATCAGTAATGCTAATAATCAAATTACATCCTCTCGCCTCACTGCTTAAATATTATGAAATACGTATTTTAGCAATGATTGCTTCAGTGTTTAAAAACTTACTTTTATAAATCAGTATCAATGAATACATTATACATTGTTTAAATAAAAATGAAAGGTTCCACGACAGTTATGATATACCACTGATTAGAGATAGTATATGTATGTTCCAAGTATAAAATGCAGCAGAGATGCCAACAGTGTGATAAGATGCTGCAGGCAAGACCGTTAGGTTTAATTTCTTGGAAAACTAAAAAGAAACTTCACAAAGAAATTACAGTAAGCAAAAGGAAACATCGGAGATCTGTTATTTGTAAATAAGTGGCCAAATGAAGAAAATTTCTTTTTAAAAAAAGATTAAGAATGTAAAAGTACATTTTAATATTAAAAAAGCATTTTTTAAAAATCTATAACAACTTTGTGACAAAATCTGCATTTGAAAAAGGCCTGTAAAAACAGCAGGACAGAACTGCCCTCATCACCTTTTACTTTTTCTCGTGAGAAAAAAAGTGTATGCTTCTCTACAACCATAGTGATGCTAAAATAGGCATTTATAAAATGGCAAGAAGATTTCACGGAAGTTTCTGGTGTTTTACAATCACTGGCATTGAGGCCATCAGTAGGTCACAAGTAAAACCTTTTTAGCTAAAAGCAAAAAGGAACATAAGTTTTTAAATGATTAGGTCTGTTGTCTGCGTTTTGCTGATCTCATTTTTTCAAAGCGTGACTCCATTTCTTCCAACACTTTCGGTGTGTACCGTACAACTAATTTAACCTTCCCTTGGGCTGCTTTCAGTAGCTCTACAGCTTTTTCATGGTGCTCTCCTTCAACACTCTGAAAAAAACCCACACATACAAGAAACAATTAATACTGAGGTTACAAGTAACCTTACCTGTAACAATATTTAGTACAAAATTAAGTAAAAATGTTACGTCATTTCAGCACTATAAAAATAACCTTTCTCTACCACTTTAATCAACGTGAAATCCTCTGAGACACATCTGTGTACACTAAGAACAAACATATCCGTAGTCAGGCCTTACTATTGCACTAGGTCTACACTAGTAAAAAGAGGGTCCACTTCTGAGTTACTGCTGACCCACACTGCGGTATCCCAGAGCCACACTGGAAGCACACGAAGAAGCACCTGCCTAGTATGCGCAGGTTCTGAGTTTGGTCTTCAGTTCCATAATAACCTCCACTATCATCGCCAAATCAAAGCAACAACACAACACCATACCAAGCAGTAACACCTGGGCTTCTCTCAAAGGATTTTAAAAATCAGTTTTCCCCTTCTAGCTACTGATTGATTGCCCCAGTGCACCCCCAAGTGGCTACCACACATTACTGCAAATAGCAAATAGCAATACAAGGTATTCTTACCACTCCATTAACAGAAAGTAGCTGATCTCCTCGTTTGAGGCCCCCATGTCGGTCAGCAATTCCACCTGGAATTATCCGTGAAATATAAATTGGTGAGTTTTGTTCTTTGCCTCCCATGATATTAAATCCAAGCCCCTCTTCTGTTTTGGGGAGCTCAACAACTCGGGGATGAGAGTGCCCTTCACTGGCAGCAAATGCAGCAACAGTGGCCTGAAAGAAAAAAATGCACACACCTAAGAACACAACTTGTTTTTGAGGTGCTGGGTTTGAATCCAGAGGCTCAGATATGCCAAGCATGCACATTGCTCTACATCCCTAGCCTACAAAAGGCACTTTTGAAGAACACGGCTTTTCAGTGTGGTCTTCTACAACTTCACTGTGTCTGTAAGTCAGACAAGTTTATAGCAGATAACAACTGAAAACAGTACTCGGAGATCAATTATGTAGAAAGTAAGCTAATTATATTCTAACACAGGGTTACATTGTTTCCTTTTGCTTTTAAAGGCACCATTTTTATTATGGAAACCTATGGAAAAACAAAAAGAGAAGGGAGGAGAATGACGTTGAGACTTACTGAACACCAACTACTATCTCTGAAGCACTAAAAACGAGCCCATTTTACAAACAGAGCTAAGGATAAAAAAGTGTTTTCCTTTCTGAGACAGAGTCTCATTTAGCCCAGGCTGGCAACAAACATGTTACAGAGCTTAGAATAACCTTAAATTTCTGCTCCTCCTGCCTCTACATCCCAAATGATGGGATTATAGGCATATGCCACCACACTCGGTTTTATGTAGCGCTAGGGATGGATGGAATTCAAAGCCTTATGCAAAGCCAGGCAAGCACTCTATGAACTGAGGTATACCCACACACCTCGCCAAATCCCAAGTTTCTAGGGATTTCTAGGGACTGTGACAAAGGAAACCTACACATTTAAGTATTTGTACTAAGTATTCCCTTTGTGAACCAGTAACTAGCAATAAGACATAGCCTGCTTTGCTACTAAGTGCTTGCAGTATATGTTAAAGTATGCTAAGCACACATGATATACATCTAACTCAAATGTCTTAGTTATTTTAGAAAAACTACATTGGTACCAAAAACAAACAAACAAAAAAACCCAAAAAAACACACAAGAACATGCCATCTATGGCCTTGAGGAGGTAGCCTAGGACCAACCCTGTCCAATATGTACAGGGCCAAAGTCAAGGGAAAATCCAAGAGAAACTTAAGAGCATTCCCTAGGGTCCCTAGAATTACCATTCACTTAGTGCAGTGTGGTACAAGGAAAGTAGTGTAACTTCGGTGTTTCCTCGTCAACAACAAAGTCACCCTCATCGATCATGAAATCAATGTTACCATCTCTATAGCTCACTGAATACAAGTCTATGAGGCATGATATACATACTACTGTATTTTCAATGTATGATCTAAATAGCATCACAAAACATCTTATAAGCCCAATGAAGCATTATTATTCTTCGTAGTGTAGTTTCAAAGATAAGCTAGTTTTCAAAGCTTACAATGAGTCCAGTAGCTGCATGTCAATGTCAAATCTTTATGAGTTCTGCATTGTACACGAACGAACACACACACACACACACACACACACACACACACACGTTGAATCACTGGCCAGTGAGCCCAGAGACTATCCACATCTTCACTCCTCTACCACGGGGGTTACGGACACACCATGGCCAGCCGTCACTTGGGACTTGCGGATCTGTACGCAGATCTTCATGCTTGCAGAGCAAGCAGTTTCCCCACTAAGCTATTTCCCGAGCCCCATTCTAGATCTGGTTTTGGGGTTCCCTCTTTATGATAAACAAAAACCTTTACCTTTGCAGTTGCATTAGCTCTCACTTCAGGGCTACTACTGATGTCCACAGTCTCATAAACATGCTCATATACCTGCAAAACACAAAGTTTTCATCATATTTTATACTTAAATTTTGAAATGTATTTTGAGTTATCTGCAAAATTAACAAGTATATTAAAATTTCCAAAAGGCAAATATGCATCTTCATAAGATGTAAATGCTTTTCTATTAGGAATTTCAAAGCAAATTCTTTTTCTTTTTTTGGTGGCTGAACCTAGGATTTTGTACATGCTAGGCAACCATTTTACCACTGAGCTATACCCCTAACTAAAAATTCCCCCCCCCCCAAAAAAAAAGAGAGAGAGAGAGAAAAGATACCAGCTCTGTCTTCTTCCTTGCCTCACATCCCTTATTTCAGGCAGGCTGGTCTATAATACACTATGTAGCCCAGCCTGGCATGTAACTCATAGAAATTCTCTTGTCTCACCCTCCTGAGTGCTGGGCCTACAGACATTGAGTCACCATGTCCAGGGCTATTTTATTTTCTAAGTCAGTTCTGAGTCCAAATTTCAGTGTATGTCTGTGGTTAATTAACTAAAAATTCGAGGAACTACCGATGATATTAGCTCACCTCTCTCACAGCATTGCAGAACTCACTTTGAAGGACTCTTTGCAAAGCCTGAAGTTTCTGTGGTGGTACCTCTCCGCTCCTCTGTAGTTTCTCCAACAATTCAATTGCTCTGCAGATATCTACGGGAAACAAAACAATTCCTGCTGAGGATTTTCCTCATTCCTTTAGAGCTTTGTAGAAGCTGAGATTAATCCACATGCCGGCCAGGTGTGGGACCTGATGTGAATGTCTTCCCTGCAGAGGCTGAGCCAGAATGCTCACACCTGCTAAAGGTACGCTTCACGCAGTCCCCAAAACAAGCAGAACAACCAAAAACCTCCAATCCTTCAGAGATGAACAACGTAGAGTAGAAGGATAGATTAGATCAGAAAAGCTAACAATCAAGAATTATTTAGTCGGGCTGGAGAGAAGGCTCAGAGGTTGAGAGCACTGTCTGCACTTCCAGAAGTCCTGAGTTCAATTCCCAGCAACCACATGGTAGCTCACAACCATCTATAGTGAGATCTGGTGCCTTCTTCTTGGGGGCAGTTGTACATGCAGACAGAACATTGTATTCACAAATCTTTAAAAAATTATTTAGACAATAAAAATTTTACTTAATCATCTTATTTGTAACAGAACCAGACAAAAAATACAGGAGACTAGTGCTAGTGACATCACTGTTCACTTCCTGAAGGAAAACATGTTACATTATGTACATAGAAACTGTTCAATTAACACATTAGCTGAGAGGAATGCTAATACTGCTTTAATACAAACATGTTTAGAAATGGTTTACAAATCAGAAAGAGAAAATAGCTTTATCAATCTGGTTTTAATGCCTGTGGTTGTGGGTAACCTGGGGTAAGTTTCCTAGCCTGATTTGTAGTCTTTTACTGTAAAACAGCAATAGTAGTACTTCCTCGTATGGGAAAAAGAAAAGGGAATAAAAAGACCCAGAAGCACAGATGTTATGTCACATTGGTACACAGTATCTTAAGAATATTATGGCATTAGGGGCTAAAGAGAAGCTTCGGCAGTTAGGAGCACGCCCTGATTCCCAGCACCCACTTGGGCATCTCACAATTACCTAAAAGTGCAATAATAGGGTCTGAGAGCAGCACTCGCGCCCAACACCAAGAACTTAAAAAGAAAAAAAAAATCAAAGAATTGCACACACACACACACACACACACACACACTTAGCATATTAGGTAATTGTCACTGGGAAATGTATAAAATGTTTTATGAACAAAGAACTTTAGAAAACTCAGATTCATGTTATAACAACTATTAATCATGACTTCTGTTCTGATTTTTTTCCCTAAGGCTTTTCTGAAACCAAGCCTCAATATATTACTACTGCTAATCAACAGAAATTTCAGTAAATTTTAATTGTGTTCATTTACCTCCAATGTCCAGAAAATGTACTATCTTATATATTCTAACCCGTGTACATTTTTGACTTGAGTGAAGGAAGTTTTCATTTCATGCTATACTAAAGAACCTGATAGTTATCTCACAGAATTAGTTAGGACTTTTCTTTGCATTTGCAGATAAAAAAAGAGTCTAGATAAATGTAGTAGAGAAGCAAAAAGCAGATTAGGTTTTAGATAATAAAAGCTTAAACGCTATTAATCAAGCAGACCACCTTCTCTCTGATTTCCCACCACTAGAATGCTAGTGCTGATTCACCAGTTGTTGATTTACAAAGTCACAATATATTATCCACTTTAAAATCCTACATAAAACTGGGTGTGGTGGGGCACACCTGTGACGCCAGCACTTGGGGAGGAGGCAGAGGCAGGTGGATCTCTGTGAGTCCAGAGTGATAGTATATGGATGTAACAAAGGGAGTCCAGGACAGCCAAGGCTACACAGAGAAACCCTGTCTTGAAAAAAACAAATAAAAAACAAAAACTAACAAAATCCTACCTAAAGGGCTGGGAACATAGCTCAGCGGTAGAGTGCTTGCCTACCATGTGCAAAGGTCCCTCAACTCGATACGCAACATGATGGAAAGAAGGGCCGGGGATGAGGAGAAAAAGAGAGGGTAAAGAGAAGGGAGTCCAGCTAATCAATGCTTGGAAACAAGGTAAAACCTAAACTGTATCAAACATATGCTAACTAAGTTTGTGCTCCGGTGAATTATGCTTTGATGATCTAGAAGCCGAAGAGGAACCTGGTCATATGTACTGATATTCTACCATGGAACTGCAGTACGGAACTGCTGAGAGTATGTTAGGTCCACCTGAATTTTCAATCAGAATCACATGCGATATCATCCAACTTGCTTATCTTGCTAACTGCCAACAACCAAGTAGTACTTCATTCCTACCAACACTTCGGCTTTCTCCTGTATAACTGAAAACTCTGTAACAGCAAAAAGCAAATGTCAAGAGGATAAAGGTACACATTTTGTGCTTCATTTAAAAATACAAAAGAACGCCATCTTGTTAGAAAGTTGCAACTATTCATGTTATCACCAACAAATTTGTTCCTAATTTACAAAGCACATCGACACTATAGTACTCAAGAAGAAAATGACACAGCTATAAGCCTACCTTGGCTTTTCCTCTGTCATAAAACGTTTTAATTAAAACCATAGTAGGATGGAGAGAAACAAGCTCATTTATTAAAAAAAAAAAAATACTTCTACATGGTGACTACAATAAAAGGCAAAATTAATCATGGAAGAGCACAGTGTGAGAGGCACGACGAAAGAGGTTCTTCTTAAGTACATCAACTTCAAAATTATTTCCTTCTTGGACAATATTAATACTGAGACTAACTGTGAATACTAGTATATGCAAAGTAATGTCAAACTCCGTTCCACGCTTTGTTTGCCAAGAGTACTTAAAATACTTAATTCATACTTCCTGACTACTCTGACTTCCAGCTGTAAAAAGCTTGCTCTGGTTGTCTGAAATTTAACGATTTGCGCAGGGCAGAGTTCAACATTGGAAATCTGCTACTGCCTCGGTAAAAGTATTTTCACAGGCTTCTGAATAGGTTTCCTTCTCATGACTGTTTGCTCAAAGAAGCCATCAACCAACCGGTTTCCAACCGGAGGGCTTAGAAGTAACGAATGGCACCGCACTTAAAAGTGATTTACAATCCACCACTACTCCACCTGGTTACGTAATCTCCTTCTCAAGATCAAGTCGGATGGATTTCTTTTTTTTTTTAAGCATCCTCTCTGTGGCTGGAAGGGGTGCAAAAGCTAGGAAATTACCAACTCAAAAGTCCAGGAGGTTGTGGTCAGAGCAATGACAGGGTCTGGGCTTAGCTGGGGGCGAGGGGCGTCTCTGCGGGGGCGCGCCGGTGTCCGCCAGGAGGGCGCGGGGGCAAGGACGGCGGGCAGTCCGGAACAGCGCGTGTGGCTCTTGCTTTTCGGAGCGAGGAAGCTGACAGCCGCTTCTGCACGGCACACCCGGGGAGCGCCTGGGCCTGCAGCCGCGGGCAGGTCCTCGGAACCCGGCTACGCCCACGGTCGGCGTGAACCCAGGGGGCTGGCGAGCGTTCGAACGCCACCAGCGCCTCCCGCCAGCCCCGCTCCGGCCGAGGACGGGCTCCCGGGACCGGTGTCCCCGCCGCCTCCCCTCCGCTCCGGCCGGCGGGCAGAGCGGCGCGTCGGTCCCGGCCCGCTCCACGGCCCCGCGGCCGCGAGACCCGCCGCACTCACCCCTCTCCAGCCGGACAGGTTCTCCCAGCGCCGCCATCTTCTCTTCGGCGTTGCAGACCCACAGGAAGTGACGACAGAGAGGCCGCGGTGGAGCCGGCCGGGAAGCCGGAACAGTGAGGGCGGTAGTAACGCGAGAGCGACAGGGATGCGGGTTAACTCTGCAGGGAGGCTGCGGCTCAAGTGGCCTTCGCTCCCGGGCCTGTTCTCGCCCACTTCCAGTAACCTGACGTTGAGAAGAACCATGTCCCAACCTGTCCCCTGCCTTGGGGAAGTCTTGTCATTAATTCCAGGCCTTGCTTGACTAATGGCAGCCTCTGACCTTGACTTAAACACCGTCTCTCGGCTGCGTACCCCATGTCCGAGGCTCCTAGAAAGTCTTAATATCCTAGCTTGCTTTAATTAAAATAATAATAATAATAATAATACAATTCGAATTTTACCACAAGTCTGTTTGAGCTGAAAGGCAGAGAATACAAAGTAGTTGGCTAGGAGAAAAGATGCTTTGATATACCACAAAGTAACCCATTTTTAATTGACCTTTTTTTTTTTTAATTTTTGTAAAGGAAGTATGAAACATTTGTTTTATAGGTCCACTTTTTAATTTGTAAGAGTTTTTATATGGATGGGTGTTTTGCCCTTATGTATATCTGTGCACCATGCCTGGTGCCTGTAGAGGCCAGAAGAGGGCGTCCGATCCACTGGAGTTGGAGTTACACATGGTTGTAAGCTGCCATTGTGGGTGTTGGGAATCCAACCCCAGGTCCCTTGCAAGAGTAGCCAGAGCTTTTAATGGCTGTGCCATTTCTCCAGATCCTCATAGGTCCACCTTTTAAAAAACTATTGGAACCCAAATCTTTTTAGTTCCTAATTTAAGCAAAATTTTCATGAATTTCTGTGTTAAGTTCTCAACACCCCCACGGCAGGATTGTTTCAATAACTGGCTGTAGGTGAGAAAGCTGCCTTTGCTTTTTTTGTCATATCCATCCTCAAAGGATGGAGTGGATGATGCCTATCCACATTACTGATGTGACCTTTCTTTGATTTATCAAACAAATGCAAGCTCTTTCAGAAACACCCTGACCCATCCCAAAATAATGTCTTACCAGCTATTTGGCTCTTTCTGTTGTTTTTTCAGACAGGATCTCTATGCAGCCCTGGCTGTCCTAAAACTTGCTATGTAGACCAGGCTGACCTCCAAATTCTAGAGATCACTTGCCTCTTGTCTCCAGACTGCTGGGATCCAAGTCCTGTGCTATCACTTGTGGCTCTCAGCACCTTTCAGCCCAGTCAAGTTGATACTTAAGGTTGACCACTGACAGTTTCCTGTTGCATTTTAGGAAAAAGCTGGGGCCCTTGTGGGCAGCAGGCCCTGCCACAACTAGGGATGCAACAGAGTACCTGGACTGGCCTTGCTGATAGCTCAGGTGGAGTGGGTCAGGATTCCAGTTTAGCTGCAGTGACGTTTTCCTCCAACACAAAGCCACAGTCATCTAAAGTTGAAGATAATGAAACTCAACTGCCAGAAGCTCAAGTTGGGTAACTCCCAGGTGCTACTGGAGCTGCAAACCAAGCCAGACCTTTAGCAAAGCTATGTGAGCTCAAAATCAAGGTGGCTGAGGAGCCTGAGCTTGGTAGTACCTGGAAACAATCCTAGTTGTTGTTCCAGTTCCTCAACTGAAATGTTTCCAGAAAATCCAAGTCCGGTTAGTGTGTGCATTGAAGAAAAGTTCAGTAAGAACCAAGGACTCCTTATTGCTTAGAGGAGAATTATGCCTAAGCCAACTCAATAAAACCATACAGAAAATAAGCCAAAGTTTCCCAGAAGCCACACGCTGACCTCTGTGCATGCTGCAGTGTTAAGGAATTGTTCCTCCCAAGTGAAATTATGAGGAAAAGGATCCACTAAACCTGCATGGCAGTTGGCTCATAAAGGTTTACTTCGACACAACACAGCAGAATAGTGGAGCACAAGGTCAGATTTTAGCCCAGTTCCAGGGAAGCTGAAGACCTCCTGACATCCTTAGACATTACACATACTTGCACACAGGCAGAGCAGTCATACACATAAATCTTCAACCCTCACAAAACAAAGATACAGCCCTTCTTCTGAGTGTTCAAAGTGCTAGGATAATAGGAACATGCTGCCACAAACCTGACTAGATATATTTTAATAAAATAAAAATAATGAGAGACACAAGGAAGACCTTAGGGAAGATACTCAATCCTCATTCAGAATACAATACACCTCAGAATCAGGAGAAGACAGGGAACAGGATAGGAGACTACTACAGATGGGCTCTGAAAGAATCTACTGATCAAGGTATTGAAGCAGATGCTGAGACTCATAGCCAAACTTTGGGCAGAATGCTTTGAATTTTATGAAAGGGGAGATAGAAAGATCTGGAGGAGATAGGAGCTCCAAAAGGAGACTAACAGAGACAAAAAGATTCTGAGCTCTGGGGGACCTACAGAGACTGGTACCCCCACCAAGGACAATGCATGAAGAGGACATAAAACCCCTGCTCAGATGTAGCCCAGAGACTCAGTCTGCAGATGGGTTCCATAGTAAAGGGAGCAGGGGCTGTCTTTGGCATGAACTCAGTGGCAGGCTCTCTGATCATCGCCCCCTGGGGGTTATAGCCTTGCCAGGTCACAGAGGAAGACAATGCAGCCAGTCCTGATGAGAGCTGATAGGCTAGGATCAAATAGAAGAGGAGGGGCATGGAGAGAGGGTGGGATTGGGAGGAGATGAGGGAGGGGGTCACAGCCAGAATACAAAGTGAATAAATTGTAATTAATAATAATTATTATTAAAAATAGAAAAATAATGAGAGACAAAAGCAATAATATTAAATAAGGCAAAACTTGATGTATTTTATATTGGAATTGAAGTTGTATTAGTCTCATGTTTAAAATTAGAAATATTCACTCTTGGTTACAGAGTTCATGAAAATGTATAGAAGACCTACATTGCAAACACTGTTTGAGTACTTAGCACAGACAATGGGGCCAGTAAGATGGCTGGGGATGGGCAGCATAAAGGCACTTGACCCCAAACCTGGAGACCTGAAATGTACAGTAAGGGAAGAACTGACCCAAAAGTTATTTCTGACCCTCATACATATACTATGGTATATGCTCTCCCCGCCCCCCTGCCCCCCAGTAAATACATGAAAAAAAAAAAAAAGAAAAAAAGAAACCCTGAGGTGTGAAGGATTAAAGTTTAGATAATTTTTTATTTGTTAGATATAAAGTGCTTTATTTGGTATTTGAATCCCATTCAGCAGTAGGGAGTCTGTGGATTTGCTACTCTTGATTCCTAGTTCAGTTAGCTGTGTCTGATAAAGGCGAGGTTGACAACACAGGGATAAGTCTTTGGGCAGAATTGTTTGGGCATGTCTGGTGTAACATTATGTATGATATTTGGGAGAAATTCTACCAGAGAAGCATCTCAAAATTATGGGAAAGCAATGACCAACCTATCAAGGGCTCTGTTCCTCAGTCAAAGCTGACCATCACGGTAATGTGTGCTCTTGTTTTGTTTTTTGAGACAGGATTTCCTCTGTGTGATCCTGGCTGCCCCGGAACTATTCTGGAGATCAGGCTGGACATGAACCCAGAGATCCTCCAGCCTCTGCCTCCCAAGTGCTGGGATTAAAGGCATGTGCCACCACCATCCAGCTCTGTATGGTCTTGAGAATCGTACATTCTCATTTTTGATATGTTTCTTTATTTGTCAGGAATATTGAGGAAGACTTAACTGCAAATGAAAATTACTTGATGGTACATAAGGCACAGCAAATTAATATAAACATTTATTTAAATATTTCTTAAAGCATTGGGAATTTAATGAATTATAATCTTCAGATATGCATTTTTCTTATGTATGTATTTAGTATTATATAGGTGTGGAGAATTGAACTCAGTCCTTAACATGCTAATAATTTTAAAAACATTTTCAAAACTCTTAGTGATTCTGACACAGCAAGACACAATGAACTCTATTTGGGGCTCAAAAAATTATTCCTAGGGCCTTTTCCAAATAAAATTATTTTTCTCTATAAAAACATAGAGGCAAATTACTAAGAGAATTACTACAATCTTACAAAGAGTTTTCTTGTATAAAGGGAAAGATGTCCAGCTGATTCTAAAATTAGTTTACATTATTTGAGGTATAGGTAAAGAAGAGAAAAGTTTTAGGAACTTCAGCTGAGAGGAATAGATATGATTCAAGCTGACTAACCAACCACCCATTTGTCCTCAACATACAAAATAAGAAAATGTGCTATTGTGTAAAGAAAAGTCTCTTCCATAATGGGCAGCTCTGTCAGAACTGGGGGTGACCTGGTGCCTATACCTTTACAGAAGGCATGGGTCAGTGTTCTGTATCTCGGAGGCAGTTCTTAACCTGAGTGAGAGAGCAGATTTGGTTACCTCTTATGCCATGCCATGAACCCATTCCCCACACCTTCTAACCAGGACCTTTTCTTCCTGTGGAAGGGGTCCTCTTCTCCAGTTGTCTCTGCCTGTCACTTCCTGCCTCAGAGATGAAAGGGAACTTTAAAATTAGAAAGAAAAGTCTGGATCTAGGCAAGTCTAGTGAAAGCTAAATTATGCAAATTTAGTTTTTGTGTAAAAAAATGAGAGTCCTAAATAAGCTACTAGCCCATGGGGGAATTTTTTTTTTAAACTCAAGAGATTGTAATCACATCAGTAAAGCCAAGGGGGAGGGCAAGGAGGCTGTCTAGGGAAAGAGGAAAAATGGAAAGTGATATGAAGCAAGATATTCTAACGGTTTACTATTTTATTGCCTGTTGAGATGTACAGAAATAGGCACTTTTATATAAAATAGTAATTGAAGAGGGTTATGTCTTTTAAAGGTTTTTGATAGTGCAATTACATTTTTAACTTCCTTTTTTCGTTCCCAACCGAGTTGATATGGTATTCACTCCTTAGAAAAGTTAAACATTGGGCAAATATCTTCCCTTACTTAATGTGAATGACATGGTCAAATGCAAAATAGTTGGCATTTAAAATGAATTAAGTGTGTTGGGAATGC
This sequence comes from Meriones unguiculatus, assembly GCF_030254825.1. Taxonomy (NCBI): domain Eukaryota; kingdom Metazoa; phylum Chordata; class Mammalia; order Rodentia; family Muridae; genus Meriones; species Meriones unguiculatus. Next base: position 31,851,258 of record NC_083365.1, read on the forward strand.
AGTTCAGTGCTAGGCAAGAAGCCCTGGATTCCCTAATATTACATAAACCGACTGTGTTGTTCCATGCCCTTAATCTCAGTACTTGGGGTTAGAGGCAGGATGATCAGAATTCAGTTATTTTTGGCTGTATATTGACTTTTGAGACCATCTTGGACTACATGAGACCTTGTTTCTAAACAAGCAGACAAACAAAATTAATACTGCATCTCAGTAATTGGTCTAATCAATTAACCCTGAAAGTATGGAGAAATCTCTACATCCTTTGAAAGGAAATTTTCATCATAGAACTAAACTCTCACTCAGAGTTCCAGAGATCTAAAGTAAACCCTGCTTCTCTGGTTCGATGGGTTTCAGATTATATTAAAGTGTAAGTGTTGACTTTTTAATGTCAATTGTTTCATCATCACTCTGAAGTACATATAAGGCACAGCTTGATATGTTTTTCTGGCATCCTCCTGACGCACCCTTGCCCTAAATAAATCTGTTTGCCAGGATCTTGTCGCTTAAATTAGCCATCTCAAACTCTTGATCCTGCCAACACAGGCGAATGTGCCAATGTTCTCAGCATCTCCTGGCACATGAGCTGTTGCCTTTTTCTTTGGCTCTCTATGAATACCTGAGGCCATCATATTTCCTTCACAAGTCTGACTGACATGTCTCTGAGTAAGAATTTGGGATTTGTTGGACTTACTCTGAGGTCCCTTACAGAGTGTGTGTCCCCCACAAAGTATTTTCAGTTACACAATATATATTGTTCAGAATTTATCATGCGCATACTTGCAGACTGGCAGAGCCACCTGCCAGAGATGAGAACCTTTTAAGTTGTTGTCAAACGTCATAAAATATGTTCCATGATTAATTTTGTGGGCACAGACTGGTTTTTGCACAGAGTCCAAAACTTGGGATATGTCACAGTGACTAAATGGCACTGGCATGCTGAATGAATTTGGAATTTGTTTTGTCAAGTGTGGGAGCAGGCACACAGATGGGCTTTGATCCAGTGGTGCTTTTTGGAATTCTCATTATAGCAATGATGTCACTTGTCACGTGGAACTGGTGATAATCCTGCTAAATTATGAAAAAAGCATGACAAGAGAAAGGACTGAGCCTGGAAAGTTTTCCCTATTAGTTGACTTTTACTTAAAGGATGTAAGCTTTGTTTCCAGTCTTTAAAAACATACTAAGTAAAAATATAGGTTGGAGAGGAAACACACAGCCTTGAAAAAGACCAACCTCATCTGGGCACCTTCTCTTCTCAGAAGACGTGAAACAGAATGAACTGAATTTTAGATCACACCATAAAAACACCTTTCAGCTGCAAAGCAGAGCCTATATTAGAAAAGCCAAGGAGTTTTGTTTTATAAGAAAAAATTGTCTATCCAAAATATCAGCAATCATGTTGGGATATAGAAAAATGCAAACAAAATTGTTACATGATAAAAATGTTCAACATAGTTCTCACCAAGTAGGAACATCAGAACACTTAGGTGTTTGTAAAATATGTTCATGATGCAGCTAACAGCATGCTTAGAGGGAAATTGATAGCTTTAATATCTATATTTTTAAAAAATCAAAACAAGATCTAAATCAATAATCAGTATTTATTTTAAGGTGTTTGAGAAGCACATACTAAAACCAAACTATACAAAAGAAGGGATGACCAAGGCTTGGGCACATGGACAGGTAAATACCAATAACACAGAACTGAAAACATGGAGCAGAAATCAATGCAGTGGAGAACTGAAGCCTATATTTGATCTCTTCTTTATTTTTTCTTCTTCCTTCCTTCCTTCCTTCCTTCCCTCCCTCCCTCCCTCCCTCCCTCCCTCCCTCCCTCCCTCTTTCTTTCTTTCTTTCTTTCTTTCTTTCTTTCTTTCTTTCTTTCTTTCTTTCTTTCTTTCCTCCTCCCCTTCTTTTAAACAGAGTTTCACTATGGTAGCCCTGGCTGGCTTGGAACTCACCATGTGGATCAGGTTGCAGACCCAACTCCCTCTGCCTTCTAAATGCTAGTATTAAAAGCCTATGCCACCACACCTGATTTCCATTATTTAATCTCTTAAAAAGACCAGCTTAATGGAAATTATTTAGCGGGGGTAAGCAAGAAATAAAGGAATACAAAATTAGGAATAAAAGGTAGCAATGCATTACAATCAACCTATAGGAATAAAAAGTAACATAAGGGAATGCAAAACATTGCTGTCTCTCTCTAGATATGCACATAGTACCAAATACAATATATATCTATATATATAATGCAAATTGTTTAATTTGTTGACATATATTTCTAAATATTCATGCTACAGTTTTACAGAGTAGTTTTTTTTTTTAATTATCAAGCATGGCATGAATGTTTATATTCTCTCAATCCTATAAAAATTTGGAGGACATATATTTCTGTTTAAAACTTCTGTAAACCATACAGCAGGCACTGAATATTTTCAATTTCAATTTCAAATATATTTTCAAATTCCAATTTTATATTTGTGAATTAGGATTGGGTAAAGCTTCATACATACTACCAAAGTGAAAAAAAAACATTGGGTATTTACCATGGGAAACAAACAAATATAAGCAGTTAGATATGTCTATTATAATAGACATTGTTTGGCTCACCTTGTTTGATGGTGAGCCAGCATGTTTTAAGCATCCTTTTTTTTTTAAATTCCACTCAATACTTTAATTGTTTTTTTCCCCATTTATCAGAACTTTGCTAGATGCCTCTCTCTGCTGCAATGCAACAAGAAATAGCCATATATTTGCTTGTCTATTTGTATTTATATGTATGTATTATGTTACTTTTTGATGTGACAAAATATCTGACAGAAACAATTTAAAGGAACAAGTTTTTTTGTTTGTTTGTTTTTTTGTTTTTTGTTTTTGTTTTTTTTTTTAACTCACAGTTTGACAGTAAAGTATAGTCAGTTCTATGTCTTTACAGCCCAGGATACAGAGCTTAGGCCAGAGATGGCCTATAAAGCCAGGCTGCTTCCAATGACTTACTCTCTCCCTCCAGGTCCCAACTTCTAAAGGTTCTACAAACCTCCCCAAATAGTGCTACTAGCTAGGGACCAAGTCTTCAGACATATAAGCCTGTGAGTGATATTTTGCATCTAAACGGTGGCTACTTGCTTGTTTTCGTCTTGGTGATTGAGCCCAGGGTCTTGTGCATGCTGAATGCATGCTCCACATTGACCTACAAACCCAGTTCCAAAGTTTATCATTTTTAATGGCATGAAGCTCAGCTATAAAATCTCAATGCTGAACCCAAAGAACAAGGAGAAATGTTATAAACCTCTAGTGAGCTTCCACACATCATATCGCAGCCTTTAAAACACCCTGAAAGGCAGCTCCTGGAGCATCCTAGTCAATTGATTCTTCCCTACCAGTCCCCTTTATTACAGTATTCACTCAGTCAACTCTAAAGTTTTCATGGATCAGCAGAAAGGACTGTCCGACGGGGCTCTTCCCTCAAGAACCTTTCAATCCATTTCAGTAGAAAAGAGACTCAAGAAAACTTTCTCTCCATGGGTTCACAGTTTCTTTCTCTTATTATCTGAAGCACAGGTCAATAGTTTAAACTTCAAACTCCTTCAGTTTGCAAACAAACTCACACTAAATTCAAGAAAACCACATCACTTTGTTAACCTAGCCCCAGTTTGAAAGTTAACATTTATTTACTCAACAATCAGAAGTTCCATTTGGGCATGGTGATACACACCTGTGATATGAGTATTCAAGAGGCTAGGGCAGGAGAATTAAAAATTTGAAGCTAGCCTGAGCTGCATGACAAGACACTGTTTCAAGAAAGAAAGAAAGAAAAAAAAAACAATAACAATGGAAATAAAATTCCCTCATGTGAAAATTAAAACAAAAAATAAATGACTTCAGATTTTTTTTTTGCTTCCTATAACTTTCCTGGTATAGAGAAAAATCTTAGCAACATTAGAATAATTAATAGCTCCTCAATATTTCCACTTAAAGCGTCAATTAAATGGTTAGTCAGAAGACAAACAGACCAAGACAATAGCCTGATTAATTAAATGTAGCAAGTATGTCTTAATTACTCAGTATGGTACTGTGCTGAGCTCTAGAAACATTAGTCTCTCAAGCAGCTTAGACACTCGGTGGGAGAACATTGGCACACAGGGGACAAAGGAAAGACGGTGCCAAATGTTTTTATTGGAGTCCTTGGTACTCTGTGGCTTTAGCTGCAAGAATTTTGATAGAGATTCAACGTGGTGTGGGATAGTAGGGAGAAAGGAGTTTGCACTGGAATGAACCAGGGCAAGTCACTGAGCAGAGGTGCTCAGGTCGTGGTTTGTTTTGAAACCCACAGGACATTGTGCAGTATCTGGGCATGTGTCACTCCAGACACATGCTCCTTATTGTCCTCCTCTGCAGACCTGCACTTGGCCTCAACCAAGCCATTCTTGTGTACCTTCTCAGATGCTTTTCTTTCTGAGTGGTACTTTTCCTTTTGGTGCAACAAATCCTTTAAAACCGGTATCAGAGGCTGGGGTATATAGTTCAGTGTTAGGATCCTTGCCCTGAATGCATGAGGTCCTGGCCTTCATTTCCAGCATCACTAACATAACCGAATAAATGATGAATAGTTTAAAATGTTCTCTTCTCTGCTACATGTGGTAAAGGCCACAAATGTTGCACTGTTTGCTCAAGTTTTTGTTCTTTGACCAGAGAATACCCCAACATGTGTGCGTATGAATACATGTGTATGTGTGTGTGTGTTTGTATATGCATGTATATGTGTGCTAGTCTGTATGTGTATGCATGTATGTATGTGTGTTTGCGTGTATATGTTTGTCTGTGAGTATGCATGAATGTTGGTGTTTGTGTGTGGGAATGCATTATATTCATCTGTGACTCTCCAGGAGATATAAAAGTATTATCTAGGCTTATTTCCTAGGTCGTGTGGTCATCAGTTGAATGAAGCATGGGCAGAGTAAGTGACAGAGAGGAGCTCTGTATCCACATAACTTTTGTTAGGTGGTTGTTAAAACAATATTTTTCCTTTTTAATTTTATGTTTTGAACTTTATCTCCTAGCTTAAATATTTCCTTTTGACAGATGATACTGTATCAGGAAAGAACAAAAAGAATATGGCTTCAAGCTTTGGGCGAATAGGCTAAAATCATGTTTAATATGCTTTTTAGAGTACTTCCCTGTTATTAATTTAACATTGACCTGCTTATTAAGATTCCATTATTAAGGAAACAATTGTAAAAATCATTAAGAGCTTCTACAGATCTCAGTCACTGACTCATCTCGCTAATTCTCAATGAACTTGACCTGAACTTCCCTCATTCAGAATATCAGGTGAAATTTCGTTTCTCTAAACATTACTGAGCATTTCTCCTTGGGCTGATTTTTGTGTTTTGTTGTTATTAATGCAAAGGATGCTCTATGCAGAAACAGCTGCACCCTTGAGACTGTGACAGAAATGGGCTGAAGACCCTTTCTAAAATATTCTACTCTACAGGCAATAGCAGCACTCTTACCCCAGCAATTGTCAAGTTTTTAAGCCTTTGAATTGAATCATGAAGCATATAGCCATACCTGCATCTTTAAGTGGAAGTAAGAATTTTCTGGCATCAGAAACCTACTCTTTTAATGTAGGTAGTTTATCCTTTCTGCTTGTCATTTTATCTTGTGTTATTCCCCTGGAACTCATACTTCTTCACAATTGAATAAGCTGCCTTAGGTCAGTGACTGTCAACTCTGCAAGCGTAAGATTGGATGGGAGAGCCCCTGGGTTTCAAAGTGCCCTAAAATTCTGGCATAACCATTACCATTTTTTTTCTTCCTCAATACTAAGAGCCTCTACAGGATATGATCAAGGATAATCCCAACACTTCCCTTCTTATCCAGGTTGTCTGGTCATTTCTAGAGTCTAAATTAGTGCGATTATTCTCTTTCTTGACCACATTCCTCATTCCCTACTCCTATCCATTTTTATGCCCTGAAGTCTATCTCCAGCAAAAATCTCTGTGGTTTTAACCTTCTTTCTAAATGTCTATGACCCGTTATTGTTCTAACTGAAGCCTGGACCTCCCAGTCTTGCTTTCTTGCAGCCTAGCCAAGTGGTGCTTGTTTTTGTGTGTTTGAGTCCCCTGGCCCCACTGCTCATGTTACTTTGAGTCAAGTAAGACTACCATCATTTCAGTTCCTTTTCTTAAAAACAAAGTATGACTTTTGTAGAGTCAGTGAAATAGAAGCTGTTGATGGTATATATGTAAATTTGGGGTAAAAATTTGGACTTTGTTTCTTTTTCATCACTCCAAACAGGCCATGTTCTCATCTCCCTCAAGGAGTTTTGGCATGGAAACAATGACATCATGGCTAACTGTCCTTCCTTTGTAATCATCATCTTATCTGGGGTTATTTCTCATATTCTATGAAGAGTTATGCCTCCAGTTTACTCTCACCCATTCCAACAGCACACACGCTACAACTCTTTATGATTTTTACTTCCATGTAAATCAGTGTCTCTCAGATTTCCTAACGCTGTGACCTTTTCATGCAGTTCCTCATCTTGTGGTGACCCCCAACCAAAATGAAATTATTTTTTGTGGCTACTTCATAACTGTAATTTTGCTATTGCTATGAATCATAATGTAAATATCTCGTATGCAGGATATCTGATATGTGGCCCCAAAAGGTTGCAACCCACGGGTTGAAACACGCTGATGTAGAAAGTCATTTCAACACTCTGGTTTCTGAGTGATTTGAGCTGTTCATCTGTAATAATCTCTTGCCTTCCTAACTTTGGCCATTCATTCCCACAGAACAATCCATTCACACCCTACTCTGATATGGACATGCTTGTCCTTCCACAATCTCAGCCACCGGCAATTTACTTCTAGGGCTACCACCTCAGATATTTTCCAGCTCACTAAAAATTCTTTGGCTCACCGTGTTTTCATCATCCTTTATGTTCCATGTGTCCTCATTACCTCCTTATCTATCCTAGATCTTAGTCCCTCGTGATACTAGCTTTACATGCCCTGGCGATTCTTAAACACCCTTCCTTCTTTTGCAGAATTTCCATTCCGGTTATTTATAATCATCTACCTGGTTTGCACCCATATCTGATTGATTATTGACTAGAGAAAAACACCCCACTTTATTGTGTGGTCTCACTTAAAAGTCATAAATCACTAAATTTAGTGGGCCCCACAAATTCTGATGGATTTTCTTACTCTAGTCATTCTCCGCAACACCGTTTCAACCTTTTTTTTGTCTCAACTTTTTAGCATGTTCTCCTTCCCTCTCCCTTGAGAGGATTCCAGAGGATTAAGAAGGAGGATCCCATTTCTGTTTCACTGAAAACATAAAGAGTCAGCAGAGCCCTTCCATACATAGCCTCTATCCCTGCTGCCCCCTGCCTGCATGTTTGTTACATGTTGTATGCCTTATTTACAATGAAAAAGTGTCCATGGTCCTACTTAAAACCTACTCCTCTTGTAAACCAGGTTCTTGAATCTCAAGTTTTCTCAAGCATTAGCATATAAACGTTGTAACTCTCCTATTAAAATATTGCCCATCAATCATATCACCTTAAATACAAGATTTCTTCAAAGTACAACCCATATATGCACAGTGTGTATTTCTTCTTCCCAATCACTTTTGAGCTTACTGAGAATTATCTAAACCATTTCACTCAAACAGCTTTGATATGAACAATTACTCAGTTGAGATTTCCTCTTCCCAGGTGATTGTAGATTGTATCAAATTAACAATAAAATTTTGGGCTGGAGAAATGGCTCAGCAGTTAAGAACACTGGCTGTTCTTCCAGAGGTCCTGAGTTCAATTCCTAGTAATCACATGTTGGCTGACAACCATCTATAATGGGCTCTGATGTCTTTCTCTAGCATGCAGGTGTACATTAGGTAGAGCACTCATATGCATAAATAAATAAATCTTCTAAAAAGAAAGAGAGACAATAAAATTCAGCACATATGACAAGGTGCTACAGCTGCCAAAGACCCAGAGGAGACAGAGATCAGTGTTTCTAGAAATGGGATGGGGAGAGAACTAGTCATCCATGTTGCCAGAACTAGTCATTGGTTCTTCGTCATCGTCTCATGTGAAACAATTGAGTTTTTCTTCCTTGCAGTGGTTACTCCATTTAGCTTCTGGGATATCATCTATTTAAGTCTTGTTTCATTTCAATAGACTTTTTTTCTATTGTTTAAAAACAGATCTCCTTTGTCTCCTTAGAGTCTTAATTTTGGAGGATTCTAAAGGCTCTGTCCTTACCCCGCTTCTGTTTTCTGTCTATACTCACTCATTGCATGATCTCATTCTGTCTCATAGGTACATGCTCTGTATCTCAGTGCTATCTAATGAACTATAATACAAGCCACAGATAAAGTTTTGAATTTTCTAATAGTTACATGGAAAAAAGTAAAAGAAGGCCAGAAGCTGACTCCATGGCCATGATGCTTACAACCAAGCCTGATAACCTGAGTTTCATCCCTAGATTGCACATGGACCATTACAGACATTCAATAAATAAACATAAAAAATTAAGTGAAAATGAACAAATTGGATTAATTTTAATAGCATTTTACTGTAATTCCATTTTCTAAAAAAATTTAACATTTCAACATGCAATTGATATAAAATATTTATGATATTTCCCATTCTTTGTTCTTTAAAGACAAGTATATGTATTTATAGCTTATCTCATCTAGAAGTGGTTATATGAAGTGTTCAGCAGCTATTCATGACTGGAATGAATAGCATAAAAGCCTAAGGTAGACACTGTATTTTACCGAATCAAGAAGAAGATGATGTAAAGTTTTGAGGAGGGAAAAATATATGACCTGACTAAAGTTAAAATTTCTGTTTATTTTTTATGTTTTGTGTACAAGTGTTTGCTTATCTGTACGTGGGCAAACCATGTGCATGTCTGGTGCCTGTGGATACCAGCAGAAGGCATTGGAGCTCTTAGAACTGGAACTTAGAACTTACTGTTGGTCGTGAGCAACCATGTGGGTTCTGGAAACTAGATTCAGAATCTTCTCTTTGCAAGAACAGCAAGTGCTTGTAAGTATTGGACCATGTCTTTAGCCCTAGCCAGACTCAGTTTTGAAAGGACACTCTGGGCATGCTGTTGAAAACAAACGGTGAGGGAACAAGGAGGAAACAGTGAGACTACTGAGTAGGTGAACACTGTGAAAAAGGAGACGTTGCTGAAGGCAGGAAGAAGTGACTCTGTTATAAAAATGTAATGAGCAGGATTTACAAATACAACATGCAGAAAGAAAGAGGTCCAGGATGAGCCATAGGAAGAAGTGGAAGGATGGTTTTGTTTTTAGATGAGATAGGGAAGGCAAGAGAGAGAGAGCAGATTTGGAGAAGGTAGCTTAATTTTGTATGTTAAGTTTGAATTTTCTATGAAACAAACATGCAAACAAAAGCCAAATGCTGTTGATAATTTCAAATATGTCAAGGAACCCCCCCCCCCAAAAAAAAGCCTAGATGCGATAAGTGACAGAGATGGTGACCATAAGTTGGTATCGCTGAAAGCATCTCTGGAGGGCATTTGAGCTGAGTCTCAAATGAAGAAATCAAGTGATCTAGGGAAACATCTAGTAGAAAACAGTTCAGTTAAAGGGTATTAGAAAAATGACGGGGGAATGGGGGAAGAAAGAAAATAGAAGAAAAGAGTTGAAACTCTTGAGAAAGGAACATTTGAGGGAGAGAAAAGATGGGAAGATGGGCAGCCACCAGGCGTACAAGGCCTTGTCAGCAGTGGACTTAGGGCCCTGTTTATGCACAAAAGGAAGGAAGCCTTTGGGAGACTGTAAGTTAGATGCTTGTGATTTGGTCAAGCTTTCCAAAGAAAGCCATACTTCCAGGATGGTGTATGTATTTTCGTTGTACTATTTTCAATTTAAATTAAAATTTTAACCATGCCATTTTCTGGAAACTGGATACAATTTGAGAACACTTTGAACAAACAAGCCATCTTCATACAGATAAATATCATGTTTCTTTTACTCATGAGTCCTAGATTTTATACAAATACTTGAAACCATTGATTGTATGTGTATTTTGGTAGAGCTTATCACCTGGGGTTGGATAGCAAATTAGGGTGCTCATATTTTTTAATTGAAAATAGATTCTTCTCTTATACACTACACTTAACTACAGTTTTATCTTCTCCACTCCAAGCTACCTCCCACCTTCCCTCTTCCCCAGATCTCCCCCTCCCCATGTTTCCTCTAATTAATGGTCAGCCCTCCAAGAAACAACAGTCAAACAGAAAAAAACAAGATACACTAAGACAAGGCAAGAGCCATCATATCAAAACTGGACAAGTCAACCCAATAAGAGGATAAGAGTCCCAGGAGCATTCCAAAGAGTGAAAGGTACACCTACTTCCACTGTTAGGAGCCCCACATAAACACCAAGCTAACAGCTTGGATCTGGAGCAGACCCACACAGGCTGCATGACTGCCACTTCAGTCTCCGTGAGCTCAAGTTAGCTCTGCTTAGTTGATTTAGTGGGCCACGTTATCCTGTGTCCTTTATCACCTCTGACTTCTACAGCCTTTCTTTCCCCTCTTCCAAGGGCTTTCTGATTATTTAGGGGAGGAATGTGATGGAGACCTCCGATTTAGACTCTTTCTCCACATAATGCCTGGATGTAGGTCTCTTTCCCCACTCCCAACTGCTGCTGGAGGAAGCCTCTCGGATAATGACTGGACAAGGCACTTATCTATGAGTATAGCAGAATATAATTAGGAATCATTTCATTGATTTTTTTTTCTAATTGTGTTTGGTTCTACCTTAGGTCTGTGGGCTATCCAGTCTCTGATTACTGGTCATCCAGGCAGTGTAGGGCATGGGATCCCTCTTGAGGCATGAGCCTCAAGTTAAACCAAACATTGTTTGGCCACTCCTGCTAGTTCTGTGCCATCATTGCCCAGCACATCTTGCAGGTAGGACAAATTGTAGTTTGAGGGTTTTGTGCCTGGGTTGGTATTGAGGTTTCTTTTTCTGTACCCTTCAGAGTACCATCTCACATCAAAAATATTAAAATGTAGGGGTGAAGGCTACATACAGTCACCAGCTCATCCATCAGTTTTTAGAGTCTTAACATCAGTTTGGGTAGTTCAGAGCTCTCCACAGGACCGCCACGGCCAACAATTCAACTGAATACAACCCTGTCCCACCACTGGAAGCCTTGCCTGGCTACAAAAGGTGGCCAATTCATCCTTCATTACTAAGAGTCCTCACTAGGATCACCCTCATAGATACCAGGATGTTTTCACTGCACTAAGATTCCACCCTCCCAATGCTCCCTAATTTCAGCTCTTTTCCCCTCCATTCCTCCTCTGCTCACCTGATCTCTCCTGCTCCTGTCTCGAGTCTGCCCCAAGTCCATCAGTAAAATTTATTCTATTTTCCTCTTCCCAGGAAGATCCATGCATCCTCCCTAGAGCCCTCCTCTTACCTTACCTCTCTGGGTCTGTAGACTATAGGTTGATTATTATTTACTTAACAGCTAATATCCACTTTTAAGCTTATCTTTCTGGGTCTGGATTTTCTCATTCAGGATGATTTTTTTCTAGTTCCATTCATTTGCCTTCAAATTTCATGATATCATTATTTTAGCAGTGGAGTATTATTTCATTGTGTAAATGTATCACATTGTCTTTATCCATTCTTCAGTTGAAGGACATCTGTGCTCTTTCCAGTTTCTGGCTATTATGAATAAAGCTGCTATGGACATAGTTGAACAAGTGTCCTGTGGTAGAATGGATCATCCTTTGGGTAAATGTCCAAAAGTGCTATAAGCTGGGTCTTTCGGTAGATCAATTCCCAATTTTCTGAGGAACTGCCATATTGATTTTCATAGTTCTGTACAAGTCTGTACTCCTACCAACAATGGAGAAACGTTCCTCTTGCTTCACATTCTCAAAAGCATGAGCTGTCACTTGTGATTTTGATCTTAGCTATTCTCACTGGTGTAAGATGGAATTTCAACATAGTTCATTTGCATTTCCCTGATGGCTAAGGATGTTGAACATTCCTTTAAATGTTTCTCAGGCATTTGAATATCTTGTATTGAGAATTCTCTGTTTAGATCTGTACCCCATTTTAATTGAAGTATTTGGTTTTTTGATATCTAATTTCTTGAGTTCTATATTTTGGATATTAGATCTCTGTTGGATGTAGAGTTAGTAAAAAAATAAAATCTTTCTTTATTCTGTAGGCTCTCTTTGTTCAAGTGATTGTGCCCTTTGCTTTACAAAAGCTTTTCAATTTCATGCAGTCCCATTTATTCTAGTGTCTGCACTATTGGTGTTTTGTTCAAAAAGCTGTCTGCTGTGCCAATGTGTATAAGGCTGTTCCCCATTTCTCTTCTGTCAGGTTCTGTGTATAAGGCTTATTTTGAGGCCTTTGATCAACTTGGATTTGAGGTTTGTGCATGGTGATGAATATGGGTTAATTTGCCTTCTTCTACATGCAGACATCCAGTTTGACCAGCACCATTTGTTGAAGATGCTTTCTTTTTTCAGTGTAAATTTCTGTCTTATAAAAAAATTAGGTGTCTCCTGGGCATATATCCAAAAGAGGCTCAAGTACACAAAAAGGACATTTGCTCAACCATGTTTGTAGCAGCTTTATTTGTAATAGCCAGAATCTGGAAACAGCCCAGATGCCCCTCAACTGAAGAATGGATGCAGAAACTGTGGTACATCTATACAATGGAGTATTACTCAGCAATGAAAAATAAGGAAATCATGAAATTTGCAGGTAAATGGTGGGACCTGGAAAGGATCATCCTGAGTGAGTTGTCCCAGAAGCAAAAAGACACACATGGTATATACTCACTCATATAGACATACAACATAGGACAAACCCACTAAAATCTGTGCATCTAAAGAAACTAAGCAAGAGAGGGGACCCTAACTAAAACAGTCAATCTCCATCCTGAAAGGCAAAGAGGATAGACATCAGAAGAAGAAGAAAACAGGAAACAACCTAGGAACCTTCTACAGAGGGCTTCTGAAAGCCAGAAGAAGAAAACAGGAAACAAACTAGGAACCTACCTCAGAGGGCCTCTGAAAGCCTCTGCTCTACAGACTATCAAAGCAGATGCTGAGCCTGATGGTCAACTGTTGGGCAGAGTGAATGGAATTTTATGTAAGAAGTGGGAAATAGTAAGAGCTGCAGAGGACAGGGTCTCCACAAGGAGAGCAACAGAACAAGGAAATTTGAACACAGGGAACTTCCCAGAGACTCATACTCCAACCAAGGACTATTCATGGAGATAACCTAGAACCCCTGCACACATGTAGCCCATGGCAGTTCAGTGTCCAAGTGGGTTAGTAATGGGAAGAGGGACTGCCTCTGACATAATCTGATTGGCCTGCTCTTTGATCACCTCCCCCTGTGGGGGGAGCAGCCTTACCAGGCCACAGTAGAGGACAATGCAGCCACTTTTGATGTGAACTGATAGACTAAGATCAGAAAGGAGAGGAGAACCTCCCCTATCAGTGGACTTGGGAAGTGGCATGCATGCAGAAAGGGGAGGGAGGGTGGGATCGGGAGGGGAGGAGGGAGGGGCTTATGGGGGGATACAAAATGAATAAAGTGTAATTAATAAAAAAAAATTAGGTGTCTATTGGTGTGTGAATTTATGTCCGGGTCTTTAATTGTTCAATGTATTTGCTTTAATGCCAATACCATGCAGTTTTTATTACAATAGCTCTGTAGTACAGCTTAAAATCAAGGATGGTGATATATATATATATATATATATATATATGTATGTATTATTTACAATAATATATTTTATTATTCAAGATTGTTTCAGCTATTCTTGTTTTTTTTATTTTCTATATGAAATTGAGAATTGTCCTTCCAAGGTCTGTAAAAAATGGTGTTAGATTTATGATGGGGCTTATTTGGATTTTTTGCTTAATATTATCTCAAGATGCATTTGTTTTCTAAAAAAAATGAAAACGACATAATTTAATTCTTCTTTATGGTTAAATAAAACTTCTTTGTGCATTTTACAATATTTTCTTTATCTATTAATTTGTTAATGAAAACCTAGGTTGATTCCATCGCTTGGCTGCTGTGAATGTTTAAGTATTACTCTGGTATGTTTGCTTGAAGTCTTTTATATTTATTTATACTCAAAAATTATAGAGCTGGCTCATAGTATATGCCCCTTTAAAAAATGCAACCATAGCCAATTAAAATCAATTGCCTTTTTAACTCCAGTAATTTGGGAGCATAAAGGATAGTTTCTAAGTGGAGAGATGGAAAGGAAATAAAGCAAAACTAGGGACTAGTATTATAGTAACATAAAACAGAGAAGGGAGAAGTACATAGGAACAGAGGTAGGATGAAAACACAAAATGGTGAGAGAGAGATAGGTAGCTTTAACTAAAGGCTGGATGAACATAGAGATGAAGATATGTAAAGCTGTAGGCTTTGAAAAACTCCATCACAATAAGTCAAAAACAACAAAAAGGGGTGGTAGTGCTGAGGACAGATCAGAAAATGGCTGTTCCACTAAGCTGAAATAGAAGAAGAATAAAACTCTGGGAAACAGGGGTAAAAAGTTGCCAGCTAATGTTAATCCCACAGATTTAAGAAGACAGACAACCAACCCAAATCATGGCTAAATTAATTAAAGCAAGCTTTTTGGTTTGAGTATACAGGCTGTTTCCCATCAGGCAGGGTTCAAGAGATCAGCAATGAATATGGGGGAAGATAAGGTTTTTACTCAGGAGCAGGGGATATCCTTCTGGGGGATTTGGCAGACAAATAAACGGGGGTCACAGAAGTAGAACATAAGCATAATAAGTTGGTTATAACAACCTCCTGAAACAAAGGCATGGTTGCAACGTGGTCATAACAAGGTGGTCATTACAAGAGGTGGTCATAACAACCTTTTAAAACCAAGGCATGGTTGTTGTTCCATGGAGAAGGCAGTACAGACATTCTTTAGTTAAGGTTACAGGTGGGGTACAGCCCAATCCCTGAGAAACAGATTTAATCATAAACAGGAGTGAAACCTAGCTTGTTTTTACTGTAAGATGGCTTTCAAGCCCAAGATTGAAGGCAGGCGCGTTTATCAGCAGCCTATCACCTAGGCCTGCTTGGTGGGTCCGTATTAGTGAGACAACTCCAGCCTATGGTTTAGATTAGATTTTCACCTTGTGAAATAATACGTGGTTCTGACTCGAGTTTTCCCCTCTCTTACTGGAGCAGTGGTCCTCAGTCTTCCTACTGCTGTGACCCTTTAATACAGTTCCTCATGTTTCGTGCCCCCCCCACCATAAAATCATTTGATTGCTACTTCATAACTGTCATTTTGCTACTGTGATGAACTTTAATGTATCTAATATGCAGGATATCTTGTATGTGACCCACAAAGGGGTTTCAGCCCACAGTTTGGGAGCCAATGAGCTAAAGGTTCCTATAGACCAGGTATTAATTAGTATAGAGTCTATGGTACATGTTCTGGGTTCTCAGAGTGCAGGAACCCTCAGAGGGAGGAACCATTGGATGTAACTGAGCTGACAGCTCAGCAGGGCTGTATTTAAAATTGCTTATTGCTATTGCTCTGGTCAAGTGAACAGAAGAGAGAATCTTCCTGGCATTGTCCCTCCCTCTGCCTTTGCAGCTTTCCTGGGGAACTTTTGTTCTCTCATTCCCTCTCTCTTTTTCTCTCTCCTTCTTCCCTGTCCTCTATCTTTACTCATCCCTTCTCCTTCCTCCCCCTTTCACCTCTTAAAATTAATGGAAGTATAATGTGAGATTCCTGAGGCTCTTTATCTGAACCATTGGTTCTAACCCTCATCTGGCTGAGCCCTCGTGAATAGACTCCTGACTCCTCTTCTGTTTTGCTTTCCCAGTTGCCTTTCCTTCAGTTTTGCTGAAACTGTTTTCATTATGACCTATCTTGAAGGTTGTCTTCTCTTCAATGTTTCTATACAAACCTGGAGATTCTAGGAGTCCATGCATGGATGTCATCTGCCATCTTTAGGAATCCTTATAATTTATAGTTCTTACACAATGCATATCATTTGTCCCATGATTAAAACACAATAAATGTTTGTTGATGTGGGACAATGCCTGGTTTGCTGGAGAGGCGATTCTTAGATTGCCAGGGGCAGCAAAGAGTTTCTTGTTTGGGTGGAGAGTAGAGAAGGTGGAGTGTGTCGAAAGAAAGGAGGCGGGTAGAAACAGCAGTTTTGAGTAGGCCAAGTACAGGTTTGGCCTACTTTTTATTTTGGCCTCAGGCTGGTCTGGTTCCATTGAAAATGATGCGATTCCTGTGTGTGGGAATGGCTGAAATGGTTTGATCATGAAGGAACCTTAATCTATCATACAAAGCCTTCATTAAGGAGAAACTTCTGTTGGGCCTCATGGAAAGCCATGCCTACAGGAATTTGCCATCAAGTGCCTCACTTCTGTCTGCCTATACTGATGCTGCAAGTCCAAGCACCCTTAGGATGGCATGCTGAGTTCAAAATTTCTGGCACTATTTCTCTTCTGGCTAGGACAGATGTCCTCAAGCCTAATTCCAGGCTGGCAAAGAGTTAGGTTTGGGGCTAGATCTGTGCTATGCTACATGCCTCTGACTTGAGTCTGATTCTGTCTGAAAAGTCTGTAGATTAGGCAGGTGACATTTGACCATAAAAAAGCAATTTAGATGTCAGGCAATTTATTTATTTATTTATTTTAGTTTTTGTTATTTTAGATCTCATAGCTTTGCTCTTTTCCTTCAAGTTTCTACAGCCACCGAAATCTATCACTCAGCACTAGCCTTCAGATTAGAGATCTTCACCTACAACTGAGGATCCCTTGGCGACTGCCACACTTGGCATGTGAACAGAGCCAACAGGGATGGTTACAAATTCATCATTAATTACTGCATGTAATTACATTAGAGCAGGGGTGCAAATTCTTTACTTCGTTGTTGTTTTATATCTGAATTGTATTTTTTGTTTTTAGCATGCCATTTTAGCTTCCTAATTAGGCTATGGAGATTTGGGATGGTATCTGTTGTGTTATTTAATCATACTTTCTCTGGATAAGGGAGGAGAAAAAAAAGATTTCCTTTCTTCCATCAACAATTGCTTTCATTTCTACATTAAGAGGGTGGAAACTTGGTTCCTCCCTTGTTCCCTTTAGGCAGTAAGTTCATGGTTCAAAATCATACAATTGTTGACTCTGACTTTGGGTTTCCCTAATCTATTTTTCCCTTCTATTATGCTGCCTAGCATAATGCGTGAGTCTTTCTAGCCAACACTCCCTAAGGGAGGGGCAAGAAAGAAAGCCTATTTAAGTTGTCTTATTTTAAGCTCTGGGTAATCTGCTTTTACATTCACCAAAATAAGTCAAGTTAGTGGCATATTCTCTTTTGTTCTTTCCCCTGACACGTACTTAACATTTAAACACTGTGAGAATGAATCACATTGCATGCATTTCTTTAATGAACTATGAAACCTCCCAGGCTCAGGCCCAGGAACCAGGGGAATGTGGCATGCTGCTATGTGTTATCTTCTCTCTGGTCTGTAAACAAAAATCTATATTTCATCTAAGACCCATGGAAGACTCCTGCTGCTCTATTGTTCTAACGTCATTCTTGCCCATCGTCCCCTTTCTATTGAGGAAAAGTCAACAATTTCTGTTTCCCCAGTTTCTAGCTGCATTTCTATCTGCTGTTTGACCTTAGTGTCATTCAAAGTAAGATGGGGAGACTAAGAAGCATATGAAAACAAAACAAAACAAAACAAAACTGCAATTAAAAAAATAAAGGAGGAAGGAAGGAAAGCAAGAAGGAAGGAAGGAAGGAAAAAGGAAGAAAGAAAAGAAAAAGAAACCTCTGTCTTGCCAATGGAATAGATTTACTGAGGATGAAATGAGATAGTGAATGTGAAAGTGTTTTATATCTGTGACTGTAGACTATTATTATCTCTTATCTATGGCTAACCCTTAACTAGTTACAGGGTTTGTCATATATATATATATATATATATATATATATATATATATATATATATAATTTATTCCCTCTACTCCTCATTGTCCCACCTTCCCTTCCTCTCCTCCCTTCCCCTCTCCTAGTCCACAGAAAGGGGGAACCCTCCTCACCTACCATAAGATATCAGCCTATCAAGTCTCATCAGGACTGCCTGTATCCTTTTGCTCTGTGGCCTGGCAAAAAGCCAAAACCATACAATGTAAAAAAGCATCTTCAATAAATGGTGCTGGTCTAACTGGAAGTCTACATGTAGAAAAATGCAAATGGATCCATATTTTTCACCCTGTACAAAACTAAAGCCCAAATGATCAAAGATCTCAACATAAAACCAGGCACACTAAACATGTTAGAAGGAAAAGTGGGGAAGAGTCTTGACCTCATTGAAACAGGAGACAACTTTCTGAACAGAACACCAATAGCTCAGGCTCTAAGATCAACAATTAATAAATGGGACCTCATGAAACTGAAAAGCTTCAGTAAAGCAATAGATGTCAATAGAACAAAATGACAGCAAAGTTGTCCTATTTTGCACATTTGTTTCAAATTAGACTTGCTACTCCTGGTATACTAAAGATGGTTCCAAAGCCTCAAGAAAATGATGGAAATTAATCAATAGAAGAATGCTTTCTTGAAGCTGGGTATGGTGGTGCACACCTGTAATCCCAGGACTCAAGATGGCAGAGGCAGGTGGAACTTTGCGAGTTTGAGGCCAGCCTGGTCTACAAAGCAAGTCTAGGACAGCCAAGGGTACACAGAGAAACTTTGTCTCAGGAGAAAAACAACAACAACAAAAACAAACCTTCTCCCTTCCCAACCAGAAAAAGAATGCTTTCTTGGTAGTTCATACCATTATTAAGTATATCATTTACACATACTTTTTCATTTGGATATGAACTGAATTCCTCTGCTAGCTGGACTAAAAGATAATATTGTATGTAGTATGGTGAGCAAGTATTTATGTCCAAATGGCTACCACTCAAATTTTTATATTCCCTTGACCTTTAATACAAGTAGTATAATCACATATATTGTTCTAGTTTGACAGCAACAGGAATTCTAAGCATTGCTTTACAAATAGCTGTTGTGATGTCAAAATACTTTAAGAGGCAGTGCTCTGAGACGTTTAGCATAGTCTGTGTTTTTGCAGTTCCTGCCAAGGAAGGAAGATAAATACACTAGAACAAGAGGACATAAACTCTCTAAAACCACAGAACTCCTGTCTAAACTATGATAGCTCCTATCCCCCCTTTTCTTCATTTACACACTCAAAATATTTTCTACATGCTTTACAATAACTAGTACACCTTTGTTTACTTTTCACAGTGGTTTTTAATTTTTTGCATGTATATTTGTGTGTAGTGTATATGTGTTTACATGTATATAGGTACAATTATGTGTCCATGTGCATATACATGTTTATATACACATATAGGGAAGCTGATGTTGAGTATCTTCTTTTATTGCTTCCTGCCCTATATATTCGGGCAGGGTTTTTTGTTTTATTTGTTTGTTTGTTTCAGTGGAACCAAGAGCCCACTTACTTAGCTAGTCTAGCTGATTAGCTTGCTCTGGAGATTTGGTTCCTCACAGCTGGATTATAATTCTTCCACTACCTTATTTAAGCATTTATGTGAATGCTGAGGATCCAAACACTGTTTCTTAGGTGAGCATGACAAGCCCCTTACTTACAGAGCCATTTTACAGCCCTATTTTAAGCTTTGATTGTTGTTTGCCCAATACCTTCAAGGCTTTAGAGCGGTCTAGGTGAGTTCTCAGAAGATGCTTTCTTAGAATTTGTATAGGGGAATGGAAAAAGGAACAAGTATTCCATGTTTGGATTCATGGTAGACACTTCACACATATTATCTTATTTCATCGTTGTGTTTACTCCTTATTTTCTTGATAAGCAAGTTACTGTTGAAAGTTACATCACCAGGATTTAGGTACTTAGTTGACTATAAATTTTGTTCCACAGTCTTATTTTTGACACTACTCACTTCTACTCCCCAAACCCCCACCCCATAAGGCTGGCCCTTCTGGCTTACTATGTAGTCCAGCATGATCTTGAACTTCTGGTTCTCCTGCTTCTGCCTCCTAAGTGCTGGGACTACGGGTTATGGCACAGCACCCAGATTTAGGCAGTGCCTAGGATCAAACCCAAGGCCTGATCTATGTCGAGGAAGCACTCTCCCAACTGAACTATTTTCCGAACGTCAGTTTTTGAATTTTTTAAAAAGGATTTTTATGAGTGCTTCTCTGCATGTATATATGTTCAGTACAGGTGTTTGACGTATACAGAAAGTAGAAATGGGCACTGGTTACTCGGAACTGGAGTTGAAGATGGTTGTGAGAGTCCACATGGATACTGGGAATAGGATCTGATCCCCTGTGAAAGTAACAAGTGGTCTGAACGACTGAGTAATCACTCCAACCCCTGTTTTTGAAATTATTAGTCCTTACAAACTTTATTTCCCTTCACTATGACATAGTTCACTATCTTGATTTAAAAAGGAAAGTATGTGTCTACAAAGCGATGAAGACTCATAGACGGTCCTGACCTAAGAGGGTTGCACTTTCAACTTTCCATCTCACAGTGGCGTAAAAGTGATACCCTTCAGCAAAAACCATGCCCTGGGGTATGAAATTTGATTGTTTGCATAGGACAGAGATGTGTCTCAAGGGGCTGAGCTGAGGCAGGGAGCCACAGACAACCCCCCCCCCCGTCAGTCACAGGATCAGAAGGCTGAGCAGGTGGTACAGTGTGAACCGGGCTGTGTTGATAAGCACTGGCATTTAGTAGGACAGGTGTGGTGAATGCAGCTCTGACTTAAGACATGTTCAGCTTGCAACGTGCTTATTGGAATGTAACCTCACGGTAAATCAAAGATTTAGACTTGAAAAAAAATTAAATATAAATTTTCGGAAAGCCAAAATGTGAATAATTTATTAATAATTTTACTCAGATGTAAAACAGTATATTGTATTGGTGCTGACATGTGCATAATATTATGCAGACTTAGCAGTTTTCCCAGTTATGCCTTAAAATAAAATGTTTCAAACTGTGTTATGTGGCCATAGTAGAGCATACCAGTAGTGTCTATACTTGTTCTTTTTCAAGGGATTTTCTGGATATAAGGTATCTTGGCAACTGGGGAGCAGTCAGCATGCACACTGAAGAAAGTTCACTGAGACAGTCCAGAGACATTTTTTGTTTCTCCAGGTTTGTCAGTGAAACTCCATCCATGAACAAACATGCATCTTCTCTGGTAGAAAGTTGTGTTGTAAGTGGCAGAAAGTCAGCCCCCAACTGGATTTTGAACCTCCTTTTAGTGATAGCTTTTTTTCCGACAAATACAAGCAATGAAAAATAAAATACTGTCTTAGGGACAGTGCACTCCCCTCCCCTACTAGGAGACTTACAACTAGTATTAACGAATAGCAATAAGCTGAAGGGCAGGGAAGCAAGTGAACCTTTTTAATTGCCCTTTTTAAGGGTGAATAAAAGTTTTCCATCAGGCCAGTTCTTTGAAATTACATTATCTAATTTATAACTTATAAAAAAAAGTCTAAAAGCAAGAGGTGACTATCTAATATCAAAGTTTTTATTCAAACCCAGACTGTCATTTTTCACTGCATTAATAGCTCCTCCTTGAGAGAACAATTTTCAGGATTTTCTTTATCTGCTTACCAACAAAGAGTTATAAAATGTATGATAATAAGTACCTTTTAAATGTGAAAGACAGAACAGCTTTTATCAATAGTGGGACCCGTGGATGTTCTTTCTGGGTTACTCTCAGTCTTTCATAAGTGCATTTTATTTCCTGCCACCAGCTGGAGCTACTGTATAAAACCAAATCACTTGGAGTTCAGAAGACAACTCTGAAGTGTGAAGTCAAAATCATCTTTGCCCCCAAACAATTTGAGACTACATTTCAGAGAATTAAAGATTGAGAGATTTAATATTGGGGAGGGCTGAGTAACTGGCCTTGGCCAGTTACTGGTTATGGCATTCTGAATAGGTTATTGAGACTTAGACTCGCTGTTCAACTGGACACATTTTTCAGAGTTCACTGTGGTGATGATTAAATGTGAATAGCATGTACAATGCCTCCTGCATGATATGCTCTTTACCACAGATATGCCATGCATGTGACCATTGATGACTTTGGTAGCTATTATTTATATCACCACAAGTATCACAACCGGAGAGGTGTGGTGTTCATTGTAGATACAATTCATACTATCATTAGTTTTCTTGTGCCCAGTAAAAGAAAACTGTGAGCTGAGCACAGTGGTGCACATCTGTACACTCTGTGCACATCTGTGCACTCTGGGAGGCAGGGGCAGGCAGATCTCTGGGAATAGAGGCCAGCCTGGTCTACAAGGCAGTCAAGGCTACACAGAGAACTCTGTCTCAAGAAACCAAAAAATAAAATAAAAGAAAAGAAAGAAAGAAAGAAAGAAAGGAAGGAAGGAAGGAAGGAAGGAAGGAAGGAAGGAAGAAAGAAAGAAGCTGTGACTTGACATTACATTACTTGGTGTTGAGTCCCTGAGAAAGTTTTTGGATATTATATGGTAAGGGATGATTAAACTGCTGAGCAAGGAAATGATCACAGCCATCTTTGGTTTAGAAAAATGAAATCACACCTGACCAGTGACAAGGACAAAGACAAGAATCTCTTGGATGAAATGTACTAGTCTATGAGGTGATGCAAGTTCACTGAGATTTATGATAGCTAGTAATCGTGCATGGAGTCAGTTCTACATGGAAATCAAAGGAAAGAACCCTGTTTTTTTTAATTAAATTTTTATTTTTCTATATTAATTACAGTTTATTCACTTTGTATCCCAGCTGTAGCCCCCCTCTCATTCCCTCCCAATCCGACCCTCCCTCATCTTCTCCCTGCCCCTTTCCAAGTCCACTGATAGCGGAGGTCCTCCTCCCCTTCCATATGACCCTAGCTTATCTAGTCTCATCAGGACTGGTTGCAATGTTCTCCTCTATGGCCTAGCAAGCCTGCCCCTCCCTCAGGGTGGGGGGGTGTCATAGAGCCAGCCACTGAGTTCTTGTCAGAGACAGTCCCTGTTCCCCTTACTGGGGATCCATTTGGATACTGAGCTACCATAGGCTACATCTGAGCTGGGGTTCTAGGTCTCAGAAAAGACCCCAGTGCCCATATATAGTTGGTCCTTGTGGAGCTCCTGTCCTCTCCAGGTCATATTAACTCCCCCTTCTTTCATATGATTCCCTGCACTCTGCCCAAAGTTTGGTTATGAGTCTCGCATCTGCTTTGATACTCTGCTAGGAAGGGTAGAAACCTGTTTTTTAAAAGGTACCTTTGAAGTTGGCCATATTCTTTACAGCAGAAGCAATACTGACCAACATATGTTCTTATAGAATTCTTGTCTCATGTAGACCAAGTTCAATAGTCAAATAAATATGAGAAACAGCCTGACATGGTGGCACATGCATTTAATCCCAGCACTCAAGAGGCAGAGGCAAGTGGATCTCTGAATTCAAGGCCAGCCTGGTCTACAGAACTAATTTCAGGACAGTGGGAGATATTCAGGGAAACCCTGTCTTGAAGGAAAAAAAAAGGTGAAACTTTCTGAACTTTCTACATTTTATACCTGCTTATTAAGTGATTCTTGCATCTCTCCCCAGAAGGTATGTGTATTTGCCCCTCCTTCAGAGGCCCTAGGTGCAGTTCCCAGTTTCCACATGATGATTCATAACCTCTTAAAGTTGCAATGTCAGGGGATGTGATGCCCTCTTCTGAGCTACATGGGTTCATGCATCATGTGGTGCACATACATACACTCAGACGCCCAAACATAATAATATGTGATACGAAAACAAACTGAATAAATTTAATAATTAAGAAGCACAAATACATAAGACTTGTTGATAAATAGCTAAAATCCTATTTACAATATTTGATAAGTGTATTTAGATGGACACAGGTAATAATTATATATTTAGAAGGCATACTTAGCAATATTTTTAAACTAATTTATGTTTTCTACTCACATTAATAAGCAAGATAACTTTTATTTCTTGTAAGAATCACTTTTTGAGTCATTTAACAGTTGACAATTATTTACAGTTTGAGACAGTACTTTTTGGATGTGTCTGATACCACAGGAAATTTTATACCTAATATCAATATTTCATATATATAACAGCACACTTCCCTTTTTGGTGTTGTACATGGAAGCCAGGGTCTTGCTAATGCTAAGCAAATACTTTACCATAGAAAACACCCCCAGTTGTAATACAACATGTTAAAAAAGTACCCACCTTGTAAATATATACTTATACTAATTATTTATATCATATATTATATATCAGTCATATCATATCATATCATATCATATCATATCATATCATATCATAATCACATCAGGCCTAGGAGATGGCTAAGTTGGAAAGTGCCTCGAGCAATCATGAGAACCTGATTTCAGATCTCTCACATCATGTGAAAGCATGGGGCACGGCAGCAGGCATTGGCAATTACCGCACTGAGGGGAGATTTGTGTGCCAGTATTCTTGAGGATATGTGTACGAACATCTACTTCCCCAAGGAGAAAACTGATAACAGACTAAAGTAACAGTATCACCAAAATCCAGCTTGATGAACCAATGAGTTTATTGGGATTGCTTACAGGAGTGTGAGTCGGGATTATTACCAGAGCATGGATAACTCAAAGGCAGATACATTATGAAAGATTAGACAGTATTAGGGATGACTCAGGGAAGCTGGAGTCTTGAAACTCTCTGTATGACTTGCAAGCGGTTCAACATGTCAAAGAGTTTTTCTAGGCAGCCTGTCTCATGTTACTTTTCCAGGCAGCTCTGCTGGATTGAATCTCCTCAGTGGGTTTTATTGCTTATAAAACCTTGAGGAGGGAGAAATCTTGAGTATCTGGTCAGGTTCAGGGACTTCCTGAGACTTATGGATTGTTTACTTTCTGAATATTAATACGTCTCACTTTAGACCTTTGTGGGTCAAAAGAGCTTTCTCCTGGACTGAATTTTTCCACTTGGAGTAAACTGCTAGCCAACAGGAGAGAAGGGGAGATATCAGGAGCAACCTGGCTAGCCATCCTTGCTCAAACAGCAAGACTCAGCTTTAGGGAGAGACCCTGTCTGAAAGAAAGAAAGAAAAAAAGGTGATAAAGGGAGACAACTAACACTGACCTCTAGTGAGCTCATCTGCACACATGTACATACACATGCGTACATCACACACACACACACACACACACACACACACTTCCTTTTTTCCTTTCTATTTTATTTTGTTTTTAACGACAAAGTGCTGAGATTACAGGGGTGTACCACCATGTCTGGAATCTGTGGTGCTGGAAATGGAACTCGGGGGTTTATGCATCTGCTCTAAATAATAATACCTTGTTGGGTTCTTTTTGTTTGTTTTTTTAAATACAGCTATTACTAGAGATCTCAGGATTCTGGAAGACTGTATTAGAATGGAATAAATTGCAATTCCTTTCCCTTCTTTGGTGCTGTGCATGCTTGGCAAGCATTTTACCCCCGAACTGCAAAGCAGCAGATAATTTCTTCTTTTCTGAGGATTAGTTTGGGAGAAAGATGTTGTCTCAAGCATGTAACATGTTGTATGTGCATATATGCTAGGGTATCTATTTGCATGCTAGGGACACCTTCCTGTCTGTAGTGTCAGAGGGTGGAGCTGTTGCCATCGGGCATTTTGGTAACAATAGATAGCTAACAAGTATTGCAAGTGACAGAGTCAATACTTAAAAAAAAAAAAGCAAAACTATAATTTATAATGGCATCTTTTATACTGTCTTGCGTATTTTTGCCTGATATTCCCTCAGAAGTTAGTTGGATCTTTTCACAATCCATGAGTACATCAATTCTGTCTGTGAAATGCCTGCTACAAAACTTTACAGGAGTGTGGACCTTCCACTGAAATTAAAAGGGTAGTGAGTTGGTAGATAGTCCCCAGGGGAAGGCCCAGGGGAAGGGAATATATGATCTCTCCTCTCCTATTTTGTTGCTGTTGTTTCCTTTAGAGTCTCGATATTTACTACTTGTGGGACTATTTGTAGATAGTTTAAAATATATACATTACTACCAAAAAGGATGGAAGTCAGAATTCCAAGAGGACATTTCCAGACATTAATGTATGACAGACTTTCCTAAGGCACAGAGAGTCAAAACCCCCCAGAAGTCCATCAGATCTGGGATGGTTAATACTGCTTGTCAGCTTGGTGGGATTTAAATAAAACATAGAAACATATCTTTGGGCGTGTTTGTGGGGGATTATATAGGTTAGGTTAATTGAAATAGAAAGATCCACTCTAATGTATATGGAAGAACACTGTAGGTGGGGCTTTGAGCACTGAATTAAAAAATAAGAAACAGCAAGCTAAGTACCAGCATTCATCTGTCCTGCTTCCTTAGTGCAGCTGCAGCATGACCATTACCCATGACCCCTGTTACCACGATGGACTGACTGGTCCTCAGCCTGAAAAATCTGAAGAATCTGAGGCCTATTAGGAACCAAGAGCGGGAAAATGTCTGTGTAATGTGTTCTCTTTCCTTTGTGTATCTTTGCCACACACCCAAGTCATTCCAACACCCAGAGGAAGAGGCGCTTCGCTCCCACAGGGATTGGATGTTCTTGGTAATGGGAAGTCTCATTTCAGAATTGAATGCGAGTGCTGGGAAAAAGCATATTGGCTAATGCTTCAGCCCTTCGTTTGAATTCAGATCTTTGACAACAAACGCCTGTGGTTGAGGTTACATAGTTCTCATCGCTCCATTTCCCCTCGTGGAGGCAAGCTTCCCCTGTATATTCCTGTGATGAAAAAGAGAATCTGCAGCTACCCAGACCACTCAGTAACTCTTTGTGAGTTGAGAAGAGAATAAAAAAGACTTTTTAGTACAGAGTTATAAAATGAAGATCCTGCTTCGTGGATGTACCAGTAAATGTCAGAGCTTAAAAACAGCCAGAGACTGTTGGAACACAGTCAAAAGAATGACCCATGGTGAACCATACCTTGGGGGAACTGTGAGGGAGTCTCCAGGAAAAAGCCAGAGATTTTTTTTTTTAACCTCAGGTGCATTTTGTTCCTGGGACTGTTCTTGGACATGATTTTGTGCCTTCTGTGACAAACGTTTACATTCAATTTATAAGATACATTTATCAGATCATAGCTATTGAATCTAACCTGGTCACTGTGCCCTGAATCTGGATATGGCCTTCTGCCTTGTTTTCATGCTTTCCCAGATGTACTCTATAGTAAGTGCCAGGCAATTGTGTTTTAATTGCTCTGTCATGAGAAGGTTCTGGGAAAAAGCTGCTCTTTTAATGGTTAGTATGTGCTTACTGGCATTTATTTACATGTTTTTCTGAACTCAAAACAACCATGTGTGGATGATTGCTTTCTTTGTTACATTCATGTATAAAAGTACACTGAAACTGAAGTAAGATTGTCCACAGCATCAGACTGTAGTCTGTCCTAAACTTTCAGGTCCTCAGATCCCAAGTCCAGTAGACAAGATCTCCACAGACTGCCAAATGTCAAGGGACACTAGTGTATTAATCATAACACCTTAAAAGTGTATGACACTTTATGATTTTTAAAGGACTCTTACAATTACCAATTCTCCTTTGACTAGTCTATAGATCGGTAGGGAAAATACTAGAAACGTCATGTCATTTGAAGATGAAGGGACACAGGTGTTCTGTAGATAAACAGTTTACCTTGAGTACACAGGTAAGGACAGACGTGGGTCTAATTCCTGATCTTCTGAAATTACCCTAGTGATCCTCGTGTCTGGATGCTTACTAGAATGGTCTAGGAAGATTATAAGATGTTGTCATTTCTAGGACTCTAATTAATTAAACCTATGATAGATGCGAGCAAATTTGTAATTTAAACTATGTCTCCATAGTTGTTCTCAACTGGGGAACATAAAAGTCTCATCACTGAGTTACATCTTGTTGAGTCATTGGTCAAGGCAGCTCCATGGACTCTCTTAAACATCATAGGGTATAGTTAGTATTGCTTACGACAAGACATCCTTATGTGATGGAACATGGGATAAATCAAACTGGTACCTAACTAGAAACTCTACCCCTACTCATACTGACTATTGGCCATGGCACTGGAAGGTTCTCTGCATGATACCCAAGGAGGAAGGTAATTATCACGTAATCATCCACTACAAACCCTACAACCGTGACCTGCCTGCAAGATACAGTGGTACAATAGTGGCACAAATGTTATGGAAGTAACTAACCACTTTTTAAAAATTGAATTAACACCCACTCCATGAGATGGAACCCCTACCTGATGGGTAGCCAAAAACCTGAGCTAGGATAAGAAATGGGCCTAGGTGAAAACTGGCTATAATTGTTCTGCTAAAGGAACATAGTAATAAAATAACTCCTAATGATATACTCCTATACACGTAGATGAGTGCCTCACTCCGCCTTCATCAGAGACATTTCCTGCAGTATATGGGAATTAGCACAGAGACCCACAACTGGACGATGTGCAGAGAGTGAGAGACTTCAGAACACTCATTCTGAAGAACACTCATTCACTTCAGAACATTCAATGGAATGTCTTCATCAGCACCCTTCCCTTAGGATTCTAGGACATATGCAAAAGATAAGGCAGAAAGATAATAAGAACCAGAGGTGGTGCATAACTCCAAGGAAACATGTCTTCCAGACACAGTAGGACAGAAACACAAATGAACTCACAGAGATTGGGACAGCAGACAACAGACATGTGCAGGTTCAAGCCAGACAGGTTCTCAGTATTGAGAGGTGGACACAGATGTGGGGTTTTATGATAACAACAAAGAAGCTATCTTCTGATTGGCAAAGAGAAAATTAGTTTTCTCCTATGGAGTCTTAATCAGTATATCAATCAGCCACATTCCAGTGCAGGTTTTGTGCCTAGTAGTATTTGGTCAACACGAATATATATGGTATTTTTATGGACTTTTTGCTTCATTTTGCTTTGTCTTGACACATTTTGTCTTACTAGTATTTTGCTTGTATACTGGTTAGTTTTATGTCAACTTGATACAAACTAGAATCATCAGAGAGGAGGATTGAGAGCCTCAATTGAGAAAATGCCCCCACAAGATCAAACTCTAAGGAATTTTCTTAATTAGTGATCGTTGGGGAGAGCTCAGCCCATTGTGGGTGGTGTCATCCCTGGGCTGGTGGTCCCATGTTCTATGAACAAGCGGTGGGGAGCAAGCTAGTAAGCTGAACCCCTTCATGGTCTCTGCACTAGATCCTTCCTCCAGGTTCTGGCACTGTTTGAGTCCTGACTTCCTTCAATGATGGACTCTGATGTAAGCCACATAAACCCTATCTCCCCAACTTGCTTTAGCTCGTATTGTTTCATCACAGATGAAACAGATACCTTAACTAAGACAGGTTGTTTGTTTTTCATTTTTGTTTTTGTGTGTTTTTTGTTTTCATTTTTTTTTTTAAATAAGGAGAAAGAACATAAAGTTGGGTGGATAGGGAGGTGGATAGGATCTGGGAGGGGTTGGGGGATAAACATCATCAAAATATATTGTATGAAAAATATTTATTTTCAATAAAATCAAATTAAAATGAAAGGACTCACTGTCCAACTAAATATGACTCTCAAGTTTTAGATATCAGAGGATTATAAAATTTCCAGGTGATTCCCAATATGCAGCCTAGGCCTTAAAACACTACTTTAGACTAGAACGTTACATCCTGTTTTCCAGAGCTTCAGCAGCCCAAGTGGAAAAGAAAGAATATAAAGTAGAAAGGGAGAGAAACAAAAAAAAGACAAGCACTCAAGTCCTGACTCTTATTGTTGCAAATATCTTTTCTGTGTGAGTCTCAGTTTTTTATAATGTTTTAGAAAACAATATTTAGTCATCAGGGTATCGATACTGTGAGGAGCAGATGGGAAAATGAATGTAAAATAATCAACTCTATTCCTATCACTTTCCCCCAAAGCTCATTCAAATATTATACCCTCCCCCGTATCTTCATACTGTGTCCTCTTTTCGGGGGAAGGGGTCTCAAGACAAGGTTTCTCTGTGTAGCCCTAGCTGTCTTGGAACTCACTGTATAGAGTAAATCAGGCTGGCTTCAAACTCACAGAGATTCCCCTGCCTCTGCTCCCCAAGAACTGGGATTAAATGCATTCACCACCACTGCCCGGCTATACTGTGTCCTCTTACGGGCACTCTTGATCCTAAATGGAGTTAGAAAAACAGAATTATAGAAGTTTTCACTCATGAGAACTTGGTCTGGAAACTGGGGCTATGTTCTCAAGACAACTTCCTGCTGTGGCTATTGTTATGTTCAGGCCTCTGAATCCCAGGGTTATGGATCTGCCAGTTTGCTAAATGTTTACTCAGAAGGGCAATTTCATTTCAAGAGAACATTTCAGCTCTTACTATTCACCTTCTGTATTCCTCCATCTTGCTCTCTGAGTTCCCCTGAATGTGCCCCCAAGCACCTCTTGTTTAGTCCCATTCAGCAAATTAAGGAAAGTTCCAGGACGTGTTTCTTATTTGGCAAGTGCTGAGTTCACTGTAGCCCAGGCCTGCTGGAGAACAAATAAACCCCACAGTATACACACCCACTCCCTTGACTGACACTTTGTACTAGTTAGAATGGAATCTTCTAATATTAGGAATAGTAGCGTGAGTATCATTCCATAACCACAAGCACAGCAAAAGCTATCACGGAATTACTCATGACTCACTGTCAAAGGAAGACTTGAGTCATTTCATCAACATTCCAGGTTGATCACATGGGGCATCTTCCACACTTAACTGTCATTATGACATTAGTGTTCTCTCCAATCGATTGCTACTTCTGAATTTGTCTTGACCACACTGATTTACTTTTAAATCTCTCACAAATCCCTCCTTACTGAATGTCATATTGTTTTTATAAGCACCATTCTCTTATTTTCTATATATTTACATGTATCTAATGAAAATAAACTGTGAGTTGAGGACACGTATCATTTCTATCTTAATAACATCAGACCTGACACACTGCAGATTCTAATATATATATGTATATATATGTTAAATGAATATATATATGTTAAATGTATTTTATGTTCTTTATCCATGCACAAGGGTTGTTTCTAACAAGGTAAAGAATTATGTATACCTTATTTCTTGGGATTCTGGGATTTTTTTTTGGCATTATATAGTTACATATGAGGGGTGAAAAAAGTGAAGAGTGCAAGGAAAAGGAGAATGAAAAAATGATAAAAGAAAAGGAATAGTGCATGCCGCATAGTACTCTGTGTTCTGGAGATAAAAAAATGAAAGGAACTACTTAAAATATTTGTTCTGAGGGCATTGATGTGTGTATGTGCATGCCTCTGTATTTCAGGAGAACTAGAACTACAATAAGAGGAAACAGGTAAGTGCAATATAATTGTAGGGTGATAAACTCCATAAAGAAAAGTGAAGGGAGTAGAGCATTGGACAGAGAGTGGGATGTGGGAATGTTAAATAAGCTCCTGAGGTAGAAAGAAACTGAATATTTTGCAGAAAGCCCCCAGATCCCAGGCATGAGCAGGCCAGGTAAGGGGCAAGGGAGGAGAAGAGATTGAAAAAATCCCTCCTTACTGATTGACAATGTTGGGAAGGAGCTTTAAATATATATATATATATATTTATATATATAAATATTAAATATATATATATTAATTTTACATGTTTGAGTGTTCTACCTGCATGTGTGTCTAGTTACAATGTGCATAGATGATATCTACAAGGCCAAAAAAGGATGTTAGATTTCTTGGAACTGGTATAGATGGTTCTTAACCATCATGTGGATGCGAAGATGTGAACCTGGATTCTCTGCAAGACCAATGAATTGCTCTGTATCAAAGCTGACATTAAAATTTGTACAAAAGTTTGTATGGTATGAGGATGATCCTTAAAATACTGTATTGTATAGCTGGAACTTGCTGAAATTCTAAATTTTAAAACAAATATACGGTATCATTAAACATATACCTTTTCTCATTTCCATCTGAATACAGTTTTTGAAAACTTAAATTTGGAAAGGCAAAGGAATCTAAATGTCCTGAACAATCTGGGTAAAAATTGGAAAATAAGCACACACAAATGCTCATTAGCCATTCAGGTAAGAAAAATGAAAGTAGAAGTGAAGGATAACTAATTAAAAACTAAAATAAAAATTACTGTTGAATAGTGGTAAGAATGCAGAGCAGGAATGAGTGGCTCAGAGGCTAAGACCAGTTGCTCTTGCAGAGGACTGGGGTTCAGTTCCCACACAGACATGATGGCTCACAATCATTTACAAGCTGCAGTTGCCGGGGATCTCGTGGCATGTTCTGTACTTGCAGACACTAGGTATGTATGTGGTGTAATACATACATGCAGGCAAATTACTCATATACAAAAAAAGAGACAAATCTATAAACCATTTTTAAAAAGGATGGAGAGCCATTGGTCTCACCAGTTGCAAAATGCAACAGCTGTTCTAATTGATACTCAGGTAGTGTTCCTACCACATTAAGTTAAAGAGTTCCTTGATACTTGCTTCAGAGAAGTAAAAAGTATGTTCATCCAAACTCTTCCCATCAGCATGTATGCTAGTTTTATCCACAATGACCAAAAAGTAGTAATGTTGTTCAGCAAATGAATGTGAACAGTGCTATTTCTATACTGTGGTTATGTCTCAGCAGTAGATAAAATAACTCAGATTAATCTGAAATGCCTCACTAGAATAAGTTTAAAGGTGTTATATATTGTGCAAATGCACTCTATAAGGAAGTGGTAGTGCTAGGGGACAGATTGGTCATTTCCAGGAGTTAGGAGAAAGACACTGAGGCTTCTAGAACTTTGCTTTTAGCTCCTGGACTGTTCTTATGCATTTATCCCTCTGAGTAGAGGAAATGGAGACTCAGAGGAAAGGAGGGGAATTAATTACATGCTTATAAATTTATAAAATTAACCATATAAATAATTTTTTTCATTTCCCCTGCTGTGAGTTGAGGGATTTATGACTATTGAAGATATTATGTACTATGTACTTGGAAGACTAAACAAGATATTTTGCAAATATCAGGTTTCACTTTTTTATTATTAATTGGGAATCTGGCTCTTGTATTCTCTAAGAAAGGCTCAAATACAGTACCAGCCAAAATTTTTAGATGCAAATTATTCTTGTCTTTTGTAGATTAGCTTTCTTGCAGCTTAAATTGTCATGGCTTGTTCCATGGATGGAAATTACAGATATATTCAGAAGTGTATACTACATTTACAAAGCTTGAATAGCATTTTGTTAGAATACAGGCTCAAAAGACATATGCATCTTATACACTGAGTATTTCCAGTGGAGATATTTGTCATGAACATATCTGGATCTCAGGAGATAGTCAAGTTTGGAAATTCCATTGAAGAAACCCAAAAGTATAGATAGATGATATCGTCCAGGAAAAGCATATAGGAGGAAACGACAGGCAAAGACTAGAACTCAGGTTTATCAATCTTTGAGGGAAAATGGTAGGAGGGACTCATGCAGTTTGTGGGAGGAGCAGAAATACAGCATCCAAAACAAGAAAGTTCAGCAAAAAGTCAGTGATCTCCAACACTATAGAAAAGCTGGACAAGATGAATTTGAAGTTATCCCATTTTTGACAGTGAGTAGGTCATTGATGTTCCAAAGCATTTTTATGGTTGATGTGGGAGCAAAGTCATACTCAAGTCATACTCATTTCAAGAAGGATATACTTTGAAATGAACGTGAAGAAAGAACAGCCTTTGTAATATCATGGCTTATCTGTACTGGATTCTTAAAGAAAGAAGACTTGGGTAGGAACCTTATTTAAAACCATTAAACAAGGCAGGACCAAAATACTTTTCTAAGTTCTTCCATTCCTTGTAGAAGAATTTTAGTCCAGCAAAATGGCTGTTCTGACAAGGGATCACATTCAAAGACCTTCTGAGTCTATGTGATCCAGCTGAAATGCAGACCTCCCCTCAGCACACACTTTTAATCCCAGACAATGAAGATAAATTTAGTTTAAAGATGGAAGCAGGCATGTTTAAAAGTGAGGGGCAGACAAAGTGATGAATCAGAGAAAGATTTGGTAGAATGAGTCAGAGATAGGATATGCTCAACTCTTAAGAGAACAGGACAGGACAGAGAGGCTACTTAAGAACAGTAGAGAAAAGAGTTGTTTTTTACTGAGGGTTTTTACTGGGACAGGTTTACAGAGACAGGTTGCAGAGAGGATAAGGTAGACAAAGATGAAGACAGAACAAGCCAGAGAATGACAATGAGCCAGAATATTAGAACGTATTGCCAGAATTCATAGGAGTCTAGGAAGAGCAATTCTGTAAGAATCTAAGAGAAGCCAGTTTGAATCAGGGAGGTTTGAGAGGAATTTGGGCCAGAACAGCTGAGTTGAACCAACCAGCAACAGTGTGGAAAACGAAAGCTTGGGAATGTGTCTCATCTCACCCCCTCTTCTGAAGAAATAAACACATTTAGTTTCTCCTGTTCTTCACCTCCTTCCCTTCCTTCATCTCTTCTTTCCTTTATTCCTCTTTCTCTTACTCCATCCTTCCCTCCCTTTGTGCCTTTCTTTTTCCTTGTTTGTATGTTTATTCTGGGTCTTATGTAGCCCACACTGGACCTGAACCCTCTATGTATCCAAGAATGGCCTTGAAATTCTGATCCTCCTGCCTCTGCCTTCTAGTTGCTGCAGTTACAAATAGGAGTCACCATGCCTGGCTTAAGGCAGAATTCCAGTGAAAGTTTGTGTTTATGATTAAAAAAAAAAAGACTAGTTATATATATTTAAGGTCTAATTATTATCTTTTATTTTATTTTTTAGTGTTACAGTCAGAATTTGTAGATTGGCTGACCACCAGTTGAGTGCATAGAGTGGTAGAAACAGTGAAAGAGTGCAAAAGTATACTGAAAATAGTAACTGTGTTTAACAACCTCTTTATTTGAAATGTATGTGCGTGTGACTTCCATGTTTCTTCATATTTGCGCATGCCTAGCAGCCCATTGGGATTCCTGAAAATTGACCTTTCTAACTTTTTTCTTAATTTCATAGTTTTATTAATATTGACATAAATTGTGGAAATTTAGTTTAGAAATAAAAGTTTAACATAATTTGAATGATGACATGTAATTAACTATCAAAATTGTTTTTTCTGTGTTTCCAACTCAAATCAAAGGTATGCCCCCTCAATCTTGCAGTTTCTAGTAAATTAGAATACCATAAACATAAAATATTAGTCAAAATTTATTTGAAATATTCCAGTTATTTATCCTTTTGTCAGAAATAATGTAAGTTCTGCTATTTGTTGCACATGTATTCATCTATTGATGACAATAGATGTTATATTTCTCAGTATTTTACATTTAAAATGTGAAAAATGAATAAAATGGTTTGTTTTCTTCTGATAAAAAAAAGAAAAGCAGAAAAACAGATTAAGAAGGGAAGCAACTTGGTCAAGGTTAAGCTAAAGTTGCTTCTCTTTTCTTTCACCATCTTATTTTGACAGTCACCAAATCTTTCCCTTCGTATAAGAGATCTTCCACAGCCAGCATAATGCTTATGCAGATGGAACTCAAGATCTCATATCATTGTCTTTTCTAATGAGATTTATGCAATTGGCTGAACCAGACATTTGAGACAGAGAGAGATAGAGATAAGAATAAACAAGCAGCTGGGATACAAAGTGAATAAATTGTAATAAAAAAACCAGAAGCATAAAAAAAAATCATGTGGAAAAAAAAAAAAAGAATAACCAAGCAATTCAGTAATTCAGTATGGAGAGTGAAACTGTGGTCTCAACAGATGCATTCACTGTTCCAAACAGGAATAAGAGGTATAGGGAGACGGACAGACTGATTTTCAAACATAAACCATGTACCTATGTTATTATCACCTAAAAGAACCAGATCTTGCTTGATAGTATACCAAGAACTTTGACAGAAATATTGGTATCGGTTGTAGGGTGTAGACATACAAATGACTGAAAACATTGATTCTTCTTCTATCTCGACATTATTATTCTAGAGTTTTCTGTTAAGACTTGTATAGTTTACTCCAGAGAGGTGGTTCCTGTACCATTGTTTCAGAAGGTATCTAAGGGAACAGGAAGTAGCAAATTTTGGTTATTAGAGTTTGCCTGAAAGATAATTGGGGGAGGAGAGTAGATGGCTGTCAATGTAAGTTTAACTTTAGAAGCACATTAAGTCCAGTGCATGTGGGTGCTCAAGCTACACAGACACCTGCTTGGGTTCATTCAGTTGCTCACCAGTTCCTTTAAGTAAGTGTTTTGATCTCTCTGATCCTCAGCCTCCCCATCCTCTTGAGACCTCCTTGATGGGTGGCCCATGTTACCTCTGAATGTCCTGAGGTCCATGTTCATGTCCATGGCCTATGTTGTCCCAGAGTCCTTGTTGATGTCCATGGTCTGTACTGCCACTGGAGACTAAACTGAGGTCCATGGCATGAGCTGACACCCAAGATCATATGGCTGTCTGTGGTCTTGCTGTCACCAGAAGTCCATGCTCCATGCTCCTGCTAACTGCAAGGAAACTAATATTTTAGGAAGCTAAACAACAAGAAGGACCCTAAGGAAGATACTTAATCCTCATTCTGAAGGGCAAACAGGATAGACATCAGAAGTGGGAGAAGACAGGGAACAGGACAGGAGCCTACCATCGAGGGCCTCTGAAAGACTTTACCTGACATTGTATTGAAGTAGATGCTGAGACTCAAAGCCAGACTTTGGGTAGAGTGCAGGGAATCATATGGAAGAAGGGAGAGCTAGAAAGACCTGGAGGAGAAAGGAAACTATTTTTGCAGCACTATGGATGACTACAGACTCACGGTTGAGAAAGAGGGACATCAAAGGCTTCTGTGACAACTCCTATCCTCCCCCACCAAAAGTAACAGCTTAGACAGGAAACCATTGAAAAGAACTCTTAGAAAAATTGGGATAGGGACCCTAAAGTGCAGTTATCCACAACTGGTGGCTTCTGGCATGGGGGAAGGTGGCAAAGGTAAGTGTTCTCTTTAAGGTCCTGGCTACTGGGAGTTTGACCATGCTCCAGCGAGTATATATGGGCAACACACATTAGGCTTTTGTTTTATTTTTTTCTTCTTCTTTTGGCATGGTGGGGGGCTTACAAAGATTGGGGTGGAACCTGGGAGGACTGGGAAGTGAGTGTGAGCCAGGTGCATGATGTGAAATTCCCGAATAACCATAAAAGTAGTATATTGAGGGAAAAAAGAGAAAAGAGTGATTATTTTTTTCAATATTGATGATTGGTATGAGTGTGCTCATCTGAATAAATAAGATGTTTGGACCGGGGAGATGGATCAGTGGGTAAAATGACTGCCGCCCAAGCACTCAGACCCAATGCAGGTTCCCAGCACATGTAAAGAGCCAAGCACAGTGGGACCTGTAGTCCCAGGGCAGAGACTAGAGGATCCTGGTCTAGTTAACTGGTGAGCTCAAAAATAAGGTGGGCAGCAACTGAGAGACACATTTGACATTAGCCTCCGATTGCCACACACACACACACACACACACACACACACCACGCATAAATCAAACATGAAGTATTAGATTTTACTTTTTTTTTTTTTTTAGGAACATGGCTCTATCTTGTATGAAATGGCCCCCAGACAATACAAGCCAGCAATTCAACATAAATAGATTTTTGCCTTTTGTAAACTGATCTCTGTGTAGTCTAAGCTGACACAGCTAGGCCCCTCGGTGAGAAGTGCGGGGATATTTAGAACTGCATGCACAGTCCTGAGCTCAGATGGGATACACAATGAAACAATACCAAAGATATAAATGGATGAGCGCGCTATCGTAGGGGCCAGGTGTGGGGGCGGGGTGGAGGCATTATTTATCAAGTGGCATCAGGGTGCGCAGCTGACTGTGCCTGAGGGAGGAGGGGAAACTGGAGAGCGCTCGGTGCTGCCAGAGAGGCCTGGAAAACAGCGGGCAGCATGAGTAAGCTGCCGATCGGATTTCTTTAGGATGCTCTGAGAGATTACTGAAGCTTAGGAAGAGGAAATTGTAGAATCTCCTCTTCCTGTCTCTGAGAATTTGTATGCCGGGGGACACACCTCAGGTGCTTATTCATTTATTCATTCCTACAAAACTCCTTTCAAATAAAGATGACAAAAAAAGTGAAAAATGATCAACTTCCTTGTCTGCCCTGGATTTTCTCGCAAATTCCAAAGTGAAGAGGCGACATGCAGGAAGCCAGTTGATGTTGTCTCTCTACTCCCTGCCGCAGCCTGGACATGGAGCGAGCATCTGCGTGTCCACAGAGACACGTCTCTGCGTGTCCACAGAGACATGTGGACTGAAGGTCTCCGTAAAACTAATTTCTGTGACTCAACAGTGGCTTTCACACATTTTCCTGCTCCAGTCATTGTGCTTTTGCATAAAGTTTCGTAGACGCGTAATCCAGTTACTTCCTTGAAAGTAAAATTCCTGTGTATGTCAGCAAGCACACTAATAGGGCCCAGTAGTTTCAGGGTCTGGCCACACTGTAAAACCACAACGAACGACAAGATCCAATGTGCACTTCACCCCAGAGGAGTTAAGTTAGAATCTCCAGAAGTAATTTTCTTCGGTTGACTCTGCAAGAATTGAAGATTTTATATATATATATTTTATGTGGGAAGCCAAGTGTGGCGGCTCACACCTGTAAACTGGGCACGGAGGAAGCTGAGGCTGCGGGGTTGTTAGGAGCTGCTCTGGGTTACATAATGAGTTCCAGGCCAGCCTGGGCTGCAGCACGGGCTGTTCTTCCAAGCAAGACAGAACAAAAGAGCGACACCAAGTTGGGAATACAGTTTCTGAGTCTTCTAAAAGGGATATTGATTTAGAGAATCTTCTGTGTACATTTAAAAAAAAATGACTGACTTAGTTTTTTTTTTTTAGTGACTTTCAAACTTTTTGTATATTTTTAATTTAGTTTTGAGAATTTTATGTGATTATTGCATTTATATCATTCCTCCATTTCCCACTAATTCCTCCCACTCCCTCTCAAATTCATGGCCTTTTATTCTTAAATTATTATTGCATATATATATATATATATATGTATTCACTTATATTTTTTTAAAACAGAACTTCATGAAGCTAAGGCTAGTTTCAAACTCACTATATGTAGCTTAGAATGACCTTGAACTTCTGATCTTTCTGTCTTCTACTTCCACATGCTAGCATTACAGGCTTATGCCATCACACCTATTTTTGTTGTTGCTTAGAGTTTTTGCAGTGTTGGAGATGAAATGCAGGGTTTTGTTTGTTTGTTTGTTTGTTTTTTGCATGCTACACAAGCACTATTCTAAAGCCATATCAAAATTTTGACCCTAATATCTATCTTAAGGAATAGAGAGGGAGGAAAGGATCAAAAATGTGTATAATAATTTATCAGTTCCCAGTCATCTTAGTGATGTGCTTTTTAATAGTAAAAACTATAAATATTCTAACTGTGTAATAAAGAGGCAGTTCTTTCAGTTATGGCCAATTCATTTAATAGGCTATTTTACACTCATTAAAAATAATGGCAGGGAAATATTAATGTATATGACATGCATTCACTCAATCCATAAAGAAAGAATATGACACAAATCTAATGAAATAGATATCATTGAAAAAATATATTTTAGTAGAAAAGACTAAAGAAATATATTCTATAATAGAAAAACATTATAGTATAAGAGCTTAGCCAAAGTGATGGTTTTTAAATTCTTGTGTTAGAATCATTTTTCCAGAGTTTTTATAACTAAGCATGAATTATTTGTATAAAGAGAAGTTAAGAGTAGCTATAGAAATCAAAGGGGGATTCAAACAGAAATATTACTCTGTATAACTGCCTGCTTCATAGAATTAAATTAATTGACACCTTCATTTTGAACCTGTTACATGCGTGACTCTCCATTGCATAGATTAAAAACAGTCCTTTAGAAATATGCTGGTTTTTTTTTTTTTTTTTTTTTTTTGTGCGTGTGTGTGAAAGTAATCATAGGCAAATCCATGCTTAATGTATAAGACTTTGATTTAGGGATTGGAGTCTGTAGCGACTGGCATATTTGGCAGATACAGGAAGTTGGGATTTTGCGCTCTGTGATTGGGTTTTGCAGTTGTTCTGGACTAATAAGCCACTTTGGTACTCAATGTCTTATAATTAAGAGCAGCTGCTGAGGCCCTCCAGGAGCGCGCCTTCCCTCCCAGCTCTCTGTCTACTGAAGTTAAATTGATCTCTGTAAGTGCAGAACCAGTGGAATGAAGAGAAAGGTTGCCTGGAAAGTTTGCCACGTGGTAGAAAGGGAATGTTGTAACCTTCTGAAATCGTATTTACATTTTTCCTAATAGTGTCTTTCTCACTTGCCATTGGATTTGGAGAGCACAGTAATATTAACTGATTGGGCAGTTGACAGAAACAGTCACAGTGGTATACAGAGCCTTTCTTCTTTTTCCAAAGTGCCTGGAGTTCAGATCGGCCTGACTGGATTCACTGTTGCAGAACCCATTGTTGTCCCTCGTGACCAATGAAGTGCGATTCATTCTGCTGACTTCGCGGGCTAAGAGGAAAGAGGACTAAAATGGCGTGAATGAATATTTTTCTAAGGTGTGCTGTGTAGGCTTAGGTAATTTCTCCTGAACTGAACTGAACCAGAAAGCCCTCATGGCGCCTCTTCTCTCGGGAAAAGTCCACTAGAAAGAACTCTTACACACTGCTGGTGGGAATGTAGACCGGATACATCCACTTCAGGAGTCAGGGTAGAGCTCTTTTAAAAGTCTTGAAAATGGAGCTACCATTCTGTGATGGTTAATATCGAGCGTCAACATGACAAGATCTAGGTTCGTCTAGGAGACCAGCCTCTGACCCCTGGGCAAGTCTGTGGGGAACTGGGTTTTTGAAACTGGGATAATTGAGGTGGGAAGACACCATTCCACTGGCTGGGGTGCTGGGCTGAAGAAGAGGGAGAAAGCGAGCATCAGCATGCATTTCCGATCCCTGGCTACAGCTTTGAGGTGATGAGATTTTTAAGCTCTTGCTACGGTGATGTGGCTGCCATGTGGGTGATAGAGTGCATCCTCCAACTGTGAGTGCAACCCCCTTCTTTCCTTAAGCTTTAAAAAAATCACAACAATGAGAAAACTAACCAGTGCACACATGACCCAGCTCTGCCATTCTTGAATATATACCCAAAGGATTCTAAACTCAGCACAGAGACAACTTAAAGAGTCATTGTGAAACCTAACCTTCCGTAGCTGCTGTCGTCTCCAGTAGTGACGCTTGGGTAAACTTGGAAAGAACGGACTGCAGCTCTTCTCACTTTTCCACTGCACCTGGGAGTCAAACACAGCAGACACAAACAGTTTTTCTCCATATACTATTTGTTATTGATTTTAAGACAAAGCCTCACTATGTAGCACTGACTGCTATGGAACTTCCTAGGAAAAGCAGGCTGGTGTCAAAGAAACAAGGCAGGGTCAAGCACATATAGTGTTTGTGGTTGCCACCAAAAACTAGTCCATTTTCCAGAAGAAGAGACAGAACCTTTGTATGATGTTTGCTCTTCTCCTGATGTGTTATAACACAAATTCTATGGCGTAAAAGTAATATTTAAATTGGTCATGATGATATAGCGTTTGGAAGGTAGGAATGTTGTAAGATCAAGGCTGGCTTAGGATACATAGGGGGTTCTAGGCCAGCCTAAGCTATGTAG
This sequence comes from Meriones unguiculatus, assembly GCF_030254825.1. NCBI lineage: Eukaryota > Metazoa > Chordata > Mammalia > Rodentia > Muridae > Meriones > Meriones unguiculatus. The sequence goes on from NC_083365.1 coordinate 31,893,107, forward strand.
TGAGATCTTATTTTTTAATATAATTTTTATTTTTTACAATTTATTCACTTTGTATCCCAGCTGTAGCCCCACCCTCATCCCCTCTCAATCCTGCCCTCACTCCCTCCCTTATCTCCTTCCATGTCCCTTCCCCAGTCCATTGGTAGTGGGGAAAAAAAAGAGAAAAGTAACAATACTTAAATACTGTTAAAAGTCAATATATTATGTTATATGGAAATAGGACATGAAAGAAAACAAAAAATATACAATATATACTAAGTATAATTTATTTGTAATAAATCAAGACATATATTGCCACAATAGTAATAGTCCTCAATTTTTCTAGCTGGTAACACTGTTTTAGCTACTGTAACCACCTTCTATTACTGATTCTGTGGGTCCTATGTCTTCAATAATCACTTCAGTTTCCTAAGGCTCGTTACCTATATCTTCATTCCTGAAGAACCTGGATCATTGACTGTCATGCCTGGATTGTGTTGTAGTCTCCTATTGGCCTTAACTCATGGCATGGGACTCCACAGAGATCTCCTGTACTAAGACTCTTTTCCCTTGCTTGAACTGGATGTCCATTTTTTTTTCTTCCTTAGTCTTCCTAGCCAGCACCATAATGCCCTTCTTTGGCTGTTAACTTAGAGGTATAAAGAGCCCAATGGGATTAATTGGCAATGTTAACATCCAATTCAATGAGACAACTGTTCTGTTTTCTTGTAGATATTTTCCCTCTGTAGTTTAGACATCTTGCACAACACGGCATAAAGATGTTTAAACAAGAACCAAAAGCCTTTCTACCACTAGTGTAACTGGCACTCTAGTTGAATGTTCAAAGGGCCATTCCATTACAATAGTTGCTTTGGACTGGTTGAGAGTACAGCAAGGCCAGAGGATTCTGTGGGCTTCTATTTTACTGGTAAGTAAGTGAGTTCCTTGTTTGGAAGAGATTTAGTGTAAAATAAAATGATGGTGGACAAGCATCTTGTAAATTCCTGAAATTCTGGCAAATGAATTCTGTGTAGGGCAAACATGTCCATATCCTGCAAAACAGGACATAATGCTGTTCCTTCTACATCAGAAATGGTCCAATGTGATCAGCTTGACACTAGACAGTTCCCTGATCACTCTGTGAAATGTGCCATATTACTGTTGGCAGATTACACACCCAGTAGAGTCTACAACTGGCTTGACCTTAGTGAGTGGAAGCCCTATGTTGCTGCATTCATGTTGCTGTGTATCTCCCATCCCTGACACCACAGCATTTTGTTCACCGGCTCATACCATGATGAGAGATTGTCTTGGCTGTCTTAGACTCACTTTGTAGACCAGGATGACCTCGAACTCACAGAGATCCGCATTCCTCTGCTCGCCAGAGTGCTGGGACCACAGGAATGTGGCACAGCTCCCAGGCACCACTATTTTTCTAATCATGATCTATCCAAGTATCTGGCTATCAAGTCAAGCAACTGGCTCTAATTTCTGAATCAGTTAGCACTGAATGTCTAGCCAGTGTACATGGGGAGGAAGGAATACATGTGAGAAATACATAAAGGAATATTTGACCACATTTGTACACAGAATAGCTTGCTCTGTTTACTTTTAAATGGGATGGGAATCCTTCAGCACCATTCCTAGAATTCAACAAGTACCAGGATGCATAAGTTCTTGCTGACCGTATACTTATTAGTAGACATACAGATTACATAAGGGAAAAGTCCATAGACTTTCATAAACCTTAATGAGTCTGTCCTGATATCATTTTATATTGTTGTTCAGCTGTTATAGGAGACGTTTTAAAGGCACATTAAAATATCTATTAAAAGCTGGGAGCAGTAGCATTCACCTGTAATCCTCTGGGAGGCAGAGGCAAACGGATCTCTATGAGCTCGAGGCCAGTCTAGTCTACAAAGATCATCCAGGAAAGCCAAAGCTACACAGAGAGACCCTATCTCAAAAACAACAAAAAAACAACAACAAATTTATTAAAGACACATTATTAAACATTTTTAATTCTTATCTTGAAAGACAGGCTACCTCTCTCTGTCTCTTTCTTTGTCTCCCTCTGTGTCTTTCTCTCTCTCTCTATATATATATTCTTTTAGACCTCCCATTGTAACTATAAAGGATATTAGCATTATCTAGAAATAGATGCACATGCATTAAGCTACCATAAAATTTATATGCACTTAAGGACACATTAGTTCGATCTAGTTGTATTTCTCCATAATGTATTGGATATCTATATACATATGCATACATTATGGTGTCATCCATCATGAATTTCTGGCTTCTCAAAGGAAACAATCTATGAATTTTGTGATCAGTGCAAGGACTACAGATTTTGCATCTTTAAATCATATTCAGTTCACGGCCTGTGAATAAAAGTGCTATAACTTAAAATACTGCCTTTGGTATTTGCATAATTCCTTTAATAATTATTATTATTGTACAAAACTACACATTCATTTTGTGAAGCAATCTGAAGAATAAAATATTTTCTTCCTTGGGCTTTCAAATCATAGAGAGATGAGATTATTATTTTTTATTTACTTATTTATTTTGCCTGAAGATGAGCTTACTCAAAGCGTGTACTATTTCCAGAATGGATGCTGTAGAGCTGCTGAGAATCCTCTCTGTATCCCTTTTGCAATGAGGCCACAAGAGAAAATGATTATAGCAGGAAGTTGTGGTTTGGGTTTTAAAATGCCTTTACTGTGAGACAGCAAAGGAGGAATGTGCCATTAAAGGAGTTTGTATGTGATTTGTATTTTCTGATGTTTCAAAAAGGCAACCCATTATCTGAGGGTAAGTCAGTCAGTTTATTCCACAGTATAATCTAAAAACAAATAGCTTCTCACTCTTCCTAGAAACCTTCTGTCATTGTGATAGAGAAGGCCTGGGGCCTAGATTTCTATCACTATAACCTTGGCATTTCTTTGCTCCCCCAACGGCATGTAGGAATTAAAAAGTGCAACAAAAGTATTACTGTGGCCTCTATCTGAACGGTCCCTCAGATTTTTGGAGCCTTATTCAAAGAACCAAAACAATGCCCGTGATGGCAAAATAGAAGGGATTTTATTCAGAGACAGAGTGAAAGTACAGCTCAGATATGCAGTAAGAGAGCTGGTGGCACTGAGATTTCCTCAAGAGCCCTGGTCACCACCGACAGCTTCCTTTTGTGGGTCCAGGAAGAGGAGTTGGTTGTTAGGGGTGAGCTGTAAGTGGCCTTTGGTTTTGACAGGTTTGAGCTACTAAAGCGTTAGTTCACTGAAACACATCTTTTCCCACGGTGCTGGTGATTTTGTCAGTTATGCACAAGCAGGAGATGGTATCCAAGTTGGGGTTCTATTGCTGTGACAAGCACTATGACCAAAAGCAACATGGGGAGGACAGAGCTTAATTCAGCATATGCAGCCCATTACGATGGAAGTCAAGGCAGGACCTGCTTCTAGTTCCAGGATATGTCTGACCGCAAAAGAGGAGTGACTGAAGGTTGCTAAGAAGCTGCAAGTTAGAGTGGCTAGTTTGTTTGTTTGGAGAAGAGTGTGCATACAACAACAACAAAACAAATGAGCCACTTGTTATTTATTTATTTATCTGTTTATCTATCTATCTATCTATCTATCTATCTATCTATTTATTTATTTATGTTTTGGCAATAAGTGGATCAAACCCAGCAGCTACATGTGTCTCAATGATTTTTTTTTTTCTTTTATTAATTGTGTTTGGCTTTCAGTACTTTCCTTCAATCTGGGAATTTATGACCTCAACTACTTGAGCTTAAAAAGTATTACTCTTTCATGACTTTTTCTTTCCTTGAGAGAAATTTTATTATTCAAATGTTGATTCTTTGTTGCTGTACCTTTCAACTGCCTGTGCCCACTTTTTCTTTTCTTTTTTTTTCTTTTCAAATTTTGTTCCGCTTTAGGAAATGTGTTTGATTTATCTGTCTATTTTTTCACTAAAAATATTTTTGAGACCTCCTTTTTCAACCTCCACTCCTCACGACAGCAATTTGTTTTGTGTTATAGATGTAGACTGCATCTCATCTACTCAAAGCCACAGAGTTCCTTGATGCTTCCTTCTCCCTACATGGCACTTGTCTTCTCAGTTGCTTGAGACTTTTTCACTTGAAAACCTTCCTCAATGGTCTGATGATCCTCTATAGTCACATCTTGGTAACGGGACACTGAGGTCTGCAGTGTGATTTATCTTGTGTGGATCCCCGGTTGCTAGTCAACTGGCCCTTTAAGAATTCTAAGCTGTTAGACTGTTTTGACTGTATAACCTTTAGTGTTAGTTGTCACTTGGATTTCTGGGAACAGGATAGGATTTGAAAAAGCTAGCTGCTGTGGGAGTTGCAGAGTCAGAAGAGAAGGCAGTTGTTGGAGAAGATATTGTTAGGGGATAGTTGAGCCAGGAGAAGATAGGCTAGAACGGTTATTATAGTTTGGAGTTGCTCGTATTGGGGAAAATGGGAGAAGGGACTGCTTAAGTAGACTGTTGGGGAACTGAGGGAGGAATGGTTGGGAGAAACAATCATTTGAAGGAGCTGGTTTAGAAACTGGGAAGGGGCCTTGCAGGGAGTTAAGAGAACTGGTTACGACTGTAAAATAATAAGTCATTTTACCGTTGGTTGAAGTTTGTTAGTAGTAGAAGAAACAAAGGGAAAGAAATTAGATTCAGGGATCTCTTTCTCTTCTATCCTTGTTTCTCTCCTGGATGGTTTTAGGTGGGAAAATAGGTTGTAGGTGGGTGGGAAACAGAAGACCCCACAAAGTAGAAAAGGCCAGCTACAAAGGTGCCAATTGGAAACTGTTTGCATGTGATTGGGCCTTGTGGACATGGAGTGCCACCGTCATGTGTGATCTGCCTGGGTAGATACAGTTGGGAAACCTGACTTACAGAAGGCTCTCAGTTTTGAGTATGTGGGATTTCACTCAGTGTCTCTGTCCTCATTTTTGCTTCATGTCCTTACCTATGGATATTCTGGGAGTACCTTGCTATTGTTGGGGGAGAGGCAATTCCTATCTCTGATGAGGGGGTTTGAGTATCTGCTTCTTTATTAGTTTTCTTTCCTTGGTTTTATCTTTATTTTTAAAATTAAATTAAATTCCTTTTTCTTCATTTCTTGCTATAATTTTTCCCCTAAAAGAAAAATCCTTTGTTGTCTTAGTGGTCGCTTCAAAGGACTAGTGATGAATAGAGGCATCAATTAATCTGTCACCTTTACTGGGAAGCCATTTAAGTATTATTTTTAAGACTAAAGGTATTTTTCCTAGAAGTTTCTCCACTATATTTACTCTTTCATCTCACTGGCCAGGATGGGACTATTTGCTAATGCTTAAATCAGTCACTGGCAAGAAGAATAAGGTCATTTTGATGAGCTTGGACAAATTCCCATTCATTCTTGGCAGTGAGGAGGAGGAGTCTTTTCACTGAGTACATAGAGCTGTGCAGAGGATGAACAAATAGAGAATGATATTCAAAATGCTGAACAATGGATATAGTATGGGGACCCGGCAAGATGTACATACTACCAACGTAGAGCTAAGAAAACCATCTGAGCAGCCAAGTGAAATCTGAGTTTCCCAGAAGATGGAAAGAATGGGCCACCAAAGATGGAAGCAAGGTCCTGATTCTTAGCATCTAAATGGCAGTTGTGAAAAAGGAAATATAAGACTGCATTGGAAAGTGGGACAAATCACACCACAAGGATTATTGAAAGCTTCAAATTTTCACTCAGAGCATGATTACTTTCATAAATTCTCTTCTGAGAGTAATCATCTGCCTATTAGAATTGAAGTTCGTTACAGCCAGAGAACATACAAACTACAGAGTTAAGCCCACTTTCCAATTCTGGCATAAGAGAAGTCTTTTGGGAAAATAGCCCCCAAAACTGTAACAATGAACTTGGAAGGAAAGATTCCGCCTCAGCTTTTTGTAGCTAATTGGCATTGTCTCCTTTGCTGGCTGGTGACTGATGAAGACGGGCTCCATAGGCAGACTGAGAATCGGGCTGGGATCCACTGGAAAGAACTCTATGTTCATTTTGCAGTGTCTGTGTGGTACTGGGGTGGGAGTGGCTCTCAGGTCATGTATTTCCTCTTTTCTTTTAGATTGTTCTTTTGGGGCCGAGGTTCTATGAAATCACCTCAACTGGAGACTTCCAGGATGCAAATTGACCTTGGACAAGGAGACTATTCTTCATGGGTGATAGTCCCGGTCCAGGAAGAGTTCCCTTGAGAAAATCAGTCAGCAGGGGTTTTGCTAAGTTTAGAGCCAGAAAGAGAAAGCAGTTTTTATTGAACTTTATATTAGAGGAGAAAGCAGTCCAAAGTTGTCTCAGTTACTATGAAATATAAACTCTCTTCTTAAAATTCATCTTTATTTCATGAACATTAGTTTTTTCCCCCTGCATACATGCCTGTGCAAGGGTGTCAGATCCCCTGGAACTGGAGTTACAGACAGTTGTAAGCTGCCATGTGGGTGCTGGGAATTGAACCCAGATCCCCTGGAAGAGAAGTCAATGCTCTTAAGCACTGAGCCAGTCCCCAAACATGCACTCTTAGAGAGTATCCCCAGAGTCCCTACATATAAAAATTTGTTAGCTGGGAAAGAGGTACACCTCAGTAGTAGAATACTTATCTAACTGGCACAAAGCTCTGAGTTCAACCCTAGCATAGCCAAAAATAAAAACAACATCAAAACGACAGAAAGATAAAACTTTCATTCTTTGGGTAATCAGCTATGATTTTTAGGGAGGAAGAAAACACCAGTCTAGAGCAATGTAATTTCAAGGAGTTGGGAAGTGACAATTGTTACAGGACAGAAATGTAGATGAAATCATTTGTTCCTACTGTACAGAGGGGAAAAATATAAGCAACAGGCTAAGAGGGAGTTCGGGGCCGAGTGTGGAAAGGCCATTGTGTTGGTTTCCCGATACAATGCTCTGCATTATTCAGCGCTCTCCTTATATTCTCTATACTCCTCTGACCATTCTTTGAGTTCTGTATAGTTGATGTTTTTGCTCTTTGTCTTTTTAAAAAAATGTTTTGGTTGTTTTTCTTCACAATTTATTCATTATATATTCTGATTGAAGCCCCTCCCCCAGTCCCACTCTCCCTCCCTCTTCCCCCCATCCCCTTCCCCTAGTCCACTGAAAGGGGGAGTTCTCTACAATTGCCATCTGCCCACAGCTTGTTAAGTCTCATCATGACTGCCTGGATCCTCTTCCTCCGTGGTCTGGCAAGGCTGCATCATCAGGAGTCAGTGATCAAAGAGCAGTCAACTGAGTTCAAGATAGAGGCAGCCCCTGCTGCCCTTCCTTAGAGATCCACACGGAGACTGAGTTGCCAATTGTCCACATCTGAACAGAGGGCTAGGGAGGATGCTTAGAGCTCTTTTTTTTTTTTTTTTTTTAAATATGTTTACTGTTATCTGGGAATTTCACATAAAGCACCCCGATCACCCTTACTTCCACGTCCTCTGAGAAACTCTCCCCACCTTGTTCCCCCCGCCCCCATTCAAAAGATTAAAAACAAAACAAAACAAGTCAAATTTGTGTTGTCTGTATAGACACTGGAGCATGGTCAATTTCTAGGTGGTCAGCCCTTAAAGAAAAGTTTGTCCTTCCTCATCCCCACCCATGCCAGTAGCCATCTATGGTGGAGAGTTACACTTCGCCATCCTTATCACAATTTTTAAGAGTTCTCTTCAATGGCTTCCTGTCTAGATTGTTACTTCTTTGGGGGGATAAAAGTGGGGGTTGTCACAGAACAAGGGGGTTGCCTTCCATGCCTCTGTAGATTCTCAACTATGAATCTACAGTCATCTATACCACTGTGAAAGAAGCTTTAACAGTCAGCAGGAACACATGGATTTCCACATGGTATCTGGTAACAGCATGAATCACGGATATTCACCCAGCTTTCCGTGTCAGCACATGCCATGGCCCACAGCTTGCTCTCTGGTGGCAGTATGGGCCACAGGCACTGACATGGTCCCCAGCAACAGCCCGGCGCACGGACATCAATATGGCCCTGGATGGCTGTACAGGCTATGCAATCAACATGGCCTCCAATGGATTATGGGACATTAACACGGTTCGGCCTCTCCGCCTCATACATACCATCCTACCCACTCCTCCATCACACGTTCATGTATGACAGTGGCATTGGACACTGCAATGCATCACTCAGGATACTTTTCACCCACCAGGTAAATACTTATTACCATGAGTCATTGATTGCTCTAGCTCAAGGCCTTTGGTCTCTGAAGCACCATAAACACTGGGACAGAGCTGAGACGTCTCCCACCACAGACATGATTCAGGTTTTCATCTTTGGTGGCGGTGATATGTTCCTGGCTCTCCTTCTGCAGCACTGGCTCTCCCACAAGGTGCAGCAGCTCACAGGTGAAACAGGTGTTGCATAGCTCTTGGCGTGTTGTATCTGGACATGGATGGCAGGGGGCGTTGGTCAGGCTGTCTTACTTTTCTGGGCTACTGCAAGGTGGATTATTTTTTTAAATTCTTTATTAATTACATTTTATTCACTTTGTATCCCCCTGTGGTTCCCTCCCTCCTCCCATCCCAATCCCTCCCTTCCTCTACCCTTTGCCTGCATGCCCCTCCCCAAGTCTACTGATAAGGGAGGTCCTCTTTTCTTTCCTTCTGATCCTAGTCAATTAGGTCTCATCAGGAGTGGCTGCATTGTCTTCTTCTGTGGCCTGGTAATGCTGCTTTCCCTTCAGGGGGAGGTAATTAAAGAGCAGGCCAATCAGTTCATGTCAGAGACAGTCCCTGTTCCTATTACAATGGAACCCACTTGGATACTGAACTGCCATGGGCTACATCTATGCAGAGGTCTTAGGTTATCTCCATGCATAGTCCTTGGTTGGAGTATCAGTCTCAGGAAAGACCCCTGTGCTCAGATATTTTTGGTTCTGTTGCTCTCCTTGTAGAGTTCCTGTCCTCTCCAGATCTTACTATTTCCCACTTCTTTCCTAAGATTCCCTGCACTCTGCCTTAAGGTTGCCCATAAGTCTCAGCATCTGCACTGATGGTCTGCAGGGCAGAGCCTTTCAGAGGTCCTCTGTGTCAGGCTCCTGACTTGTTCCCTCTTTTCTCCTTCTTCTGATGTTCATCCTATTTGCCTTTCTGGATAGGAATTGAGAATTTTAGCAAGAGTCATCCCTCTTGATTAGTTTCTTTAGGTGTACAGATTTTAGTAGGTTTATCCTATATTATATGTCTATATGAGTGAGTATATACCGTGTGCATCTTTCTGCTTCTGGGACAGCTCACTCAGGATGATCTTTTCCAGATCCCAGCAAGGTGGATTCTTCATGCTGGCCACCCCTGCCATCTTTTTCTAATGAGTAAGGTAATCTTACTCATTACTTACTCATTACTATCAGAGCCAGATAGCAGTCACTCTAGGACCAAGAAAAGATCACAGCTTTTTTTTTTTTTCTGCTATGCCAAAATGCTCTCAGGACTTTAAAAAAATCTTTTTAATATAAAGGTGGGTACCAGTCAGAAAGAGTGTAGGATTGTCTTTTCATTTAGATCCTCTGCAGTGCTAGAGACTGAACCCAGGGACCTGTGCGTGCATGTCACCTGCTCTAACACTAAGCCTTATCTACACCCCGAGACTTTTCTAAGTAGAGGTAATGACCATTTGCGAGATCCTAAAGGAAGAGAAAGTATGGCAGTTCCTAGAAACAGACCAGAAAGGACAGATATAGGAAAGCAGCATGGATACTGGTATGTGATGATGCTAAGCATGGGAAGGAGTGGACCAGGAAGAGCATTGAAGGCTAGGCTTCTACTTATCCAGCTTGACCTTCTCACCTCTGTCAGAGGATTCCTTGCAAAATAAGCCTGGCACATTTTCTCATTTGTGTGTGTTTTTTTAATTAATTAATTTTTTATTATTAGTTACATTTTATTAACTCTGTATCCTAGCTGTATCGCGCTCCCTCATTCCCTCCCAAACACTCCCTCCCTCACCTCCTCCTTGCCCCTTTCCAAGTCCACTGATTGGAGAAGACCTCCTTCCCTTTCATCTGACCCTGTTTTATCAGGTATCTTCAGGACTGGCTGCAAAGTCCTCCTCTGTGGCCTAGCAGGACTGCTCCTCCCTTGGGGGATGGGGAGGTCAAAGAGCCTGCCATTGAGTTCTTGTCAGAAATAGTCCCTGTTCCCCTTACTATGGGAAACCAATTGCTTACTGAGCTACCACGGGCTTCATCCGAGCAGAGGTTCTAGGTTATATCCATATGTGGTCCTTGGTGGAGTGTCAGTCTCAGAAAAGATCCCTGTGTCCAGATATATATCTGACAGGAACTCACTGATATCCATTCTTCCATTGAGGGACATTTGGGTTGTTTCCAGGTTCTGGTTATTACAAATAAAGCTGCTACGAACATGGTTGAGCAAATGTCCTTGTTGTGTACTTGAGCATTTTTTGGATATATGCCTAGGAGTGGTCTAGCTGGATCTTGAGGAAGCACTATTCCTAATTGTCTGAGAAAGCACCAGAGTGTTTTCCAAAGTAGTTGTACAAGTTTACATTCCCACCAGCAATGGAGGAGGGTTCCTTTTCCCCCACAACCTCTCCAGCATATGTTGTCACTTGATTTATTCATCTTAGCCATTCTGATGGGTGTAAGGTGAAATCTCAGGGTCGTTTTGATTTGCATCTCCCTGATGGCTAAGGGTGTTGAGCACCTTCATTTGTGTTTTTATTGCTAGCCACTGTGGACATCCTTTGAACCTACTTAGGAAAGAATGGCATGGTATTATTTGAACTCTATAAATATCTGTGCATACCACATGGGTATAGGTGACGTTTAGAAGAATAAAACTCAATTCATTCCAATATACTCTTGAATTGCTGGTGCTTTTTAATGGTTTAATGCTTTTTAATTACTGGTGCTTTTTATTCATGTTTCTCAACAGCTCTTGTCTCATCAGCTTGTGCTGTAAATAAAACAACAACTTTCTTTGCTGCCCAAATTAATCAGTCTTAAATGATGCCCCTTTTCAAGTGTAGTCTAGTTACTTCTGAGTGTTTAAATGGGCATGGAATAGACTTTCTGGGCTCTTTCTACAAAAGTTTCTTATATTGTTCCACTACTGACCCTACTTGGTTCCCTCATGGTTGTTTTTCTTCTTTGCCCATTATTCTTCATTTCTACCTGCCAGGAGTCTATTCTCCCATATTCCTCCCCTCCTCCAACTCCTGCTAACGCAGTCCGTTCCCATTAATGTGGGACCGCTACTTCTGGGTTCAGTAGTAGCACTTTGAACAGAGCTTTCTCTCTCTGGTATGGCCATTGAGGTTGGAAGTTAGCCTTGCCAGTACCACAAGGCTGTCTACTCTGGCATCATCATTTTCCATACTTCTGGCTCCACAGCTATACTGACATACCAAGTGCCAACACAGATGTCTGTGGAAAGCAAAGTCCTGCTTTCACTATCCACCTTCCAGCTTCTTCCTTTGTGTAAGAGAACACCATTCTTAGTATACAAACTTCTCTGAGAATTATACAGGTATAATTTCAGACCAAATAGTCCAATTGAAAGAGAGGACACCGTTCAGTCATCTGGTCCAGGGACATCAAGTTGACTCTGGGGACCAATCCATTGTTGATTTTGTTTTTTAAACAAGATGTCACTAGAACAAACTACTCACATTCACTTACATATTGCTTATACTTTGTTTTCACACCACAGCGTCAGATCTGGTAGACCACAATAAAGCTAAAGACTTAGACAGCTATGACATCCAAAACACTGCTGGAACCTGTACAGATAACATTCATTGTAGACATTTATCTAGTCTGTGAAACCAAGTAGGGAATTGTTTGAAAATAGAAAGTGAGAAATATGGTTGGATTTATATTTGTTGTTGCTGCTGTCTCAGACAGGGTCTCACAATGTATCCCAGGCTACTCTAGAATCTCTTCCCTCAACCTCCCAAATGCTGGATTATTGGCATGAGCCACCATTCTTGGACAGACTTTTCACTTTCGAATTCTCACACCAGTTTTAGTGGCAGGAACGCAATTAGAGTGAAGGGGTAAGACTGGAGGTAGAGAGGTAACTTGAGAGGTATCCTTGGAATTTAGACAACAGGTGATAGTGGCTTGATTCCAAGGAACAGCAGTTAAAATAGAGAGAGGCCAGGAGCTTGAGAATATTGGGAATGCTGAACTGACCAGGCGTAGCATGGATTTTCAAACTCTTAGGTACTATTCATGAAAACAGATCATTTTTCCTCCTTTCTGACCTCTCCTGGCTCCTAGAACTCTGTCTGGGTCTTCTCCTGATCCTCTTTATATACAAGATGTCGTTTCCTACTTTTTCCTGTTGTTGACATTCACATACATTCTGGCTGTACTCATGAGGCAGTGGGAAGGCCTTACCCTCAGGTCATGCCTCTCACCTTTGTCTACAGATAAAAGATGCTGCTGCCTTGTCCTTACCTTGCCTTCTGATGTTGACAGTGGTACCTCTATGAGATTCCTTGTTGCCAGAATAAACTTTTTGCTAACAGTTGTGAATTTGAGCTGCAAATGCAAATTCTTTTTTTTATTCTTCTGTCAGTGTGTGAGATGTGCTGGGCCATCTCAAGCTATAATGGTGGTAGAGGCATAACAGCTTCAAAGCCTAGAGATTGAATCTATAGAGGTGGTGGTGGAACATATATACTTTTGGGGACTATTCCCTGGCTGGCCTAGAACTCAGTATGAAGACCAGGCTAGTCTCAATCTAACAAAGCTCTGCCTGCCTCTGCCTCTGTCTCTGGAGTATTAGAATTAAAGGTGTGTCCCATCATGCCCAGCAGATCCATTAAATGTTCTGAGAATTCCTCCACAACTGTGCTTTTTATTTACATATTTCAACAAACTGGTAAATTTTTATTTAGTTAATTTTTATTCCTGTTTTTACATGTTACATGTATGGATGTTTTATCTGCATGGATGTCTGTATATACCAGTGTGATCCTGGTGATCACAGTGACATGACGATAGTGTAGGAGCTCCTAGAACTGGCGTTACAGATTGTTGTGAGCCCCCATGTCGGTGCTGGAACTTGAACCCTGGTCCTTTGGAAGATTTCTCATACCCGTTGAACCATCTCTCTAGTCCAATACCTTTTTGGAAGTAGGAATACATGATAACTCTTATGACTCCTGGAGTACTATCTCTGTTTACTCTCGATATAACTCCCTATTTTGTAGCTTTTAATTCAGAAATCTATCATTTGTTGGGTTAACCAGTGGACCCCGCCATCCTCCCAAGGGGATCACTCCATCCAGATGCTGCACACAGTCTTAAAATCTACTAAACTCTGAATCCTTTATTTACATGCAGCTTTTTCTTTCTCTTCTCCCATTCTTTGTGCTGAGCAGCCTCACCATTCAGTTCTATCACCCAAAAGTTAAAAGTCATGATCATGTAAGTTTTTCCTTGTTTCCCTTTGCAACCTACAAGAGTTCTGTCTCTTAATGACTGTTCCATGATAACATTAAATCAAGAAGACACATTAAGCACATACACAAGGTGCTTTGTACACACATTTTAAAAATCACTCATTTTATAAACATTTCTACTTCCTTAGTTTAGTCTTGTTTTATCTCACAGTGACTACTCGTGGCTCTCTGACCAACTCTTGTCCTAATTTTTCAACGTCAGGGATCAAATGACAAACAAATAAAGGAAAACCCATTCTCTGCAACTGTCCTTTAGGGAAATGTAAATTAAGGTTACAACTTGTGCTATCACACACATAGTCAATCACCCAAAATATAAAAGACTGTGTGCTAGTGTTAAGTGTTGACATGGAGTGAAAAATATGTTAGCACTTTGAAAAACAGGCTGACAGTTTCTTTTTCAAGTTAAACACAAAAAGCATGTCACATAACCAAAATCTCTAATGAGTGTTTTTCCTGAAGAAGAAGAAGAAAAAAAAGTCATGTACCTTAAGGGAGTTTCTTTATGGCGATAAAATATTTGTAGATCATGATGTTGCATCCCAGTGGCCACACTAGTTACAAAAATAACCTCATATAATACTCACAACTAGTTTGTAGAAAACTTGGGCAAATTCTAATGAACTGTGTTCTTTAGAATGTATTGCACTGATAACAGCTTTTTGTTCTGAAAATATCTAGTCTAAGATGCTCTTATTCAGAGAAGTGCAATAAAGGGAGGCTATCTGTACTATTTGTGGACTTTCTGATGAATCTAAAACTGTTTCAAAATTAGAAGTTATAATTTTTTTTTAAAAAAAAGTCAGTTATAACAAACTTAGGAATTCTCCAGTCTTAAGCCTGCTTGATTTCAAAACCAGTACTCTTAATTTATTTTACAATTTCAGATATGTTAATAGTACATTCTAGTCACCCTCACCACCCCAACCCCTCTGACCCTCTCTATCCTTCACTGACTCCAGGATCATCCAAGTAAGTCCCCTCCTCACAATGTCTAAGTTAGGGTTTCTATTGCTGTGAAGAGACACCATGGCTACAACACTTATAAAGAAAAACATTTAATCGAGGCTGGAGTACAGTTTCAAAGGTTTAGTCTGTTGTTGTCATCATGTAAAGCATGGTAACATGCAGGCAGACATGATGATGGAGAAGAAGCTGAGAGTCCTACATCTTGATTCGCACGCAGCAAAAGAAGCTGGGCATAGCTTGAGCACATAAGACATGAAAGCCTGCCTTCACAGTGACACACTTCTTCTAACAAGGCTAGACCTCCTGATAGTGCTCCCTCTGCCATGGGCAACTCAACTCAAACACATGAATCTATGGGGGCCATAACTATTCAAACCACCACACACATCACGTCTTTTTGTTCTTGTTTTGTGACCACTGGGCTAAACCAGGGCCACCTGTTTGGGTATGGGTGTGGAGCTATCCATTGGCGCATGGATAACTTACCAACACACACACCAAGTACACATATCAATACAAAAGATCGCCAGTGTTCTTCAGTCTTGCACAGTGTTGGTAACGATGCATGGAAAAACAAATGTTTGTTAACAGACACAAATAAAGGACTCTCCAGCTACACAAATATATTTTTGTCTCCATAGAGCCTAGAAGGAAAAACAAAATTAGAAAATAATTCATTGAAATAATGATGGCACATGAACTAGGATGTTCTCTAATAGATTATATTTTTAAGTGTCTTTTTAAAATTGAAAAGCTATTGACTTTCAACCCTCAAAACTACAAGCTGGGTAGTAATTGAGTTTGTCAAATCTGAGAAGATTAAAATTGAGTAAATAAGCTCTCGGGCAGGATTTAAAGGGTCTCTCCACACACCAGCCAATCACCACCAGAGGGCTGCTTGATGCTGGGAACACTGCAGAACACTGACTTTCAGTTTACAACTCATGGACAAAGATCCTAGTAATGGGAACAGGGTCTGTCTCTGACATGAACTCAGTGGCTGGCTCTTTGATTACCTCCGCCTGAGGGGGAGCAGCCTGACCAGGTCACAGAGGAAGACAATGCAGCCAGTTCTGATGAGTCCTGATAGGCTAGGGTCAGAGGGAAGGGGAGGAGTACCTCTCCCATCAGTGGTCTTGGGGAGGAGCATGGGAGAAGATGAGGAGGGGGGGTGAGGTTGGGAGGGGATAAGGTAGGCGCTACATCTGGATACAAAGTGAATAAATTTATAAAGAAATAAATTTTAAAGAAGATCAGATCTTGTAAATTGTATTTTACAAATTTTTTTAGATATTTTATTTTTAATGCCAACTTTAAAAATCTTCATGAAGTTAACTGGAATTTAGAAAAAGAAAACGAAACAACCTAACAGAAATCTTTACAGAAAGAGGGACAGTTCAAGCTGCTACTTTCTTTAGAGAACTTATAGTTCCAAGTAAAGAAACAAAACAAAACAAAACAAATCAGAAAACAAAAGCAAAGACAAACCAAACCAAAACAACAAGAAACAAAAAACCCCACTTTTTTTCTGGAAGAATTTTTTTTCTTTTTACTAGAAGAAACAGCCATTGATTTGAAATCTCTACTGAAATCACACATGTGAGTGGATGTTGTGTAATGTTATGCTAATGTACTTGACTTGCTACTGTATTTTTGACAATGTTTCTGATAGTAACAATTTTATAAATAGATCAGAGTAACTAGTGATTGGAACAATTCATAGAATGTTATAGCCTCAGGCACAACATGGTGTCTCTTTTCATACCACTGCTTCTCTTGGAGTACATTGGATTCTGCCTCTTCATTAAAATCATTTTTGATATTGAAGATCTTTGAAACACTCTTGAGAATTTCCTCTTAATCATATTGGCAACAGTCTTGCATACAACACTAAGCAAACTTTTGATGTATACGCAGTTGGCAGCCAGAATAATTAAAAAAAATGTTTTTGATTGACTTTTAGAAATTCTTGCTCTCAAACAGAGATATTATCTGTTTGCTTTCCTTTGTTCTTTTCATCCTCAGGGAGTAAGTCCATCCTTGTGGTGGGTGGTCCCTTTAAATGGCCTTACCCAATATGATTACATTAATATTTGGTAGAGGAGCTGGGACATCATTTCTTTCATCATTTATTCCTAAATCTTTCAAAATGGAATTGATGGCTACAGATTGTTTGAAAATGTCTACATCAACTATCTCTCTCCATCCGAACTGTGCAACAAAACTGAAGGCATGGTGGTTACTCCCTAGAAGAGGGTGAGCTGCAGTTTGATGGGAACAGGGCAGTGGGCCACACAGTCAGATAAAGGGGATGACAAGCTTATTATGGCTTCTACGCATCGACTCTTTAGAGTCAATCACACTTGTTTGTTGGAGAGTGGTATCACAATACATCATTAGCTCTCTCTGTGCTGTTTCATGTCTGTACTTAGACAACACCTTATTCTACACATTTTCGCCTTGGCATTTCTTTAGATGGTAGTTTATGTCTCAGAATCTGTTTCCTACTATTTGAGTTGAAGGTAGAGCCTAAGAGAAACCAACATGTTTAAAACAAGCCCTTAAAATATCAAACCTATCCTTTTTCTTCGGAATAGGCGAGGGGAGAGGAAGGGAGGGCGGGACTGGGAGGGGAAGAGGGATGGGGCTGCAACCAGGGTATAAGAGAAATAAAAAAATAACTAACTCAAAAAACAAAGAAACAAAACTGGAGCCTATATGTGTTTACATCACTTTGCTCATCCTGACATTTCATTAGTGTTATGGCATTCCTGAGCTATCTGAGACAGTGAAAGTACAATGTGTGAAAGCCATGAGAGAGCAGAGGGGTTGTGTTTTGGAAAAAAGAAATCTCAAAAATTTTAACTGGGAAATACATTAAAAAAAAAAAACCTTCTATTTTCCAGGGTTAAGGTCATGGGAAATAGGTCTGTCTACATTTGTGAAGTATGATGTCATAGAAAACCGCACCGCGTGGGGCAAAAAGCCCAGCGACAGTGTGCAGTGACATCATCCGCCAGGCATGTATATCACAATTGCTTGAAAGCAATCGTCGGAATATCCCGGGTCCCACCAAAATGTCATGATTAAACATCCACAGCAAAGGCTGTGCCCAGAAGGCCCTGCTTTTGTTCCCAACAGGGGTTATTTGAAGAAAATGGAATGTGATGGTAATAAGAAGCCCTGGCTGGCCCTGTCTTTTCAACTCATTATGCTGCTGTAACGTGTAAGGAGCAGTAGTGGTGGAGGGAGGTGGGACGGAGAGAGGCTCCTGTGTCCCACAAAGTTACCCCGGGGCTTGGCAGGGGATGAAGGGATGACAAATGCAGAGTTGATGTATGAAGTCCTCTGTCAGATAGGTCCTGTGGAGTTGGAGTCTTAGCCTTCAGGGCAGCGCTCTCAGGAGGGCACACTCTATCATAGTCAGAAATCCCAGTGATACATTGTTCACGGGAAAATTCAGACAAGGCAATTACAGGAAAGAGCAGGAAGCCACTTCCGTCTTCCAATCAGATTTTCAATATTTAACCATCACTTCCTGAGTACAGGGGGCTGGTGAATTATGCAGCATCCACAAGGCTGTCCAGGGAGATGTGTTTCTAATAATGGATTTTTGCATCACTAATGAATAGGGCTCTTCATCTTGATGCTCATCTCTCTTCCCGGTGGTTACTTTTGCCTAATTTGCATTTTACCTGGAACTTTGCCTTTGTTATGAGAACCATGAGATATAGGAACAATCCCCTTTTATCATCATGTTCCCAAGCATGCCCAAACTGTTTGATCCTACATAAATTAAAAATATGTGTCTGGACATTTAGCTCTCATTCATATGCAGGGCTTCAAGCAGGTTCAATTAATAAACAATCAAATCTAAATATATGCTTCTACCAGAAATGCAACAATGGACCTGACCTGCCGAAAGCTGAGGGTGACCAAGCGGCAGAAGGCATAACTGAGATGAATCAGATAGGAAACGCAGACCCTGAGCACTTTTCATTCCAGCTTGGCAGTTAGTGCTTTACTGGGAATGAGGTCTGTCATTTAGACACCTTTGAGGTGGTAGGGAGGTTCCTCATATTTAGCACATTTCTCTCAGGCTGCAGGGCCATGGTGGCAATCATTCCTCTCAATGAGGGAAAACACTTTCACTTGTGTTGGGACTGGCTGGGCTTCGCTTTTGTCCAAACACCCCTGAACTCTTACGATTTCTAAGCACGCTTGGCATTAAGGATGTCATAACAAAACTCCACTTTCTAAGGCTTCTGAGCCTTAGATATAATTCCAGGGGAGTAATGGCTTATTATCCTCTGCATGCATTCTCATGCCTTTATGAACATTGTCTGTGGGGAATGCAATAATAGTCTTTTTTCCTCCCCCTGCTCCCTTCTCTCGTTCCTCCCTTCTCTCTCATAGCAGGAGTTTCTGAATAGCTGTAACATAGGACTTTGGCACTGTTCTATATTCTGAGAAAGTCACGATAAATAAGTAAGTAAATAAATGCCTAGTCTCTGTCTGAAGAATGAATTTATAATCCATTATCTGACACAGAAAAGCAAACACACAATTGTAATCTAATGTAATAAGTAGTACAGTGTCTTATGATGGGCTTCTATTCACTAGGTCGATCCCCAAATCATCCCTTGAGCTCGAGATCTCTGGAGCTATGTTATTCCTATTTTACTAAAATTAAAAAAAAAAATCTTGAGGCATGGTAGTTTTGCAGCTTTGGAAAGATAAAGCTAGGATAAGATCACTGGATTCTGGAATTTGAGTTCAGTCTGTGTACATCCGGAACATTGACAGAAATGACATAGTGGTAGACAGGCATCTAAATGCCAAGTTAGAAGGCCAAGATACTGACCCTGAAGGCGTCTTTTGAAGAGTTACCCCTAATTTGGGGATTAAAGAAAGATCAGTAGTGGAAGGAACAAGATACACTTGCGTCTGAAATAAGGCTATTCCCAATGTCTAGGTTAGATGAAGTGTTTAATTTCTCAGCCTCTTGTCTTGCCACAGCATTGTTAGAATGAAGTGAGATAGAACCCAGGAGCTGGCTCAGTGAGTAAAGAAAGCAGCTGCAGTGCACACCTGACGTCTTAAATCTGGATGTCCAGAACCCAAATAAAAAGCACGCTGCAGCAGTGTGCATCTGTATTCCCAGAATACTCCTACAGAGAGGTGGGAAGCAGAGATGGGGGGGGGCAGATTATGCTGAAGCCCATGGCCCAGCTAGTCCACAATAGTCAGCCGTGGTGTAACCAGAGAAACAAAGTAGAGCCTACCTCAGAACAAGGTGGGAGCCGAGAGGTAACCCCCAAAGCTGTCCTCTGATCTCCATGTATGTGCTGTGACATGTGTGCATCCACACTCACATATATCATACATACACACATACAGTCATCATACACAAACACACACAGACATGTCTTTCACTCTGAAAGAAGAACAAAGTGAGCCAGCATATGTGAAACTTCTAGCAAGGGTCTTGGCAGTAAGAAGACATTCAACAGAAATTAATTTTCTCTATACTAAGCATTTTACTGTGGGAACCATAGACTAAGTGATCTGCATGAATCTGAAAGCCACAGGATAATAGATTTAAAGTAAGAGTTTAGATTACTTATTCCAGTGTATATTAGTATAACCCTAATATTTCCTTGGTTATTTTGGGTATTTCATTTATCTACTGATTGAACAACTCATTCAGCTATTACTAGACATACTTTAAGATAAACATTCCTGAAGCAAAAAAGATGTTTGGCTGTTTCTCAGAAATAACAGAGTCTGCAAAGAGCATTTGTCAAAACAATTCAATTCAATTCAACACACACACACACACACACACACACACACACACACAGAGAGAGAGAGAGAGAGAGAGAGAAATCTAAAATCTAAGCCATAATCAAAGCTAATTATTTCTCAAATATGTGGCTATTAGAATATTTTTTAAAAATACATACTATTTTTACAGTAGAATTCCTTACAATAGAACTGTGAAGCAATTCTTTACAATAGAATGACTATAGGATGCCCCCTCCCCTTTCCACACCACTTAATTAAACATTAGATACTGTTGACACAAACTAATTCAATTGGTTTAGGATAAATGGACATGCCACTGGTACCTTAGAATGAGCTCTCCTGAGCAAATTTCATTATCTTTCTCATTAACCCTCTTTTCCTCCTGTGTGTCATTTGTGTTAATGACATCACATCTTAATTACTCAGGCTAAAAGCTCGGTCCAGCCTGTCTCCTCCTTGTATCAAATCAGCAGTTGAACCTGGTAGACAGAACACTGTAATGTGCACCAAGACTTCCTGATTCACTTGAACAACAATCCTCATGTAATCGCTTTCCCTTCAGAGTATACAAGACACAAATTTGAAGAATGTCAGCCCAAAGGTTAGGTAGGTTTCATTATATGACAAAGGTAAAGAGATTTTGAAGATGCAGTTAAAGTCTCCAATCTTTGATTTTTGTATTAATCGAAGGTGAATTTCCTTGGTAGGCCTCCTTTTAGGACTGAATCATTTTTTTAATGTGTCTTATATATTATTTTTTTTTACAATTTATTAATTTTATATCCTGATTGTAGCTCCCTCCCTCAACTCCTGCCTGTCCCACCCTTCCTCCCTCTTCCCCCATCCCCATCCTCTAGTCCACTAAAAAGGGGAGTTCTCCTCCCCCGTCATCTTCACCTAACAGGAGCTCCACAAGGAGACCAAAAAAGCTAAAAAATCTGAGACCAGGGGTTCCTGCAGAGACTGATGCAACAACCAAGGACCATACATGGTGAGGACCCAGCTCCCCTGCTCAGAAATAGCTGATAAGCAACTCAGTCTTCATGTGGGTTCCAGAATAAGGGGAGCAAGTTCTGTCATGAACTCAGTTGCTTGCTCTTTGATCACTCCCCACTAGCGATGTAGACTTTCCAGGACACAGAGGAAGAGGATCTAGGCAGCCCTGAGGACTGAGTCATTTTAAAGGGTTCTTTCATCTCTCCTAAGCCTAGAGACTCAAAGAAACAGAAATTTGCATGCTTGTGTTTCAACAATGAACAACAATGTTGTGAGAGGAGGAAGCATGTGACAAGGACTTCAGGGTGACCCCTAAGGTCTGAGAGGTATTCCCAGCAGATAGTTACCAAGAAAATGGAGAAATCAGTTATATTAGCATGCCAACTGAAGCTCCCAGAAGAAAAGCCACACCTGTATTGAATATTCTTACAAGGCTAATTGACTGGCTAGAAAGAAGTTCATGCTTGTGGAGTCAGAATGTAGATCTAGAGGCAAAATTTGGTCTATCTTTAGCTCCCTCAACAGCCATGTACCACTCAGCCCCACAGTATCTGAACTAAGATCGTTTTAACTAAACATGCACAACTTCTGCAATGTATTAGTTTAGCAGAACACTAGCTTCTACCAGCTCAAAGTTATCACCAAATAACACCTTAGAGCTACAGCTACGATTGTTCTGATGTCCCTGCCAATATGTTCACCCCAGTTTATGACTTTCTTTTGTTCTGTGATGATGAAAGGTCCTTGTGATTATTTCTATATCAGAATACGTTGCTTGGGACAATATAAATCTGTTTGAGGGGACATGTCACTCACATGTGGCTAAGAATGAATGCCTTTTTTTTCCCTTTGAAGTAACAGCTATATTTTGTATCAATGACAACAAAGAAATGAGTCGTGCCAATAATTTGAATAAGGTTATTCAAATTACTGTGAACTAGTCAAACTGAACACTCACAGAAACTAATAAGTTCATCCCCCTACTCCCCCCCCCCATTTATTTCTTCCAGATTCCCATATAGACTAAGCTGGCCTGGAACTCATGGTTGAGGATGTCCTCCACCACCCTCTTGCCTCTGCCTCACAAGAGCTGAGATTTATGGACATGTGCTACCGCACCGGGTTTGTGTGGTTTTGTGAATTGAACCCAGGTTTACATGCATGTTAGGAAATCACCTTGCGAACTGAACTACAACACCAGTCCATGTATTATCTTACTGAAATGCACCTTCAACCATGTCTACCTCTTAAAAATAAATTTGTTGATTTCTATTTTCTCTACAATTAAGGGAACACAGTTTATTTTGGACAGAGGTTTTTAATTTGTAGATTGATTTGAATCTAAATTATAATACTTACCTGGCCTTATGAACTTGCTCAGCTTAGAAGACATCATCAAGTCTCGGTCTGTAAAGTGGTGCTGAGAACATGGCCCAAAGAATCAGCTAAGCAGGTCTCATAGAGGCTCACAGAGACTGGTGACAAACATGGACCCTGCATGGGTCTGATGTAGGTCTTCCTTGTATATGTATCTTGGTGTTTGGGGGCCTCCTAACAGTGAGAATGAGGGTGTCTCTGGCTCTTTTGCCTGTGCTTGGGACCCTTTTCTTCCTTCCTACTGGGTTGCCTTGTCTAGCATTGATGTGAAGGTTTGTGCCTAGTCTCATTGTAAAGTGTTTTGCCATGTGCCATGTTTGGTTGATATCCCTGGGAGGCCTGATTCTTTTTTTAAGGGCAATGGAGGAGGAGTGGATCTGGGGGAGAAGAAAGGTAGAGGGAGGTGCTGGGAGGAATGGAGAGAGGAAAACTGTAACTGGGAAGTAATGTATGAGAGAATAATAATAACAATATAGTATAGTAATTTTTTTCCTAACAGGGTAATTGTGATAGCTAGATGAGGTAATGTGTGTAAAGATTACATGTTCAGTAAATGATAGCTATTATACTAGCTACAGTTAATTAATTAAGGCAATTAAATTCAGCAGTCACTTACTGTAATGTGGGTGGATAAGTCTGCTCACATTCTGATCTACACAGACAAATGTAACTTTTCCTGTTTCTTGTTTTCTCCCTTTTTCAGATATTGGCCAGAACCTAAATAAGCTTTCTCTGGTACTTTGGACTTTTTCGTTCTCTGTCTGAAGCCCTTCTCCTGGCCAGGCAACAGACCTCCACATCTGCTTCATTCAATTGCATGGGTTTCCTTCCTTCTTCATCTCTTTTCTCTGGTTAGCTGCTGAGATTTACAGCACCTTGCCTTGGTTTTCTTTTAATACAATTGTCTGGGAGCTTTAAAAATTAACGAAATTCATCTTCTCTTTTCAAGAATTCAAAGCTATTGACATTCCTTAATATTTTTTTTTTCAGGCACATCTACATCATTCCAGAAATCTTAGAATAAATCATGCCAGCTTATCAGTAAACTTGAAATTCTTGGTTACATAGTACTCAACCTATTTTTTTTTATCTGTATGCTTTTTTTCTTTCATCAAATCACACAGTTTTGTCCATCCCATTTTATAACTGTCATAACTCCATTAACCATGGATGGTCAGACCCTCTGAGACCTCCCAACTGAATATTGTTTCCTTCCAGCTGGATTCATAAGCATCATTGTTCTAGGTACTTCAAGCTTCTGGTTTGTCAAAGGCCTCTTTTGACTCATGGTACCATCTAAGTCTTTAACTTTTTGTAGCAACCTTACATACAAGTTTTCTCTCTTTTTTAGTATATTAGTTTACAATTACTGTTTCATGTGTGTGTCCAAGACAGCCATTTTGTTGTACCCATTTTTGGTATTTCTTCCCCAACTCTTTGGTATGTCTTTTTAAAAAATAGAGGTTTATTTTTAATTATGTGTACGTATGTTGTTTGTAGTAGGCATTTGCACATGTGTGTGAGCACCTGTGTGGACCAGGAGAGGGTGTCAGATGCCCTGAGTAGGAGTTACAGGAAGCTATAAGTAGAAATGGGTGCTGGGAATTAAACTCAAGGGAAAGAAAAGCTGGGCCATCTCTCCAGTGTCTTGATTTTGGTATTTCAAATGCTGTTTTGAACACCAACCAGCTCATATGATTGTGTTTTCTTGGAGAAAAATAATTTTTTATTTACAAGTGTTTATTAATTGAAGATAGCTTCTGGGTTAAGGATGGGAGCATATATCCCCTTTCATATTCTCAGTTCCCTTGACACATGATAAGCACTGATATTCTTTTTGGGTCAGTAAGAATATGGTTGACGCATACTTGTCAGTTTTTGGAAAGATGAAGCAAAAGTCTTATTTCATTTTTCTTTTATTGAAAAAAATTTTTTTTCATCCAATATGTTCTGATTTGTGTTTCCCCACCCTTTATTCCATCCAGGTCCTCCTTGCCCCTATCTCATTCGTATCCATCCCAATTTCTGTCTCTTGTTAGAAAATAAACAGGAATCTAAAGGATAGCAATAAAGATATAATAAGATAAACAAAACAAAACAAAGTCAGAATAGGACAAAAAAAAAAAAAACAGAAAGAAAAGACACAAGAATCAGGTATAGACTCAAAGACACAGTCATTCACACATTCAGGAATCCCTCAAAACCACAAAACTGGACACAATCACACCTATGAAGAATCTGTAGGGTAAATATCAGGAAATAAATATATAAATAAAAGTAAAAATAAAATATTTTTAAACCCATGACAATACATATGACACAAGGAACTTCTAAAGATGCCTTTCAGTTTGTATTCCGTTGACCATCTACTGCTGAACATGCAGCAGATCCTTAAGAGTAGTTGATTTCTGAAGAAGAAGAAAACAGGAAACAACCTAGGAACCTTCTACAGAGGGCTTCTGAAAGCCAGAAGAAGAAAACAGGAAACAAACTAGGAACCTACCACAGAGGGCCTCTGAAAGCCTCTGCCCTACAGATTATCAAAGCAGATGCTGAGCCTGATGGTCAACTGTTGGGCAGAGTGAATGGAATTTTATGTAAGAAGTGGGAAATAGTAAGAGCTGGAGAGGACAGGGTCTCCACAAGGAGAACAACAGAACAAGAAAATTTGAACACAGGGAACTTCCCAGAGACTCATACTCCAACCAAGGACTATTCATGGAGATAACCTAGAACCCCTGCACAGATGTAGCCCATGGCAGTTCAGTGTTCAAGTGGGTTACATAGTAATCGAAAGTGGGACTGCTTCTGACATAATCTGATTGGCCTGCTCTTTGATCACCTCCCCCTGAGGGGGGAGCAGCCTTACCAGGCCACAGTAGAAGACAATGCAGCCACTTTTGATGTGAACTGATAGACTAAGATCAGAAAGGAGAGGATAACCTCCCCTATCAGTGGACTTGGGGAGGGGTATGCATGCAGAAAGGGGAGGGAGGGTGGGATCGGGAGGGGAAAAGGGAGGGGCTTATGGGGGGATACAAAATGAATAAAGTGTAATTGATAAAATAAAAAAAGAAAGAGTAGTTGATTTCCCCCGTGAGACTTCCTTGGAGAAAAGCAAATTTTTATTTACAAGTGTTTATCAATAAAAGAGCTTCTAGGTGAACAGTAGGGCCCCATTTAGTTCAGACTCCTATAAGCCCTGTGTATGCTGCTTCAGTCTTTGTTCCAACCCTATTAAGTCTACGAAGCCTTGTTTTCTTGGTGTCCTCCATCCTCTCTGGCTTTTACACTCTGCCTTCTCTTCTGTGGGATTCTCAGCTCTGCGGGGAGAGGTTTGATGGAGACATATTATTTAGGACTGAGTGTTCTAAGGTGTCTCACTTTCTACATTGTTTCTGCAAGGTTGTCTCTATCTTTGTTTCCATCTGCTTCAGGAAAAAGCTTTTCTGATAATGATTGAACAAGGCATTGATCTGTGAGTAAAGCAGAATGCCGTTATGCATAATTTTATTGCTACACTCCTTTTGTAGAACTGTACTATTGGTTTTTCCACTAGGTCTCTTCGTTACGTGGTCTCAGGTTCTTGGTCACTCAAGCACCATTGAAAATGTGTTCTATGACAATGCAGCCATTTCTGATGTGATCTGATAGACTAAGATCAGAAGGAAGGAGAGGAGGACCTCCCCTATCAGTGGATTTGGGGAGGGGCATGCGCAAAGAAGGGGGAGGGAGGGTGGAACCGGAAGGGGAGGAGGTAGGGGCTTATGGGGGGATACAAAGTGAATAAACTGTAATTAATAAAAGAAAGAAAGAAAGAAAGAAAGAAAGAAAGAAAGAAAGAAAGAAAGAAAAAAGAAAATGGGTTCTATATTTCTATATAGTGGAATTGGCCTTAATTCAAATCAGATATTGGGTGGTTACTCTCTTGGTGCCACCATTGCTTAGCATATCTTGCAGACGACAGTCCACCATTGTAGACGGAAGGTTTTGTAGCTGGGTTGGTGTATATGTTTTTCCTTTAGTAGTGGCAGTGTTCTAGTAACAACAACACTAGCACAAGTAAAGGCTCTAGGTAGGTACCAGCTCTACTTCTCCGTGTTCAATGAGTTGTATAGGTGTTATTTTCAGGAATAGGCTTTGCTGTCACTTTGTGAGAAGAAAACTATAAATTTTGCAAGAGCCTGGGATATTTGAAGAATCCCATGGGACACCTTTGGCTAACAATTTGTTTAGATGTAACCCATTCCTGGTACTGAAGCTTCATTTGATAATGAAAAATATCCAGTAGGGGCTCTGCCTTCCTGTTATTTTGGCAATTTCATTTAAAATGTCTTCATATGTGTATACAATTTAGAAAGTGTGGTGGTTTGAAGGAAAATGGCCTCCATAGGCTCATAGAAAATAGCACTATTAAGAGGTGTGGCCTTGTCGGAGTGGGTGTGGCCTTGATGAAGTCACTGTGGGTCACTGGGGGTGGGCTTTGAGGTCTCACAAGCTTAAGTCTGGTCTTCTTTCTGCTGCCTGTGGATCAAGATGTGGTACCCTCAGCTCCTTCTCCAGCACTATGTCTGCCTGCATGCTGCCATGTTTTCTGCCATGATGATAATAGACTAAACTTCTGAGCTGTAAGCCAATTAAATGTTTTCCTTTTTAAGAGTTGCCGTGGTCATGGTGTCTTTTCACAGGAATAGAAACCTTAACTAAGACAGGAAGTGAAGCAAAAATATTAATTAATGATTGCTATTAATGGTTGGCCAGATTTGGGAGTATCTTACTCCATTTGAATAATTAAATATTCCACATGAGATAAAATGCACCAAAATAAACTATGTATGTTTTATAAAGCATAATAGGATTTATGCATATCCAAAGGACTTATTTAAGGAAGTATATCTCTACTTCTATGTGTGCTAGTCAGGGTAATTTCACAGCCTTAGCATCATACCAAGGCCAATTAGCAGTATTCATGATAGCTAAGAGACAGCACCTGTTCTCCAGATCCTGATATTTGAGTTCCTGCAAAGGACTAGCTGTTTTTCTTTTCTCTCTTCTCTCCTATTGTTTGATGCCAACTCCTTTTTGCATGGGTTCCTCTTCTCCTTTCAGTTGAAGACCATTCTGTAAAAATGAAGAACAAAAATAGAATGGCTACACTATTTAGCCCAGGTCCAGTTTTCCTTCTCCTTTTCATTTGACTTTTTTGTATAATAATTTTCGAAGACTGTGTGAGCTCAAAGTGTAGCTCACATCTTTGTGTCTTGACAAATGTAACTTCAGGAACTGGAGAGGTTAAAGGGCTTTGCACTCAAGAATGAGTACTAGAGTTCAGGCTCTCTCAAGCCACAGATGTGTCAGATGAATGACCACCTGCCTGTAATTCCAGCCTAGGAAGGTGGAGATAGGTGATCCCCAGAGCAAGCTGTTTAGAAAGAAGGCTAGCTGTATTGGCGAGCTGTGAATATGATTGAGAGACTCAGAGGAAAAGGTGGATGAAGGAGTATAGAAGAGTCTCAATATCAACCCCTGGCTTCCACGTGTGTGCACCTACAAACATGCAAACACAGTCACATACATGTCATACACACAAAAAGATGAAAAAAATACAACATCACCCCCCCTCTCCCCAATTATTAGCCTCTGAAACTCTATTCTTGGACATGGTGATTGCCTTTGGTATTCATTCTTGACCACTTCTCTTATTTCATCTTCTATTTATGTTAAATCAGAGACTAGCTTCTTTCACTAATCCTCTATTTTCTTTTTCTCATCTGTTGGAGCCCAAGAAATGACATACATGATGGTGTGTATGTGCTTAATGTGCTTACTATATGCTAAACCAGTGCTAAGTACTTTCCATGCATAGTCTTACATCTTCAAGATGTAGATGTCATAGATACTCTGACACATCCTTCTGTTTTGTGTGACATTTATCATTGAATGTAGAACAAATGCTTTACTTTTAAGCCATGGCCCTAGTCAAATTTCCTAATTTTTAATTGTGGCTGACTTTTTGATATAATACTTCACACACCTCCACAACTGTTGGATTTGTTTCTCTTTTATTTTATCCTTAATCATATTGTCTTCATTACTATTCTGTCAAGTGAAGGATTTCCACTAAGAATCTTCCTTACCAGTTATTGGACTCCTTCCCATACCCCTGTTTTAGTAATCCATATCTTCACAGAAGAAATCTTCTTTGGCAATTATATTCTTGATATAAATTTTATCAAATGAAAGAAAAAGTCATAGTTATGTTCTTATACTAAAATATCAAGCCCACCTTTATTATGTCTTTTAGTCAACGAAAGAACTCATTTGAAATGAACAGAGCTTGTTATTTGTCATTGTCAACAGAAAATGTTGAATTGCACCAAATAGAAATCAAGTGAAATTAAATGGTACAAATTTAGAATTTATTTTTAAAAGAATAAGTTAATTCGACTTTAGGTTAGGAAGCAAAAGTGAGATTTTTGAGGACACGAAAGTGAAGTAGTTGGGAATCTGAGAGCTGAGATTCTGCACTCATTTTTCTATGGACTCATAGGCTACTATTTAATGATTACCTGTCGTCCATGGTAGCCGTAAGGATGAACAGTTCTCAGGAGGAGCAGGCCAAGGATGCTATCAGATGGTGAATAAATATTTATTGGGTATATAATATGTAACACACTTTATAATGTGCTGGTTGTGCATGTTGACACTGTCCTTCCTGTCATTATTTGATAAAAAGCGTAAATTTTCTATTTCACGCACAAGCATTTTCTAAAATCAAGTAGCACTCTCCAAGGCAGTTAGAGTTTTGCTTAGTCCTCTTTTGAAAACAAAGATTCCTGATTTGGAAAGTTATTTCTTAAAAGCATAAGTAAACAGTTTGAATTAATTGAAGACATGAATTAAGAAAATCTTTGAAAGAGTCAACTTTACTTTTAAACATTTTTTATACAAATTACAGTTCTACTCATGTTCCAGAAATGTAATGTTTAAAGTGGCTTTGTGGTAAGACCAAGTTGGAGGAAACAGAAGTCTGTTGGTAAAACTATTCTGTAACAAGCCTTCCCTGGCTGCTGTTAGAAGCTTTTTTGTTTGTTTGTTTTTTGTTTTTTGAGACAGGGTTTCTCCGTGTAGTCGTGGCTGTCCTGGACATGCTTTATAGATCAGGCTGGCTTCGAACTCACAGAGATCCACTTGCCTCTGCCTCCCAGAGTGCTGGCATCACAGGTGTGCACCACCGTGCCCTTATTCTCTATTCCTCCTGACCAGATTTGTTCTCTTGGCCCATGAATCAGTTTTTCATCCACCGTCTTAGGCTAGTGTTTCTGATCCCCACTCAAGCTCATTCTATTCCTCTACCAGTCACTTTACTTTGGTTTTCTAGTATCATTCTTTCTTACGCCCTAGAGTCCCTTTGTTAAAATACTGACTTTTAGCTCTAATACATAATTTAGCTCCACTTCACAAACTCTTACGTACATTTGGGTTTCTATCGTGAAAGTTCATACAGTATTAATCAATGCACCTTCAAGCATGTTTCTTCTGTCTGTTGCAGCAGAGCTACCATACATTTGCTATCTTCAGCATCCAGGGTAGAGTTAGTGTATAGTTCCTTGCTTACATTTGAAAAATACTCTGTAGTGAAACAGAGAACTCATCAAGATCATTCTTGAGTCACGGGTGCGCGCCAGGACTGCCCTGAGTGACCCCCAACTGTGGCCACTCTAGTCATCCGTGATTTGGGGATTTAGAAAACAAAGGGGTTTATTTCTCGATTAAGATGAATTTTCTTCGTGTTTTGAAATATGACTTTGCTAATTGCTGCAAAGAAGCCACTTGTAAGATAGGCCAGACATTAAGTATCTTGAAATTCTCTCTAAAAGCAAACAGTCAAAGAAACATCATCACAAGGACCTTAGACTTTTAAAACATTTTGATATTTTACAACGTGCTTGCCAGGGACATTTTCTCTGTGACAGGAGGAATTAGTTACATTGTCAAAGGGTATGCCTAGTTTTGTCCTTATTTGTGAGCAATTACCAGCTCCTCAACATTAGGGTACCATTCTGGTTTTGAGTTTTCTCTTGGACTCCCGGTGGCTCGGGACAGGATGGGAAACAATGCGCTGCTGTAGAATTGACTTAGCAGTTTAGTCTTTTTAATGTATCATATTCAGATTTCAAAATCACAGGTAACTCTTTAAGCGCATGTTTATTTTTTTGTAGATTATCTGAATTGGTGAGCCTATCCCCTCCACCAGACATCTAAGCCAGTCCTTCTCTCCTGCCCCCAGGGACCACACCCCTAAATATTTGAATAACTTAAAACCAACCAACCAACCAAACAAACAAACAAAAACAATGTGTCTCCCTCTTTCCAGAAATTCCAGGGTTTGGTGTGAGCCTCATAAACAAGCAGAGCCATTTTCTAAAGCGGCTGTGACTCTGATGAGTAGGCAGGGCTGAGGGAACTAAGATGAGATCCAAGCCCCTCATTTCATGTCTGAGAATATTGAGGTTCTCTGACTTCAGCTGTCACCGTGGGCTAACAATTTAAATATCCCTGTGAATCGCTAGATGTTTTTGAAAGAGCTCCGTGAAAGTGACATCAGCTTCTTTATTTAGAATTGATCATCATTTTTATGTCTCCCAACAGATGTCTTGATTCCTTGAATTATCCTTTCACGTCACAGGGCCTTCAAGGCAATTGCTGCCAAAAAGCAGGAAGGTGTCTCTTTTTCTGTTCTCCAGGTATTGCAACATATTTTAGCTTTTTATTCCTTGACAATATTTCTTGTCAGTTTCTTCATTTATCTTTGTCCAAGGAAGTTTGTCTTCTAACAGCTGAGAATATATGGATTGAATCCCCTAATAGCCCATAACAACTAAAACACTTATCTCACCTTTATACTTGAGAAGTGTTTTAACTCGGGGTCAGCAGTCCAAACACAACAGGATACTTATGTAATAAAAATTTATTGGAATATATCTGTGCCTATTCATTTACATGTTATTTGTGGCTATCTTCAGGCAAAACCTTGGAATTGAGCAGTTTTTAACAGCTGTGGTATGACCCACAAAGCCAAAATTATTTACCATCTGGTCTTTACTGAAAAAAAAAATGACTTATATTTTATATATTTTAAAATCCTTGGCCCAGAAATATTGCTTGTAGTCACGACTCCTCTGTCTTCTAATGTGAAATGGTATGGTGTAGATATCAAAGGTCAATGTTATGCTTATATATATTTCTATTGTCTACCTTAAAGGCTTGGTAATTTCGCTCTAATGTCCAAAGTATTTTTTCTTCAGCCCTGAAATCAAGCAACTTTCAGGTTTTATCTTGATCACAGTTGTCCTATGTCAGTTTTCTTTAGCATACTATACATTTGATTTTTGTTATTTTTTAGAAAGATCTATTTACTATTTATACAGCATTCTGCCTGCCCACCAGAAGAGGGAGCCAGATCTCATAATAGATAGTTTTGAATCTTCATGTGGTTGCTGGGAATTGAACTCAGGACCTTTGGAAGAGCAGCCAGTGCTCTTAACCTCTGCACCATCTCTCCAACCCTGATTTTTGTTATTAATGTTTATGTTTATATTCCATCTTAGGTATAGGCAGAATGGTATGCCAGTAATCCATTGAGGCCGACATCTATGCTTTCATTTCACGTTGATGAGCTTCTCTAGTGTGGTGGCATATGCTTGTAATCCCACGACTTGAAAGGCTGAAGCAGGAAGATACTGAGTTTGAAGTCAGTGAGGACTATATATTGAGTGTCTATCTTGAAAATTTCTATTTTGCTCAAACTTCAGCTCTGTTTTCTGTATACCATACAGTCTTCTCAGCAGTACCCATTGTTTTTCTGGTTATTCTATCTCTGCCTTCAGATTACTAAAAGTTTCATAAGCCTTAGAAACATATACATGTATGTAGTGAGCAGATTATTTATGCGTAAATTCATTTGTATGTATAGATAACAACAATGTTTAAGAAGAAGAGGAGGCTGTGAATTTAGGAGAGGAAGCTGGAATGGGAGAGATAATGTCATTGTATTTTAGTTAAATACAATTATTTAAAAATATAAAAGTTTGATTAAATTACTGGATTACGTGGCAACAGGCTTGATCACAATTTCATCTGCCCGGCAGCAGCGATTGTTTTGAAAATGTTCATTCTTCACCTGCCATTTGTTTTGCCTTTGTCTTTCCTCTGTTTTCTTGTAGTCACTTTATGCGGTTTATGTGCTAGCTCCTCTTTTACTGCTGTTTAATCTTGGGATGAGTTCTTTTTGACTACCTATCTTTAGGATGCAGGGCAAGGTTATGTTCTTTGCGACATAAAGACCTCTCTGGTCCACAGCTGTGGCAGAGGGAAGATTCCTAACCACACCCTCCAGCATCCACCTCTCTCTTCTATAAACAGGAACCAGGTCTATTCATTGTGACGGTATCAACTAGAACCCTACAATCCTAGCTTCCTCTGTAGCTGGTTATGGTTATGCAACTAAACTCTGCCTGAAAATACATAGGGCATAAGTGTTTGGTGGGGGCTCCCTCCTCAGCTTTGCAGCTTGGAATATGGATGCAATGACTGATGTTCCAAAAGCCACCCAATATTATGTGATAATGTTGAAGAGGGTAGTCATGAACAAAATAGAAAACATGGTTCTCTTTTGGAAAATAATGCCACCACGCAAAATTTACTCAAGATTCTTTTAAGTGAGAGAAAATAAATACATATCATTCTAAAGCTTTTTGGTCTTTATATATTATCACTGAGCTTAATCAAAAATGAAAGCAATACAATAATAGGGCTTTTTGTAATAGAGTTGTATGAGTATTGGTTAAGTATGAGCACAGAGAAAAGCCTTGCCTTTGTGTTTTTGCTGATGACCAATAATGTCAGCTTGGGTTCCGGATCATCTCATCAGTAGGTTGCTTCTTTTTGGGGTGTCACATTTGATTTTGTTTCAAGTTACAGATTTCCTCTTTCTCTGAGACTCCATATGAGCTCCAAAGAAGCTCTCGTATTTCTGCATGTTCCAGTACCACTGCTTACATGAATTAGTACCTGGGGTTGCTGTTGTTGGATCTTCCATTTTTTTTTTTTTTTTTAGAGAAAACTGGTGTCCTGCAGATTCAGCAATCTGGGGCTCTGGCTTCATTTTTCCTTGGTCCCTCTACTGGTTTCTGCATTGGGCACTGCCTTCCTTTCACACTGTAGTGAGGCTCTATAACTGGTCCATATTTTTTTCAAACACAGATTTTTTGTGTTTTTAATTACATTCTGCTGGTTGTTTCAGGGTGCTTTTGAATAAGAAAGAGATGCAGATGCACTTACTCAGACCAGAAGTTTTGCTTTGTGTCTCTGAGACAAAAAACTTTGACAAACAACTCCAGGGGTGGTGTCCCATACCCAGGACTAAGCTTTTTACTTGTCATCCTATGGCTTCTGAAATGAGCATAATCCTTTGTGTATGATAACTCTAATTAAACTGTTTATTCATATATCTATGTGTATGTATGTATACATGTGTGTGTATGTATATATACATATATGTATATGTGAAACAAAAAATAGGTTTTCACATGACTATCCATCCATACGTAGTTTTTTTTATCCCTCCTCCAAACCCCATTTTTTCCCTACTCTCCCATCTCTCTGACCACTTAAACCTCCCTCTCATTATTCAATTTTATTTTCCCCTTCATATCATCTGAAAGGCTATTGCCCATTGCTCTTGATTTCCAATGAGAACTTCATGCCAACCAGAAAGTCACAACTGGTTCAAACACAGAGAATAAGGGACTGCACAGTGCTCAACCACAAACTGAACATCTATACCACACTTCTTCCCCAAGACCCGAGGATCGTCATGGAAGAAAGGGAAGAATGGTCATAATATCCAGAGGTTGGGGAAGACTGGAGCAAAAATATTGTGACATGGCTGCTGTCCTCACAAACTCACGAGTAGCTGTGGTTGCCTGAACAAGATGTGAACAATAGCAAGACAGTCAACATTCTACATGGAGTGGGAAAGGGATTCATGAGTCTCTACAACCGACTGAGGGAATTATGGCCCTCTGGTGGCTTCCAAGAGATGGAGAGTTGATTTTCTTTAAGAGTGTAGCTCCTGGTAAGTCAGCTATATGCCACTCAGTGGCTGCATATCCAGAAGTATATAGAAAACACATATTCTTTGATGTGTTATTAAAATTTTTGATGTGTTATTTAAAAAAAAGAGTACACAAAACTGAGGGAGGAGTGGATCTGGGAAGACGAAGGGAGTCATCGGGGGTAGTATACATAAAAGCTAATGAGGATCCATTATGAGGTTGTCACTCATGTATATATATATGTATATATATGAAAAATATATATACATATATATTTTTATACATATATATATGAAAAAAATGATGAGTCTCATATATATATGAGACTCATATACATATATATACATGTATATATATGTATATATATATATGAAAAATATATATCATATCTACCTGTTTTCTTCAGGTCCTCTGTTTTTCCTCCAATTTGGACCCAACATTTCAGGTCTTGGTTTTTGCAATGTTCTTCCAATTAATCAAAATAACTAATTTTCCTAAGAGAAGTAGACACATAATAACCCACCAATACTTCTAAAGCATCACTCTTCTCTTTTCGTCCTTCATTTTTCTTCCATTTAATATCACAGCATTATCCAGAATTGCGTTTGTTTTTTTTTAAACCATGCTCTAGGACCAAGCATAGGCTTCTCCAGAAATATGCACTGTGCTTTTTTCTATTTCGTCATTACATTGTAGTACTTAGTACAATGCCTGAGGCAGAATAAGTATATAGTAAACATTTGCTGCATGAATGAACAAGACTCATTTGCTCTGGGGGACGGAACTTGGAAAGACAAAAGTCTGGATTCTGGATTCTGGGCTCTTTATTGTCCTACAAACTAACAGTTGGGTTGATGTGATGTTGATGTTCCCAAGTAACTTTTGTCTGAAAAAAAAAATAGTTCTCTTGCCTAAGTGTTCAAAAACCCAACGAACTAAACGAGTATGTTTTATCTTTTGCACTGAAATTCAAAATCCCAAATTAAGGGCTGAGAGTCTAGCTCAATAGTATATTTGCCTTATATGTGTGAGGTCTTGGATTTACTTTTGAAAACCACAAAACATGAATTAAACAATCAAAATTCCAAGTTAATTTTTGAAAAACCATTGCTGCTACTTCCCCAAATGTAGAAAATAGCAGTATGTTTTGGCACAGAAATCCTCCTCTGTACTGTGGGGCTGTTCCATTTCTGAGAATCAAGTTTAACCCGAGCATGGCCAATGGAACACCTTGACATGCAGGCAAGGATTGCTTTACTGGGAGTGAGGGTCTGGTCTCAGCCGAGCTGTTCATATTCATTCATTCCTGGGTATTCAAACATTTCTTTTGTAAACCGGAAACTAAGCAATGGCAACCTGACCAATTCTGTAGCTAAAGCTACCATAAATCCTTCAAGATTAGATGTCCCAATATTCAGGTTAAGGTAGTCTACAGCAGAGGAAGCATGCAAACAGATAGGGGAGGTGACAGACAGCAGAATCATCTTGGTAGCATTTGGGTTCCATGTATCCATATTTCTTCCTCTCCTTTTTTGTTGTTTCAAGCAGGGTTTCTTTGTGTAGTCTTGGCTGTCCTGGACTTGCTTTATAGACCAGGCTGGCCTGGAACTCACAGATATTTTCCAGCCTCTCCCTCCCTGAATGCTAGGATTATAGGTGTGTCTTCCACATATTTCATATTTTTTACATTCTCAAAGACTTGAATTTCTTAGACTGTGAAAGGTTTGGTATCCTAAGCCATGACAGAAATCTGTGTCTAGGGAGATCATAGGTTCCATATGAAGGTTATTGGTATCATTTTGTTAAATGTATGAAATGTAACTGTCAAAATGCCTTCTCAACATTTTGTTTACTCCCATAGATTACAGATGCTATCAGTGTCAGCTGGTTGTGGAGGGCCCTGTGAAGAGGCTCATAACTGTACAAGCTTCAAAAAATAAGTAGTTATTGGTGTGGCAGAGTGGCCCAATGCTTTTCCATAAATGGAGGAAAAGAATTAGACATTTGTATCACTCCCTTCAAAGCTCATGGGAAAGGGGTCAGAAAGAATATAGTAGACAGAGAAAAGCATAGATAGTTGTGCAGCTATTTCTTCTGAAATTAAACATTACCTCCTGTGGGGAATATGGAAGCTCATAAGACCCTGGAAGTTAATGAAACTTACTTGGTTGAGGAAGTAAAAGAAGATTACAAGGCTCAGAAAATTCCGGAAGCTTACAGGATTCACAAGGCTCCTTCCTAAGTTTAGAAACGTAGTCAATATTTTCCGAGGGGAGGTTACTCTCTGACCTGCCAAGCTGCCTGTAAGGAATGTAAGTACCTCAGGAATGAGGCTTTATTGACTTATCACTCAAATTGATATGGGTTTTTGGGTGATATAGCAGCCGTGGAATCTCTCAAGTGCTTGTAAGTAGACCCTCACCCAAACTCTGTTAAGTAATGAGAAGGAATTTACTGGATCTTCATACTAGCCTTGTGTGAAATTATTCCTTTGGTCTGTCATCAGTATCTTGCCTGAGGTGAGTGGGTGTTTTTTTACATCTCCTTTAGGAAAAGTCACACAGCAGCTTCATCAAATAATTAAAGTGAAATTTAGAGGATTTGCCAGACTCCTCCCTAAGGAATTAAAGTTTCTTAAGAAGGGGGAAGGGCTTAAAGGCTTCTTTTTATTATTTTCATGTGTGTATGTATGTATGTTCACATGTAAGTGAATGCCTGTGGAAGGTAGATGATAGTGGGATTTCCTGGAGCTGGAGTTGGGGGTTATGTGAGCTACCTGATGGGGGTGCTGGTATCTGAGCTCAGGTCTTCTGGAAGAGCAGCAAGTGCTGCTATACACAGAGTCATCTTTTAAGCCCTTTATGAAGGGCTTATGCACAGGCATCAAGAGAGAGGTGGGGAGCAGCACAGCATACACTTGAGCAAAAGCTGGGGTGTCCTCAGAAAGTTCTGCTTAAGTGTTTTAGTAGCCATGTACAAGACTTCAGTGGCTTCTGGAGAACATGTGATGTATCCCGTTACCAAATGTGAGAATTGAAAGATGTAGGATTATAGCAAGTGATAACACAACGAGGTTTTCACAGTTATAAAGGTCAGTGCGATCTGATAAAACAGACCGGAATCAGCTCCTTTGCATCTTCTGTCACATGAGGACTCAGCCAGGCCAGCATCCACCAAGCAGAGAAACAGCCTTCAGTAGACATCATGTTTTCTGATACCTTCCTGGCATCAGGAACTGTAACAAATTTGTTGTTTATAAATTATATAGCTTCGGTTATTTTGTTACAGCAGCTCAAATGGAACAAAGCATCTGAGCTTTGTTCGTGTAACATGTATTTCCCGAGTGATTCTGGTGGACCTGGTGGACCGGGAAGGAGTTTAAATTACATCTCTTCAAGCTCTGCAGCTTCATTTACCTTCCTCTGCCCCACCTGATGAGCCCCCAAGAAGTACAATTCCTGTGAATTCCTAGAGTTCTCATCCTCATTGTCTCTTTACTCACTATTGCTTTGCCTTCTTCTGAACCACTGGTTTGTGAAATAACTGCTGTATAAAACTGGTCTGTGAAATAAGGATCTCAAGGGAGGTATCGGATGATAAAGTTCCCATGGGATCTGTGTCAAATATAAAGGATACTGACTAAATTGACTGACTATAGTTTTTAAATTTTTTAAATTATTTTTGCAATTATAATAAAATCACATCGTTTTCCCCTTTCCCTTTTTCCTCCAGCCAAACCTTGCCATGCATCCCTCCTTCAAGTTAATAGCCTCTTTTTTTAGTAGTTGTTGTTACTTGGATATGTATATATATGTGTGTGTGTGTAGTATATACATAGGATGTACATGTATATTCTTAAATACAATCTGCTTAGTCTGTAGAATGTGACTTGCACATATGTTTTCAGGGCTGACCACTTGGGTACTGGATAAGCAATTGGTGTGCTCTTCCCTGGGGAAGACTATCTCTCCTGCTCTCAGTATTTCTTAGTTGCCTGTAGTTCTTTGTGAAGGTTTGAGGCCTCATGGGCCTGCCCCTGTCCACTTTCCCATGTCCATTCTTATCCTTGCTCAGCTCATGTTTAGGCAGTTATGTTGGTGAAACCTTATGGGTGTAGCTGACAGTAGCAGGAGACACAGTCTCACAGTAAACTTCCTGATCCTCTGGTTCTTAAAGTCTTTCTGCCTCCTCGTCTGTATTGTCCCCTGAGCCTTAGGTGTGGAAGTTGTTTTGTGGGTGTATTCACTGGAACTGGGCTCCATAACTCTGTGTATTGACTGATTGTTGTTTTTTGTTTTGTTTTGTTTTGTTTTGTTTTGTTTTGTGTTTGTAGTGGTCTCTGTCTGTTGCAAAGAGATGTTTCTTTGAAAGGCAAGAACTACATTTATCGATGGGCATAGATCAACAAGGATAAATTAAGACATGGGACCCTTCACAAATTTCATGCCATCTTTGAGCAGGGGCCATGCTAATCTTCTCTGCATTTCTGACTCCGATTTTTGTATGTATGCTGCCAAAGTGAGCGCTGTAGCTTTCTTTTCACGGGACCCATTAAAGAAAAAAAAAAATCTTTTTTAGTGTTAGTGGCACAAGAGACTCTGAATAACTGGAAGTTTTTATCCAAATGCCCTGTGTATTACATACTTGACTAATTTTCTCTTTTCACATGAGCTGCTAAAAGTGACAAAATTTCATCTTCTTAGAAACTTTGTAACATTTTGTGTGAGATGTCACTAATTTTGTCTTCCTGGTCATTTGTATTGCAAAGACTCATATTTTGTCTACCTAGAGTTTCATAACATTTTAATCTGAATGGCTGACAGTTATGCACATAATTCTTAGTTGTCTTGAACACATTCTAAATATTACTTGTCATTTCGCATATGTATATACATACATACATATATACACATATATGTATATTTATATTATTTATACAAACACATAAATATTTTCTGGGCCTGATGAAGCAATTTGAATACATATATTTTCTTAAATTTTATTTATTTACTACTGTTGTTGTTATTGGTGTGTGTGTATGTGTGAATGTCTGTGAGTGTGTGTATGTGTGTGTATGTGTGTGTGAATGAGTGTATGTGTGTAAGTAAGCATGTCTGTGTGAGTATATGCAAATATGTGCGTATGTGAATGTTTGCGTATGTGTGTGTGTATAGGACAGGGCCCAACATTGTGACATCACCTCGCTTCTTGCACCTTTATGTGGGTTCTGGAGACAAATTCAGGTAGTCAGGCTTGTGACATAATTGCTTTCTTTATTTACTGGTGCATCTTCCTTCTCCATTCCTGGGTTTTAAGATAGGCTTTCTGTAGTTAAGGACTAGCTAGCCCAGAGATCTAGGGTAAAAAATCAAATAACACAGGCCTAAAATCAAAAGTAGCGATAAAGTGACTCCTAACAATATTTTGCCAAGCTCATAGGTTAGTGCCTTGCTCTACCATCACACAAGCTTCCTTCTGCAGCAAATGGGAAAAATGCAGAAACCCAAAGCCGGACATTATTTAAGAGTTAGAGGCCTTGGAACACACAGCTCTAGATGGGATGTCTCCATCTAATCCTTCAGCAGATGTGGTGGAAAGAATGTCAGAGCCAGATGGCATGGAGGACATCCAGAAAACAAGGTCCTCAAAGAGACAAGCAGCAAGCACAGGGCCTTCACAGATTTGCACCAGGTTCTCTGTGTATGTATTGTAGTTTCCAGTTTAGTGCTTTTATGGGATTCCTGAGTGGATAAGTGGGTCTTTGATTCCTGTGCCTTCTCTTGGGATCTTTTCCTTCTGTTTGTTTGCATTGTATAACTTTATATTTTATTTTGCTTAATTTTATTATTTCTCAGAAGCCTGTTCTTTTCTATTGAGAGATAGGAAGGGAGTGGGTCTGGAGGAGATGCGATGAGAGGTGGGGAGGAACTTGGAGGAGCAGAAGGACAGGAAACCATAATCAGGATATATTATGTGAGAAAATAATCTATTTTTAATAAAAGGAGGGAAAAGATTAACCTGGAACTCACAGTGTTAGCCCCTAACCCATGATTTTTCTGCTCTGGTCTCATGCTGGGAATTAAAGACATGAACCACAATGCTCATCTCAGTGTAATTTTTATAAAAAATGTAACATTTGGCATTTTACCCGTATTTAAGAATATAGTTCAATGCATTTACGTATTTGGGCATCTGTTTCCAACCATTGATCTCCAGACCTCTGATCTTCTCAAACTAATAACCCCATGCTTATGAAACACCAATTCCACAGTTCTTTTTTCTTTTTTTATTTTTCTGTCCTCCAACAGCCTCTATTCTACTTTCTGTTTCTGTGAATTTAAATATTATTGGCACAGAGAAACGGAGGAAGGAGTAAGGGAGGGAGAAAGACAGGGAGAGAGACATAGAGAGATAGACTCCCCCCCCCCACACACACACAGAGAGAGAGAGAGAGAGAGAGAGAGAGAGAGAGAGAGAGAGAGAGAGGCACCACATTCATGCTGGTGTGACTGGTTGATTTCACTAAGGACCATATCCTCAAGTTTCCTCCAAGGAATATCATGTGTCAGTATAGCCTTCCTGTTTAAGAGTGAATAAAGAGTCTACCACATTTTAGCTAGTCATCTGTAGTTTACACTTTCCCACTGATCTTATTTCACATTGTCATTCTTGCTCCCCACCCCCATGAACACTCTTCTTTTCTGAACAAGGTGCAGAAAAAAAAAGTATTTTTATCTTTCATGTTCAGTTAGACCTCTCCTCCTTGCAGATAGGGTTTGTGACTTACTGTTTGGTTGGCACCAACGACACTGTGGTTGAAGAGACTGCAGTGATGAGGTAGCGAAGTGTCTGGACCTT
Source organism: Meriones unguiculatus (assembly GCF_030254825.1). Classification (NCBI taxonomy): domain Eukaryota; kingdom Metazoa; phylum Chordata; class Mammalia; order Rodentia; family Muridae; genus Meriones; species Meriones unguiculatus. Next base: position 31,934,730 of record NC_083365.1, read on the forward strand.
GGCTGGGGACGATGTCATGGGTCATCTTATCTCCAGGCTTCTGCATTTATTCTGTTTCTGCAAATACCTCCGGAGGTTGTCTTTGGAACAGCATTGTCAACATATATTACCATGAAAGTACTGACACGGGCTCCACTGGGGAAAGGTGTGCAGGTTGAGGAACTGGGAGTCCTTTCTTCCTCTTCCCATTTCTACCTCACCACTGCTGTCGGTGGATACAACTATCGTGTGATCAGCATGAGACCAGAGTAGATGAAAGGGTAAGGCTGCTTTAATGCTAAGAAATTTCCCAACATTCAAATTCACTGAGAAATGTTTTAAGCCTTTAAAAATAGAGATACAATTCAGTGATCTTTCAGGGAAAACCTTTAAACACCCTAAAAAGAGATACGTTGGAAAGAACCTATAAATGTAAAGAGGTTATCCCAGGAAATGGGGTTGTGTGAGTTCCGTGAGTCCTTAAAGGGTGCTTAAATCTCTCTGAACTCCCAATACAGCAGGCCTGGGAAATTCTTCCTCATGTAGTCACTCTATTGACTGAAGACATTAACTGTAAAGGCTTGTGAAAGGCTTGTCTGAGAGTGAGACAGAACTTTCATAGCTCATCCATACAGCTTCCTTACTGAAGACGAAAAACATAAAAGCATTTCAAAGCAAGATCAGAGGCAGCTACTCCATTTAGGAGACACTGGGGTGATCCACTGCCCGCCCATTCCACCGCTGGCAAAGTGATGTGAGCCTATGCTGGAATCCCTGTGAGAAAAAAAACAAAAAACAAAAAACAAAAAACAAAAAAACCCCTCATTCCTCAGTCATTCTCTTCCTTACCCAAACGTAACACTCTGGTTTGGGGCAGCCTATTCATAGTGAGATCTTACTATTTGGAGACTCAAACATCATTGAATATAATCATCACTCTTAGCTTATGATTTGACTGAATATTTGTATTTTTAATACTGTATTCAGTTAGCACACTGAAGCTAAAAATTGTCAACGAGAGACCTGGAGATTGGACTGGGTGGTTTTCATGACACAGGAGAGGCACCTCTGCCATGGGAAACTTTTGGAAAAGGTTGGGTTTCTAGAAGAGAAGGGCATAAGCATTGACAAGAGGATATGAGCTGTGGACAGATACCAAAAGGGTTTTGAATGATATCTAAAGAAAGACAAGAAATGTGCCAAGACATATCCTGCTTGAATCCCTCCTGCCCTGGAAGCTTACCCATCCAAGTGAGTTGGGCATCACTGAACTTTTTTTTGAGATATGATGGTAATGGCTATTTTTAATTTAATTACTTTTGAGAATTTTATGCATGAATATTATATTTATATTATTTTTATTCCCTCTAATTTCAACTCCTCCTGTCTCAATTTCCTCTCAAATTCATGACCTCTTATTCTTTTTATTTATTTTTAATTGTTTATTATTATTTCAGTTTATTTACTTTACAGCCCAAGAGTGCCCCCTCCCTTCCTCTACCCCCTTCCCTCTCCTGTTTCCCCCAGAACAGGGGAGCCTCTCTCTCCCCATATCAATCATCCCCAGCATATCAAGTCACATCAGGACTGAGCATATCTTCATCCCCTCAGGCCAGGCAAAGCAGCCTTGCCAGTGAGAGGTGATCCCAAATCAGGCAACAGTGTCCATGTTGGAAAGACCCCTCCTCCACTTGACAGGCGCCCATATGAAGACCAAGCCACCCATCGGACACATATGTGCCGGGTGCCTAGGTCCAGGCTATGAATGTTCATTAGTGATCTTTCATTCTTTATTTTTGCTTGTGGTGGTTGAGGTGGTGCTGTGTGTGTGAGCTGCTGAGTTGATTTGGCATTGGTATGCTGTATATGTGATTCATATCACAAACCCGATATTTGTTGAATTGCTATTATCTTAAGAAATGGTGCACGGGGCGGGGGTGGACGTGATTTGGCAGGAAGTGAAGACTGAAGTCGGACACTCCTGGGTTTAATTTGTAGCCCACCAAGCATCTGAGTGATGAGTTACTAGTCCTGAGTTAATAACTTAATCTTTCTGAGATCTAGTTTCCTCATCTATAAAGTGGGGGAAGTATCAGCAGCTACAGAAGAGTATCCTAATAATAATAATAATTATATGAAATGCTACAGCCTCAAACTTACAGCTTGGCTCTTATTGTTAATAAACTCTTTACCTACACTCTCTCATTTATCTGAGTAAAGCTGCAGGCCAAGCTTGCTCAAGAGAAAATATTTTGTGCTATGAGAAGATGGAAATTTACGAAAACCACAGTCTGTTTTCTGAACAATTTAAAGAGTGTAATCAAAGGCATTCACTCAGAATTGTCATTCTTGGTTAAACCATGGTTCCTGGAATTGCACCAGAGATTGATTTTTTTTTTTTAATTTGCCAGTGTAGGATCTCCAAAGATGGAGAGAAATGCAAATATTATGTTCTGTTCACACATCACCATGCTCATTTGCATGTGTGCCTGGTATGTTTTATATCAAGATCCTTCACAAGCTGTGTGCCACTCACCTCTGTGCTTTCTGGTCCGCTCTGCCTCAGCCATGATGACCCCTCTGTTCAGTGAGCAAGTAAATCTAGGTTTGCCTCAGGGCTTTTGCACTTGCTGTCCCATCTGCTTAGATAATTCCTTGTATGGCTTGCTCCGTCCACAATATGGGCATTGTGGTTTGAATATGAAATGTCCTCCACAGGTTCACATAATCGGATGTGGTCCTCAGCTGCTACCACTGTTCGAGAAGGTTGTCGCTCACTGAAAGAAGTGGTTCATACTGCAGGTCACAGAAGGAGGCAGGCTTTGAGGCTTCGAAGCTACAGTCCAGCACAGCTTTCTGTTCATCCTCTGCTTCCTAAGTGTAATGCAACGTAACCAGCCAGCTTTATACTTCTGTCTGTTGTCTATCTTTCCTACAGTGATGGACTGTATTCCCTTGGAACTGTAAGCCAAAAGAAAGTTGCATTTGTTACAGCATTTTCCCTGTTTTTCAAACATCTGACATTTACCATCTTTTAACATTTTTTTTTAAATAATTTCTTACACAAGTACTGCACTTAGGGTTTTTACCCCACACTCCTGTTGAGCCCATTTCTTATTACTCATGTATCTATGTATGTGTTTAGAAATGACCACTTGGGGTTGGGTAGCCTACCAGAGAACTCATCCATGGAGAAGACTGACTCTCCCTCCGTTAGTATCTATTAATTTCCTGTAGCTCTTGTTCTAGGTATTTTATAACAGCAACAAAAAAGTAATTAGGACTAAGCAACTAAGGTATTTTGGTCTCAGTCGAATGCCATCTTCTTAGAGAATTATTTCCTTATTATTATGATGAAATAGCATCCTTCAAATACTGCTTGTAGTATCCCTTTTCAATTGCTTTCATAGTACTTAGCACTCTGTCTTAATGCTCTTAGCTTATGGACGTGACCAAGTGATAACAGGGAGTGGTCAGTTATACAAAGAGTTACAACTTATATTTCTCAAGAGAGGGAAACATGCCACACCATGCAAGGCCACAGAGGTAGCACTAGGACTTGACAGAAGTCAGAGGCAGGAGCAAAAGCTTTTATTGGGGATATTGTGGGAAAATGTAAAGTTGGGAAACATGAACACTTTGATACTGGCTAATTTTCATAATTTCACAGACTATGTACTATGAAGTTGGTCTCTGGCTGTTTGGAACTTGCCCAGATGATTTAGGGTAGGGAAAATACAGGTTGAGTTGTAAGATGAAGGCAGTAGCTATGGGCACACACTTGCGACTAGTTCACTGATATGAGAATATTGCTGAGCCCTTTGTTATTTCAGAATACTGGTTTGTCTTGAGTCGCAGTCTTTTTCTAGATGTTAAGCTTCTTTTTATATTTCCACAGGCTTCTACATTTTCTGCATTGAGCATGCATGACTTTCTAAGTAAGAAAAAAATATTTACAAAGAATTAGCATTTTGGTTTTATTTTATTCTGCCTTCCACATTAGAATAAGCCTATAGATTAATAGGCCTAATAAAGGAGCCTAAATTCTGCAGCGCCTCATTATTTATTGATGTCTTGGATGATATGTATATTCCCAAATGATTCCTCACAAAACCCACTTGTTTTTGATTAACCTCCAAGGTATATTACTGTGTCATGCAAGGACAGAAAATAGCCTAGTATATTCTCCTTACCCTCAGACCGATGTCATCTCTGCCAATATTCCTCATTGACGTCCCCAAAGCTGACATTACCCTTTCATTGATGTCACTGAATCAGGAAGATGAAAAGCTGTTGCAAAATAACTGTTTCTATTGCAAAGGCTTAAAACTTTAGAGATTGAAAGGTTAGAGTTAAAAATATGTATTTTAATTTGAACAACAGATGGCCCTGGAGTGACTGCAAGGCTGAATTAACTCTGGAGACTCTATGGCTGTTTGTGGAAGGGAAAAATAAAAAAGACAACCAACACCCTTAAAAAGCCCACATTGGAGCACCCAGCTCAATGCTAGTGACATCAGCAGAATCTCTCTGTTTGGTAAGTCTTGAATTTGACTTCATAGCATCTGTTAGCTTCCAGATAGAATAATCTTCTATGAAATTATACTGCACATTTCCACTAATGAACATTTCCAGTTATTAGGGGCCTTTACCTCATAGCTGTTGCATCCCCCAAACTCTCCATGTGTCCCACAGCCATGAAAGCGTCTTGTTTCTAAAGCACTGAATCTGTACTTTCACAAAACATGCCTTGTCTTAGACTGACTTCTACGGGAAATGAGTGAGATGAAGGGTGGATTGTAGACATTTTATTGGGACGTGCTCTGGAGAAATATATCCATAAGGAAAATATAGAAGGCAGGACTGAGCAGAAGAAGTTTACCTACAGGACAATCCCAATTTGGGCCTCTGCTATGTTCTGCTGAGAAGGTCCCTCAGAGTTCTTTCAAATTGAGTCACGGAAATCAGGTCTTTACATCCAAATACAAGCTGCCACTGGACATAGGTTTTTCTATGAGAAAATGCTACCATGGTGATAGTTACACCGGGCTTAAGATAGTTTCTAAAAAGAGGGTTAGTCAATATCCTCATTTTCTGAGTGCTGATCTGACAAGGGGATGTAGAATAATCAGATATCGTCTTTCTATCTGCCCTATCCATCCAGACTCTAGCAACTATAACACCCAGATCCTTAGACCTCCTTGTAGCTCTTTAATTCGTGTTTCTGTCTCTCAGTCTTGGACAAACTTCCTTCTGGCATTATGGCATTTTTTTTTCAGATAAGCCTCAGCTATCTGGATTTCAAGAATTCATTTCATTTATTCTTCAAACACTACTAATAACGGTTACGAAGACCTGTGGATGGACTGAAGGGGCTGAAGAGAGTATCAGGAAGAATGAGTGAATGCTACATGTGGAGTTAAAAAAAATGAGCACTAATAAGTTCAAGAGAAAATGGCTGGAGAATATCGGAGCATGTCATCATGAAGGGTGTTGTGTCCTGCGCTGCACAGTTTGATATTTGATTTGGTGTCATTCCACCTCGCTTCCATAACTCAGGCAGAACATTTTGGAATCATCCTTGACTCATTCCTTTCTTTCAGACAACACAGTCTTCTGTTAAAGCTGCATGGTTCAACCAAACCTAAACTTTCTCATTACTTTCACTGCCCTTCTTCTCTGATCTGGGCCATTTCTTGCCTAGCGAAGATAGATGCTAATCCATATCTCTGCTCTTGTCCTCAGTGTTAAGTCAATTCTCAACAAACAGAAAAAGTGATCTTGTCACTGTACCATAAGTCAGCTTACTTAACAAAGAATGAGAGCCAGAGTTCTTGCTATGATTGCTAATATCCTGCATAGCTAGTCTTTCTCTGTCTTTCCTCATGTTTATGGTCATTCTATGTCTCCTCTTGCTGACATTTCAGCAATCTAATCATGCTGTCACTTTGGGACCTTCATTTTTCTTCCTCCTACGATGATGGCATGTCATCACCAAGATAGTTCCTGTACTTCTTTTCATGGCTTTGCTTTACAAAAAAAAAAAAATCCTTTATTTAGTGAGGAATACACTTTACACAAAGTGCTAGCTCCTCAATATTTCATAGCCACTGCTTCAGTTTTATTTTTCTTGTTAGTACTAATGTCGTATTACATATTGGTATAAACTCAATTTACTCTTTGTTTTCCTTTTATAAGGCAGGATACCATGACCTCTACATGTAATATGTGATATGTGTCTCAATTGTTGTTGAATGACTTAGACAGGAGACCTGGAAAGGGGGAAATTCTGGCAGGCTTAGATACACAAAGCAGATTTGTCTTACCAACTAGGAAATACTTTTAAGTTTGGAGTACATTGAGTAGACAGCTTGTTAAAATTTATTGAACCATTATCTGCATTTAAAAATATAATTAGCTTTATGGACTAAAATAAGCAAGCTTTCAAATCTTCCTAGGTATTTCCCAAGCGTGAAATAATCTTTGCTTGTGCATCTAGTGCCTACTTTTCTTCTTTCCTTCCTAATGAACTTTCAGTCTTCAATGTATTTGATTTTTTTTAGTGTCTCCAACTAAACAGGGTCATAGTCATAGGCCCAATACATTAAAGTAACTAGAACATCAAATTGTCCTCTTGACAAGTAGAAAGCATAGAGTACTGAAAGTTAGAAGGTCTGTATTCTAGCATCACCAATAATCAGCTAAGTGTATGGAGCTGTTATCATATCAGATTTACAATATAATTGGTTTGTATTTGTATCATTTCTACTTTACACCCAAAGAAAGTAGACTATGGGAAAGTGATCTGTTCAAGATCAAATTGCTTACCAATTATAGATCCAGACTTGATCCCAGGCCTCTGGTTTAAATTATTATGTTCTTTCCACATACTGAGCAAGAGAACTGCTTGTTCTACCTGAGTTAACCTGATCATATACATATGTACATATATGTATATATGAACTCTGTATGTCACAAGATAATTATCTGTAGGAACAATTTGTGATTTAAAAAGTAAACCAATGTCAAGTAAATTTTGAAATTTTATAAAATTTTCAGCAATTTTTTTTTATTCATAAGATGAGAACAGTAGTAATAGCTCCCAATGGCAGAGTTGCTGTGAGCTTCTCTAGAAAGACTGATGCAAAACACTTGTTTACTTTAGTACCTGATCTGTAATATGTTACCTAGACCTGATTCCTCTATTGTTTGATATTGATGAGTGTTTATGTCCCCTCAAATTCTCATGTTTAAACTCTCTTCTTGAACAGTGATGGTGTTTGAAGGTAGGAGGTTTTCAGAGACTGTGAGAACTCAGATTAGTGACTTAGTATTGCTCGTCTCCTCTTCTGCTATGTGAAGATTCAGCAAAAACTGAACACCTATGAGACAAAATCCAGCCTCTTACCAGATACCAAATATGCCTTCATCCTGGATTTCTTTTCAAGAAATAAATTTGTATTGTTTATTACCTATATAATTTACAATGTTTGTTATAATAGCCCAGTGGACCAACATGTTATTATGATATTAAGAATGTAAGAGGGTATCTGTGGACTTGGAGATGGGCTTGTGAGAAGAAGACGGAGGGAGGGTGAGATTGGGAGGAAATGAGGGAAGGAACTGGGATACAAAGCAAATAAACTGTAATTAATATAAAAAATAAAATAGAATGTAAGAGGGTTCTATCACTGGGCACAAGTCACTATTTATGGAGCTTTAGGCCATTTGTACAGTTTGTACAGGCAACAGCAAAAGGCCCAGGGCTACAAGTGAGCCTTAATCCACTGTATATACCATTGGAGTTAATGAAGGACAATGTCACTGAGAATGCCCTTAACAATACACTGAAAAGCAAAGCCAATCACCTCGCCAATGATGAAGCTCAGAGTCATATAGACATTTGGCTGCTGTAACCGGAAAGCACTCAGCCTGGGCTGCTGCCTATTTAGGCAGAGCATTATCTGGATTAGATTCCATGGCTGTAAACAGATCAGTGCATCTTTACATGCTGTCAAACATCTGAGTTCAAGCAATTCAGCTATTTTGATCAGATTAGCAATTTGGCCCATTCCTCTAATTTTCTCTCTTCAGGATTCCATTCAGAGTCCTTTGGAGAGACATGTTCTCAGCAAGCACGGGGACTTTAAGAAGCCTCATCTTATTTCCTGAGGCAAGCACAGCTAAAATGAAAGATCTCCGCTGCTCACAGCTTCCTGTGAACCCCAAGCTTGTTGTGGAAGTACGCCCATAGGTGTAGTAATGTGAGTGGTAAGGTTGTTTAAGTAAGTGAATTCTGTTTTGAAAGGTGAACAATGCAAGTTTGCTTGTAACCCATCTGGAGAGTGAGAACCAAGGATGGTTGTATGGCCAATATTAGGAGCAAAGTTTCATCATGGTAGTGATTAAGGATTAACAATAAAGTTGAGAAGTTACATAGACCTACTTTTCAAATTCCAGATCCTTCACTAAATTTGACAATTTACTGCTTCAGTAAGCAATTTATTTGTTTCCATGTGTATTTTTGTGTGTTGTGTGTGTGTGTGTGTGTGTGTGTTACATGTTGCATATATGTGTGGTATGGGCTGTGAATGAGTATGTGGCTATGTGTACCCATGGAAACTGGAGACTAGAGAAGGATGTCAAGTGTCTGCTCTACCATTCTCTTGCTTATTCCTTTGAGGCAGGGGCCCCTACTGAACAAGAAGCTTACCATTTTGTCCAGTAACCTCAATTCTTGGATTCCTGACATTCAGCCATGACAACCCTTTTACATGGAGGCTGGAGATTCAAACCCAGATCTTTATACCTGCTGAACTTTTACTTACTCAGCTCTCTCCTCTGCCCCTAGGGTTTTTTTTTCTAATAGACTAGGGTAGTAATGACTGTGTGGCAAATGAATTTAACAGATTTGCTTAGTCACAAATATTAGCTCCTGAAAGGATTCTTAATTTTTGGTTTGTTTTGTAGGTATCCTAGGTTGGTTTCAATGTTATTAGTTACAGACTGCTGTAGCTTTCTTCCTCAATTTTTTTTTCTTCAGGTACTATTTTTCAGTGCAAACAAGTCTTGGGTTAAATTAAGTAGTCACAAAAAAGACACTGAAACCATTCTGTAAGTAGGAAAAAGTCCCAGCTCCCTGCAATCCATGAATGAATGAATGAATGTAAGACTAGATAAATAAATGGAAGGCCCTGAAGTATGTTGCCAAACCAGATCTGAACAGTTTTTTCATGCAGATCCATTGTGTTTATTTATAGCAACTGCATGACAGGCTTGTACATAAGATGGTCAGAGTGTCACAGCATCATTGTAACAACAACAACAACAACAAATGTTCTTCCACGAAGAAAAGAGGAAGGAGACTTCATATGGACCAAGGGGAAAAGGCCCTTTGCATGTTCACTACTTACTACATCAGAATCTCCACTTAGGACTGTAATTATGCCTTGTTATGATAAATTTTTATAAATGGGTATTTATTTATGGTTCTTAATTTCAATGATAAAGCTTATCAGTCTCTTGTTTTATGTATTTTGTATATTGTCAGAGAATTATTTCTCTAGGTCAGGGTTAAAAATGTATTCTTTATGCTTCAATATTTTAAGAATTTGTCTCAGTAATTATTTTATGCATGGTGTGATGTAGAAAGGCAATTTTATTTTTCTCAATACAACTCATCATTGTTGAAAACTCGTGTCAAGTGTCCCAGGAACTACATGAAATTTGCTGTGACCAAACTTTTGATCAGAGTTATTTGGGATGGGAGTGTATGTGCCAAGGTAATTTCATCCTAATCTAATATAAGCAGAATTCTATGGTTAAATTTTTTTAGAGGGAAACATTCTCCACTCGCCCTTTCCCTAGACTCATCCACAGTCAGACTGAGAGAGACGTAAGTTTTGCTTTTGATTGTAAATTCATTGCTTAATGGGGATACCAACAATAGGTGTACCTTTCTTATTTAGTCTGTCATTTTACTTTCTTCTTTTCCCTTACTGGATTCTTCAAGATTATGTCACCAACAATAAGAAATTTTTACTATTGATTTTTACCTCAAGAACTTGAAATTTTTCTCTACTAAAGGAACTGAAGTTTAAAATTCATGGCGTTCCTCTGTGTATTAAAACACATCTACAAATTTTAGGGCTGGTAATATAGCTTAGCAGGTAAAAACACTTGCTATCAGATTACATGGTGGAAGCTGAAAACTGACTATCATTGTCCTGACTTCTAGAAACACGTCGTGGTCTCTCTCTCTCTCTCTCTCTCTCTCTCTCTCTCTCTCTCTCTTTCACACACACACACACACACACACACACACACACCTCAGGTTGGTAAGTTTAGCAAAGATATCTTTAAAATTGTTGGAGAAATAAAACATTTCGAGGCAGCCACAAATTAAGACAGTTCATAAACACCAAACCAACAGTGCAAACAATCTTAAAAGAATACCATACGCAAAGAGGGAAGAAAATCTCATCAAAACAGTACAGGAAAAATAAATGTAATGAGAGGAATAGATGAACAAAAGACAACAAGAAAGGAACTGATCTTGTCCAACACAGTTATGAAAGAATTTAGAATTTAGAGTTCAGAATCATTTGGGAGATACGCCTCCAGGCAGAGTTGTGAGTGATTATCTTGGTTAGGTTAATTGGGATGAGGAGGCATACCCTAACTGTGGCCTAAACTCCTCCCTGTGCTTGGATCCCAACTGAAAATAAAAGAAAAAACCGAGCTGACCACGAATGTTCCTCGCTTTCTTCTTCCTCACTGCTAGTTTAATGTGATCAGCAGCAACCTTGAGTCCTCACCATGACAACCACATTCTGTAACTGTGAAACAAAGTAACCCTCTTTCCCCCTTAAGTTGTTTTTGTCAGTGTATTTTATCACAGCAGAGAAAATATACTAAAGCCAAGAGTAAACAAACAACAGCAAACACACTTAAAAAAAAAAAAAACAACATAGACTAATCCAACCCACCAGAATAAAATACCAAAAATCACATGAGTTATCTAACCTCTTTTACACATGGTAGGTGTAAATGGCTTCAACTAACCAGTGAAAGATGCAGACTAGTTTTTTGGACTAAAGAATGAGATATAACCATTTTCTCCAAGAAATATACCTCATTGGTAAAGGTACCCAAAGATTGAGAATTGGGGATGAAAGTCAAACTACGAATTGAACGGCACAGCAATTCTAACGTTTGATAAAATAGTCTTCCAACAAAAAAATATAAATATTTCTGTGCTCAATGCTTGTGTTCCCAACTGCATAAAACAACCTTTGATAATATAGAATCTGACAGGCCTCAATACAGGAACTGTGGATGACTTCAGTACTCCACTTTTGTCTTCTAAGAAGACTCTCAAACAAAAAAACTATACAAATCAATTAAGGCAAACTACAGCACAGATCAAATGGATTTAACAGATAACTAAAGATAATATGTCCAGTAGTTGTAGTAAGAATTCTTCTTAGCAGTCCATGGAATGTCTTCTTAAACAGAACACAGCGTAAGTAAAGACAGTCTCAACAGATATAAAGGAGCTCAACACTTTCTTGTATAAGTATATGGGAATAATGTTAAAAAAAATTCAGTGGCAAGATCTGTCACTGAAACTATACAAATACTCGAAATCTCTTAAATGGAGAAGTTGAGGAAATAAAAAAAGGAAGTAAAAGCTTCTGCAATGAAATAAAAATGAGAATACAACTTACAAGAATATCTGAAGTTTAACTTGAGGCATTTCTAAGAAGAAAGCTTAGAGATATGGAGGCTTACAATAAGAGGCTTATTAAAGGAGAAATAAGCAGATATCAAATAAATTATATAATCATGTACCTCAGGGTCTAAAGAAACAGCCAAATCCAAAAGCTGTAGGCAACATGGATGTAGAGCAGGATAGAAACTAAGGAAATGGAGACTAAAGGAATCATATGTAAATCAAGGGGGTTCTATGAAAAGATACAGCAGATTAAGAAACACCTGGATAATAGGAAAAAGAGAAGAGAGAGGACCCAAATTAATAAAATTAGAGGTGAGAAAGGAATTAGGGAATACTTTGAAAACTTACATTTCAATAAAACTTGGAAAAATCTAAAATAAATGGGTACATTCCTGAACACACATGATCTATCAAAATAAAACCAAAAAGATAGACACAGTTGAAACAGAAGCATAAACACGCAGGAAGATTAAAGTGGCAATAGCAAACCTCTCAGGTATCTGATCTTCTGTGTTAGTCATTGGTCCTGTTGCTGTGGCAACATCCCAGACAATAACAACTTCAGGAATGGCAGGTTTATTTTGGCTCAGTTCTAGGGTTTATCCATCACTGCAGGGATGTCATGGCAACTGGTCTTATTGCACTCACCCTTGCTGCTTAGCTAACTTTCCTCTTTTTACTTAGTCAAAGACTCCAGTCCACAGACTGTGCCGCCCATGTTGAGGGTGGGTATTCCTACCTCAATTAATCGAGAACTCTTTTACATACATGTCTAGAGCTTTGTTTCCATGGTGATTCTAATGTGTGTCAAGTTGACAATCAAGATTAACCATTCCAGTGTGAAAAACACACATTGCAAAAAGAACATCTCCCATAACAAATCATTTAGAGAAAACTGATTATCATCATAAAATGAAGTAGATCCATGTCTCCCACTCTGCATGAAAATCAATTCAAATTCCATCAAAGGCTAAAAACACCAAACTGCTAGATTAAAACATAGCCCAAAGTCCTCCCTCTTGATTAGTTTCTTTAGATGTACAGATTTTAGTAGGTTTATCCTATCTTATATGTCTATATGAGTGAGTATATACTGTGTGTGTCTTTCTGCTTCTGGGATAAGTCACTCAGGATGATCCTTTCCAGATCCCACCATTTACCTGCAAATTTCATGATTTCCTTGTTTTTCATTGCTGAGTAATATTCCATTGTGTAGATGTACCACAATTTCTGTATCCATTCTTCAGTTGAGGGGCATCTGGGTTGTTTCCAACTTCTGGCTATTACAAATAAGGCTGCTACAAACATGGTTGAGCAAATGTCCTTATTGTGTACTTGAGCCTCTTTTGGATATATGCCTAGGAGTGGTATAGCTGGATCTTGAGGAAGTGCTATTCCTTGTTGTCTGAGAAAGTGCCAGATTGATTTCCAGAGTGGTTGTACCAGTTTACATTCCCACCAGCAGTGGAGGAGGGTTCTCCTTTCTCCACAACCTCTCCAGCATGTGTTGTCACTTGAGGTTTTGATCTTGGCCATTCTGTTGGGTGTAAGGTGAAATCTCAGGGTCATTTTGATTTGCATTTCCCTGATAGCTAATGACGTTGAACATTTCTTTTTTTTTTTTCAATGCAGTTTATTCAGGAACCTTGAACAATCATTGGACCCTGGGGAAAGCCAGCTCACAGCTTAAATAGCCTCTGGGTAGCCAACCCCAGTGTGCCACGTGGGCAATGCAGATAGGTCCACATACATGGAAGCAAGCCAGATCCTCAGCCTTAGCCAAATGTGGAGTTGTTTGTGACAGAGAGCACTCACCATCGGGAAGGTGGAAGGCGGAAACCAGCTCCATCTTTAAAGCACGGCATTACGCAGCTCTCTACAGTTCCCCCTTTTTGTTTTAGACGCATCAGGCAAGAGTAGAGGTCTCATCTCTGAACATTTCTTTAAGTGTTTCTCTGCCATGATTGGCCTGCTCTTTGATCACTGGGGGGAGCAGCCTTACCAGGCCACAGAGGAAGAAAATGCATCCACTCTTGATGAGACCTGATAGACTAGGATCAGAAGGAAGAAAAAGAAACCATCCCCTACCAGTGGACTTGGGGAGGGGAGTGTGTGGAGAAGGGGGAGGAATGGGATTGGGAGGGGAGGAGGGAGGGTATCAGAGGGAGGATACAAAGTAAATAAAGTATAATTAAAAAAAAACATAGCCCAAATATTTTTAAGATATAGGCATAGGCAAGATCATTCTCTAAAGACCCTAATAGCATATTATATATTATTCCAAGATTAAAAAATGGGGTTACATGAAAATAAATGGCTTCTTCCGAAGAAAGGAAATAATCAGCAAAACAGAGACAGAATTTAGAATGGGAAAAATTCTGTGTCAGCTATACATCTGGATTAATATATAAAGAATCTATAAAGATCTCCATAAGAAGAAGTACAAGAAAACGAAATCATCCAGTCAATGCATGGAAAAAAATTAGCAAGAAAATCTGTGCACCTAAAGAAGCTAAACAAGAAGGAGGACCCAGGGTAAGATGTTCAATCCTCACTTAGGAAGACAAATGGGATGGACGTTGGAAGTAGGAGAAAACAAGTAACAGGACAGGAGCCTACTATAGACTCTACCTCTGAAAGACTCTACCTAGCAGTGTATCAAAGCAGATGCTGAGACTAATAACCAAACCTTGGGCAGAGTGCAGGGAATCATATGAAAGAAGGGGGAGTTAGTAAGACCTGGAGAGGACGGGAGCTCCACAAGGATCAGATACATCTGGGCACAGGGGTCTTTTCTGAGACTAATTCTCCAATCAAGGACCATGCATGGATATAACCTAGAACCCCTGCTCAGATGTAGCCCATGGCAGCTCAATATCTAAGTGGGTTCCCTAGTAAAGGGAACAGGGACTGTCTCTGACATGAACTTAGTGGCTGGCTCTTTGGGCTCCCCTACCAAGGGAGAGGCAGCCTTGCTAGGCCACAGAGGAGGACATTGTAGCCCAGTCCTAAAGAGTCCTGATAAGCTAGGTTCAGATGGAAGGGGTGGAGGACCGCCACTATCAGTGGACTTAGAGAGGGGCAGGGAGGAGATGAGGGAGGGAGGGAATGAGGGAGGAGGCTACAGCTGGGATACAAAGTAAAAAAACAAACAAACTGTACTTAATCCAAAAACAATCAGCCAGAATGGTAAGACAAAAGCAAAAAACAGCACCCCCAAAACCACACCAAATCAAATTAAACTAAACCAAACCAAAAAAACCCAAACAATCAAACAAAATACAAATTTGATGAGGATGTGAAGGAAGATGAAATTTTAGGCTCTTAGGTGGGAATATAAACTGGTCCCATCCACTATGGAAATTATATGGAGATTCCTCAGTAATACAAAAATAGAATTTCTATACAATTCATTCATATTAATCTTGAGGTTATAACTAAAAGATTCTGTCAGCCTCTCATGCACCCTTGCATATCTGTGCTTATTGCTGCACTATTTATAATAGCCAAGATATGGAACCAGCTTCAATGTTCATCAACAGCTCCATGGATTAAAGTGATACATATAAACAGTAAAATTTTATGCAGCGCTAAGGAAAATGAATGGAACTGAAATTCATTATGTTAGATGAAATAAATCAGATTTAGAAAAAATATTTTGTGATTTTTGGATATGCCAAATGCAGATGTGTGTGTGTGTGTGTGTGTGTGTGTGTGTTTGTGTTTTATGACATGGAACTTTGTAAGCAAAAAGGCTACCATGAGAAAGGAAAAAGAGGCTTAAAGAGAGAGGGAGGTGTGGAGCAAGGAGGAGTAATGGAATGTATGTCATGAAAGCAGAATGAAGTGTTTGAGAGGGAGGAAGGGAAGAGGGTTAGATGGGAAGTAGGCATTTTATATATATCCCATATATATATATATATATATATATATATATATATTCACATCCCATATATATATATGTGAAGGACACTATTGGTGTGCTGATACATGTGGGTGAAAATGTCACACTGAATCCTATTTCTTTGTATGCTAACCAAATTTAAAAAGATAACCAAGGGAGGAAAACACTCATACACAAAAAGGGCTTTAGAAATGAAAAACAAATGGGAAGAATTAATAATGACTCTCCAGTCATCCCTTTCTGCACACAGAAGCTCGCATTTACTAGGCATCTTAGCGCAGGAAGCACTTGCACCATTCAGATTCTTTTCCAATAGTGGATAAAAATATAACAAGACTGGAATTTTAAAAGAGAATCAATGTGTATTTTTATAAATGCAATTGTTGGCATACAGACATAAAGACATTTCTTAAGGATAGTTTACATGAATCAAATTTTCTACACAAGAAGCAACATTTTGGGTGAATTTTTTTTCCCCAAAAGCTAATTTTTAAGCTTCGTAGAGTAGGTGCCAAGTGGTATTTTAAAAACACACATTTAAAAAAAGAATGTGCATCTTTGCTTGGAATACAGATGGAGCCTTTGTCAATTGAAGGCATTTTGCCTAAGGACACAGAGAAAATCACTTCTTCATAAACATACAAACTCCACTTTGCTGCTTCTGTTCCTCTTAATTTCTAGACGATAAGGAGAAACAAAATAAGGGGCTCAAAATTGCAGTGATTTAGCAATGTCACCACTCTGATTTCGTATCAATCATTCCATAAAATTTATCATACCTTCAGATTAACATTATAACTTTTCTGTGAAGGAATGTGATAAATTTTGAAGAGTTTTTATTTGTGTGTGTGTGTGTGTGTGTGTGTACAGAAAGTGATATTGTATTCTACCTCAAACTCTAATAAGTGTTTTCCATATCTCTTCATTGTGGCCTCCTAAATCATATAATATATTAGGAATGGGGAGCACAGGATAATAATCAGCCTTTCATTGTGTTGTGTTAACACACAGCACTTGAAGTGTAAAGTAGCATCTGGAGACACAGACAGCAGCTAAGAGAATATTTTGCTCTTAAAGAATCCCTGTGTTCAGTTCTTGGCACCCACATGGTGGTTCATAACCATCTGTAACTCCAGTTCCAGGAGACCTGAGAATCTGGCCCTCTCTGTTCTTTTTGAACCCTGAATAACTGTGGTGCAATAAACATATGCAGGCAAATATCCAAACATACAATAAAAACAGATAAATCCTTGAAAACAAAGAAATGGAAAAATAGAAACATGAAAACAATTTGCCTGAATAGTAAATATCAGAGCTAAAATTTGAGCATGCCTTGTGGCTTTAAACCGCTTACCACCTACGAATATTCTTAAAACAAAACAAAACCAACTAACCAAGCAAACAAACAAACACCATGAAACCTTTAATTCTTGTTTATTGACAAGGAAATGTGTCTATTACATATTGTGATGTGTAAAACTCAAGATGCAATACATTCTTTGTTTTTTATTTTATTTTTTACATTTACTCATAAGTGAGTGTGCATATGTGTGTGCAAAAGTATGCCACACATGTAGGGATCAGAGAACAACTTATGCTAGTTGATTTTTTTCTTTCTACCATGTGTGAGTCAACTTAGGTCATTGGGCTTGATAGCAAGAACTCTTATCTGATAGACAATCTTACCATACCAGCAGCCCATTCTTGAGAGAATACAGTTGTATACAAGCAAAAATGATGGAAAGAATAAATCCCTAATGGCTTTTCAGCCTTTTGGCTAAAATCAGGTGTGGAATCGCCTGTAGATATTAACAGCAGGAAAGGATATCTCTGGTTACATGGCTGTGGGGCAGCCATTGAATCAGAAGGCCTTGTAGTCATGGGAAGACCAAATATGCTTTCCTGTGGGCCTCTTGCCTCTGCTCTGTCCTTTGAGATAGGCTTATGACATTTAGGATCCTTGTCCCTGTATAGTAAGGTTGCAGCTATTTGGGTCCTCATACTTACCATTGTCATCAAAGGGAGGAAGGCTGTCTACTTGGCTAGCTCCCTGGAATCTACACAAAAGCTTCTTTCCCAGAGAGGTCTCAGCAAGTGACTTCTTGCTTCTCAGTGGCCCAAATAGGAAAAAAACATCTGCATACGCTTGAATCTGCCACCAGTGTACCTACTGCCCAGCAAGCGTATTTGTTTTTCATCAAAATCCCAAATGTTCGGTTTTACCAGCAAAGACTCAGGAGCTAGATGTGGAGGTGAAAGCCTACTAGCTTAGAGAGTCAGCTGACCTTCCTATTACCTGAAGTCCCAGGGAAAAAAAAAGCCCCTTCTCCTTGTCCATGCTGTCTTAAAAAAATTATATATATATATATATATATATATATATATATATATATATCCTCAAACTGAATGTCCCTCCTTTCTATTTCCTGTGCATCTCTCTATCTGTCCTCTGGACTTCCTCTCACTTTTTATGTTTTTTTTCTTATGTTCAGTCCCTGTCAAAGGATTGCTTGCTCTGAATCTTCATGTATGGTTAACTTTATTTACTCCTGTTTACAGAAGTTCTTGGAATAAAGGGCTAGGACTGAGTCACACCACAATTAAACAGAAAGTTCTTGGATTAAAGGTGTGTGATAGGACGGAGCCACACTACAATTAGAAACAGGTTTTCCCAGTATACAATCTCAGGGCTCATACTGTGATCAAATATCCTGCAACATACCCACTTGCATTATCCTGTCACTTCAAAGTTCAACAATCTGGCCACATGTACAGTTTAACTTTTCCTTTGCCTTTCCCTTCACTTTTTCTAGAAAACTCCATTTTTTTCTTACCCCCACAACTTTGAAAGTGCTCCCTCCATTTCAGTTGGAGAACTTTTTTTTCCAAAGTCCTGGATAAGTAAAATTTTATGTTATGTATTTCTGCATGCTTATGCCTTTTTATGGGAGTTATAACTGTTCATTAAAACACTGACTAGGTCCACATGGAGAGTAACAGAACCAAAATATCTGGGCCCAGGGGTCTTTTCTGAGTCGGATACTCCAACCAAGGTCTATTCATGGAGATAACCCAGAACTCCTGCTCAGATTTAGCCCATGGCAGCTCAGTATCCAAGTTGGTACCTTAGTGAGGGGAACAGGGACTGTCTCTGACATGAACTGATTGGCCTGCTCTTTGATCACCTCCCCGCCTCGAGGGGGAACAGCCTTACCAAGCCACAGAGGAAGACAATGAAGCCAGTCCTGATGAGACCTGATAGGCTAGGGTCAGATGGGAGGGAAGGAGGACCTCCCCTATCAGTGGACTGGGGGAGGGGCACTGGAGGAGAAGAAGGAGGGAGGGTGGGATTGGGAAGGAATGAGGGAGGGGAGTACAGCTGGGATACAAAGTAACTAAAATGTGATTAATGTAAAAAATAAAAATTTAATTAAAAAACACTGACTAGGAATATTTACAGAAATGTATATTGCATTCATTAATTTATTCATTCATCATAGGGTCCTGATCAGCAGGGACTTGCCAACCTCTCCAGTCTCAGACCACACTTTCTTCTTCTCATATGCCATGCTTTGCCACACAACAAATACCCCATGTTGCTTCCTCTTTTAGGAGTGCTATATTCAGATCCTCCACCCAAAAGCCCATTCCCCATCTCGTCACTGGGATACACAATATTTGTCTTTACGTGTCCCCGTGAAAGTCACTTTTTAACGGAAAATTTCTCTCATTACCCCCAAAATATACTGTTTTCTACTTTTACAAGACCCTGTAACCTACCTCCTCTGTAATACTTACTTCAGTTATAACTATCTGCCTTTTTTATTAATTTTTATTTTTTATATTAGTCACAGGTTATTTCCTTTGTATCCCAGTCGTAGCCCCTTCCCCATTCCCTCCCAATCCCACCCTCCTTCCCTCATCTCCTCCTTGCCCCTTTCCAAGTCCACTGATAGGGGAGGTCCTCCCTCCCTTCCATATGACCCTACTTATCAGGTATCTTCAGGACTGGCTGCCATGTTCTTCTCTGTGCCTTAGCAAAGCTGTTTCTCCCTTGGTGGGGTGTGTGTGGGGGTGGAGATAATGGAGCCAGTCATTGAGTTCATAACTACCTGCCTTTATAATGACTATTTCTTCCAATAAATTCTAAGCGCCTAATATAGTTATAAGCGCTCATGGATTCTCCACTCTGCTTTGAATAAGTAATTGTGGATATTTCCTTCCACAGTGGTGCTTTTCTTGTCAATAATCTTTGCTTTTTTTTTTTTTTTTAAATCAGCACTAATTAATGATGAGCTCACGTTTGGAGGAAGGAGTGATATGATTATATCATTTCATTAGATTTAGAATTATTTCTTAAAAGTAACTTTGTCTTCTGTATTTCTGCCATCTTCTTCTCCAATCCTTGATCATTTTATCTGCCTACCAAGTTCCTGCCAATTTATGATTAAGGAAAAACTTCAGTTGCTAGCTTATGTCTTGTCCCATGGTTCTCTGTCTGGTTTTCCTCATGGACAAAGTGAGACAGAAAATAACATTGCAAACTATGTCTTCATCATTCTTAGGCCTTTTTAATCAGTAGTACAAATACACACATTTGTGCCATGTGACAACACTCTGATCTCTGGTGAATTACACATATCGCAGTGGTCCTGATGACGGTATTGTCTAGTGGCTCCAGACATGTATTAGGAAGTTTTTATTGCTATGTTAGTCAGCTTTTATTGTTTCAGCATACATGGAAAAAGAACTTTAAGGTTAATTCTGCAGTTGTCTCACTATTGCTGTGGACCTGAGGTGAGGCTGAACTCTTAGTGAGAAGTGTGTTGTGGAGTATATTAGCTCAACTTATAGAGACAAGGAATCAGAAAAGAGGCTTGGGGAGTCTGGAGAGAAGATACGCAAGATACATCATTTCTTTTTCTTCTTTTTAATTGATTTTAAGTTAGCATACAAAATAGTGGGTTTTATCATGATAAAAAGCATGATAAGCCTTTTAAAGGAACACTTAGCCACTTCCTTTCTATGACTATGTCCTACCTCCTAATAACCCATGAGTTTATTAATGGATTAAACTATTGGTGACTTCTCACTATCATGAACCAATAGTCAATAGTGCAACCAGCTGGGGAAGGTTAGTACTTCCTATCCAACTCATAACATGAGCTATTTTAACTTATTAAAATACACTAAAGCAGTTTACCAAATAGAGAAACTACCAAAGCATATCTCGGAATACATCTCCATTGTTAAGCTACTTACTGTAAGTATTTGAATTGGGCTGTAATTTCAAATAATAGTTAATAAATTGCCATGCTGAACTTACTATTTTGCTGCACCAAAAAATCCAATTACCTATTTAAGTAGACTCCAAAATTCATTTTGAGAATGACTTTTATTTGACAAGTTTATAAATGTCTATAAATTATTTTGATACTTTTCATCCAGCCTCCTACTTCTCCCCTCTTTCCCTCTGCTACATCTTCTGGAGTCCTTCCTCTCAACATCCTTCCCTCTTTAGACTCCAAGATTCTTGGTAATATTTTCTAAACATTTAAGACCTTTTTATTCAAACTCTTACACCGTTTAGATTGAGGCTACAGGATTTCAGAATAGCTGTTTTCAAAAACTAATTTTGAGTATATGCTGAAGGTTGCTATGATTTCTTTTTAGCAGAGACATAGTAAAAACAATGTTAAGTTGAAAAAAAAAAACATGGACAATGGGACTTTACTGACCCTCTTCTCCTTGAACAATGAAAGTGTCCAAACTCTAAGCTGTTCCATGTGGTAGCAAACTAATCCAATGGGGTTACACTGCACCAGGAATTCACTGATGCCACTGGGAAACCCCGTTGTTAATTTTGTCACACGTGGCTAGTACCTTTTGTATTTCACAGCACAAATGTGTAAATGCTCAAAGTGGTGGAAAGTAGAACGTATAAAAGAAGAGTCCAAAGGCTGGAGAGATGGCTCATGAATTGCTCTTGCAGAAGACCTTGAACCTCTGTTGATTGACTCACGGGTTCCTGTACCTCCTTTAACAGGGGGATATGAGAGTTCTGGCCTCTATGATCACCTGAACTTACATGCGCACACTCAGACATAGACCCTCTCATGCACATATACATAAGTAAAAACAAAATAAGTGTAAAATAAAAAGAAGAATAAGAAAATGACTTGATTTTGGTTCTCTTTCTTCTCATTTAGGCGACAGAACTATTCAAAGGCAGACACTGTTTCTAACATGATACCCTAACTATATGGGACATTTCACGTCCTAGAAGCCTCATCTACAATACTGAATGACAGACTTCCACAAAAACAATTCATTAAGCATGTTTAAACAGATATGTCAGGTTCCTTCTCTCTCCCAAGATGCAGGGATGTTTAAAGGCTCTGAATCATACAAATAATATGAGAATGTATCATAGCTGAGTGTTTATGGAAATACTGCATATCCATCTAACTCATCACCTGTTAAATCACAGCTTTGTTTAATTTTCAAGAATGAAGTGATTCATAGTCATTTCATTCATGGAAGCTGATGCCAGTTCATTTCTTGGAGTTTAATCACAAGCTTCTAGAATTGAGATGCAAATATTTTATGCAGAAACTTTCCATTTGGTTCTCTGTTGAAAGGTGTCAGTGACTTTGTATTTGGACTAATAAATCAATTCCTGGAGGAATATTTATTGATACTGATTTTAGATTCACTACAATTTTGATATGAAGAAGTGGTGAGATCATGTCCAAAGACATTAGCATTGGCAGTATCCCTTTGCCTGCTGGGGACCTTACTCTACCTTTTCTGTCCTAGCATAAATATGCCCCTGTGGAGGGCATGTTTAGAAGGTAGGGGTTAGCTAAGGAGTTAGAAGCAGCTCTCTTTAAAAGCCTGTAGTCCATCATGTCCATGCTAAGCTGTGGTCACTCAAGGCCAGTACTCAGCTCCCATTCAAAGCTACCCATAATCAAGAAAGTCAAATTTATAAACTATTCATAATCAAGAATAAACTGAAACTCAGTGCAAAGTTCCCTTCTCTCTTACATTTAAACTTTTTTGTAGAGGTGAATTTTAGTCACAACTGATGTGAAAGATAACCTTCAAGGCCAATGGAGAAAGAAAATATGTAGCATAGACTCTTGACAAAGAAAAGCTTCTTGTTTGCAGCCTCCTCTAATTGTGTGTTTAGGAGCTCAAAAGCATTTTCCACTCAGGCTCTAGCCATTTTCCATGCTCCAGCTTTGGACCTTAGCACATGCTTACTATGCACAAATACCTGGCCTCGTGGTACAGGAAGATCTATTTTCAGCACCGTTTGTTTCTCTAAAGCAATTTAAAATGAATCTCTCCTTTAAAAATACTCTGATCATTCACCCACTTTCTCAGGGAAGCTAAATCTATGATATTTGGTCCAACCAGAAAAGCTCACTGCATAGAGGGCTTACCCAGGTCCTTTATAACCACCAGGCCTAAAACAAGAACAGATTTGGGCTTGAGTTCTAGATAATTTCAGGGCGTGGAATCACCACTCCTGCCATTGTCCTGAGAGCCATGGTGATACGGACTTTGGTACCATGGAACTGCTGCATGGGGCTTATGTGGAGAGAGCCACAGTGGAGGCTGAGATGCAAGAGAAAGGATGAAATGTCAATGAGACCCATATGTTGACAATGACAGGAACCTTAAAGAGACTTCTGTCACATCAACTGTCACCAAGAAGCAGTCGGAACGGCCATCGCGCCAGCCCTACGGGACAACCCTAAGATAGTCAGGCGATAGCAGTACTCACAGAGGTAGACCTATATATACCCAGGGAATCCATAGACTAGGATGGACTGCAGAAAAATAAAACTCACATCAGCAAGGAGTCCTGAAAATGGTCCCAGCCCAGGCATGGTGCACAGCAAAAGCCCTCCAGAACAGAGGGCTGTCCCTCTAGAACAGAGCAAGAGTACCTCGCTTGGAGTTCCTCATACTGCACTGGGGCTGTGCCCTGTAGCAGGAAGAGCTCTGAAGTCTCTGCTCTGGAGATCATCGTTTCTTTTGTTTACCCTCTGCTGAAGGGCTTACAGTTTTAGAAAAACCTCTTTTCATATTTAACGATATGACCATAAAGTTGTTTTTTTCTTATGTCTTGGTAGAATCATCATGGTTTTAATTGAAGGTATACATGATGGTTAAAGACTTTTATTTAAAAAAAAAAAAAAGTCCGGCATACAGGAAAATGCTCCCAGTAAGATAAAGAAAGCAAATCTTTATATATCCATCATACAGATTCAAAAATTAACAAGAACTTGCCATCCTTTATCATTTAGTATTGTGGTTATTGGTGAAGATGTCTTTAAGTAAATGCTACACTTGGCTGTTATACGATATGTTAATGCCTAGCTTCAAAAATACCAATATTTTGAAAATATCACCAATTGTTGTACCATAATAATACACAAGGAAATTTAGAATATTTTCTTGACATCCTTCAATAACTAAAAAATTAAAAATTTCTCACCATTTAGGAATAGGAAATGGAAGACAGGATTAAAAGGGTTTTGAAATAGAATTGGTGGTGGGAATAGAATCAAAGCATGTTATATGCATCTGTAAAAACTTCGCAACAGATTAGTTTATACAATTAGTATACACTGATAAAAGTAATTTTATCATACTTTCTAATTTTTCTATTAATTAAAATCATTTAAATAAGTAATCAAACAGAGCTTAAACATTAAAATAAACAACTCAAACCTATATTCTATACAACTTACATATTTAACATGTTGAAAAAAGTCAAGAAGCTTGTCCCAAATTCTAAGTTTTGATTTACTTCTTTGTAGAATCACTCATTTTGACCTTTTATTCCATTCTTTTCATAAAGTTCACGCAAAAGATTTGAGTAGTTTCTTTTGTACTATTTGTTTATTTGTAGTTTCTAGAAGAGACAAAAACTTTGATTCTATTTTGTCTTTTCATCATAGCAATCTTTCAAAAAACTTGTTCATCATGAGGGAAACAGAATAAGTTTGATGTGGTCATACCAACGTCCAGGGTCTACTGCCTTCTTTGCAGTAAGCACACTTCCTAAATGGTGCCGTGTGCTACACATAATGCTCATGATGCCATCTTCCAAACCTCTCCACAGACTTAAGGGAGAGCTTGGGGAGTGCCCTGAAGAGCCTTGGTTTTCAGGTAGAGATGATGGAGATGGTAGTAACAGATGCTTCAAATGCCTTCTGTGAACATTGTACTGTATAATCCTTGTAAATAACACAAATAGGGCCTGGTGTATTCAAACACTAAATGCTAACTGTGATCACGAATAAGGTTTGCAACGTGCTTAGTATAGCTTACTGGTGGAAGGCACTCATATTAACTACTGTTGATACCTTTAGTAGTTGTTTTGGCTGATTAAAGACTGTGCATATCATTAGTAGACAGTACTGAGGGATGAGCACAAATGAAGTACAGGCCTTGACGCATTGATACTAACAGAATTCTCTGTGAAAAGTTTGAACTCAGGAATAAATTACAAGCTTCAAGGTGGGTGGGTGTCCATGTTATTTCTGCTGTGGTAAAATACCCCGACCAAAATCAACATGGGTGGGGGAGGGATATTTCAGGCCACAGTTAATTGTCCATCATAAAAGGAATTCAGGGTAGGAAGTCAAGGTGGGAACCTAGAGACAGGAATAGTAGCAAGGCTATGAAGGAATGCTGCTTACTAGGCTATTTACCTTGGATTGCACAATTCACTTTCTTTTTTAATTAATTAATTAATTAAATTTACAACTTGGTCATAGGCCCCTCTCTCTTCTCCTCCCACCTCCACCCTGCCTCTTACACTCCCTCTTCTCTATTCCTGAGAATAGGGGAGCCCCACAGGGGTATCAGATACCCCAGCTCATCTATTCACATGAGGACTAGGTTCATCTTCCTCTCCTGTGGCCTCGTAGGGAAGTGTCATCAGGAACTCAGGTTCTAAGATTTACAACTAATAAATGGGACCTCTTGAAACTGAAAAGCTTCTGTAAAAGCTAAGGACATGGTCAACAGAACAAAACAACAGCCTACACACTGGAAAAGGATCTTCACCAACCCTATATCTGACAGAGGGCTAATATCCAGAATATATAAAGAACTCAAGAAATTAAACACCAACAAACCAAATAATCCAATTAAAAATGGGACACAGAGCTAAACAGAGAATTCTCGAGAGAGGAATCTCAAATATTTTATAGTTTCCTATAAAAAGGCTTACTCACCTTTTTTTACGAACCATTTTGTAAAATGGTTTGAACCATGCACACAGATTTTCTCGAAATAAAACACTCTTGCCGGTTGCATATGTGAGTGGTGGTCTCCGTGTGGTGATTTCT
Source organism: Meriones unguiculatus (assembly GCF_030254825.1). Taxonomy (NCBI): domain Eukaryota; kingdom Metazoa; phylum Chordata; class Mammalia; order Rodentia; family Muridae; genus Meriones; species Meriones unguiculatus. Next base: position 31,960,726 of record NC_083365.1, read on the forward strand.
GACTTAACAGCCAGAAACTGAAAACAACCTAGATGTCCCTCAACTGAAGAATGAATAAAGGAAACTTGTACATTTACACGGAAATTGTGAAATTTGCATGCAAATGGATAGACCTAGAAAATATCATCCTGAGTGAGGTAACACAAAGTCACACATGGTATATGCTTACTTATAAGTGGATTTTAGTAATATTGTACAAGATAGACATACTTCAATGCATAGACCCCAAGAAGATAAGTCCAATAGGCATCTTAGGCTTCAGGTAACCCAACTAGTTAGGGGAGTGCGGGATATCTCTGACATGAACTATGTTGCCTGCTTTTTGATCACTTCCCCCTATCAGTTTACTTTCTTATATAGCCTAAGACCAACTGCCAAAGCACGGCATGGCTCACAGTGGGGAGGGCCCCTCCATGTTAACTATAAATCAAGAAAATGCTCCCACAGACTTGTCTATTCCTCTCCTCAATAATAGTAGCTCATGTCAAATTGACAGAATCTAACCAGGACAGTAGGACTTTATTAATTCCTATGTTCAAAGTATGTAGATCAGTGCACAGCTCTCGATAAACAGTGAATAGAAGGCTTCGCACAAAATACATCTTTAAAATGGCTGCTCTCCTGATGCCGCTCTCCTGATCTTGTGTTACCACATAGCAAGCCGCTATTACCATGTCTAGACAACCATGTCATCTCCGCTCTTTCACGGACGTATGTCTTTCGCTTTTACCAATAAAAGTCAGACCAGCCCTTCTGGGTATTTTATCTTCCTGACCCCTAAGGGAGGACCTTTCAGCGTGTTTCAGTTTATGTCAGTCTTTTGCTCTTCCTAAGACTGACTTCAGTAAGCCACACCGTTCAATGCTTATACCTTCAACATTTGTAGGTTGTCTTCATCTCTGATGCTTTCATCTATTTTTTCCCATGTAAACTCTGATGACTGGGATGTGTCTTTTGTTTTGCTATTTTTAGTCCTCTTTCTCAAAAGTCATCCCCCAACTCAAGCACTTGGCACAAATGTTGACTAATATTAGAACCTAAGAGAAAAACCTTCCTGTAATCTAACATTTCTTTACTACATCTTTGAAGAACATATACTCACACTGCCAGGAAAGCTTGGTTGTGGCTTTGCATACAGTGACTGCCTGCCAGCCTGTATTGTGATTATCTGGGAAGATGCCTATGACCCCATTAAATGAAGAAAATGTTGGACTTTTGGCTCTTTCATCTCTGTCAACTAGTGTAAGGCTTGGCACATGACCAATGTTCAACCAATGATCCATGCTAAAATATAAAATAGAATGAAGAAATACTTACAATTTTTTATTACTATTTTGGACTGACTTAGTCAGCAAATTAATATAGTCATACGATTTGCATATGCAGGACCAATCTTCTATGAAACATATTTTGAGAAAGCAGAAAAAAACAAAGAGTCAAAGGAGTCACTGTCGATGGAAGATCTAATTATTTTATGTAGAAATGATATAGCGACTTCTAAGTTGTAAAGAAAAATCCTTCAGGTAGGTTTTCATCCAGAAGAGAGCTGTTTTGAGGTCAGGAGGCAGCTCTTTCTTGCTTCTGGAAATTACATTATGACTTCTACTTCCCCGCCCAGCAATCAAAACAGGGCAACTTCAAACATGTGGGACATAGGACAGAAATCCTCTCTGCTTATGATGCAGACATTTGTTTCTTGAAGTCGTTGGAGTGGCGCTCATTAAGACCAGGTTGAGGCTTGTCCGAGCTGTGTCCCACACACCTTTCCTATAATCCTGAGCCCAGACACCTCCATGTTGGCATTCAAAAAACCTGACAGTTTAGTATTTTAAACATTGACATCTTGTTCTTTGATGCCCAGTCGTATAAAGGTAACCATTCGACTATCTTCAACAAAACAAAGCAAAACTAAACAAACTCAGCATGTTTCTTAAAAATTAATTGACCATGGGCCAGCTTGTAAGAGAAAAATAAAAGTCTCTCTTAAGGGTTGGGAAAAATTGACACCAATGAATTAACATTGTTTTGTTAAACATTAACTACCATGAGGCATAGCTAATTAATTTAGAGACCCATTATTATCCATTGTTCATTGAGTTTTATCTTTCTGAATTTTCACTGGTGTAGCATGATGTGTTACTAGGAACAATATTATGATTTTAATTACATTTTGGCATCCCAAAAAGAAAATCTCACACTGCTTAACATCTGTAGTCAACAGATGTTCAAGCTACTCTCTCAATGACTAGAATTTGGCAAAATGTGTGATTGTTGGAACAGCTTAAAATTATAAATATACTTCTAGGAACATGATACAGGCATATGGATTACTGGTTGTTTGTGTTTTATATTAAATATTCAAGTATTGTATATAGTGTCCTTCTTTGAGATGACAAGTTTCAGGAAAAGAACAGGAACAGCCAAGAGGCATTTAAATTACCCCAGCCACCAGATAGACTCCGTAAGTGTCACAGTGCGCTGCAGAAGAGACCAGTGTCATTATCTGGGGTGATTAACCACAGAGGTTAGCAGAAGTGAAGCAGTGAGGAAATAAGTTTCTGATTTGGGTTCCTCTTCTCATATCCTTTCTTGAACTCAGATCCTCAGCATCTGGATGAAGGGAGGTTTCTAATGTGAATAGATTAATTCTGACTTCAAAATAATGAATCATAGACTTCTGTTAACTCAGGCAAAGATCAACTTACCTCTCTGTTGTGTGTGCTGGGGGAGGTGTGCACACATGTGTCTATGCCTGTCTGCCTATTTATGAGGCAATGGTCAGAGAGTGAAGATGGATGACTAATGGATTTTTGATTATTTATAATGGTTCAAATGACTTTAAATCTATAGCAACAAGAATTAACTTCAGTCAGAACAATTTATCCTCACCGATACTTTGTGACAGTTGATATGATCATTAGCAAAGAGTCGTTCTCAAGTTACTTTCCTAGTAAGAACTCTTATGTATTTTCTCATCATAAAAAGCAAAAGTAAATTTTGTTTTTCACAGTTTCATATACATTCATTATGTGCTCTGCTCACTCCCCAAACCACTGCCATCTCCGATTTTCTCCCCACTCCTGCCATCTTGTCTTAGTTAGGTTGAACTTGGAAAGGCTTGTTTGGCTTATAGTCACAGTCCACCATTGAAGAAAACTAAGGCAGAAACCCAAGGCATGAATCTGGAGACAGGAACTGAAACAGAGGCCATGAAGGAAAGCTGCTTATTGGCTTCCTTCTCATGGTTTGCTCAGCCTTCTTTTCTATATAACAACCAAGGACCACCTTGCCAGGAACACCAGCACTCACAGCAAGCTTGGCCCTTTCACATCTATTATTAATCAAGAAACCATACCCCAGGCATGCCTACAGGTCAGCTCAATTTTCTCAATTAAGCTTCTTTTATCCCAGATGACCCAACTTGTGTCAGTTGAAAAAAAAGATATCTGGAACACCGTGCTTGTAAGAATTCAATCCCTGCTGTCCTCGTGTCCTACCAATTTTAGACTCAACAATGACCGCAATGATCAACTGTTGTACAAATTTCCAGCCCACCAGTTTACCCTGCAGATTTGGACTTACTAGCTCTTATAAATGCATGAGCTAATTCATTAACACCTCATATTTGCTTTCTCCCTCCCTCTCTTACTTTCTATTCCATACACCCACTCACACAGAAATATATACATAAGCTTCACCTCTCCTGAGAACCCCCAAAACATACAAGTGTATATTATTTGGTTTCAGAGCAGTTAACTAGTTAGATGGTGCAAGGCTATACATCATGGAGGGATAAGTAGGGTAAGGCTTGGAAAAGGACAATGGTGTGGTTCATGAAGAAGGAGCAGAAGCTTGTCCAAGGACCAAGACGTGTGCTTATGCTGTGGAGCAGACTATTGGCCATATGCTAATATCTGTGATGGAGAGAAATAGGTACAAGATTGGATGGATATATGGGACATCAGGACCAATGTAAGAAGTCATTCTTTTTCTCCTTTATGTGGGATGCATGTGTGTATCTATGTGTACACAGTGGAGACCTCTTTTTTTGTATCACTCTGAGAACAGAAGCACTTCATATTATCGGTACTTATCTCTGGGAATGACCATATCCTTGGCTATTCCTTTTAATCTCTAGGGACTTATTCTCTCTTGTTAGCTAAGTTCAATATCTACTGAAGAAACCTAATAAAATTTCATAAAGGGCTGGAGAGATAGCTCAGTTGTCAAAAATATGTACTGCTCTTTCAGAGGTACTGAGTTCAATTCCCAGCACCCACATCAGAAGGTTCACAGCCACCTGTATATTCCACTTTCAATGCTCCTCTTGTCCTCTGGACTCTGAGGGCACATGCATGTGTGTGGTACACAGAAACTGATGCAGGAACACACTCTCTTCAGACAGAAAAGGGATCTTGGAACTACAGCCACCATTGTTACTGCCATCTCATTGGCGGCTGTTGGAGCTACCACCGGGGCATTAGCCATGAGTCATACTGGGCAGACTGCTCAGACCCTGAATAATCATTTAGCCAATGTAGCTCATGCCGTAGATGTACAAAAAGGAATTAATGCTCAACTAAAAGGAAGCTTGATGGTGTTCAATCAGAGGATTGACCTCGTGCAGGAGCAAATTGATACCCTTTGGCAAATCCCTCAACTTGGCTGTCAATGGAAGTATGCAGGACTTTGTTTTTTTTTTATTTTTTATTTTTTATTTTTTTTATCAGTTACATTTTATTAACTCTGTATCCCAGCCATGTCCCGCTCCCTCATTCCCTCCCATTCCCTCCCTCATCTCCACCATGCCCCTTTCCAAGTCCACTGATAGGGGAGGACCTCCTCCCCATTCATCTGATCCTGTTTTATCAGGTATCTTCAGGACTGGCTTTTTTTTTTTTTTTCCAAGTTAGAACCTTAGTTTACTAAACATTTTCTTTTTTTTAATTTTTTTTATTTTTATTTATTTATTTTTTTTATCAGTTACATTTTATTAACTCTGTATCCCAGCCGTGTCCGGATCCCTCATTCCCTCCCAGTCCCTCCCTCCCTCCCTCATCTCCACCGTGCCCCTTTCCAAGTCCACTGATAGGGGGGACCTCCTCCCCATTCATCTGATCCTGTTTTATCAGGTATCTTCAGGACTGGCTGCAAAGCCCTCCTCTGTGGCCTAACAGGACTGCTCCTCCCTTCAGGGGTGGGGAGACCAAAGAGCCAGTCATTGAGTTCCTGTTAGAAATAGTCCCTGTTCCCCTCACTTTGGGAAACCAATTGGTTACTGAGCTACCACAGGCTACATCTGAGTGGAGGTTCTAGGTTATATCCATACATGGTCCTTGGTTGAATGTCAGTCTCAGAAAAGACCCTGTGCCCAGATATATTTGGTCCTTGTGGAGCTCCTATCCTTTCCCCATCAGACTAACTCCCCTTCTTTCTTATGATTCCCTGCACTCTGCCAAAGGTTTGGTCATGAGTCTTTGCTTTGAAAACACTGCTAGTTAGAGTCTTTCAGATGCGCTCAGTAGACTTTGAGTCACTAGCATATAACATGGTAATTTTTCCTGTGTTGCAAATCTGTCTAAACAATTGTCGAGCTATATTTTAGGTAATTGGACTGGAGAATTCGATACTACGATGGAGCAGCTGAGAGTGGCCATTGTCACAGTAAATTCTACCAGAGTGGACGCAGGACTAGCCACAGGATTATCATCATGGATTGCTGCAGCCATGAATCATCTGAAGGAATGGGCAGGCATGGGAGCGTTAGCAGGCCTTCTGGCGTTGGTGTCCTTGGTTTGCCTGTGGTATATATGCAAGATTAGAGTCTCACAACAGCGTAATGCAGCCATGACCATTCAGGCCTTTACAGCCATTGAAGCAGGACAGTCTCCTCAAGCATGGTTGGCTACCATAAAAAGCTAAAATGTTATGCTCAGGATGCGAGGCTAAGCACTGCACTCAGGGTCAGCCGCTTTGGACCCAGAGAAGAGCATGTCTGATTGCATGCGGGTTGATGCCCCAGGTCCCGCCTCTGAGAAAAAGGTATCAGACGGGTCTGATGCTCTTTGGGTGGATGACACCTAAATGAACATCAGTACAAAGTCCCAATTTATTTCTAATATCAGAGATCAGACCTCTACTCTTGCCTGATGCGTCTAAAACAAAAAGGGGGAACTGTAGAGAGCTGCGGAATGCCGGGCCTGAAAGATGGAGCTGGTTTCCGCCTTCCACCTTCCCGATGGTGAGTGCTCTCTGTCACGAACAACTCTACATTTGGCTAAGGCTGAGGATCTGGCTTGCTTCCATGTATGTGGACCTATCTGCATTGCCCACGTGGCACGCCGGGGTTGGCTACCCAGAGGCTATTTAAGCTGTGGGCTGGCTTTCCCCAGGGTCAGATGATTGTTCAAGGTTCCTGAATAAACTGCATTGAAAAAAAAAAAGTGTTCATAAAAAAAAAAGAAAAGTCACCTTGGTGCATAATACCACTTCCCAGTGTTGCTGTTGAGTCATCTGAGTTAAAAATAAATAAATAAATAAAAATATTGAAATAAATATTTTTAAAAAATCTTATCAAAGGGGGCTGGAAGGATGGCTCAGAGGTTAAGAGCACTACTGGCTGTTCTTCCAAAGATCCTGAGTTCAATTCCCAGCAACCACATGGTGGCTCATAACTATCTATAATGAGATCTGGTGCCTTCTTCTGGTGTGCAGGCGTGCATGCAGGCAGGGCACTACATACATAAATAAATTAAAGACATTAATTAATTAATTAATCAATTGAAATCTCATCAAAGAGACCTTGAAGAATGAGTGAGTGTGACAGTAAAGAAACAATATAGAGGGGAATGAGAAGGGTTCTTTTCTGAAAGAGCACATAGGTGACCATTCCTGTCATGCAAGCCACTAATCACTGGGCTCTTTCTAGGAATGTTTAAAAGCACAAGCCAAATCCATGTCTCAAGGTTAGAAATGGCTTGTTTGTTTACAGAAGATCCTGTCCTTCTGGAGAGGTAACCATTAGGCTGAGAGGGTGGGATAAAAAAAAAATGGATGCTAACACTGGTACAATCTGATAAACACTAGCAAGGGTAGCAAAATCCAGCAAAACAATCACCAAAAGAATGCATCATTTTACCCTACACTATGTAGGTTTTCTTCTCTCAGCCTCCTTTCTCATTACTTGTAGCAAATCTGAATCCTTGGTTTTTCTTCTCAAATGCTTTTAATGTGTGTTTGATGGTGAGAGTTGCTGCATGATGGTGCCATGCTGTATTGTAGGCCAAGAACGCTGCAAGATTGAACCTTCCCTTTCTTTGGGACTTACTTATAAAATACTATGCCCCTTGAAATGTCATCTTATGAGGTCAAGTGTCATCTCCAGTGTGGCTCTGCCTCTTTCTCTCTGCAAAATCTTCTTTAAGCCCAGAGGGAAGAATCTTTGGTGTCATGAGGAGCTGACGGTTTACTAAGAGACCATCTGATTTTTACACAAAATCATGTTTTTTACAGTATTTTTTACATAATTTTTACATGATTTTTACATAAAATTATGTTTATCCATGATCCTGTAGCTAGCTGCTTTCTTCATTCTGTAAGGTGATTAGGAATTGAGTGTCAAATCATCATATCATCACCCCCAGAGCCTGAGGCTTTTTGTAGCATGTTGCTCAAGTCACATTTCCTCAGCCATTGGACTTGTCTGTAGTCTTTACTGCTTAGATCTCCATGTCCTCGGATGACATGACATGGCTTCTTCCATTTCTGACTTTCTGTCAGGAACGTCACTGACAAGGCTCTTGAGGCCAGCCTACCCGAAGTCCTCCCCTGGTGAAGAGTGCTTCAGAACTCTAGCTTCATTGCACACCCTGCCTTCTCTTGCCAGCATCTCCAGGATGCTGAGTACCTCCCCCTCAATTGGGTTAGGTTTTATGGAACTCAGGACTGCAGTCAGAAATGTTTTATAGACAACTTTGGCTTCTGGACCATGACAAGCATTTGCATTGAGGCGAGGAGCCACACAAAAGCCTAACCATCTGCTTACAATAGAAAGGAGGAAAGACTACGGAGTACAAACACAAGTTACTTCCCAAAATTATACCAGCACATACTGTTGACAGGTTCACAAGTATCTTTCTAGAATTTTCTTGTGCTTACAATGCAACATATCTATCTATACATAAGCTACCTTTTTAGGCAAAAGAGGATCATACTATGCAACCGTATTTGCAATTTATTTTTGTTCTTCCACTTAGTTTAGCATGGATGGCTTTCTAGATTATTGTTATTTTATTCAGTGACATTGCATATTGATCCCTTAATGAATACCCTGTTTGTTTCTGTTGTTTTGTCCTCACAAACAATGCCATATTGTGTACATATAAACATATGCTTATCCATATCATTGTATATTTTCTATTATTGCTTCTTAGTAGAACAGGTTGATGATATGGATAATATTTTTGTGTTGATCACTGTTGGGTCTCAAACAGGGCTTTGTGCATTTAAAAGAAGTGTCCTACTGCTAAACTGCATTCTCACGCCATTGCTATTTTGTCTTTGTTGTTTTTACTGTTTTGTTTGCGATAGAGTCTCATTTTGTAACTCAGCCTGGCCTCGAACTTCTGGTCCTTTTTTCTATGCCTCCACAGAGAGAGGATTACAAGTATGTGCCACCATACCTCCCACTAATAGATGATGAATTACAAACACTCAGTACTAGTAGCTGAGAAACAATGAAAATAGTTGTTTTAGGAAGCTGAATCTATACTATAACACTAGGTAGCTAGAGGAGCATGTAATTAAAGCAGACAAAAAAGACAATATTTTTAATATTTCACACATGGGAGAATAAAGAAAATAACCAAAAGATGAAAAAGATAATTTCAAGGAATTGGCTATTAAAAAATAATTGATAAGATTTTTGAGAACAGGAGCCAAACTGATAATTCTGAAGTATTTACTATAACAATTGAATCTGGTGGAGATAAGGAACCGTAAAGTATGAAATCACAGAGACTCCGGTAATTCCCTTTACCCAATGCCTGGTTAGAAAAGATGTGGGTATTGGAAAACAGGCCATACTTTTAAATCACTTCTCACGTATCCTGAACTTTCTGCCTCCCTTCACTCTCCACTCTGAGAGTAAAATTTAAACAACAAAAATTTTAAGCATTCGGAAGAATTCTCAACATTAAACTGCAAAAGGGTTCCCCATTTCTTAACCTTGGTGGCCTTGGGTTGGTTAACACATGCTTGTTTTCAGGAGAGATGGAGTCCAGAGATGAGTTTCTCAAGGTCCTAAGTTTCACACATTTAATAAATATCATGGAGCTGATGCAGAGATTTCCCAATCCTCTCTGCAGTATGCCTCAGTGAGTAGGACTGTCAGTGTTGAGGCATCAAGAGCCTGAGCTACCCAACCATCACCTAAGGGACCACAGTCATTTTCCATGCTAGGTCTCAAATCGTTCATTACAACACAATGGAGATGGAAAGACAAATGCTCTCCCAGGAACTTCCTGCAGTGATGTAAGGGTGGTTGGCCAAGGGAGTCAGATCCCTTTCTGTTCAGGTTCTTAGATTCCTCGACAGATACAGCAGCCCAATACGCAAATGTGTTTTGGTCAGGAAAGAACAGACCTCAACTAGCATCTCAACCTAGCAGTGAGGACCCTGCTGGAGAAGGTTTGAGTAGTGTTTTGTGGTGAAGCATCATTCACTGAGGGTGGACCTAAACAGCTATTATTTTACTGTAAGCTAGGTCTAGAGATTGCGTCAAGTCTGTGTCAGGCAAAATCACATGCAGCTGGTGGTTGAATTCAATTGTCATACTCAGTGGAATAATATTTCTTTTAAACTGATCCTGACTGCTCAAGCACCATCGGTAGAAGCTGATAGAGGAGTCATGTGGGGAAGGTTTGAAGGGATGAATATGTTTAGGGGTTTTGAACTTGTAGAAACTTGAAGATCCAGGGAAGTATCATGAAAAAAAAAATACTTTCCCTTTTTATCAAACAACTAGAACTTGCAATTAATTGAGAATCAATGAGAATCAAACAAGGAGGGAGAGTTTTGCTAAAGGTAATGTCTAGTGGCCCCACATTCTGTTTGCCTATTGAGTGGCTTTTACATAACCAGGTTTAAAGTTATATACTTTCTCTGAGCCTATAAATAGGCCATGCGCCAGGCTGGTAAATCGCATCTGTCTGTGGGCACATGACAAACGTAGGGATACATTGACCCTGTTAGGTATTTTTAGCCTCCTACTTTTCATTTTACTAGGACCGGACCTTGGGACAAACATTCAAATTTAAGAGGCTTCACTATAGAGAGCGCAGGAGCAGTACAGAACAAGGAAGTGGCACAGTACAAAGTGGTGGCCTATATAAGACGTATCACCCAGCCAGCTGTCAGTGAGCTTAATCCCCAAGGGCAATGCTAGGAAACACATGCCCCAACCTGAAGAGCAAGGGAGATGAGGTGTTTATGCTCCAACTCCCATCAACACACCCAAGTGCTCTAATGTGCTAATTGCCAGCATATCTAGGCTACCATGAAAAAGCAAAGTTATCCCTACTGGCTTAGAGAGAAGCTTCAGGTCAACTGCATGAGAAGAGGTCTCCAGACATGACACAGCACCAATAGTGACTGTTGTGACCAGATGTGACTGTTCACATCTGTCTTGGTTTACTCTTCAGTATCTTCGCTCCCCCTGCCCTTTTACCTTAAGCCATGGCTTCATAGATATGTGTTCTGCCTCTGTTGCTTGCTAGCTAATTGCCTTTGGGCTAATGAACATTATTTAAGCTTTCTGTGCCCCAGTTTCCTCATTTTAAAAGACACACACATGATGTATCTAACAGAATGGCTTTTCTATTACCATTCTCATTCAGACCACTGCACATGCTGATCACTGTCTTGCGAAACAGTTTTCAGGATTGTAACAGTGCCCCACACTTAGTGAGGCTTCAGTCGAAGTCTTCAATACCATGACCCAGGTGACTCATAAAAGAAAATACAGCATTGGGCTTGTGAGTCCTGAATCTATGATGGCAGAGAGAAGACATCGTAGAGACAGCAGGGAGCTCATGTTTCAAAGGAGGTAGAGAGCATGACAGAGTCTTTTGAAACCTTAAAACATGTGGCCAGCACAGAGGAAAACAATGCAGCTAGTCCTGATGAGACCTGATAGGCTGGGGTCAGAGGGAAGAGGAGGGGGATCTCCCCTATCAGTGGACTTGGGAAGGGGGATGGGAGGAGGAGACGGAAGGAAGGTGAGATTAGGAAGGATTAAGGCGGGGGCTACAGTGGGGATATAAAGTGAATAAATTGTAATTATATATATATATATAAAGACAACCTGTGCTCAGTGACATACAAGCTCCATCAATGCCATACTTCCTATACCTTCCAAACAGTTCCACCAACTCAGACCCAAAATAAAAAAATGAAAAAGTTATGAGCTTATGGGGTATTATTATTCAAACCATCACCATAATAATAATGATGATGATTGTCTCACGAAACAGTTGTCAGGATTATAGCACTTAGTAAGACTTCAATATCTGTTATAACAGTTATTATGTTACTATGCTTCAGTTGCCATTGAGTGACAACTCTTTGATGAGTTCATCCCCAAGACTTCAATCTTGGTAAAGGGCTCAGGCCTTTAAAAAAATATTTACAGTAGAGTCTTTCAGAGGTCATCTGTGGTAGGCTCTTGTCCTGTTCCCTGTATTCTCCTGTTTCTGATATCTATTGCGTTTGCCTTTCTGAATGAGGATTGAGCATCTTTCCTAGGGTCTTCCTTAGGAGTATAGATTTTGGTATGTTTATCCTATATTATATGGCTAATATCCAGTTATGAGTGAGCATATATCATGTGTATCTTTTTGCTTCTGGGATACCTCACTCAAGATGATCTTTTCTAGTTCCCACCATTTGCCCGCAAATTTCATGATTTCCTTGTTTTTAATAGCTGAGTAGTATTCCATTGTGTAAATGTACCACAATTTGTGTATCCATTCCTCCGTTGATGGACATCTGGGTTGTTTCCAGCTTCTGGTTATTATGAATAGAGATCAAGATATCAAAGCAGAGGCTGAGACTCATAAGCCAAACTTTGGGCAGAGTGCAGGGAATCTTATGAAATCAGGGAGCGATAGAAAGACCTGGAGGGGACAGGAACTTCAAAAGGAGACCAACAGAGCCAAAATAAAAACAACTGAGCCCTAGGGTCCCTGAAGAGAATGATACCCCAACCAAGAACAATGCATGGAGAGGACCTAAAACCCCTGCTCAAATGTAGGCCATAGAATCAGTCTCCAAATGGGGTCCCTATTAAGGGGAGCAGGGGCTTTCTCTGGCATGAACTCAGCGGCTGGCTCTCTGATCACCTCCCCCTGGGAGGGGGCAGCCATGTCAGGCCACAGAGGAAGGCAATGAAGCCAGTCCTGATGAGACCTGATAGGTTACGGTCAGATAGAAGGGGAGGAGGACCTCCCCTATCAGAGGACTAGGGGAGGGACATAGGGGGAGAAAAGGGAGGGAATGTGGGATTGGGAAGGGACGAGGGAGGGGCCCACATCTGGGATACAAACTGAATAAATTGTAACAAATGGTAACAAAAAAGAAAAAATATATATGGTAAGTTTCCATATGCAGGTTTGTTTTCCATGGAGGGTGAGATCTCCAGGGTCATTGTGGCTCACCCAGGCCAAGAGTCCCTGGGTTAATACTTGGCCTGTCATTCTGTGGTCCGCTGACAAACCATCACCCTGATATTACTCATTCTCAGATGAATTCTTTTGTTTTAAAACTTATCCTGAGTAAGATGTAAGTGCTGCCAACTAAAGTGTTAACACACCTGTATGTGCATGGGTGTATGCAGCTACTCATGTGTGTGGGCTACACATACATGTAGAAGACAGAGGACAGCTCCAAGTGTTCCTACCATACCATTCTGATTTTGGTTTGTTTGTTTGTTTGTTTGTTTGTTTGTTTTTTGAGACGAGGTTTCTTTGTGTAAGTGTGGTTGTTCCGGTACTCTGTAGACCTGGCTGGCCCTCGACTCACAGAGATGCACTTGCCTCTGCCTCTTGAGTGCTGAGAATAAAGGCCACCACTGCCTGGCTCCATTCTGTTTTTTCAGATAGTGTGTCTCGTTGGCTTGTAACACGCCAAGTGGCTAGGATGACTGGCCAGTGTTGCACACCGGGCTGGCCTAGAAGAGGCAAAGTTTGGCTGGGGCAGATTAGTCCAAGCGGTATCTTGGTCAGTGTGGTGAGTGGGAGGACACACGACTGAGAACAACTTCGGAGAACTGGTTGGTTTACTAGGGGCAGAAAATGGGTATTTATGTCCCTGAGAAAGTGGGCAGGGTCTCTGGGCCAAGGTTTGTGTGAGTGTGCATAATTGGCCAGCACTGGGGTGTTTGTTAGAAGATACTTCATCTGCAAACTGAGGGTTACAGAGGCCTTATAAGTCAAACAAGGATTGAAGTCTGACAACCCTCAGAATAATAAATTCTCACTAGGGTTAATGGTGGGGCAGCCGACTTCATGGAGTCAGGTCTGGAAGCAGAGGAAGCCAACTCTTGTCATCTGGAGTTGAAGCTCTTCTTTTCCCTTCCTGCATAACCTTGAACCATTACAATTGCACAGCAACCAGGGAGCCAATTGCCGCCACATCTCCAGCCCTTGTACTATATCTGACTTCTTTGTACACCGTGTCTATTGATCAAACTTAGGTCCTCATGCTTGCAAATAAAGCCTTTCACCGACTGAGCCACCTCCTTACATCCCTAAGTATCCTTTATTTGGCTAATCACTCTGTCCTTTTTGAAGTCTGTACACATACCGCTCTGTGATGTTTTTGAAATCAGTTTGAAGCTGCCATGACACCATTTATGTTTCATCTTCTCTACTTGCATTTTTAAAAGGGAGCTACTAATAAGTAGTGAACTCTACTATTAAAATTGACAACGTGCGGTTTAGATCTCAGAGTATAGGGGAACTGGAAAATATTTCTCAGTTCCTCTTCAAGGAGAAAGCATTCTTGAGATGCTTTGACCATGCTTCTGATCTCATTTCCCTTCTGTCATAGTCCCATAGTGAGCTCTGCTCACTCTACAGAAGATCTGTGTCCCCCCCCATCCATCTATAACAGTACCAGGAACAGATGCTTCTCTGTTTTGCTGAGACCAGTTTCATTGGAATAAGATCAAACAAATGCTGGCAGACTGGTGGGGTCCCAAATGCACAGGGGAAAAAAGAATACTGTTGAACATAAGTGGAACAGCATTCACAGGTGCAAGGCAAAGTAGTCAAATCAGATGTTAGAAGACGCAATGTCAAACAACAAAAAGAAAACAATGGGCAAAGTTCAAGAATGGAGTAAGAAGGAAGTGGAGTGTAAGAATCTAGGGCAGAGGTGTAATCACATTCAGGATTTTGTCTTTTTCTAGATGACAGCTCTGTGATGTGAAATGGCCAGGGATGGACATCTACAAATCAACATACAGGACAAGAGGATACTGAGAGAAACAAGCCCAGACCTGGATGTCACAATTGGCTGCTGTGATGGTAAAGGTAAAGGCATTGACCACAAATCAAGGCCTGAAGAAGGGTTTAGCCAGGTATAAACATTGCCTTTTTAAATTTTAATTAAAGATAGTTGGAAATTTTTATATTAGCTTGTTAATATCATTAATCCAGAGAAAACATTAAAGATTGTCCTTTAAAAATATTTAAAAAAGTGAATCTCAGGTTCCTTGACTTTGCTAATTGGAAGCATTGGGACAATTTACACAGGCAACCTGCTGTGGAACTCCCCTGTGAGGATGGCATGACAGTTGCCACCTTGAGATCCAAACAGCTGTAATCACCCACATTGGACCCTCACAAGACTGGACCCATCAACATTCTTTCATGGAAGCTTGGAGAACTTAGGAGACCTTTCTCTCTCTGAGGATATGTAAGTGATGGAGTGAAAGGTATAGCATTGGTGGCATAGCTGCCTGTAAATTGCCTATGCTCTTGTATGTAACCACAAGCAGACTTCGGTGAAATAATTTCCTTTGGGTTTGTCATTGGTCCTTTACTTGGGAGTGAATAGACATTTGTTCATGTCTTTCCGGGAAAAGTCATGCGGTACAACTTTCCTCCATGGAAGTTTTCATTGTGCAATATAAATTACATGCCAGAGCTATTGTGAGAATTGTTCCATCGATAGGGTGTCAGGCATAACACTAGGTACTTTCATATGTTCTGTCTTATTTTGTATAGTCACAGTACAGAGTAAGTATGGTTCTCATTTTACAGAGATACATTGAATAACTTATCCATGCCCCCACAATTTGAGAACGTATATAAGGAATCACCCATGGGCTACAGTGGGTGTTTAATATATATGGGCTTTGTCCTTCTCTATGTGCAAAGCTGACCATAGATGACTTTTTTTCAATTGTCTGATTATTGAAGATAAAATTCTTAGAAGAGTGATTCCTCTCTACTGAGCTGGGATTCATTTAACTCTCATAATGATCCTTGTGAATTTGATAGCCTCCTACTCCATCGAGGCTATTACCTTACCGTAATGTTCTGACTTCCTCTGCTACCAGTGATTCCCAGGGGACTTCCTTCTGCATTTGTTTGCAGCTGCTTCTGGTGACATTTCCTCTTTACCTGATTCTCAAGATAATTTGTTTCTCTTTTGAACTTGAGCAGGCCGAGAGATAATGTCAAAAAATGAATCAATACCTTGACAAGCACCACAAATAAAACCCCTCGGCTTTTGCAGGAGAGATATTTCTATTATCCAGTTGTCATGGAAGTAGAGGGGCCTTGAAGAAAAGAACCAGGAGGTTACGGTGAACACCTTCTGGTATGTAAGATCCTGTGCATAGGTGAGGTGGGAGGAGCTTCGGCCTTGTAAGGTCCAGTATGGGAATAATACAGGTAGAGGGATGTCATCCTGTGGCACCACTGGGAACTCCAGGTGGAACATGGGAGCTTTTGATTCAATGTACAGTGGAGCCCCTTCAGAGAGCAGCTGCAGAAACCCATCCCTCCATCATTACAGCCTTCCGTGTAAAGGGAGTCAATGATGCCTTACAGTTAGGAAGGTTCTCAACCTTGCTAACACGGCGACGCTTTATTGTAGTTTCTTGTGTTGTGATAAGCCCCAAACACAAAATCATTTTCATTGCTACTTCATAACTGTTTTTGCTACTGTTATAAGTTGATATGCAGGGTATCTGATATGTGACCCTGTGAAAAGGTCTTTTGACCCCCAAAGGAGTCTTGACCTATAGGTTGAGAGCCGCTGAATCTCAGACGACTTGAGCTGGGTTTTTTTTTTTTTTTTTTTTTTTTTTTTGAGGAGATGTTAAAGCTGGAATCATGTTATTTCCTCTTCCCTCAAAATACATCCAGCATCTATGGACTGAATACAGCTTGTTTGAGATTTGCCTTAAATGTGTTTGTAGTGGTTTGAATGACAAATACTTCATATAGTTGCACGTGTATGAATACTTGGTTTCCTGTCTCCTGCTTCTCGGAGAGGTTTCTAAACCTTCAGGTAGTACAGCCCTGGGGAGAAAGAACAGCACTATGGACTTAAAAGTTTGCAATTTTTCCCCCGTTCCAGTTCACTCTCTTGGCTTCCTATATACAACCGAGATGCGATCTTTCAGTTTCCTGCTCTGGCCACCTGCAGTCATGCTGCCCTCTCCAGTATGGACTCTCCCTCTGGAAATCTAAACCCTTCATAGAGTTTTATCTGAGTCACAGAATGTAACTATTACAGTATTTATAAAATAATAATAATAATAATAAATGTTTGAATTATTCGTAACATTTTAGATGAGACTTGCCAGAAATTCCAGATTTCTGTCTCCTCTTAAAATTAATATTTGATAAGCCAGGGCCAGTATTTCCATAGGCTAAAAGAGACTGAATTTAAAGATCATCTTCTGACGGGACAGGTGGTATCCTGTGTGCCGAGGTCTGCCATGTGATACCGTGCTCACTTAAGCTTCTGTCCAGTCTCCTGGGAAAAGAACAATAGGACAAAGGCTTATAAGCTAGCATGGTTTATAACAGAAAAAGTAAATCACATCTTTAAAAAAGCTATTGTGTTTTTACATTATTATTCCAGTTTCATAGTAAGAAAAACTGGAAGTCGGAGAGGTTAATTTATAATAGACACATGGTTGGTAGGGGGTAGCACCACACTTTGAAACTGAGTCTCTCTGGTCCCAAGTTGTATAGGACCATGGAGTCCAAATCTATTTTTCTACACTCTGGCCTCACCTGGCTTCTCCATCTGCTGGTGGCCGACACCCACATATTTCTGTATCCTTAGGGAACTTGATAACCTGTCAGCTATCTCAAACTTAATATCATATCAGACACCATTGTGACACCAGGAAAATCCAAGCAGAGTCTTATTCTTAGCCTTATTTGTTGGCAGCCCTTCTGATCTCCGAATCTCTAATCAGAATGTAGGCAGTGATATTCAAGCAGAATAGGAGAAACTTCTTTGTATATCACCAAGGTTACCATTTGCATGAAGGGAAGAGAGGTTGGATGACTTTCAGTCCGGCAATTCAGCAGCCATCTGCACTTCACATCACTGGCCTGAATTTTCAGCTTCATTAAATTCTTTCAGGTCATCTGGTCCCAATCTTCGTGGTTGCCTGAGTGCATATTTATGTCCCATGAGTTATTGCCATTTCTAACCTGTGCTTTACTGCTCCTACTTCCTCCTCACCTTTAATTGCTCTTGCAGCACTTTTTGTTATTATTTTAAAAGTTTTCCCTTTCCCAATTATTTCTGAGAGCCCACAGCGGTTGCTCCATGGATCCCAGATATTTTGCCCTCTGGGTTTTTATATGGCACCCGCCTCATTCTGCCAAGACTCCTTGGCAACTTTTGCTAGGACTACAGTGCTCTACATGAAACCGCTGCCAAGTGGTATTAAGGTCATATGGGTTCCACATAGTAGAGGTTTGGTGCTTATCACAGCACCTCTTTGCCAGTGAGTATCCTTTTCTCTTCCCCTGTGGGATCCAGAGGCAATGCCGTGGGGAACATGGCTGAAAGGTAAAATGCTGAGTTAGGGGTTCCTTCCCTCCTTTGATGATTAAGGCTATGTTGCCACATGCAGACTGAATGAAGTGGCCCTGCTTTGTAGAAAGCTTTCTCCCAGATGGCTCCTTACTCCCCTGTCCACATCCCTTCCTATCATACCTGCACTGAATGTGAGTGAGCTCAGTGCCAGATCTCAGGGATTAACACTGTTAGAGTTAAGTTAGAAGCCCTGGAATCTGAGGATGCAGCACTTTGTGTGGCCTTAAAGCCCAGATCATCTGACATAGGTTGACCACACAGGTGTGTACCCTAGATACAGAACGGCTTCAGTGTGCCTTCGGGCGCTTGCTATGCAGCTTCTGTAAAGAAGCAAGAACTCCAGTGTAACACAGGTACACAACCTCATAGGCACAGCTCCAGGAAGTCCGTGGGCCAGCCTCAGCAACCATCGGGAAAGAGAAGTAAAATCCGAAAACAGGGATATAGATACATGTAGAAAAAAGACCAAGATGGTAAGCTTTGTCTTGTTTCTGCTTTCCTCTGCAGACTGCCTCTACCACCTTATTTAAAGTGACATGCACCTATCCCATTGTTCTTTGGTTTAAATGCAATAGTTTCAAAAATATGCAAGACTTGTCATATTTGTTCCCATCTCAAGTTCAAGTTCCCAGCAGGGAGAACCTTATAAGTGTTGCTTGTGTTTAAGTGTTCCAGAGCTCACCCCTCATCTAGTCAACTCTGTCCTTCCACCAAATCTGAAGTAATGGATTAGAAACAGTCTACAGAGAAGACTAATGTGTTCTCACATCCATTCTATCACATCATTGGTTCTCTTCAACTATACCTTTTGGGGAGCAAAGGAACAAAACTCGGGATGGTCATTGAAGTGAAGCAAAGAGTAGCTGATTCTTTTTTTTTTTTTTTTCTTTTTTTTTTCTTATTTTTTTTTTTTTCAATGCAGTTTATTCAGGAACATTGAACAATCCTCGGACCCCGGGGAAAGCCAGCCCATAGCTTAAATAGCCTCTGGGTAGCCAACCCAGGCGTGCCACGGGGGCAATGCAGATAGGTCCACATACATGGAAGCAAGCCAGATCCTCAGCCTTAGCCAAATGTGGAATTGTTCATGACAGAGAGCACTCACCATCGGGAAGGTGGAAGGCGGAAACCAGCTCCATCTTTAAGGCATAGCATTCCGCAGCTCTCTACAGTTCCCCCTTTTTGTTTTAGACGCATCAGGCAAGAGTAGAGGTCTGATCTCTGATATTAGAAATAAATTGGGACTTTGTACAGATGTTCATTTAGGTGTCATCCACCCAAAGAGCATCAGACCGTCCGATACCTTTTTCTCAGAGGCGGGACCTGGGGCATCAACCCGCATGCAATCAGACATGCTCTTCTCTGGGTCCAAAGCGGCTGACCCTGAGTGCAGTGCTTAGCCTCGCATCCTGAGCGTATCATTTTAGCTTTTTATGGTATCCAACCATGCTTGGGGAGAATGTCCTGTTTCAATGGCTGTAAAGGCCTGAATGATCATGGCTGCATCACACTGTTGTGAGACTCTAATCTTGCATATATACCACAGGCAAACCAAGGAGACCAACACCAGAAGGCCTGCTAACACTCCCATGCCCGCCCATTCCTTCAGACGATTCATGGCTGCAGCAATCCATGTTGATAATCCTGTGGCTAGTCCTGCGTCCACTCCGGTAGAATTTACTGTGACAATGGCCACTCTCAGCTGCTCCATCGTAGTATCGAATTCTCCAGTCCAATTACCTAAAATATAGCTCGACAATTGTTTAGACAGATTTTCAGCACAGGAAAAATTCTCATGTTGTATGCTAGTGACACAAAGTCCAGCATACTTTCATTGACAGCCAGGTTGGAGTAGCTGATTCTTTATGGTGCATGATCTTTGCTCCAAATACTGTGATAAACATCAAGGAATGAATTCACCTATTATACACAGCAAGATCATACCAGTGTGTACTGTTATTATTAGTCTCATATCACAGTGAATACTGATATCAGTCTTGAGCAGCTGGCTGGACCATCCTTAATGTAGAGATGAGTTCTAATCAAAATGAATGCTTTTAATCACTAGAGCCAGGCACACCTGACTTTAGATTTGAAGTTTCCACTGGCTATATGCTTTTAAACTAATCATGTTTCCTCATCTATGACTGGAAATGAAAGTCTCTATCCTATTTAAAATGTTTAAGCTTAGAACATGTACCTGAACCTCCCTACATTAGCCAAGCACTTTTGCTCTTCTTACTCCTCCAATCTTTAACAAAAACCTTCAGAGATCCTCTGATTTCCTCTGAGCTTAGGTCAACAGTTTTGAAAAAGCTAGAGGAAGCAGGGTTTGACGTCACCAAACCTGGATTTGAATATTGCTTCTGTATTAAGCCAATTCCTTGAAATAAGAACAACTATCTTTATAATTCTGAATCAGTTTCCCCATCTATACTGATGGTGATGCAAGCATGTTCTGAAGATTAAAATTAATGCATGTTAAATGTTCTGGAAACACCAAGGCACCAGAAACTTGGAAGAGATTAATACTACGGCAGAAAGTCCCGGGATGAACTCTTGGCCTGTGCCTGGCTCTCTGGGTTGTTTTAGAAAGTTTGTTGTTTGCTCAGTGTTTTCAAGCTCTTAGTTTGTAGCAGCAAGTGTTTACCTTTCTTACCTTCTAGGTGGAAGGAGTTCTGAGCTTAAGGTGTGTTTTTTTTAAGCTTCTTTACAGAGCTAAAAGATAATGGATGTCTACTAAATGCCAGATATACAGATAGAGTCAGCTTGTCTATGGATCTGTTTTTCAAGTGTTTTTGTTAAAGCTTTTATTTCAGTGTTCTAGAGACTTCCCAACAATGGTGCTAAAGCCTTTGAAAAACCTTGAAAACTCCTCTGTAGGTGCTCCTACTACTAATGCCATGCAAATTCATGAGTACTAATGTAAATAAGAATGGGTTAAACAAATATTCTTTTATTTCTGTTTTGTTCTTTACATTTGGTAACTATATCCTCTATAGATCATGTTACTACATTTCTGTATTCTGCAGAGCCTCAAGGCATGTCTTGAGATATCAAAGAGGAAGAAAAAAAAACCATAACAACATGGAATCACGAACTGTTAGAGCTTAAAGATCATTATGTTCAGCCCTGTCATGTTACGGATGAGGAGATGTCTAAGGGACATGAGGTGGCTTGCCTAAGGTCACACAGCAAAACAGTAATCTTTTCCTAATGAGAACTTTCCCTCTGAAATATTTTGATGTCTTCAGTGTTGTTGACATTTCCTTGGAAAGAAAACAAGCTTTGAAATGAAATATTTTCTTCCAAGAGCCAAAGGGCTTGAGGATGGATGGGGCTTGTAGAAATAAACCAGCAGAAAGGCACTAACCAAAGCCTTCCTACCTGGTGGTGGCTTCATAGTTCTGAACAAGTACACCCTCTGGAAAGCAGCAAAGATATGCTAAGGCAGGAGGATTCCTTCAAATGAAATTATCAGATCAGTGTGTTCAATAATTATTTCTCAAGGATCTGCTTCATGACAAAAGTGTGCCCAATTCTATGAGAATTTAATGTGCAGATAAAAATAATTAACATTTATACAATGGAGGCAGCAAAGCACAGTGGTCAAGAACTGTGACTGCAGAGTCAGCATAAGCAACTTCTAGCTGTAAGGTTTTGAGCAAATGTTGTTTATTATTTTTTTAATGTATTAGTTTATGTGTCTGTGTGTGTCTGAGCACATGTATTTGCATCTTGTGCATGCAGGTGCCTGAAGAGTCCAGAGGAGAGCATCAAATTCCCTGCAACAAGAGTCACAGGAGATTGTGAGCTGGCTGGGGTGGGTGCTCTTTACTGCTTATCTTCCTTTCCAGGTTCTTGAGTAAAGCTCTTTTGCAGTTCAGCTTCCTTAAGGATCAAGTGGGAGCTTACTAATAGTTGGGAAGGTCAGGAGTTTAATAAATATCAGGGTCTGATACACATAATCTTACAGGGTACATAATGCTACCTAATCTTCTGCTACGTAAGATTATGTGTACACAATCTTAGAGGGTCTGTCAGAACCTAGTCCTGTGATATAGGTACCATTGTCATCTGAAGGTCAGAAATGAAAGATTGCTTCTAGATTAGGACATCAGAGAGGCTCCTAAGGGAAGACAGCAAGGGGTCTGAGTCTTGAACATTTTATTTATGTAGGACTGTGAAAGGCAGTGTGTTGATGAGAAGCAGTCAGGGGTTGGTTCAGTAACTGGGGCCCCTAGTGCATGTGCAGGACTGCAGTGGCTGGTGATGTCCGAAGACCTACGTGAACACATCAGATTGGGCCTGACATACAAGACAGAGTGTGCAAATCAAAGATCAGTTGCCCGGAATGGCTCATAAGACAATCAAATGGCAAAAGAAATAGAGTAAAAATTAAGGTCTAAGACTTTGAGACTATTTTTCAGTAAGAATTAGTAAAATAATCCTTTTATTTACCTGCTTGGTTTTCTTTCAACAAAAGTCACATCAATATGCAGAAGGAAAAAAGTATCCTTTTGTTTAAATTCACATTGGAGGAGGGTTGTTTTGCAAGTATTGTGATTATGTGAAGAGTGCAAGCATTCTTTAAGAAATGTGATGCACTTTACATATTTAAACTAAAATCTAATTGTATAGATTTTTCTTTGATTGAATATGTTCAGAATTTGAACTGTGAATTTTTTCCACTGGTTTCTCCTCTCCTTCATTGGTTCATTCTTCCTTCCTAGGCAAATGATGTTTGCTGTGCTTTAATTCTGACTTCTTTATGTTTTAAAGTTTGGTTTGTGTTTAAAGGTCACATTTAGCTACTCATGCTCCTAATATCCCTTTGTCAGGGTTAAAAGAGGTAGTAGAGTTGACTTAATACAACATTCACATCATGGTTGAGAATGGTGAAGTTCAGAGGGAATGTGACTGCTTTCAAGAATGTAGCACCAGTTAAAGATAGAACATATGATTTGGGTTTTTAAGGCATTATCTGAATGCACAAATAGTCCATTGCTTTGGAGAAGAGCTTAGCTTCTAAGAAATGGCGCCTACATCTTCAACCTAACTCTCATGTACTGTTTCAAATCCGTGAGGCGTTTAGATGCCGAAGGGAACCTGAAGATGTTGAAATCTAGCAACTTTCTTGCTGTGGCATGAATGAGTCTCCCTGAAATATAAGCTCTAAGACAGCAGTCTTAAGAGGTATGACTTTGGTGAGAGTTTGGGTTCCTGGGGGCTCTGAATTAATGAATGCATTAATGCTGTCATACAGGGGTTTGGCTGGGGAAGTTTGGTCCCTTTTTTTACCTTCTGTCTTTGACACGTGAAGCTGCAATGCTCCTTCCTTCTGGGAGATGCAGCATTAATGCACTGTCTTAGATCTGCAGAACAGCCCTCAGCAGAGAGTGGAACCTACTGGTGCCTTGATCTTATATCTCTCTGTCTCCAGAACTGTTCGAAATACATTTCTGTAGCTTATCAATTTTCATCTTGGTCCTTCTGTTATGGCAGCAAAAATGTACCACAATATTCCTTGTGCAGAGGCCAAGGTTGAAAGAATTGAAGGGACTTGCCCAGTTTAGATGATTGGAGAGGGTCAGAGCAAGGTCAAGGATTCCAGTGGACTGACTCCTAGGACCATGTTCTCCCCCTGCACATGTTTATCCTTATTTCCCAGAGTCTTCATTTCAAGAAGCCATCTCTTTACAGTCACATATACGGAAAGGAATTCTACTTCACAATGCCTGGAAGAACATCAAGTGGAGTGTATCCAAGCCAAGAAGAAACCAACTGCTTCATTTTCTTATGTTCAGGTCGGTGTGTAGTAGGGGTGTGGATGGGCAAGATAGAGCAATTCAGCAAGTTCTTCATTGCTTTATTCCCACAAAGTACTCTCATTATTCTGGTGAAACCAGAGCCCCAAATAGTGAACGTAGAGTTGAAATCCTGGTGAAGCAAACCCAATCCCACTAAATCCCAGGTCACCTATTTGCACAGCACTTTAGAACTATTGTGTTCTTCCTAGTTATAAAGAGTAAATACATCTGAAACCTCAATGGCAAGATTGTGTGATGGTTATGTGTAAGTGTATACATTTGTGTGAAAGCATGGTTCAAACTATTAAAAAATACCAAAAGACATCTACAGGGCTTTTCCCTGTTGCCTCATTCTTTCTCATCTGTCACGGACTGGACTCAGAGAATAATATTAATCCAAATCTCCATAACATTTCTGTATTTTTCAATCTTAGTTGCCTGGTAAAATCACTTGGGAGCTTTCAAAATAATATTAAGCTTCACTCTAAGAGGCTCTTCTTCATTTGATTTAGGTAGGGTCTAGACATCATGTTTTTGTGTTCTTTTAAATACTCAGATGCCCAAAATACAACCAGAGTAGAGAATTACTTGCTTAGACTTCTAAGTAGATATTTTTTTCTTTTTGCATTTATTATTATTTATTTATTACAATTTTTTCACTTTGTATCCCTACTGTGGCACCCTCCCTGGTCTCCTCCCAATTCAACCCTCCCTCCCTCTTCTCCCCCTAGTCCACTAATAGGGGAGGACCTCCTCCCTTTCTGTCTGACCCTAGCCTATGAGGTCTCATCAGAACTGGCTGCATTGTCTTCCTCTGTGCCGTGGCAAGGCTGATCAGAGAGTCTGCCACTGAGTTCATGCCAGAGAAAGTTCCTGCTCCTCTTACTAGGGAATCCACTTGGAGACTGAACCTATAAGCTACATCTGAGCAGGGGTTTTAGGTCCTCTCCATGTGCTGTCCTTGGTTGGGTATCAATCTCTGCAGGGCCCCCAGGGCCGAGTTTTTTGGCTGTGTTGGTCTCCTTTTGGAGCTCCTGATCCCTCCAGTCTTTCTATCTCCATCTTTTTTTATAAAATTCCCTGCACTCTGACCAAAGTTTGGCTATGAGTCTCAGTCTCTGCTTCGACACCTCAATCAGTAGAGTCTTTTAGAGGCCATCTTTGGTAGGCTCCTGTCCTGTTCCCTGTCTTCTCCTGCTTCCAATATCTATCGCATTTGCCCCTCTGAATGAGGATTGAACATCTTTCCTAGGGTCTTCCTTGTTGTTTAGCTACTTTAGGGGTATAGATTTTAGGATGTTTATCCTATATTATATGGCTAATATCCACTTATGAGTGAATATACACCATGTGTGTCTTTCTGCTTCTAGGATCCCTCACTCAGGATGATCTTTTCTAGTTCCCACCATTTACCTGCAAATTTAATGATTTCCTTGTTTTTAATAGCTGAGTAGTATTCCATTGTGCAGATGTACCACAATTTCTGTATCCATTCTTCGGTTGAGGGGCATCTGGGTTGTTTCCTGCTTCTGTATAATATAAATAAACATGGTTAAGGCAAATGTCCTTGTTGTATAGTTGAGCATACTTTGGATATATGCTTACCAGTGGTATAGCTGGATCTTGAGGTAGCACTACTAATTTTCTGAGAAAATGCCAGATTGATTTTCAAGTGGTTATACAAGTTTACATTCCCACTAGCAATGGAGGAGGGTTCCCGTTTCTCCACATCTTCTCCAGCATATGTTGTCACTTGAGGTTTTAAACTTAGCCATAGGTGTAAGGTGAAATCTCAGGGTTGTTTTGATTTGCATCTCCCTGATGACTAAGGATGTTGAACATTTCTTTAAGTGTTTCTCTACCATTTGCTATTCCTCTATTGAGAATTCTGTTTAGCTCTGTACTCTATTTTTTAATTAGATTACTTGGTTTGTTGCTTTTTAACTTCTCTATGTATTCTGGATATCAGCCGTCTGTCAGATAAAGGGTTAGTGAAGATCCTTTCCCAATCTTTAGGCTGTCATTTTGTTCTAACAACAGTGTCTTTTGCTTTACAGAAGCTTTCCAGTTTCATGAGGTCCCATTTATTGATTGTTTATCTTAGAGCCTATGCTGTTGGTGTTCTGTTCAGGAAGTTGTCTCCTGTGCCAATTGGGTTCCAAGCTCTTTCCCTCTTTTTCTTCTAACAAGTTTTGTGTGTCTGGTTTTATGTTGAAGTAAGTAGATTTTTCTTATTGCTGAGATCTACTGTTATTTTATAGCTGTTTGGGAGTAGATAGACTTGAAATGTGGTGTCCATTCAATTATCCATTGACCACTTAATTTAAAACACTCATATTGATAGCTTTCTGACAGGTGCATGGATGGATTGTGGTAGGCAAAAAGATAAACTGAAATGTTTAGTACACAAGAAAGGCATATGGTAAAACAGTGAAACTGACCAGAAGTAGAAATAATTACTGCCTAGTAAGTTACTGTTTCAGAGGAGAAATCCTAAAGGTTTTGTGGAGTCTTCGAAGATTGTGTAGCATGTAGTAACATTTAAAAAAATGAGGGTAGGGGAGGTGATCCCTTTGCAAGAGATACATAATTAATTGAAAATTTGCTTTTGATAAGTTCACAATGGTGCATCATGTTCCTGGGTTTGGAACCCAGGAGCCCTATGTCTGGGTTTGGAAGATGGAATCATCTTCTAGTGTAAAGTAGAGGCAGAAAGCAAAGCTGAGAGCTAAAGCTTAAAAGAGTCAAAAGAACACTTTTTTTTTTCCTGATCAAGAACAATGGCTTATCCGGCTATTCTAAAACTTCTGAAAATGAAATGCTGGGCATTCTGAAAAATAATCCCATTATTTCAGATACCTAAGATGTGTTGTGCATTGCTCATGAATGATTTGGTGAGACTGAAATATAAATAAGCACCAAGCCTCACTTTGAGAAGATGCTCAAAAAGTTCAGCACATCTAATCTACTGGAATTTAAATTTAAATGAACACAAACGATAAATGTCCATATTAGTGTCTCATCATTATGCCATATACCTAGAATATTAGGTACTGTTCTCATTGCTGTCGTCAAACACCTGACAAAAGTAACTTAAAGGTACATAGGAGAGCATGGGCAGGCAGAAGCATCATGTCTTGAGGGAAGAAGTAAGGACTTCCAGGTAGAGCTAGTCTCTGGCTTTTGTAACAATTTTCTTTGTAGAACTAATGAAAGTCTCATGAAAAACAACCTTTTTCAAGGGCACGACCTCAGTTTCTTTTAGGATGTTGGAATCAGCTCCATTTTCTAAAGGCTGCAGGACCTGGGGACCACTCTTCCCAACACATGAAGCTTTGTATAAAAACTTTGTAAGCAATGTTGAGGTAAGCCTATTGGAGGCCCATGGGGAATGCTGAGTGAAGCGTCAGAGGCTTCTGCGACTCAAGAGATCCTGATCCTCTGTCCACAGTGTTGATTCACTAGAGCATCCCAGAACACTAGTGAAGTCTCAAAATGGATTTGAAGCCAGGGCAGTGACTGCTTCCCCCTTCTTTATGGAAGTCTCCTAAGGTGACCTTGCCCCCTCCCTCACCCCATCTCCCACATTTCCTCATATTTGCACCAACCTGGTTGATGGTTACTAGTGTTTGAGGCTAGCATGGTTTTGTCTGATTCTACTTGGGCTCCGTCGCCACTCATCCCCTTTCTCTCACTTCCTGATCCCCACAAAACTTACTCACAGCATTTCATAGTCAGTGATTAGATCTACTTATATGAAAAAAAAATATTCACCTGGAACTCCGACTTTATTGAGCATTGTGCATTTTACCTGGCATTCCTGCTGTGGGTTATGGCTGGCTAGGGTTTTTTTGGTGAAGGAAGGAAGGGCGTAGATTAAATAGAGATCCCACATAGGGAAAAGGGAGCCGTAGAGGCCGGAGGGCAGTATAAGGTGTGCTGCAAGTTGTCCGAATAACCTGAAGCCCCATCACAAAAGTCTTGAATGTCGCTATGACTGGTGTGTGCTCTGTCAGGAATTATAAGCCATTCTGTGTGTTATATGGGAAAGTGTACATAATCCTTCCATCCATCAGCAAGATGTATTAGTGAGCATGTGTCCTCTGAATTTATCTCTTGGTTTTACCAGTAATTGCCTCCAACTCACAGCCTCTCTCAGCCTTAGTTCCATGATAAATGATCATAATTAGAGCTATGTTCTACATTTCATACAACCAGAAAGCAGACTAGGGCACCATGAATGCTTGTGAGGTACTCTTTTGAAGCTACACACACACACACACACACACACACACACACACACAGCCTTAAAAGATCGTTGCCTTAAAACATTCATCTCGCTCTATTTCACCCCTTGCAAAGGCACTGGACTTTACTCCTGTGTAGGCACCCTCAAGCAAGGATGCACCCATGTCTCTAAATGAGTACATTAGTGTATAAGCGGGTGCTGTGTCTTGCATGATGTGACTGATACAAAGTATTTTCACATTCCATCGAACCCTCATGCCATAAAAGGCCAGCAGGAAGCCGTCGACAGCAGGTGGCGGGTAAGGGGACCACAGGAAGGCTGCTATATTCCAGGTGAGGTGTAATGAACACCTTAGCTGAAGTAATGGAAAGGAGAGCTGAAAATGGAAGGAAGAGATAAAAAAGAACCCAGAAATACAAACAAAGGGAAATTCTGACACCTGCATTTTGATCTCCTTGACATTGCTCCCATTTCCTCTGGGGACATGTCCTGGATAAGGGTGAAATCAGATGCTCCTTGGCAGTTTCAAATGACACCGCCCCTAACTTTCCATTGGATAATAGATGGCCCAAAATAGCCTCTGGTCCCACAGTTGGGTGATTACTGAGACTCAGATTCCTATTCTGAAAACACGGGGAAGAAGCTAGGCATTTGCCCACTTACCCCCTCAAGCAGCTGACCCGGGGCATTAGCACCCTGGTGCCTGCTGACGCAGTGCCTCTGCCAAATTCGATTAGTCCTGTGGCCTGGCTAAGCCAGGCATGTCCTGCATTGCTGCTAAAAGAAGCCCTCCAGGAAGGGGTTATAAGATTCATAGATTTTTTTTCTTTTAAGTGTCAATCACTACTGCCTGTGGAAGTTTATGTTAGGGGTGGGGGACAGACAAAAATATCCGAAGGAGCAGAAGACAAAGACAAATAGTATTTTAATGGTCTAAACAGTCATGATAGATTGTTTTTGTCCTTCCAGTTGAACTTTTTAAAGCCTTTCATAGTTCAACAGAGTAAGCCAGGCATTAGTGAAATGACACTGGGGTGTGTTGCTCGGTGAGAGCAGCTGATGAGAGCCTGTGTGAGAAACCATGCAGCTGCATTCTCTATACCCCTAGGCCAGAGAACCTCATCTGCAGACTCATCTGTAGGCTTCCTGCAGCTTTTGTGCCTGCATTGTTCGTGTTCAAGGCACCTGCAGGAGCTGATATACCTTGGCCCCAAAATACCATGTTAGAGTGAACTTCCAGTGCCCCATTATGACTGCAAAGGTTGATTTTAGATTCTAGAATGGCTGTTTCTTGTTATGGCTGTGCATCTGCTTGCATTTTAGTTTACTCTAGGGCTGGGGCCCTTCTTAGCTAATTCTCAGTCATTAGAATCTCTTGATTAGAATTTATTAATTCCCTGAGGCAAAGGAATCCTGGGTAACACTTCTTCCCCTGGGTGGCCAAGCACAGGGAAGGATTTGGGAAAACACAGTTGCCTGGGTTCCACTGTCAGGGTTCTAATTTAACTTACCTGTGTTTGAGGTTAGCCTAAGAACTTTTAAAGCATCTCTGTGTGATTTGTATGTATAGGTCAAAATTGAGAACTGTAGGTCCAGTTAAGATTGAAGCCTTGGGAAAATAGAGATGCAAGCCGAAACCTGACTATATTACATATTAACCGTGATACCTCAGACACCTTATCTAGGTTCTTGTTTTGTCAGGTTCCGTGTTTATAAAATTACACTGCCATGTGGTTGGCATAGCATGGTTACCCAGCATGTGGCTACATAGCATGGTGTCTTGTGCAAATTAAGAATGTGCTATGAGAGTGTGTTGTCAATTTCTTCTCCTTGTAGCTGGTCCCCCAGCATAACACTCAGGATGTCCATCCTTTACTGGCTTCTCACTGGATTGTCTATCTGAAGTGCACAATGTCACTCTTAGCTGGGTGTCTTCTAGAACATGCATGACCCTTTATGCTTGACATCTGCTCAATCCCTGAGAAGTATACAGACCTCCCCACCTTGACTTTGGTGTCAGAACGACTCTACCACCTGGAGGACCTGTTCTCAAAACACTGGGAAGCTACAAGAGCAAACCTTTTGGGTCATTTCTAGTCGATTGGCAGCGATTACACAGGACATAATCAGGTGAAACATCCTGAGGCTAAATCTGAGCTCAGGTAGAACGTTCCAGTGATGGTATGACATGTATGGAAGAGTGAGGAGAGACATGGTAGGTCATGATGTCCAAGCCTGTTGCAGACCTATCAGGGCTTGCACCACTGTCCCTTTTCTTCTCCACCAACCATAAATACAAAATAACTTTGTCAAGTATTGCCCTGGGAGGACTGGAGTTGTAGCTAGGTGGTAGAGTACTTGCCTATCATATAGGATGCCAATACTTAGTACCACTCAAAGAACACTGACCTAGGGGGGACTGAACATTCCTGAGTTTAGCAAGTGTTTCTGAAACACTCATCTAGCCAATCCCAGAAACCCACAGGAAGGGTTCAGATCTGTTACAAAGCTGAAGGGATGACAGCTGTCCCATTTCTAGGTATTGAAAACAGCTGGTGCAAAGTACACAGAACCCTGCCCTAGAGTTGCTCAGCACAGAGCCAGATGAATCACATGCACTTTGGGAGGGGCCTTCATGCAACATGAACCTATTTGCATGTTAACCCTTAAAAGAGCCAGCCAGTGCTCTCTTGAAAGGTAAAAAGAACAAGCATTGCTGATGTTCTTTCTTTCTAATGGAAGCTCAAAACCCTCTGTGTCCCTCTCTCCCTCTCTCCTTCTGTTGCTCCTCTTCCCTTCTCCCCACCTATTTTCTCTCTTCCTCCCTCTTCTCTCTCTTTCCCCTCTCTCCCTCTCCCTTGCATTTTCCCAGTTTCTTTTCATTTTGACGGTGGTTAGCATGGTGACTGCAGGCAGGCTACATGAAGTCCAAGGCCTGCTGCACTACTCCCAAGCACTGAGAATTTTGGCAGAAATTAGCCTTATGTCTTGGTTTCTATGTCCCTAAAGCAGAAATACTGCTACCAGCGACTCTTCACGGACTTTTGTAAAGTGAGTTACTCTGCACAGGTGCCCAGGGATGCTGCCCACACATGGTGTTTATGAGTTCCTGCCATCATGGCATGGGATGGATGCTTAAGATGAGGCAGGAGACTGCGGCAGGCCCTTCTCATAGTCTATGGCCACTTTCAAGGATGTGACTGTGATTTTGTTTCTCTTTCATGAGTAGATAAACAGGAGTTTATTTTCTAGAAGACAAAGTACCCTTGAACACTACCTAGCCAACATGAGATCATTCTCAGGAACCAGAGAACACCAGAAAAGGATCTCTGAAGTCTATGCTAAGTAAGCCCTGCTTTCCAAAATGTCCCCCTACGAGTCTGTGGTGCTTTTCCAGGTTTTCTGTGGGCTCATTTTCTTTTCTAAGTTTTATGTGTATTGCCTCATTTGATATGCACAAAATCCTAAGGCGTGCAAACATCTTTTTTACCTGTTTTATTTATAGGCAGAGAAACAGTCACAGAGAAAGTGAGTGACTTTCCGTTAGTCACAGAGCTGTAGCAGCAGGGCTAAAAGTCAGACACATGAGCCAGACTCCAAAATCTGTAACCTTAATGGCCATAGTATGTGCCTTCTGACAGGTGAGAAGATGGGACCCAGAGGAAGCAGATGGGCATCAAGAGGGAAGCCAGATATAAAATAGCATCAGGAAAAGGTAGACCCAGAAAGGAAACAAATTCCTGACATATTCAGGCTTGAAGGACTCTGGGCCAAGAAGAAGCCAAAGCTTGGAGGCTGTAATGAAGATTCCAGGCTGTGGCATGCCAATGAGCTTGCTTCCCTATGCTGACCAAAGCTTTATTCAGAACAGTATCCCCACAACTAGTTATGAGAAGACACCTTGCTCTCAGTAGACAGGAGAGAATCTACTTAGTGCTCAGAAGTGGCAGTGAGGCAAGCTGAGACATGCACATCCTTGGCAAAGGTGGGATGCTCACCAGAAACAAAATGAAAGCCCATTTTGTTAGAAAGACTTCCAGAAACGGTGACAATGGGGGTTTAACTTGGCATCTCCTCACCACAATTTAGTCACATGCTGGATCTTTCTTTGCCAGGCACCACATAATAGGGCATGTGAGAAAGAAAGAAATAAAACACAGGTAAACAGCATTACCTAGCTTCAAAAGCAAGTTTAGAACCCGCCAGAAAAAGTTGACGCCTTGTAGTTGGTCAGCTTTGCCAATGCATTTTTTTTACCTTGTTACATATTTGGTAAAAAAAAAAATTATAAGCTGCATTTAAAGTGAAAAGTCTCCTGGGGGGCCTACCCACTTCATTCTGACTTGAGGTACCACAGTTTTGTGGCATCTGCCAAGTAAGAAGAGCATCAAGAATGGAGTGAGGCAGGAGTTAGAACATCTCAAGATGTACTCCATCCTGGAAGGCCTTCAGAAATCTCTTTGGTAATCTGTTGTTACTGCAAATAATGGAGTAGGCAGAATGCCTTTGAGCTAAAATCTTACTCCAACACAGTTCAGCTTGGCCTTCTTTTATGAGTGACAAGGGCTTAATAAAGTCTCAAAGAACCAAAATGGCTTGGCCAGCCTAGTTGTGGCTGAATTAAGCAGACTCCTTGGCTTTGAAGCCAAGTTTGCCATAGTTCAGTCCTCCATATTGCCAAAAGGGAAATAGTTCTGGACGGCCTCCCCTCCATTCAATGAACAGAAAAGTCTTCAAATGCAGCTTGAAATCTGGAATATGCAAAAATATGCGCACACACACACACAGACACCCATACGTGCGCGTGCACACACACACAGTGATGACATGGGCAAGGGCCCTCATTTCCAAAAGCCAATCCCCACAAGGAAAATGTAAGCTACCAACACTGGGGAAGTCGGTTGCTCATTCTGGAGTGTCAGCCTAGGACTCCTCAATATTGTTGATGACTAATTAAGCCAAGGTGCATATTTACCTTACGAACAGTATTTCATAGAGTCAGGACTGTTGGCATGTGCACAGACCACCACCTCAGCATAAAGGTGCCGAGTGCTGCCTCTTACTTCTCACTCATTCCAAATGTGTTACAAATGATTGCAGGCTCTGGGTCCTGACCCCCACTACTCCCATGGCTTCGAAAAAGAAAGAAGACAAAATGTCAACTGTAAACTGAGTGAGCTTTTCTTTGCATACCTTTCCATGCTGGCTTTTAAAGCATTATCCCACTTTTAAGAACCCTCTGCTCTTGAACTTCGGAATTGAAGGTGGAGGAGCCTGGAGTCTTGGAAAGAGAGAGTGTCCTGGAAAGAGCAGAGGCCACAGTTCAAAACCCCTGGGCTGTGATAACACCCTGTTACCCAGACAAAGACACAGGAGACTGGATGCTGGCATCCTTTTCTCGTGATACTCAACGACTCACTCCATCTGAGTGCTTGTTAACTAGATTGGGATGTAGCCTCAAAGCCTCCCCAGTCTGCCAGTCTAGAGTGGGGCCAGAGAGGGTACATTTCTAAAGAGTCTACAAATGCTGCTGCAGCTGCTGGTGGAGACTGGAGATCAGTCTGGGACTCACTGTCCTAGTGCAATAGGAAAGAATATGGACACTGGCCACCAACTGAACACCGTTTAATAGGTTTTAGAGAAGGGCTCTGCTGTTTAAGTTTGCCTATTTTTAGACCTTTGCCATTTTCCCCTTCTGACTTGCACCGGATTCCAATTCAGAAACCATTTTTTTAAATATTGGGGTGTGGTTGAATAGATACAACTTTACCAAATAGATTGAATGTATACTATGGTGCTTGATAAGGAATTTTACAAATTGTGAGCATATAAGCTAAACAAAATTATCTCCTCTTACTTCATATATTATATGCAAAGCAGCTCCTGGTTTCTAAGGAATGCTTTGAAAGGATACAAAGCAGCAGAGTGCAGGGCTGCAGAAGGATCCCTATGTCCTTCTGAAACGTAGACACCTCAAGCTGTTTCAACTCATTCTTTGGTTATTTACATGCTGCAGACACATCCTGTCATTAACTACAACAGTTGGTGTGAAATTGTTCTTAGGATAAAGGAAACATTTTTTTCTTTCTGAAGGAAACTGCTTTCTTTATATTTTATGATTAAAAACAAATAGCAGCTCACACTTACGTATAGAAAAAAATGTAAAGGCTGCTTTTAGTGTGTGTGTGTGTGTGTGTGTGTGTGTTGACATATTAATTGAAAAACTAGATTTTACAGTGTTTAGTAGCTTTAAGTGGTTTGATGCTACCGCCATTCCCAGGCATGCAGAATTGTTTTTCAAAGGCAAATGCCAGATTAGGAGCTTTTGACGTGGTGGCTTACCAAGTTATAAAAAGAACTGATGTAAAGGCTTATGGAAATTCTATGTCATGCCACATAAATAAGTTTTTGTTAACGAGTGACAGAATGTGTAAGATGCCACAGTATTTGCACCATTGATGTGTAAACATATTCTTCAAATAATTTACTGTATTTAATCATTTGTTTAGAAGGAACTTGCATTTTCCCTAGAAAGAATACTTGCCAAAATTAAAAAAAAAAAGAAAAAGAAAAGAAAAGATGATGCTCAAAAGACTGGTGATAGAGATGCCATTGGGGTGTCACTAGCTGGACTGTCTAAGCATTGTGGGTGCTTTACAGTAACCATGACCAATTCAAGAGACTATCCTTTTCTCTCGGGTAGAATTCCTCAGCTATAGGAAGGTCAAAGTAACTAAAAGGAGCCAGAAGCTCAGCTACTCCCCTTCTGCCTCCCAAACCACACAGCTCCAAGGATGGTCCAGATCCCATTAGCTACTAATCTTTCTGATCAGCATGTTAGTTAACCATGTGCATGATAGTTCTTTCCAGGCTAAATACTCCATCTGCTTACCTATGTATGTATGTATATGTACGCATGTATGCATGCATGAATGCATGTGTGTATGTATGTGGTTTTCCTTTAAACTTCAGTTAGGTTTGTTGACAATAGCTTACTAAAATATGGCCATTTCATTCTGACGGACTTAACACTCTTGATATTAGAGCCGGAAAAACTAAAAGTAATGCTCGCAAGAGTGCCGAACTGAGGTGAGGCCTGAAGTCTGCTGTTGTGGTTCCAAGGTGTTCTGACCTGTTTTCTAGAGCCTGTTAGTCACTTCAAGGAACATGGGACAATTACAAGACCCACTTCCAATTTTCCCTAAGAGTTGCGGTATTGTTGATAAAATGGTATAGATGATAAAACAACTTCATAGACACGTTGAATGACCACAGAGGCTCACTAATGTGACGAAAGCATTAGATCAAATCATGCAACTTATTTCCAAGGTTCTTAATGATCAAACAGGTTTAATCTAGTGCTAATTGGTTACTCCTGTTAAACTCTAACTTGAGTAATTTAGCAATGTTCTTCTGACCACCTGTTTTCTCTCATTTTGTGGAGGAGGGGGAGGTCATAGCTACAGTCTCAACATAGGTGACGTTTTATGTTGGCTAAGTAAGCTATACATTTTGATCTGACCTTTGGTACTAATGAAAACTTCATCCTATTTGCCAAACCCCTTTAATGTCACAAATATGGATGTCCTATTTAATTTCCACCTCTTGTTACTCAGTCCTTTCAAAAACATTTTGGTCTTTGACAACTATGAAAATTGGGTAAACCTTAAGTATTGCAAAGTTCTAATTTCATGACTGGGCTGCCATGGCTGGCTGTGGTGGAGGGGCACGGGGTGGGGGCTGTTCTCAGAGTTTAGAGAGCTCTGCAAATGCACTGGGCAGATTAGAGTCATTTGTCTCATTTGATTTGCTCCTGCATATACACAACACAAGTCAGTGTTTGTTATGACTTTCCTGATCCTTATTTATAAGACAATACAGGGGGAAACCATGTGTGTATGTTTGAAATAGAAATGATACATTGTACAGATATAGTTCACCACTCTCTGGGATGGGCTGTCAGTGCTCGAACAGGGAGCCTTAGGAGTCAGAACAGATGCTTTCTTCCTTAATGGCTCTTTCTATAATTTAAAATCCTTCCATTTATTTCCCTAAGATTTAGTGATAACTTTAAACACTTTAACTAAATTACCCAGCGGCTTGGCAGCCATCACGGAGGCAAATCTTTTTAGAGATTGTAGCAATCTGTTAGATCATGGGTACTATGATATAAAATCTGCATGTTCCACATACAAAAATTAAATCAGTGCAATGGATACAAGCACATGCTGCAAATGGCATTGCTTCCAAACCGAGGGGACATGACCTGTCTCTAAATATTGAATTTCTACAGGTTTTTCAGTCATTGACTTTCTAAATTTGAGCCAATTTATTCTCATTATCCCTAAGTAAACCTACTTTGATTTAAAAAAAAAAAACGCACACACACAAAAAAAAACCCCAGTTATTTTATAATCAAATAGAGCCTGCCAGCCCTGGTTCATGGATCCTGATGTTGCTAGGATGCATGATTTGGTATCTGATGAAAGTATATCACTTCAAAGGGGAAAAGTTTCAAGTGTCCTAGAAAATGACACTCCTGTCTTCTACCACAGAAGACAGGCCCAATCCCAGGGCTTCTCTGAAGCTTACATACTGCAGGATTGGCCTCCCCATGCTTTGAAATCAGCTTCCTGTGTGGAGGACTGTTCAATTGCTACCACTAGTCAGGTTGGTCTTAAAGCAAGGAACACATATATTTATAGTAAAACACATTTTCATATTTTACAGTGAAGAGAAAAAACCCAGAACCCCCAGATTTTATGTACTTTGAAAATATATTTAAAAACATTAAAAATTCTATATTTAAAACATATATTATATGTTAATTGGTACACTTAAATAGAACCTGTATTTACAATAGGCTTCTGATGTGGTTAAATTTTAATGCCAATTTTTAATAACATAATTATATAAATATACTAAAATACAATAAATATTTTTCTTGTTTTACATGGTGAATAATATCTTTACCATAGAGAGAACAAGGCCACAGACATTTACTTACAGTTTCAATGAGAATCACTATAAAAAAGCAACAGGCCTGCTGCCATGCATGAAACATTTCTGCCAAAAAGAGACCACAGCAAGACTTTAAAAACAAAACAAAACAAAACACAACGGAACAGAACAGAACAAGAACCAGAACGAACAGAAATGAAGAAGAGATTTTAACAAATAAATTTCAGGTCAACATAAACCACCAACATGAAACTATGATGCGTCTTAGTGGGTAAGAGACAGAGCCACTGACCACACAATTGCTGAGTGTCTCCTAGGAAGCCAGTTAACAGGCCTGACCCTTGCAATACTGTAAGACTGTGATGGGGCTCCTTTTGTTTGTTTGACTAATGTCTTTCAGAAGGAAGCTGCAAAAAGTTAACGTACAGCAGATATTCCAAGCATTCCTTAATAGGATAAAAAAAAAAAGATGACAAAGATTAATGTTGTCAAACGGCACAAAACAATCTACACTACATAAAGTCTTTCTTTCAAAGACAGGGTATTTAGTGGTACTCCAAAAGACAGGCTAATCCTAAAGGAAAGATTGGACAAAAAGAAATTGTTTGCTGATGGTATCTTCACTCCCTGAGACACAGTGGGCATCCACTTTCGTTCATCCTTTCCCCTCCTCAGAAGAAGCAATTCTTAGCAATTCTTTACCTCTTTTTCAGGTGCTCAGGAATCCAGGTAGGTCACCACTAACGCATTCACACTCGGAAAAAACCTGAAGAGGGAAATGGGCTTAGCACTAATTCTCGTTGGGTCCATTTATTTTATGCTGCCAACCTGGCTTCTCCTAACCCCAAAGGGTGGAGTACAGAAAGGACCCTTGCTATGAATAGGCAGAATTGGCAGGAAGTTTCTGTGCTCTTCCCTGAAGCAAAATTTCCTCCTGTGCTGTTGCCTCTGGCAGAGCGAAAGCACCTTCCTACGTATTGTCTCTGCACAGGATGTCTAGCCTTTACGGACACTGGTTATTCAGCTTTTTCCTGATTTTTCTTTTCCTTTTTTTTTTTTCTTTCTACCAAAAAAGTCTCGAAAAATAAAACCTAGGCTTCCTCAAGTCTAGGTTCAAAGCAAATTAAGAGTCTTCATAGCAAACATTTTCTATGCATTGCATTAATTTCCTTATCACCAATGCCACATTTGGATCCAAAACCAGCTCCAGGTCAATCCAACTTTATACACAATTATTTAGGAATGGGATGGAGGCTATAAACGGACTTGAGTGTGGTTCTCCAATTGAGAACCTCTTGAGCATTGTTAGGTAATATAGGCACTTAAAGTAGGAGGTCTAAGCAACTTGACACATCATTCCGGAGCCTGCTCTGAAGAGTGCTTCTGAGCCATCCTTTAGGAATGTCTCAAGTACCGTTCTCCACCTCTACCTGGACCTCAGATGTCCACTCAGAAATTCCTCCTGTACTGCCAGGAAATGGTACGTCAGCTCTGCTTAGCCTCCACAGGGCCATTCAGTCGCATTTCAGTGGCAGTGTCCACTCCTGCTCTAGCCTAAGTGTCTGACTGTATACAGCAAATTTTATCTGCGAAACATTGTTAGGCCTTATGATTTACCCAGTGTTTATGCATTATTTTAAAATAGAATTATTTCTTCTTATTTGTTTTCTCTTTAGGGGGGAAAGAAACCCAAAACATAACAAAATCACTCTTTTTGTTTTCCGTGAGTGCCATGAAATGACACACTTTGTTCATCTGTTGATAGCAGTGATAAAATACTTCAGAGCGCGCAACTTAATTTTCTCTCTTAAGATAAGACAAAACAAAAAGAGGGGAGTAAGGGGGGGGAGAAGGGAGGGAAAGAATGTGCTTTGAACAAATGTGGGTCTTTCCCATAAAAGCGGGTTTCCCTGACCCCTGCTGAACGGGTGAGCTAGGGGACCAGGGAGGTAGCATCATGTGCAGTGGAGTATGAACATTTTGTTCAGTTGCCGTAAGTTTTATTCATCTTTTTTTCCAGTCATCTGATTGGATTTTGCAAACATCTTTACAACATACAAATGTAACGT
Organism: Meriones unguiculatus; assembly: GCF_030254825.1. Taxonomy (NCBI): domain Eukaryota; kingdom Metazoa; phylum Chordata; class Mammalia; order Rodentia; family Muridae; genus Meriones; species Meriones unguiculatus. The sequence continues at coordinate 31,999,950 of NC_083365.1, forward strand.
TTTATCAACCAGAATGGATACTGAAGAAATTTTCTCCATTCCTACTCCTGGCGAAACTAAAACAAAACAAAACAAAACAAAAAACAAAAAACAAAACAAACAAACAAAACGAAATAAAACACAAAACAAACAGAAATAGACCCCTCCCATCCCCCATCCCCTAAGCCAGTAAAGCGAAGAGAACAGCACCTTGACATGGTTTTAATTCCAACGCTATCAGAAGTGTAAAGCGGTAAAACTAACAAGGGCGAAGGTACTTAGTGTCTAAAATGTAAACGGAATATTTTGGTTCAAATTTTTTGTTTTTGTTGTTTTTTTGTTTTTTTGTCTGTTTTCTGAAAGAGGGACAGTTTGTTATCAATTCACAATTAAAGCAGCATGCAATTTATTATTATTATTTTTTTTAACTTTTTGTTTTCAATTCTTGGCAACAAACCACAACATTATCGAGGAATGGAATGCAGACTTTTAAAGTTGTGCGCAAATGACTGTTTCCTTTCTGGTCATGGATATGTCCAATAAATAGATTGTAGAACCACTGTACTGTATAAACTTCATTTATACATGCAGTTCATAAAATTATTTTTTTCTTAACTGAATAATTTACCCTGTTATGTATATATACAAATAGATAATTTTTGTCTCCATATAATCTATACAACACAAATCCACTATCTTCCCCTTTTAATGGTCAGTGTACATACACAGGAAGTGTCTATCCTTATGAATCGCCAGCCAATTCTCTTTTTGCTATCCATAGTGAGGGCCCGAACATACGACTGCGTAGTTCGGCATTGCGAGTTCCAGTGCCTTTTGTCTATGCCCCTGCAGCCTTCCTTCGTGTAACCCATGGGATTACACTTGGTCTCGTAGAAATATTGCTTCAGTTGGCCTTTTGATACGGGGACTTTCTCCAGGACCGTGACTGTCCCGCCCGACATGTCCACTGCAGTCTTTTTATCTGCTGCCGTGACCCACTCGCTAATACTGTCACACACGCTCAGCTCCCCGCGGCGGGCAGGGTCGGAGTGGCGCCGAACCCTCATCGACATGTTTGCGGCATCCAGGTAATTTTTGTATTCCTCCAGCAGAAAGAGCAGAGGAGGCTCCAAAGGCACTTGACTGCTGAGCATCACCCGGGAAGTGTACAAGTCCGCATCCTTAGGGTTTTCTTCGTTGGGCCGAACCTTCTGGTCCTCATCCAGCAGCTCTTCAATCACTTGTTCGAAAGTGTCAGCTAGAGACGTCGTCATACCTCTCGAACCTGCCCTGGGCCCATTCACGCTCTCCAGAGTCCCATGGGTCCGCACACCTGGGTAGGCCAAGTTTCCTTGTCCGTGGACGTTTGCTTCTTTCATGGGCGCAGCCTTCATGCAACCGAAGTATGAAATAACCATAGTAAGGAAAAGGATGGTCATCACTCTTCTCACCTGGTGGAACTGTGGGAAGGAAGCAGAGACAGACACAGGACAGGTTAGAGCTTGTTTTCTCGGGGACGCCGTGTGGCCCATCTGATTGTAATTCCAGCCCCTTCTGCAGGGTCGCTTTCTTTCTTTTTTTTTTTTTTTTCTTTTAAATAAATGTCTTAGTGATCCACTCCAGCTGCACCGGACACAAATCAATGTCAGTCAGTTTGCTATATGTGCCTTAATATAAACCAGAGATGTGCAATGTTTTCCCCAAGATTTACATGTAAGCCTGAGAGTAAACGGTTCCTAAGCAAGTGAACACAACGGTGGCCTCACGGCTCCCACTTCCTCCCGCTTTAGCGGCTTCGGGAGTTTAATTTTTAATGATCTCTGCTCCCGCTGTCACCAGAAACACAATCACAAATGTTACTAAGCAACAACTGCAAGCGGAATAGTAATCTTCCTTTCAAGTCAGCGATCCAGTCCTTGGTAGGAATGTGGGGTGGGAGCCGTGGTGGCTTGAGGGCGGGATGGGTCTCCGTAGCTCTGAGGAGTCTGAGCAGGAACAGTACAGTAAAAGAGCAGTCAGAGAGCTGGCAGGGGCCTTTTCCTCCTTGAGGCAATGTTATGGCACGGTTGGACCACCTTGTTTTGCAGATAATGGAGCTAAAGGCCACACAGGACTTGCCTGGTGTCCTGAAGAAACTTTAGGTTAGGGACTGCAGATTCCCATCTCTAAGGTTCCACTACATCTGAAAAGGTTTTGCTTGTTTCCAAACAATTCATTTTCAATAGGCTCTTTCTAATGGTGTGCCTGAGGCAGGTATGAAAACAATGTGTCTCTTAAGAGAAAGCTGGAAGCCTGTGCTGAAAGGCATTCAAGCCAGCACCAATGTGTCTCACATACAGACTGCACTCATGCCTCCCAACTCTCTGAAGGCACTTAATCTGATGGCTTGTTTTGGCTAACCAAAGAAAACTCAGATTCTCTTAATCAGAATTCCACCCCCTTGTCATGCACGTGTGTGCATGTATGTGTGTGTGTGTGTGTGTGTGTGTGTGTGTGTGCGTGTATGTAATGCTGAGTTGTCATGCCTTTGCCTTTACAGGCCGAATAGTACTTTACACACTTTAGCATTGGCAGCTAGAGCTTTTCTGTGCATTTGAAGTTTCCTATGAAGTCTCTTAACAGCATACCATACAGTTAAATAACTTCCTGTTTGCCAGCAATTTGGCTTTGCGTCTATAAGCATGTTTTGCAAACCCGATTAAAATGGAATAACAAGCAAAATTAAAACATACCTACGGACCAAACCAAGGTTACGTCAGGTGGTGGAAGACTTCAGAATTACTTACCGGAAGCATTGTGTCCCTTAGTAGTAACGAGGAGTGCCCCCTAACTCTAACATTCTAACCTTACTTCTACTTATCAGCCATGGAACATGGACTTGTAAAGACGTACACATACACCAATCAGTGTGCTGGGCGAATCCACAGGCAAGGAACTGAGCTTCTGCCCATGATGTGTTGCTGAACACAGAAACAACATACCTCCAGTGAACAGAGCACAGTGGAGAAACGGCCCCAAACTCTAGTCCTGAAAAATCAAAGTTTCTATCGTCCACTTTTGAAAGAGATAGCGTACTCTACTGCCAAGGGGCTTTTTATCATCCCCTGATGCAAATTTCCTCATATATTCACCTTTGGTTTGCATAAACGGTAAACATACTCAGAACTGCTTGGATGGCAGGGGCTGCCGAGCGATGAGAAGAGGGCAGCAATCCTATGTCAGACCCTGAACAGGGAGCAGAGAGCGCCTAAGCAGCACAGGCTGTGGGGATTCTTACCAAAGTGGGACATAAAGGCTCTCCCCAAATCTACTGTAGTATGAATGTTATCTTGAGGCTCTTTTTCTCCAGAGAAATGCACACAACCGTTGCAGATTTCATATATGTACACAACCTCCACACCAAGAGAAAATTGTCCACGGAGCCAGTTACCAAAGCACAGTCAGATACGAAGGCAAGTCGGGAGACAGCACTTCATGCTCACAGTCCAGGCAATGCTTTGAAACTAGTGGAGCATCCCTCTTAGGGAAGCTCGCATTTTCCTTCCAAGGAGATTGGACACTTGGCCTGAAGCCTTTTCCCCCTGTTCTGCACAGCATCTCTGCTACTGGTAGCCACCACACTCTCAGCCAAGGGTCTTGAGCCATTTGCCCCTCTGTGTCCTGGGTGTTTGTGTTGTTGCTGTTTTCTAGACTATCATTGCAGCCTTTAGCCTAGACACGATAGGCCAGTGCCTGTTTTTAAATTACTCAGAGGAGAGGAAGAACTATTTGTTTGCTTGCTTGTTTGCTTTGTGCAACTGACCTAGCAGAAGTTCAATATGAATAATTAGGTTGTCATTATTAAGAAGATCTACAAATTCTCAGAGAGAGAGAGAGAGAGAGAGAGGGAGGGATGGAGGGAGGGAGGGAGAGAGAGGGAGAGAGGGAGGGAGGGAGGGAGGGAGGGAGGGAGAGAGAGAGAGAGAGAGAGAGAGAGAGAGAGAGAGAGTTTGTGCTTGGACCACATAGTGATTTAAAGTTAGAAAGGCAAATTGGTTTGAGAAAAAAAACAACTGTTAACCCTGCTAGTATCTAAATTTTTGAAGTATTTTATATCCAGCACCATTACAGAAATGGATCCTGCATGGAGGTTTCTGATCTTGGCAGGTGGTACTTATATCACTGAGGGAACCCTTTCTCCTAATATCCCAAGTCCTCATTTAAAGAACTCAAGGGGCTTTTCAAATTTAGGCCAATGAAATAATACACACTTAAACTAACTTATATTAGTGCATGCTTTTAATCCCAGAACTCTGAAGACAAAAACAAGTGGATCTTTGTGAGCCTGAGGTGGGTTCTAGGCCAACCAGAAATACGCAGTGACTCTATTTCATAAATAAATAAAACAAAAATTTTAATTATCTATGTCACATTGATGAATATTTACATTACCACATATTTTTATGCCACATTTCATCAAATCTAATTTACTTTCATTTAAAAACACACAAGTTTGAGAGTGCAGAGATAGTTCAGCAGTGAAAACCACTTGCTAATTCTCACAGGAGAGAGCAGCTCATTTCCTAGAACCCACATGACAACTCATAACTGTAACTCCAGTTCCAGCAGATCCAATGCCCTCTTCTGGCCTCTATGGGCACTGCACACATACGGTGCACAAACGCATAGACACACATAATGTCCACATATACAAAAAAAAAAAAAAAATTTATGTCCCACTGAGAAAGAAACTATGCCTCTCAAACTTGGCTTTTTCGCTCACTTCTGACATTGAATTTTTTGAACTAACAGAGTTATTTGGGTATAATCTATCTTATATAATTTGGTGCATATACAAAATAGAAAAACCAAAGGAAATGGATGAAGGCAATGGTAGGTATGCAATGGCTGGCTAGCCAGAACAACAAGATGATATCTACAGGAGGATACAATCCGATTTGAAATGTTAAAATACAAACAAAACAACAACAACAAAAAAACAACTACACAACAAAACAGTGAATTTTAGAAGTAATGAGATGCAGATTTAGGCAGCATTTACTAAATGACAGTATGATTTTAAATGGCTGAAAGTACTGAGGCATCTTAGCTACGTAGTTAGAAATGTGTTTTATTACTAATCACTGACGAGTCTTTGAATGATACCTTTTTCTATACTTGGAGAAGTTTCCTCAGCCTTTCATGTGTCTCATTTATCATTTTTATTTTGAACATTTTTTGATAAGTAATTAATGCCTTGTGTGTCATCCTCTCATCAATTCCATAGGCAAATTCCAAGCCAACTGTCTTCTGAGTGAATATGACTTGGCTCTCACTCTGAGTCTACACATAGGCACTGCTCCACACTGAGCATCTAATTGACTAGGTGTCTATTAGCTAGGTGGTAATGCCTCCAGCCCCGCTTCTCTGACACCCTCTGAGTGGTACTTCAGCAACACTTTTGGCCTATTTGCTACAAGGCTTTAGAAAATGTCTTGAAGAGTAACTCAATGCTTCTTGTGAGCACAATGGCATGACCTACTTGGCATGTTTAGTGTATGTTTCCTGCTATGTATCCTAGGATGGCCTTGGCTCCCATCTCAATCCTTCTGCCCCAGCTTCCGAAGTGTTGGGAATATCAACATGTACCATTGTGCCAAGCTCTACTTTGTTTTTTATCCATGACTTCCTGTATTATGGGTAGTCCTGGAGTTGACTAAAACATTAAGAACAAAGTTTCATATAAAGTTTGACGACACATTTCCTGTATAGCCTCCAAATTAAACTTACCCTACTGATACTTCTCTCTTCTCCACACTGCCATCATACTGGCTCAGCCTTTATTATCTCATTTTTTTTTTTACCATTATATCATCTTGCTGTGTGGGACACCCTTTCTGTCCTATTAAACTCCTGGCAAAACACTCTCCTATTTTCTCTTACACAAAAACTTACAATAGCTTCACTTCTGTTCTGATCGGGCCAGGGACTCTGGGGTCCTTTGTCATCACTGTTAATTATTTGGTTTTCCCTGCAAACAGAGCGCTCTCCTCTTTATCTCTAGGAAACTAAGTATTGGTCATCTTTCACGACTATGTTTGGGCAATAAAATTTATCATACCTGCCACCTTCTCTAATTACTCCAGCACACATTGTTTTCTTTTTTCTCTTTGATTCTACATTATTATCACATTTGCTACTTCATGCCCTCATGTGTCATCAACAGAATTTACTAGTTATGGCCAGTATATATAGAAAAATTGTTCTCTGAGGAAAAGGTTCATGTCATATTTTTCATAATGTTCACACAGAAAAATTAACAGTAATAATCTATAAACACTCATGTATTAAGCCATGAGAGAGAAGGGTTCTGATGTCATTTTTCATAAGAAGACATCTGAATGCACTAAAATTTTTAGGTAAATTATTAGTAAATTTAATATATATTATATGTGTATATATATTAGGCAAGTTACAAACACAAGTTACATAATCTAAGGAATTTAACAGTTGATGTTTATCAGCAGCTAAAAAGTTCTTGTGTTTTAATGGAGTCAAACTCTGGGTGACTAAAAAGCAAACAACACTAAAACACACTACACAGAGCTGTTTCCGGTGGACCAGTGACTGTGCAATTTGGGTAGTAGTCAGAGATAACAGTAATAATAATGAGAGCAAAATTTGGAATCTCTATCATCTAGCTTCCCTTTTTGCATTCTAAGTTCTTCACTGTGTGATTTTATACACTATATCATAAGACTAATAAGGATTCCTATTGTACTTTGAATATGAAATGTTCCCCACAGACTCTTATGTTTAGTGTGTCATCCTTGGCTGGTGTTGTTATTTTGGGAAGTGGTGAGAACTTTAGGATGTCGGGTCTTGTTACAGAAAGCAGTCAGCGGGGAACACCTGAGGAAGGTATTTTGGCCTTGGTCTCTTTCTCTTTGCTCTCTGGTTGCCACGAGGTAAGATGGATCCTTCCACCATGCTGAGGACCTCCATGGCAGCCACTGGTTAGAACCTCCAGTAAATCTTTCTTCCTTTCAACTTTTACCCTTTGATACCACTGATGTCAACAAAAGCCAATACAGCTCAAGGTAAATCACATCATCCAAAGATGCAGGGATGATGTGCTGCTTAAGTAGATTTACTTCACTGATACTAGCTTTTCGCCAAGGCTTAAAGCAATCAGCTCTACCATACATATACTAGGAAGACATTCTTAGCCTCGTCTCAGTAAAGTCAATGTATTATTGTATGCTACATTTAAAAAATAATCAGCAAGGTTAAAAGAAAGCTGAGCTAGAAGCATGACTTGGAAGACCTAAATATCTGACCAGAAAAATATGCATAATAGCTTACTCCTCTAATGCAGTACCACAGTAACTTGCGTTGTGTAAAAGATTACAGCACATTTGTAATGTTCATCAAATTGTACTGTCACAAAGAGAGGACAGTTAATATCATCATGATCACACAACATGGATACAGCAATTATGCTTCTGGGAAGCACTCTGTCAAATGTCACAAAACTAATAGATCATTGTCTCCTCACACAAGCATTTACCACCAGAACATAATGCCAGTTTTTACCACTGGAACATAATGCCAGCTTTACATCATCAATCAAAGGGAAAAGAAAGGCTACAACAAAGAGGGAGCTTATAAAACTTGGGCACCTTTTTCAAACTTATACATATAACAGAGGCCAACTTTCTAAAGCCAGCACAATAAAGATATTTACCACTAGAACTGTTTTTAATCTGTGTCATGATTTAGATCTTCCCCTTGTGGGTTGAAGATTTGGTCCTCACTGCAGCTGTGTGTAGAGGTGGGGCTTTTAGATAGAGAATATATCATGAGGGCTCTGATCTCATCAATGGTATATCCATTAATAGATTAATTAATTGTCAATGGGGCAAGGTAGAAGCCATAGGAGGTAGGGACTCTATGTGATGTTCTGCCTTATAAAGGCCTAGAAGCAGTGGGGCCAGCTGAGCATAGAGTGAAACTTAAGTGTGAGCCAAAACATTTTTTTTTCTTTAAGTTAGTCATGTTAGAATGAAATTTCCATGGTCAAAATTGAGAAGAACTATATAGACAAATCATGAAAATGGGGCCATAACAGCTTTGTCTACTCTTAATCCTTTTGGCTTTTGTATGTAAGTGTGTAGCTACACACTTACAAAGTAAACACAGCTAAGATTGGGTGACTCATTTTAGATAGTCCTATATCTAGCAAGGATGACAATAATGGTAAAGAAAGATCAGTTAATGTTTAATTCTGTTACACAGGGTACAAACCTATTAAAACCACGTTAATGAAAATCTACAAAATAACGTTTAAAATGTATAACTTGTATCTGATTTCACCACATCCGTATATCAACCTTTATTCTCTTTGTTCAATTAGAAGACTAGGGATATATTTTCTACTTCCATAGTCTAAGAAGGAGGTAAGACCAATGTGTAACTTGAAAAAAAAAAAAAGACAAATGATCCAGTGAAAGAGCAAATGAGATTTTAGAAGAAGAAAAATGCTATTTCCAGATAAGAAATGAAGAAATGCTTTGTAGAGATTTCATAGGATCCACAGATCTCATAATAAGACAGTAGTCGATGATGACTGAAGGATTAATGGGTGAGAGGTGAGAGAAGGATTGGAGTGAGTATATGAAGAGAAGAGCTCTGGACTAGAAATCATATCAAACAAGACCAAATAGTTGCCCAACTTCATAAGGTTCTAGGGATGATGACAACCAGATTAGATTCTGCATTATGAGCACTGAAGAGCCAGTATGGAACTTCTGGGCAGAGGGGCTGTTTAACACTGCATACAGAAGATGGCAAGGAGCAGTAGACTAGAAGAAATTAGTCCAACGATTGTATTCTTACTGAATAGTGAGCTCTGAAAATAAATATTAAGTGGTGGCTTACACATAGAATTATGGTTTGAATCAATCTATGTACTGAAACATGTTTCAAAAGGGAAGGTGGTTAGAGCAGTAGGCAGAGTGAAATAGCAACCATCAGTAATGTCTTCATTGGAAAAAAAAAAAAAAACAGGACATGGAAAGATGGAGATGAGAAGAAACTATAAACTTTCATTCCAATTATAATTGTACTGAACTTTGGTTCTCTGGCTCAGCACTTTTAATTCAAAGATCTTGAAGTGCTTTGCAAATATTAAGTAATTAAGACTCATAGGACCCAAGAGGTGCAGGTAACTATAATTATCCCCATTTTTGTGCTGAAGAAAAGAGGATCAGAGTTTTTAATCAACTCATCCACTCGGTGTGGTTCCCTTGATAGAACAAGGTCAGAACCTAGATTCAGAACCTAGATTCTAGAAGAAGTTTAAGGTTTCCGCTAAAGGTACTAGCTTGTTTCATGCATCTACATTATTCCCATGTTATTCTCTCTTGTACTGCTAAACCAATAATAACCAAACAAAATGAGACAACACTAAACACACTCATACATTCCTCAGGAAAAAAAAATGAAAGTTGAAATTCATAATTCAAATGAAAAAAATAGTGATCATTACATCATAACCCCTACTTAGCTGGTTGGCCACTTTATTGAAGCTAATAAATGTTTTTGAAAATAATATCAGATAAAGCAAATGTTTCAAAACTTTTAGAAATACCTTTAAGATGTAATGTTTAAACCATATGTGTCTCACGATATTCAAATACATTTGAGCGAAGATTAAATTTAGGTCTTAATTTGATTAAAGAATGTTGTTTTGAGGCGTGATTGTGTTTCCAGAGGATATTGTCAGATATTTTTGTGGACTGAGTGGAAAAATCTGTCCTTAATTGTAGGTGGACACGATCCATATCACTAGTAGGTTCACAGACAGAACAATAAGGGAGGAAGAGCAATTGAATCACTTTTTCCCCTGTAACTGTTTTATACTCTTCTTTTCCAAGGTTCATTGTCACATAGACACAAACTCTAATGTTAGACAAGCTCTTTGAACTTACATGAGAGGAACCTCAGGTTCTCAGGCCTTCAGACATAGACCAAGTCATGCTACAGCACAAGTCTACAGCTTTCAGACAACCTCTCATGGTACCTCTTACCCTTCATAATCATAAGTGCCAACTCCGTAAAATGCCTGTATTCAAACATCTATATCTACATTGGTTCTGACTCTCTGAAAACCCTAATACAACTTTCTATAAAACATAGTCTTTTATATCAGAGTATTATAACTCATGGGCTTTGCATGGCAACATTTGGCACAAATTGTATATAATGATACCAAAATAACTGAAGAATTTGATGAGTCTATAGTAAGAAGTACAGGTTATTACCGAGGAAAATCTATATTTTCCTGAATCATTAATTTGACAGACAAATTTACAAGTATCTTTGATAGAATACCAGTCTTCTGTTACCTCCTTTTACTTCCTTCCCCTGAAGTAAGCAAACAAATAAATAAACAAATAAAGAAACCATGCTTTTTTTTTCTATTGGCAGAAGACTTACCTTCTTTGTGAAGCAAAGAACACCTGTTTCATAAGGACAGTCACAGACCATTCTCCCTGGAATCCTTACCCAGAGTAAGTTGTACGGTATCTTACTAGCTACTGAGTGGATCCAATAATTTTTATGTTGGCACTATTGGCACATTATTTGGGGGAAGGTTTGGTTAAAGTATGAGCCATAAGTCTTAGTACCAGCTGAAATGATGCATTGGATTTGGGAGGAAGGAATAAAAACTGATCTTATACAGAGACCTGATCTGGGCAGGGAAGTCTCTACTCTGACACCTTAACCTTAGGCACAGATGCCACCCTTCTAGAGTGTGGCCATTAACGCTGCCTCAGACAACCTCATGTTTCTCAGGACCAGTGGAGGCTCCTGAATGCCAGAGTCCCCTAGAGAGACCTGTTTCTACCTGCCCTTCTCCTTTGCCTAGGCAGCACATGACTCTAACAAGCCTCAGCACCAAGCACCCCTAACTCACTTGCATATCAAATATGCATTTCTAGATATCCTGCAGAACAGCTATTTTTAATTATAAGACCCAACTGGCAGCTGACAGTCGAGAAGTAAAATCTTTTAAAATGAGTGCTTTATTATTTTTTTCAGAAGTCTATGAAAATGTTACCATTCACCAAAGTCATATTTAACAATGAATTATTTACCACATCTTCCTACATGGTAGACAAATATTATTAATTTCAATTAGAATCGTTAAGCTTTACCAACTCACTCTGTAATGCACTACCTATAATCTTATCGCTTGAATACCATATTTAGAGACAGATGTTCATCAATTACTATGTAATTATGGGTGGTTTTTTCAAATTAATGAATTCATTTATTCACTGTATATCCCAATTGTAGCTGTGCCTTCCTCTCCTCCTAGTCTCATCTCTCTCCCCCTTCCCTACCCTGAAGAAAAGGGGAGTTCCACCCCCCAATCTACCCCAGCACATCAACTCACGTGAGTACTGAGTACATCCTCTGCCTCAGTGGTCTGGCAAAGCATCCCTGTTAGAGGGAAGCGACTAAAAAACATGCCCTTGTGAGACACAGCCCCTGCTTTTCTTACTAAGGAACCCACATGAAGACCAAGCTTCCCATTGGGTACATATGTGTAGGGGGCCCAGGTTCAGTCAATGCATGGTCCTTAGTTGGTGCTTCAGTTTCTACAAGCCCCCCTGGGCCCAGGTTAGTTGGCATTGTTGGTCTTCTTGTGGAGCTCCTGTCCCCTCCAGGTCCTTCTATACACACATCACACACACACACACACACACACACACACACACACACACACACACACACACTTTCACAAGGCTCCTTGCGAGTCTCAGCATTTGTTTCAATCCATTGCTGGGTGAAGCCTCTCAGAGAAGAGCTATGCTAGGCTCCATTCTGCAAACACAGCAGAGTGTTGTTAATAGCTGGCTCTCAGGGGTTGGCTGTCTCTCCCTTGGTGTGAGTCTCAGGTTGGGCCAGGCATTGGTTGGATACTCCCTCAGTCTCTGCACTATCTTTACCCCTGCACATTTTGTAGGCAGGGTAAATTTTGGGTTGAAGTTTTTGTGTGTGGGTTGGTGTTCCCCTCCCCTCCACTAGGAATCCTATCTGGTTAGAGGGTGGCCTGTTCAGCATCCAAGACCCTGGCTACTTGGGGTCTCAGCTAAAAGTCACCCCCATATCCTCCCAGGATCCTACCCTGTTGCGGATCTCTAGATTGTCTCAGAGATGACCTCACCTGTGGCTTCTCTTCTCTCTGCAAGCCCTCAGTCCTCATGCCCTTGCTATCCCCACATCTGATGTATAGGTGGGATATTTTTAAATTATTTTATCTTATATGAGTGGGTGTTTGCTTGCATGTACCTCTCTGCACCAGTGCATGCCTGGTACTTACGAAGTTCAGAACAGGGCCTCTGATTCTCTTAGAATTGGGAAGTTCGAGGTTGTGAGTGACCATGTGGGTGCTGGGAATTGAACCCTGTTTCTCCAGAAAAGTATCTAGTGCTCTTAACTTCTGAGCCACATGTATAGCCCTTCATGTGGGACTTTCATGGAAGAAAAATGATGGCTATGGAAGTGATGAGCACAAACATGAAAACATCTTCAGCATCACATAGGTGGAAGAGAATTACAAACTGTACTTAAATATACACCTTTGTTGTTCCAATTAATTTTATGCAGCCTAAAGACTCAGCTATCAAGTAATGTTTTCAAGGAACATTTATAAATTGCTCCTTGGTGCAATTTATAAATGACAGTAAAGGGCTGAGGAGACGGCTTAGTGAATAAAACAATTGTTGCACAAACTGGAGGAATTGAGTCCGAATATTCCAAGACCCATGTAAAAGCCATATGCTTTGTGTGAGCATTGGCAAATTCAGCACTTTCTATGGGGAGATGCTAGACATAGACAAGAAACCCTCAGAAGCTTTTGAACCAGCTAGCCTGGCATATGCCGCGGTTATGAGATCTCAGCTCAAACAAGGGAGAATCAGCCCTCGGGGCTGTCCTATGAACTCCACATGCACACAGTGACGCCCATGTACTCACACTCACATACTTGGATGTGAAGGCATGCACACACATTGTGCATTCGAACAATGATGCAGTCATAATAAAAACTTGCTAAGAAAAATCTTTCAACAAAGTGAGTGATTTGAAGGACCGGAAATTAGGGTTTTAGGACATGCAGGTATAGGGCAAGAGTCAATGTACTCCAACTAAATGCGCCCTTACTTCTTTCTCAAAGCGCGGTCAGTGACCAAGCTACGTAGGCACCGTCAAGAGCTCGTAAGAAACGCAGCATCGCAACGTTCCCTCTCATCCTCTTTATCTTGCTCGCTGTCAGAACTTGCCTTTCAACTAGCTTCACATACTTCAAGTAGATCCATAAGCTCATCAAAGCTGAGGTGTATAAGACCGAATAACAAGGAGAAAAGCAGCCAAGGAAGATAAGGAAGAAGTGGACAACTTCCAACAGAACACGAGGAGACTTTCTCCGTATGCCGTGAGGTTACGTATCATCTCTCCTCACCGACTCCACACTCGGCAAAATATAGCTGCTTTGGTAATGGTGTTCATGAAAACCTTGCCTCTCTTTTTGCCAACTGGCTTTTCTACTCTGTCTGTACCATAAGGTATAGGATACCTATAAATGAGAATTGTTAAGTGAGCATTTGTAGAATACCACTGATATAAATCTGTACTGCTGTTCAATTACTAATTTTTCCCAAGTGCTATGAGGCAAATGCAAACACATTTAGCTCTCCTAATCAGTTCACACAGCCTGATATCACCCACTCAATGAGAACCGTACTGGAGATGACATGACTAACTAGATCTGAGAGTAGATTTCCAAACACTCAGCCAGATGTCAAATTGCTTTCAGCCAGATGTCTCTGGTCCTTTGTGTTCTGAAGTGGTAAAGGAGAATCAGAGGCAGAGAGAACTCACCCACTTAGGCAGAGTTCTTATTTTTAGAGTTGGTCCTGATGCCAACAGATCTCCAGCTTTTTCCTACCCTGTGTACATTTCATGTACCATGAAATTCAAAATATGATTAAGGTCTCACTATACAGTGCTGGCAACAAAATCAGAATATACATAGTACATAATACACACACATATGTATCAAGGATCAGAATCCTTCCAACCTAAGCTAGACACCAAATGTCCAGTAGGTAGCACAGTTTCTCAGTAAGTACCTAATATTTGAAATTGGTTGCTTCAAGACAAGTAAATTAAATGGCTTTTTAAAAGTTAAAAATGAAAGAAATGCTTACAATTTTTGGAATTGAACAGAAATATGAGGGAGTTGTCGGAAACAATTTTGTTAAGCAGACTGGAGACTGGTCCACTGTTGAACTCTTGACAAAAGATTGTGAGAATTGCTAGATTCCAACACCAAGAACTCATCAGGTTCACCAGTCCACATGTAAATGCTCTGCCCTGGGAATCCCACCAGTGCAGCAAACCGTGTGCAAATGTATGGGGCTGGCGTGACAGGGCCTCACTTTCTCACGTGGGATCTCAGATGCTGAGGAGTTCTACCTTGCACAGCAGGTTAAAAGGCACGGGTGCCAACACGCTAAAGGACTGCCTTCTCCAGATTATGGGCGAGCGTACAAGCAGAGGGCCGCGTGAAAGAAAAGCGCCGTGTTCCTGCCTCCCAAAAGTCAGTGATGCTGTGCACCGAAAGCAGAATGCAAGATGGATGCAGTCACATTCTCTGTCCCTAAGGGGAGAATTTGATGTGGTAACTCTCAGATCTGAGGGTGAAGGGAATCCCCTTTAAGCAGCGTTGTTTACTGTTATGTGTCGATTGGAAACATTCCCAGGACCAGCGAGATTCAAAACAAGAGAGACAGAAAAAGGAGGTGAAGGCAGTCTGTCTTATTTAATTTTTTTTATAATTAGCTAGTTTAATCAAATTCTGTTTATAGAGTGATGTTTGACACCAGTCTTCCTGCCATTATATGTTATCAGGATTCTTACTGCTGAGAGCCAGCACCTCACTAGAGACCACTCCTATATAACCACACACCTAGTGGAACCTGGAGCTGTGGAAAAGACATATCCTTTCCGGCTTTTTACAGATGATGCTTCTGAAATTTTCCACGGCCCAATAGATTCCTGTGGCCACCAGCACAATTTCCAATATAGAAAGAATATTTGTATACCATTAAACCCATCTTAGGACCAAACATGTAGGCTTGAACATCATCATTTCAAAAGGATGGCTACGTTTTATCTAAACAGGGGACCACTTACGGTTAGACCTATCTCCTGAAGACATAGAATGCCAAACTTTCAAATGTGAGATTTAAAAAAAAAAGTATGTGGAGGAAGAAACTGGGAAGATATGCGGGCCCTGGCAAGAGAAGAACAACATTCCTTTTCAAATTACCATCACTATATCCTGGGGAAAAGATGAAATTAGCAAGAGAAGGTTACTAGCTCTCTGTTGCTCACCTTTACGACATTTTCAGCAGTCAGTTTGTTCTACTCCACTGAGGCGCAGAGGCACACACCACAGCCTTTCTCCTGGGATGCACAGTCATACCACACAGAAAATGTGTGGGTAGATGCCGGAACATGTATGGACATGCAACCCATTCTGTAGAACCTCAACGCTCTGAGTATTAAGGAGGATTAGCGTGTGCACGTGGAGAAAACTGGTGGTTCCACACATCCAGTTGTCCTTCGGGTTATGCTTGTATCCAACTCTATAATTTCTTTTAATTGCCTACTGCATTGCACAGGAAAGCGCTCATTACTTGAAGCTTAATGTGGGAGGAAAAATAAAATATGTTTCCCTGCCCACTGCCTTACTCCAGCTCTTAACTCTTCTAAGTGTTACTGTAAGGAAGTTTCTGTGCGTAACAAGCCATGTGGACATATTTAAGACACTGACTGTGTCTTGAACTGCTGAAAAATATAAGGAAAACAGTAACGTCTCAGATAACAAATGAAATATATGTCTGGTCAGGAAATGCCACCACCATTTAAGCACTGGTGTGGAGATATTAAAACCTGTAGTGCCATGAGTAGCAAGGCAGTGAGAGCTCGATCCTTCCCTCTCTTCACCAAACGCAAGTTTGTAGAGGTGATGTGAAAACTCACATCAATATATTTCATCTAAGCAGTGGGAAAGAGACTCTATTTCTACCTACTGCCTATTAAAAAAACATTGTTGGTAGCAGTCATGTGGGTAGAAGATGGACTTTAGAAGATGCTCTGGGAAGCCGTAGACCTACTAAGGATTACTAAGCTGCTTTTTGTATTAAAAATGACCACTAGACAGTTAACTCTCATTAACTGTAAGGAGCCATATAGTAAAATCAACCACAGTTTACTACTGTGGTATCTAAGACACAGGAAGAGCCATCCAATTTCCCTATGCCCAACATAATGGAGATGGAGTTTGTCTCTTCTGTGTAGATTCAGATGTGAATATGGTGTCTTTGATTTTGAAAGTCTGCATAGGGAAGACATTCTGTAGTCTCTGCATTCCACATTTGTAATTTACTTCAGCAGTTAATCCCATATGAGAGTTTTTGATACATGGTATGCTTAAAGTCTAATTCCGTGGAGTCTGAATATAACCCTGAAGTTTCTTTGTTACTACCCTGTCCCTAACATGGGTTGTTCCCTTGAGTTACCAATCATACGTAGATATGTGACAGGCCAGAGTTGTCTTGAAGGTATTTCATTAGAGGTGTCAGACATTTTTCCCCTGGGAACTCTGTGGACATTGGAACAGAACCTTGTATGTTACAGACCACCATTGCTCTTACCACATGCTAACTCTGCTGGAGCATGACTGATTTCAGTCAAGACCCAAGTGTGAAGTGCCTGTTAAAAACACACCTGTAACATAACATGTTTGTAACACCCTAACTTAATACTTCCCCTATCTGGATGTCTAATACTACACACCACCTTATTTGTGACCTTTGCCTTACTTTTTGAGATTGTAGCTCGGGGAATCAGATGTGCACAAAGAGAAAATTACGCTAAGACCATCTCAAATGTGTTCTCAAGAAGTCGTGAAAACTACCCAGGTGGCAGGAGAGATGGTCTAGCCTAGAACAAGCAGCCCTCTCGGGGCTCAGGGTTGGGGATGGGGGCGCGGGCTGACATCCTAAATGTGTTTGTTGAGTTACGTCACAAATAGAACATCTTGCTTCCAACCATTATCAGCCCTTGAGAGAGAGGAGACTTTGAGAGAAGAAGCTTCAAGGAGCCTGAGAAGAAAACTGGAAATGCCTGTTGAGAAAGCCTTCGCAAGCGTCATGCAACAATATCAAGTGTGTCACTGTCACTGTGCATCAGGCACCATTTGGAAGTTCACTGACACCTCCAGGGATGGTCTCTTGCGCAGACCATCATGAGCGCAACTCTCCAAGTTCAACTGTTCAGTGGAGGGGAACAGAGTTATTTTCTCCTTTGCCGTAGCCCTATTTTAGAAAATCTTGTTTGGCCCGGCATGCTGGCTCACCTGCAATCCAAGCAGCGAGGAGGCAGAAGCAGAAAGACTGCCACAAGTTCAGAGCTAGTCTGGGTTACATAGTGAGTCCAGGCCAGTCAGGGCTCCAGTGAGGCCCTGTCTCGTACGCATACAAACAAGTAAGCAGATAAATACGCGAGCGCATATTTGGACTGGATAACCACGCTCCATTTGCCACATTCTCCTAAGGCAGTGGGACTGACAGAGCGTGTTTTGCTAAATAAGGCACACCATCCTTAAAGGAAAATGAGACCAAGGATCGATCCAACGAGGACTGTAAGAGCTATGGGAGGATGACCTAGAATACATGTCATTCACAGTGTGGAGATGTTATCTAGGTCATAAATCATGCTGCTTTCATATGATTCCCTATTTGCATAATGCAGGCTGCCTGGCAACACTGAGGACTGAGTGTTCTGACAGGGCACCATGGCTCAGTGTTTATATTGTGCTCTGGAATTTTAATGTATCATATAAGATACTAATTATTTAATTATGAACCTTGGGGGAAGCATAGAATCATTCCTCAAAAGACCATCCCTTGGGTATGAATGCTCTAAGCAAGACTTGCCTGTGCCTTGAGGTGTGTATCTTGAAGTCAGTCCTGGAAATGAGGTTGGTAACAGAAAAGGGAGCATTGAAATTCTGGCATACAGAGCATTCATGGTGGAAAATTTTTTCTTTTCTGTTCCAATAAACACTTGAGCTGTTCAGAACTACCTTGCTAGTTAGGTAAATGATGAATGTATGCCTAAATTTCCATTACTGGGAATTCTGCAAGTGGTAACATGGGCCCATTCCATGTGTGTCACTCGAGTTGGCAAAGGCCCATGCCCACAGTGAGATATTATCTCCACCGTGTCATAGTCCCACCAAAAATCAAGGACAAGACAACAGACTGAGCGCTCTCGTGCAAGTGTCTCTCTATTTCTCATCTCACCACAGCATACAGGAGGAGAGATGAGTGTTCTCCACACTCTCTGCAGAGATGGGTGTTCTCACACACCGTTAGTGGGAGAAGAAGTTCTAGCTGCCTGAGTTAGGACGTCATAAGGAGTAACTATCAAAACTGTAGCAGCTCCACTGCTAGGAACAAACGCGCAGACAAATGAGCTGGTACAAGTACGCATACACACACATGCATGTGTGCTCATCTATGTTACATATGTGGTCACTAATTACAACAAGGTGTATAATGGAACAAGCCCAGTTTTCCACTATGGGAAAATAGGACCACAGAAACTCCTCAAAGTCGAATTCAGACAGCCAGGAAGAACACGCTCTGTTCCCTGTAAGCTGGATAGAAAGGTCTCTGAAATATAGCTCTAAGTGACTAAAATCAAAGGCACAACAGTGTGCCCCTCTTCCTTTAGAAAAATGGGGGGGGGAATAATCACAGTCACATTTGCCTATATTTCGAAAAAGCAGACAATAATGGTTTTAAAAGAAATAATTGTACAATAATATCATTTACAGGTGTTGTGTACTGGGTAGGTAGATGCAAGGGGAGGCAGACTTCTCGGAATGGACTGCTTTTTAACATTGTAAACTATTTTGATATTTGAATTATGTAAATAAATTAAGCATACATTTTAAAATTAACCCCAGGCCAAGATGGTACACGATGGTAATTTTTGTTCTTGGGAGGTAGAGGCAGGAACAAGAATTCAAGGCCACTCTGAGTACAAAGTGAGTTCAAGTCCAGCCTAAGCTACACAGAACATTAATTAAGTAACTAATTAACTCGCCAAATAAAAAGTTTTTTTTAAAGAAAACATTTAATCTGGGGGTTTCATTTTTTTAGACCAATATCCCCACTGCTATGGTCTGAGTTTTTTATTTCATCTTTTGGTACATTTCCCTGGAAGAAATTAGTAGAAGGTCAGGGCTGAAACGAAACTGAAGACATTAAGTCTGATCTTTCTTCTTGCATTTCATATAAAATTAACCCTATTAAATAGCTATTTGACTATTTTTTTTAACCAGCAAATTGAACAAACTATAGGTAGATGAATTTAAGGTCCCGTGTCTCAACTCTGCTTTATACTGAGATTAAGAGTATTAACCCTTCTGAATTCTGTATACCTTTGAAAAATAACTGGTATATGGGCAAGGGATTCGTGACCTATGAAAGGCAACTCTAGAAACAACTGTATGACATGCAGCAGAAGACTGAGAGGTCACAATGAGCAAACAGAGGAGGGGATTACAACCTGTTTCTCAAAGTATCTAAGGCAATGAAATAGTGAATAAGAAAGTAAGCTTCCTGAAAAAAGAATATAAACACAAACAGAAAACAAGAACAAGCTGACATAGAGATACTTCAAGAGGAAGACTTGTGCTTAAGAGAGTCCATATGTGGTTATCTTCAGGGTTTTGAATTCTGTAAAGTCTAGAAGGGGAACTGGGGAGGCAGCTAAAAAAGGAACTCTAAGGACAGGCTTGAATATAAACATAAGATACACCCAGTAGGATGGCCCTTACTCTGTGAACAGTATAGTTGTTGAACTAAGTGCCTGCTACACACAGGTGGCTTCTGACTTACTTCCAAAATCAGATGGAAACTTCAAACATTTCTGAAAATGTTCCCCAGAGGACCATTTACCCCAAATTAGAGACTGAATGAAAAACCATCCTTTTAAAAAAGCACCTCTCTTCCAAAAAAAAAAAAAAAAAAACCCTTCTCATCTCCATATGCGCAGTCATCTGGAAAGCAGATTTACCATTAAACCGACGGTCAAAGCTGTCCCACAATGTTAAACTAATCACGGAAATCTAAGCATTGTTTTCTTCACCTTCCGGGAGTGAAACATTCCAAGAGGCTGGAAATAACCACATGTTGGTGCTGTAACCCGGGGTTCACTGGCAGTGCTCTAACTTCAGACCAACATCCAGATGCTGGGACGGGAAAGCAGCTACTTGGAACCCAGTAAAAGGGGGTAGAGCCCTCCATTCTACTTTGATTAGTGAGGGCCCCTGTGTTCCAGCAGGGTCTAATTCTGCTTCCAGCTACGTCTAAAGTGACTAACTCATACAATGTACTTGTGGACCTCCCATTAGTGAAATGAAGGACCTGCACACGTGACCCAACTTAGAAGGTAGATTTTAGTGTGGCCCACCAGTCATATTAAAGTGATGCGGACGATGGTATGTCAGGATGGTATGGTAGGCAGCGCTTGCTTAGAGAGAGCCCTCTTGAGCAACCTAGGATGGGGAAATTATTTTCCTAAACATACTTGTAGACCTCAGAACTTACACAACCTTCTCAAGATCAACGAGCAAGTAAGAGGCAAGTTGGAACCAAATTTAATCACTACATCCAGGAAAGGTACTAGTATTGGGCTACCTCATGCAAGTTCTATTTCAGAAATATTTTTGTGATATGAAGAAAATGGGCTGCCCTAAGATGCTCTAAATCATGTTTTCAGACTAGGCACCGCCTCCAAAGCGCCTAACATCTAATCTGAAACAGACACGATACACAATGATTTAATAGTTATACCATTAATCACTGCTCTGAGATGCAGAAAACAACTCAGACAGGGCAAGTTTATCATAGACAGGAGTCTTTTTAGTGGAAACAGAATGCCTGCTGCGCCTTGAAGAAGTGGTATAATTGTATGCTGAGGAAGTAATAAATACACAAATTAGACTCAGAGAATTGTAGCAGAACACATTTCTGATCTTGTCACTTTTGCCATAAAATAAAGCTCATTCAGGCGTGAACTGTGCCAGTGAGGCATTTTGCTGTTTTGATGATAATGTATTAAAATGTCTTCTTTTGGAATTGGGAAGTGGTAAGAATAGAGCACAGTGATAACGAAAAGTGCTGGTCTAAACTTTACACATATTAACACATCTAACCCCCATTTCTATGTCATGAGGTTGAGGCACAGCTTCAGTAGATGCTGGACCAATTCCACTATTGGGGTCAGGAATATAGACTTTGGTTTTTGTTTTGTTTTGTTTTTGTTTGTCTTCTTTGGACGTTTCTGATAGAAAAGTCCTTCCAAGTCAGAACAATATTTATATCTGATTATTCGGAAAGTTGCAAATCTCTTGTAGCCGTGTTCTAATCTTGGTGTTTGGGCAGTGAAGGAAATGATAAGTCCCTGGAAATCACAGACTATTCTGTTTATGTGGCTTCTATTCAGGAGATTGCAAATGTTTCTCTATGGTTGAGACAATCATGTAAACTGCTAAGTTACAGCACATTTCTGGGCTTGGGCTTGGATTCTAGGACCTCGCATTATATTCTTAAAAGTTTGAACAGCATTTCTGATGGCTACCAGGTTTGGGAATCAGTGCTCCTTATGTTTCATTTTACATGGAAGTTCAATAGTTTGCTTATCCTGACCCCCAGCTTCATGAAATATATGCTGCAAATTCTATATCCATTTTCCTTTTTCTTCTTTTGTTTACCCAAAGCTAAGGTAAAATGCAACCAAATCTCCCTTAGAATACCTGTTCCTTCCTAGATTTATGGTTTTTGGTTTGCTTTGTGACCCACTGAGTTTAACCAGGGCCATCTGTGTGACCACTGGAGTAACAGTGAGGAGGTGTGGGAGGGGCAGAGAGGGAGAATAGGGATGGGGAAAACAGTAGAAAAAAAAGAAAGCATGTGGGAAAGAAAGTAGTCAAAATACATAGATAAATATATCAGTATATATGATTGTCACATAACAAAGTTAATCAATAAAAATCCCTTGGAATAAAAAAGTCCTTAAAATAAATCTTTTCCCTCCCCATCACTACTTTCTTCCCTAAATGAGAAGGGTGCTGGTCTGAATATAATAGGGGAACATGACAGATACTAGACCAGGATGATAATGATTAGCAGGCACTGGCTCCAGAGCCTCATATTAATGCAATGTATGGTTTCTTACTTGAATGTCATGGGCCAGAGTTTGAAGAAATCACTGCATCATAGCCAATATTCTTGTGAGCTAAGGTACGTAAACCATGTTAGAATTGTGTTGACAATAAACCAGTCAAGACCAGCTGAACTTTGGTCCTGATGCCAATACCTGCCCGGAGCACTGAACTAAGGCAAGTCTTCTTACTGCTTGGCCAGAGACAAGGAGGTTCTTCTCCTGGGTTTTCTAAGATAGTGACTGTGAAGAAAAACCAGAGGGTCTTGAATAATCAGTACCACTGTACTATAAGGAAATCATAGGCTGTATGTGAGACCCTGTGGAAACATTTACTTAGCAAGCAAAGCACAAGACAAGACTTTAATCTTTAGGAAGGACAAAAAAAAAATCGGTAAATGCAAGGAGAACATTTTGAAATAAATATTAATGCTAATTATGGTGCATTTTAATGATGAATAAATGTCTTCTTGGTGCTTCTCTTCCATTATAAACAGTTTCCAGAGTTCTCCAGTTGGGAAGCTTTCCATGTTTTTAAAGGAAATCTACCTTTCAGGCTACTGTTTTCTGCAAAGTCTGAACGGAGAGGCAGACACAACTGTCAACACAAGAAACTGACCCAGAAACATGCTGGGGAAATGACACGACAGAGAGGAGAGGCAAGCAGGGCCCCATGAATACCCTGCTATGGACCTCTCTGTATACTGACTTCTGACGGAGACCAATTTGCTTTCCAAGGAGGTTTTATGGAGCAGAAGGTCAATCTCTAGAAGTTGAGATTGAGGGCCAGAGACAGCGTGCTGCTTGCCTGTTCTCCATCTAGACCGGAGCTGCTTGGAGTTATTAGGTCTCTATGTATGATTTTATTAGGGAAAATTTTCTGTATGGTACAGTATAGTGCTTTCTAGGTTTTACAGTATGAACTTAAAAGACTAATAGACACGTTTGTCTTTCGGATTTTGTTTCAAAGAGCAGGTTAAGAAGTAACCAACAGAAACTAGACAATAGGTCTGATATCACATGGAAGGCCAGGCCATTTTCCATTTATTAACTATATGGGTGCCTCCCTGTTTCTTCCTTCTTTCTTTTACTTTTGGAAATTCTTGTGAAAGTTTGCCTACGTGCATGATGGGAAATGAAATATTTCTGAGTCGGTGCTGCCAATTATGCTTTACTTATATGATTACAAAGGCAAGGCCCAGGAGCACAACATACATATTAATATCACAGATATTTGAGCAAAATCACCTCCTGAGTTCAAAATTAGGCAAACAAATTATTGGTCTCTTTATTTGTGCCTTATGCATCTAAATAGCTTGGCCCAAAATTGCAGTAGCTCTATAAACAGCTCCTGGTTATACCCCAAGCTTATACTGAATTATGCAATTATTCAAAACACCCTAGTCTCCCCTTCCTGAGATCTGTTGATAAGTCATTCTCCAAGTTCATACCCCTATCTCCTTATTCTGTCCTGTTGAGTTAAAAAAAAAAAAAAAACAATCAATCAGGGCTGGAGTGATAGCTCAGTTGTAAAGCCCTTGTCTCAAAATCACAAGGGTCAAAATTCTGTCTTCAGGTCCCACACGAAAAGTAAACTGGTATCTATCTATGTTTAATCCCAGCACTGGGGCAGTTAGGTTGGAGGGAGAACTGGAGTTCACTGGCCAGCAAGGGTAGTGTGCTCTATGTCCTCAGATCAAGGTGACACCTATCTCGGATAACAAGGCAGACGACATCCCTAAGGAATAACACCCAAAGTTTTCCTCTGGTCTCTATATACAAACATGTGCACATGCATCCATGCACATAAACATATATTTCACATGAACATACAACACGCAAGTTAGCCAGAGTATTTTACATTAAATAAATATATATAATCCAACTTCTCTCTAGCAGCAGAATGTCTGCAGTGCCTGTTGGCTTTATGTTTTGATGTGATAAGCACATCGTCTGTGCCTTCAGACAGATCATCAGCCAACACTTCGTGCTGGGTGTACTTTCCCAACGTTGCATAAGAGAGAACACCTTGGAGCCTTTGGTCTAGGAATGTGGCCTGGGACTCTGCCAAGCATCTCTTTCCAGCATCGTAACCGTAGATTTCTCGACCTTTAGATTCTACGTAATGTAAGAGAAAGTAGCGTGTGTTTAAAAATGCATCCAAGAAATAAGTGCACATGTGAAAACATAGAGAAACTTGTTTCAATTTGGGCCTAGTTTCAGGTTTCAAAGGCAGAGGAGTCCACAGAAAATGTAATTGCTGAGACAGAAGCTCCAAATCCAAGACTGATTAGACTCAATGCCAAGTGGCAGAAACTACTGAATGAGATTCCCTTTTACTTTTCATACATCCTTCTCTCTCTCTGGAAGAGTGGGTGAGGGTCAGAATTGAGGCATGTGCAAGTGTCCTTTCTTTTTTCTTTTTCCCAAATAAAAATGACTGTTTGGGAAAACGTGGAAACGTATTCAGTACTTGTCATTATGCTAAAATGCTACTGCTTGTAAAACAAATATAGAGATTAAAAAAAAAAAAAGAATGTTTTCTGATTGCTCCTATGGATGACACCAAGCACTTAAGAGTAGAGTTACTTTCGGTGCTTGTAATGCTGTTTGTTCTTTCTTACCAGACACTGGCACACATTTCTACATACTATATTTGGTCCCTGAAACACACAGGGACAGCACCTCTGCTGTCACCCTAAAACTTGAAGGCATTAAAAAATTCCACCAGTAAGTTTGCAGCTCCCATCTCAATCAACTTTAAAGTGTCAATGTTACTGAACATAATTTCATGAGTGAATGTCTTAGAACTAAGTTAACTAAACGACTTTTATAATAGGTGCCGGGAAAAAGAAATATTATTAAACATTTCCTCCAGTTTCTAACTTTTTGCCAGCAAAACAAACATTTTTTTTTTCTAAAACCATTAAATTCGTTCATCGACTTCTGTATTAACAATACAGAATCTCAGACAGCTAAATCTGTTCCTTTAATAGCTCTATCCAATGTGCCTCTAACTAGGACTAACTAGTTAACCAACTAACTAATTAACTACCTAACACCGTTCTGGGTGCTGATGTGGGATGATGAGAGGTACACTAACTAAACATCAAGTTTTGTCACTGGGGAGAAGTTTAAGTCGACACTGGTTCCTGTTCTCATCACTTTTTGGCGCTATTTATTCCTAGGTTGAGATCATCTTTATCATTTCTTTCTACTTTTTATATTTTCCTCTTTTGTAGGGGAGGGGTGTGCAATGGGTGAAGTGGTGTTTAAAAATCCCACCCTACTTGTTACTGTTTATTTTATTCTTAAATCTTCTCAAATCATTAGAGTTAAAGTTAGACCAGAGATGAAAGACATTCCTTAAGACCTTTCTACTTCATTTATTTAATGTTATTATATCCCAGAAAGTGGAATGAAGTGCCTGTGGCTGCAGAGTGAAATCAAAACCTTTGTATTTTTGAAAACAATAAATAACTTAGGTACACACACACACACACACATACACACACACACACACACACAGAGCAGACATTGATTCCTGGTACCCAATTTTACATTGACTAGCATGTTAAAATTCTTAAAGGACTTGGTATGTAAGTTGAGTTGTGGAGCTGCTTACTTTAAAATCCACCTGCAGTGATAAATGCTCCCCCTTCCTCCCTGATGCCTCACCCCTTCACACACACTCCCCAAGCCTGCAGAGGGTGACGTGGAAAGTTATTCAGGAAAGTGGTTTGTGTGGCAATAAGCTGACTTACTGGTAAGGCTGGGGAAATTCTTTAGTAGGATTCAGTGTTTGATGGATTGCT
The DNA here is from genome assembly GCF_030254825.1 of Meriones unguiculatus. Lineage (NCBI taxonomy): Eukaryota > Metazoa > Chordata > Mammalia > Rodentia > Muridae > Meriones > Meriones unguiculatus. The sequence continues at coordinate 32,026,103 of NC_083365.1, forward strand.
TAAATTAATTTGAAACTTTTTTCTGATGTTCTATCACATACTTATTAAATTTCATATAGACTAGTTGAAATTAGAAAACAGACTGCTGTTTTGGGCTTAAAAATCAATCTGAAGTACAGAGATTTAAAAAAAAGCATGTATTTTTTTATTTCCTGGTTATATTGAAATTAAGATAACCTCCTTTGTCTGCTCTCCTCCTTCCAAAAATGCAGAGGCATATCAAAAAACACAGAAGGGTCATCATAAAATCCCAGTCAGACCAAAGCAACCAAGATGAAAGCATATTTAAAAGCTCCAAGGTTCTGTAAGCTTTCAAAATCAGGACATTACGATCATGACAACCAATGAAAAGTTCTTTCAAGTGAACCTTTGGGGAAAACTATATAACATTCGTTACTCTCTGGGAACTTTGGAAATAAACTTTTACTTTATTATGCCTGCCACTGAAGCTTGTAAATTTATGTTACCTCCCTTAGCCACTCTCCCATTCTGTCCCCTGACCCCTCACTCACCTAATGCAACCATCCTTAGACTTCAGGCCATCTATAAATGAAACCTCAGGGCAATGAGCAACTTCACAGCCATCCACTGTATTTGGTCAGCTTCGCCTCACCAAGAGTGTGCCTCAAAGTTTGTATTTGCACTTGACTACTTACATAAATGAAAGTTGTCATACTGCTTGTAATTCTCTCTCTCTCTCTCTCTCTCTCTCTCTCTCTCTCTCTCTCTCTCTGTGTGTGTGTATGTACGTATATATGATAACATTCCCTTCCCTCAATTTTCAAATGCTAATGCAACTACTGAGTTTCATTATTTTTCATCTGTCAACAATGACTCCATACATTCAATAATTGGGTCCACAACTTTCTGAAGCTCTCAGTATCCTTGTGATGGAGTGATGGAAGCCCAGTGATTCTATGAATGTATAAAATCATTTAGGATTCAATAATCTCACGTCCTAAGAGGAAGTTGGAGGAACTTTAACGGCATACATCCCTAAGTTTAAAAGTGCTAAAGCCTTACTAATATTTTCAAGGGTTAATCCCCCAATGCTAGTGACAGATGGATTTCATTTGTCAACATCATTTATTGCTTAGCGTTACTCCATACTAGACAGAATAAATGGAGGCAGAGTGTAAGCAGTATGTCTTCTCCTTCACTTCTAATGCCCATCTGTGCATGTTATCCACCCTAATAAAGAAAATTTATCATAATGCAACTTAATGTGATTATCCTTCAAATGGCTTCTGCCTCCATTGAACAACAGCCAGCATTTTCAACTTGGAATTCTGCAAAACTCTCTTCTGATTCCTCTTTAAAATGCAATTCACAGCTTGATATCACAGAGCCTGCCAGTGGCTGAAAGGCTGCACTAGGCAGCTGAGAGTCCTTCAATTAAGCAGCAATTTTGCAATTAGTGGAAACGGAGTGCTCCATAACAATTGTTTGAAAACAAGTTGAGACAAGTGAGCAATTACCTTATTAAAGAGATATATTCACTTTCATGGGACTAAAAGAGCCCCTGCACACAAACTGAAACCATCCCCACAAGGAGGCAAACAAAGGCTGGAAATTATGTTTTGGCCATTAGAATGAAATCAGTAGATTATAACTGCTACAGCAGGAGTGCCTTTCATACAAGACAGTCAGAGGGCCAGCTGTCCTTCCACCTCTGTGTTCTGTTTTCATTCAGGAAATCCACAACTGCTCTTCGCTCTACTCTAGGACTAAATTCCTACGTCTTATGTTCTTAATGAACTTCTTGTGTGTGAACTTTCTGTCCATGAATACGTCTTATTCTCTTGATGATTAGAAGGTAATGTCAGTGGGACCCAAATATGCCGGCCGTGCTACATTTTACAGAGTATAGGAATGTAGAGTTCTGTGGGGGAGGGGTGGAGGATGGATTTTACTAAAGGCTTCAAAGATGAATGTAGAAAATAAAAATAAAAACAAAAACAAGCTTGATGCTATACTATCAGGTGGGTGAGCTCAATCTGCTTGGAGTGCCATACTACAATCCAGAGCTATTTATATTTGGAAGAAATGATATTACCAATCATTTGCATTTTGACTATTAAAAAATTGGACTCTTAAAACATTACAGGAAGCAGGGAACAGCTTACATTTTAATGGTGCACCTTAAAAAAAATATCCAAGGCTTTGTGCTAGGATATTAGAAATTTGCATTTACATTTAATATGATTTGTCCTTTCCTGCAAGTCAAAATGAGCTAGAAATAGCTCAGCTCCTTTTCTCTCTTGGGACCTTCAGGAGACTCAGGCAACCAATTTACATAGCATGAAAGTATTCTGAAGTGGGGATGGCAGCACTCTAGGCAAAGGGTCACTTTCTAGGTTTCTCTTATTTGCAATTAAAAGTTGCATACTTTCAGGACGTCCTAAAACAGATTTCCTAAATGCTTTAATTTCTAGATACATAAAGGCTTCCAATCCTTTTGAATGACCTTAAATAGCACCATAAAATAAACATGCTTTCTAATTACCAATTTAGCTCTGAACCGGCTGTGAGAGACTCTAAAAGTATGTGAAAAATTACTGTTACTCTGTTTTGAAAAATGTTATGTCTAAGTGTGTCTGCAATGGTCTAATGCTTCAAGATGTGTACGTCATGTTCAACAGTCTTGTTTATCTAGAAATTATTTCTTTCTTCCTAAATCATTCATAAACAGGAAAATGTTAATGACTTAAAATAGTTCTTTACACAGCACACTTTCTGTGTCATAGAATTTACTATTAATATTTCCCAGTATGCATCCCACTTTACAAAATAACATAGAAGAAAAACAGAAAACAACTTTATTATTCTGGAATTCGAATAATGGTAACTACCATATTTCAAATTCCAGTAAAGATTACATTTCAACAAGTGTCTCTTTCCCTTTTCTTACCTCCAGAAGGAAATTTGAAAAATACAAAACAAAAACTCCAGACCTTAAGCAAAATCAGGGAACTGCAGTAATTATGTTTAAAGTTCCTTAGTGTTATTTCAGCCCCCTGTTCACCGGATTAAGTCTGTTACAGCTTGAGGCGCTCTTGTTCTAACCTCAGACACCTCCGACCTGAAAAGAGTGTCGCCTGTCGCAAATTTAGAGGGGCTGGGATGCTTAGCGGAATCAAACCCGTAAATAAATAATAAATAGATAGATAGATAGATAAGTAAAGCAAAAAGAAAACAAAAACAAAAATCAATCATAGGATCAAGATGGCTTTTGACCTTATAACTAATGTATTTGAGAAATCGATTTTGGAGAAGAATTAAAAGAGGGGTATATTTTCAGTAAGTTGATCCAATTGTTGGGAAAGGGGACTCATTTAACCTTTCGTATGCAATTAGATAACAATGATCATTCCACGTCGCTTTCTCTAGAAAGGTAACTTTTAAAAGCCGTAATAAACTGGCAGAAACGTGGCTCTAGCCAAGAACATCCTCCATTCTTGTGTGAGAGAGAGTGAGAGTGAGAGAAAAAAAATGTTGATTGGTTGCTGCTGACATCGAGGAGACTAGTGTTGCTGGACACCGGGAGGACCCTGAAGATATTGACCTAAGATCCATCACATCGTCCAAGGTGGCTCATCAAAGCATCCCGGTAACTCGACGAAAGAAGCGTACCAAGTCAAAATTCCCACCCCGAGCAACACATCTCAGACAGCTGATCGGAAAGACCGTTCAACAAGTTTTCCCTCACACCCCACTGACCATCAGCCCAACGGCCCCTAAGCCCTTCCCCACCCCCATTCGACCGCCCCCAGGAGCTGCTTTTGGCAGTGTGGCCGGCAGAGGGCACCCTCTACCTTCCTAGCTCAGCTCTCCTGCCCCTCCTCTCCCTCCTCTGAATCCTCCCTCTCCACCTCCTGTGCCCCTCCCCCCACCTCCACCCCCAGTCCCTATACCCGGTTTCCTAGCCCAGGCTCCACCCCCAACCCACGAACTGTTTTCAGTAAAACACCAGTTTACCCCCGCAGCCTGTGGCTCACCTCCCTCCAAGCAGCTCCCGGGGAGACCCCCGGGCAGCAATTTTCCCTTCTCCCTTGTCATCAAACACAAAATCCCCATCCTCAGCTATTTTTTTTTTTTCCAGGCTTAGATCTCTCATCCATTCCTCTTCCTGTTTCAGCATCCCCCCACCTCCACCCCCCAAAAAAAGCCAAAACCGTCCTCATTACTCTCCACAGACACCCAACCTACTCCCCGATGAAAATTAAAACTTTTACTTCCGCGGGAGGATGCCCAAAGGGAGGTAGGCGTGCAGAATGGGCAGAGGGTCGGATGCAGGCTGTCCCGGAGTTCCGCACACCCTTTCAGGCTCCCGCGGCAAGAATGGTCCCAAGTTTTCCCAGTTCCACTGGCCTTGGACCCGTAAGTAAGCTTTAGTATAACTCCCTAGAGAGCAGGTGACAGTGTACAGCCTGTTGTGATACCCACGGAAGGAGATGAGGGCAGAGGACGCACAGACCCACACTCCCTGACCGCACACCACCCAGGTCCAAACCCGCGTGGCCAGAGATCCCATCCCAACCCTGACTCGGCTGCCCTCCTTCCCGAGCCCCCGACAGCTGTCGCCCTGTCTCTCTCACCACCCTTCCTCGTCTGCGGGAGGACTTCGGGGATCCCCAGGACGCAGGCTTAGCTCCCATGGCGCAAGTCGTCCTCTCCCCTTGGCCTTTTCTTTCGCACTGAAGGGATTCCCGGGGTCCCTCTCTCTCCTTTCTCTCTCTCTCTCTCCGGATGTCCCGGGCTCCTAGGAGAACGCTCCTCGGGAGCAACCCCGCCCCTCCGCTGTCCCGGGACCAAGGTGAAGCCGGAGTTCTGCGGTCCTACAACTTCTCGGTCCCCTTAGCCAACTTTCCCGGGCGCACGCGCCTCCGGCTCCCGCGCAGAGCCCCACACGCCCCGCAGTCGCCTACCTCGGGGTCCACACAAAGCTCTCGGATCCCCGGCAGCGGAGTCACATCGTTGTCACGCTCCTGTCCCCTGCGCCCTGCTCCCGGCCCCGTGCGCTTTCCGGTCCTCCCCGCAGCAGCGGTGACTCCGGGAGTGACCCAGTCTCACCAAAGCCTCTCCAGGAGGAGGTGGCGCGTCGCCCCGGGCGGCCTCTTTCTCCGGGCCCGGGAGTCCCGGGAGCGGTGGGGACCGTGCGACAGCCAGCTAGCGGGTGCGCCCCGGCGCAGCAGCGGGCACCCTGAGCTCAGCCAGCGCCAGGAGCTGGGGTCAGACATTATTTAGCTCTTCGGTTGAGCTTCGATTGGTCAGACAGCGCCGCCCCTATCCCCTCCCTGCTCCGCCGCGCCACCGACACCCAGTCGGGGCGGCTGCTTAAAGGGGACGCCGCGCCTTTTCCTCGGGGGGGGCTCAACCCTCGGGAGCCCTCCGGGAGCCTCTGATCGCCCTGCGCCGGCCTCTTTCCATTTCCCCGGAGCTCGTCGCTTAACCCCAAAGCCCCGAGCCTGCCCTCCGCGGCCTCCGCAGGGTGCCCCCTGGGCTAGGAGGGGTGGTCGAATCCCAGTTCCCAGGAACCCTGCTCCCCGCAATGTGCCCTAGAGCAGGAGGAAGCGCCTGTGAAACCCACGCTCCCAAACCTTTCTCCCCTGCTTTGCAAACTCTCCCCATCTTTCCCATCCCAGCACCCAAGTTCTGTGGGAGAAGGCGTGCATTTCCCCCACCCCAGACACACCTTCCCGCACCTCCCCGCACCAGAGCTAGGCAAAATGAGTACACAATGAAACTGCACAGAGTGTACGTGTGAGTGTGTGGGGTTAAGATTTACTCTGCTACCTTAAACACACCGGCTTTAACCAGAGTTCGCGCCCTGACCTCTCCGGAGTTTGCCTAATAGAATTCAATCAAGATAATAACATTATTTTTTATTAATGAATAACCCCGGATAGCATTACACCAAGTTACTGTTTCTAGCCGGGAAGCCTAGGCAATAACAGACCTCACTGAAGCCATATGCTTCCCAGCAGACCAAACAGAAAAAAAAATAAATAATAAATCAAAAAAGGAAAGAGAAAGAAAAGAAACCCACCTTTTTCAGTCACTACTTGTCAAAGTAAACATCAAGGCAGCTGCTCTGGGGAAGACCGGTCCCCAAGGTCCTAGACTCTTACTATATATTTCCCCTTCTCTTCGGTTAAAAGGGGGGAGGGGGACGAGTCTTTGGTGGCCGGTATGTACTCCTGTTCTGCAGCAAAGAAGTTAAATTATTGATAGTGGAAATTGCATGGCGGAGGTAATACTCGCACGCCTTCAGCGAGAAGCTCCATTTGATCTAGGCAGAGGCTGGGAGATTTCATGCTAGCTCGCTGGGGGGGTGGGGGGAGCGGTGGCGCGAGCAGTCCTCTGCTCGGTGAATGGGAAAGTGGGTGGGAGTCCACGAGAGGGCTCCACGCTGCCTTGACGTGAGCTGTCATATGATACCTCCTCTGCCTCGAAATAGACACTCTAGTGCACGAATTACCAGAATCAGAATTCCGCGCATTTAAAATGATACATCTTTTATTAGAAGAATTCCGTTCCAGAGCATTGCATGCCTTGTAGACGTTTTCACTTCCAGTCCTAGCGAATTCACACACACACAAGCCAAACCTTTCATTATCTGGGCAGCAACAACACATTAAAAAAAACTAAAACAAAAAAATCTTTAACCAGAGTTTAGGGCGAGGTGGTGGGATGAGGTGAGTACCTCACTAAACCCTCTCCCTCTGGAGTAGTGGTCTCTGGACTTCCGTTCTTGCCTGTAGTGGGGAGAACAATTACATGGCTAGGGACTGGAGGGCTGTCTTCCTTTAGCTATATGACAAACTGCCAAGCATCTACCTAGATGCCTGCTTTGTTAAACGTTGCCCCTCTTTAATACAGCCAATAAGTAAATGCTAGGGCAGACCTTAATTTGTGTGTGTGTGTGGGGTGGGGGAGATCACCTGCCTGAGCATTAGAAGGGAAAAGGGAGGTTCCTTCTTCTGAAGCTGGCCTTTTAGTATGGCTGAGGCAGGGCCAGGGATTAGGGTTTTAATAAGCAATTCCTTTACAGACGGTATCAACTGATATCACAAAAATCTGTCATATGTGACTCAAAGGGGAGGCAAAAAAATGTGTATCAGAGACTCACACACCAAGTTCTGTGGGTCCTTTTATGTGAATGTGCATGTTTGTGGAATCTAAATGACTTCATCATTGTTAAGGCATTGCTGTATGTCTCTAAATGCTTAAACATTAAATTTGCCAGAGGAAAACGACGTATGAACAGCCCCCAATCCCAGATGTCTTGTGGTTATAATGTATACTGAGATTCATTTACCTCAGGCTGGTGTTTAACAAAGTGAACTTACTAATATTTGCTATTTGAGAGCTTCCAGAAGCTGCTGACAGAAAGTATTGTTTCTGTTTTATAAGTGAAGAACCAGAGGTTTAAAACCTCATAGTAATTTACCCACGTGCACAGAGATACACTTTCAAAGACCTCTAGAGCTCCAGCTAGAATCGCCCCCTGCTTCTACTCTCTGCCTTTCAGAAAAAGGAAGTCATCAGAATTCAAGATCCTCTAGAGTCTGTTTGCAAACTGTTGGTCTGAATAGTCAAGCTATTCAAATACATGCACATTCTTAGAGTGTCACTTACAGTTAGCTTTGCAACTCTGTCAATTTGACGGACCACTTGATCAATACAAAGGATCCTACAACACAGATGGTGTGGTTTATTGTGAAATACCTAATGTATATGAAATGTTCAGGGGAAACAGAAAGTAGAGGACATGAAGCTGGGCATGGGCCACCTTAAAGACCCTCCATTTCTTCCTAAGGTATAGGCTGAATGCAACTATGATTTTTTTTCTATTGCTATGACTTAAGTGGCCATATTATAATCTTTAAAGCTACCTGTGTATCTTTAAAAAGGACTAGAGGAATCCTACTCTCAATTTTAAAAAGAAAATAACTTTAAGTCAGCTTCAAACTGATGCCTACTTTCCAACCCTTACATTAATTAGGAATGAGTTCTGACCCTAGGTTCTGAAACCTGCTATAATTTACTTCTTTTCTGAAAACTACCTTGCAAGCAAAGCATTGCCATTGCTGCTCAGATAGATATTATGTCAAACCTTTTTTTTTCAGCCACACTCACATTTTCATGCTTACATTTCTACTGAAGGAAACCATGCTCTCATTCTGAGGCTCTGATTATATGGCTGATCTTGTTATTCTCACTCTCCCTTGAACATATAGAAATAAATGTTTGTGGCTTCCTTTTCCAGTGGGTGGTGCATTTTTACTGAGAAAAAGGCAAAGGAGTCAGAAAGGCAGAAGTATTTGGGGAGAGAAGATCAAAAGCCAGTTTAGTAAAGCTGAAAAAGTAGACTTTTCCCCACTTCTGAGTATTGTTCAATGTCCCGATCTGTGATTATGGCAATACCTGAACAGTGAGAGACCAGACATCTGACACTTATCTATTATCCAACACTGAATAACAACAAAGCCAAGATGGACCAAGTGCCATCATTTTGCAGAAAGTTATAATTTCTTTAAAAAAATTATTCTGGCAGCATATTCAATTAGCTTTAGGGGCTTATGATCAAACTTTTTACAGAAATATTTTTCTTTTCCTTATTTTTGGACAGGTCTCACCATTTAACTTAAGCTCCCTTAGGAGCTGGATTCCTGAGTATCCTGTGCTACAGGTGCATGCTAAAGCACTAACATCATTTTCATTTTATGCTCAAAGGCAACAATAAAGAAATATTAATTAGTAAAATGAACCATGTACTTTTTTATTTTTCTTAAAGATTAGTTTCTGACATAAAGGATTGTTATAGGGAGCAAAAAATTCTTCTTTTTGGTGCCAACGTTTCCTGTACTACTAAAAGGAAAAAAAAAAAAACTATGAGGAAAAGAAATTTCATTATGGTGCAGCTTAAAAGTTAATTTTGAGTGAGTCTGCATATTAATTCCTCTGATTTATTGCCTAATACTGTCCTAACTCAATGTTTCAAGAGGACAAAAGTGAGGCAGAAATGAGACTTCCCATCTATTCTTGTCAGGAAATACAAACTAATCCTCATTACCCAAGTGGGAACAGAGGCAGTAGGATCAGATTTGATACTGACATGTTTTTCTATTAATAATTTTAATTGGATGAGGTCAATTCTACTATCTCTATAAGCATTTCATGCTTAATTGTATTTATTGAAGTTTCTTGGTTACTCTTGCCTTCACTCTTCTTTGGGGAAAAAAAAAGGTCTAGTATGAAATGAATTGACCCCAAACACTGCTGAAAAATTAGAGAAAATAATTAACATAGAGAAAATATTAAGTAAACAGAAACCTTCCCTGAAGATCAGAGAGTCACAAAGATGTTTTCAAAACCATGCTGCATGGCTTCCAAGGTCTAGTTTGGCCTTGAACTGTGTCATTCACAGTCTCTGAAATTACTGAATAAGGCCTGTTCTGAGAAAACCACCTTAAGGAAAAAATTGTTTCCTTATTCATTGGGTAATACTTCTCTGTAAGATTCTTATAAAGCATAAAAATAACTCTATGCCATACTTAGATGTGGCCAAATTGGCCAACACCTGTTATAGGAATTACGTGTCTTGGCAGGCACAGTATTGACAGATAAAAACAAGGGAACACAGTAGAAAAAATTACAAAGGCCTAGGAATTGAGTGTTGAAAAGGAGGGTACAAAAAAAAAAAGATTCCATCTGGAAATACTTGTGTAGTTCAAGGAAAACACTATGAAAACCATTATGAAATTGCTGAAACTAACCCCCCAGACATTCAAGAATCATCTACTTGTAAACCCTCCTCTAAGGTACCGGATCTTCCTTGAGAACATAGGAAGATTAACAGTGAAAGGGACATTGATTTACTCAGTATAACATAGTTATGAACAAAGTCACCAAGGACACAGAACTGTGGATTTGGAGAATAAGAGCTGAAGTTACTAGCCATGGTGCATGTTGGTTGTGCTGGGAAGGAGAGCCATGGAAAGCATGAACAAACTTAAATTACTGGGTTTCAGGACTTTGAGTCACATATCCAGAAGAGGTCGCCTTAATTTTGAGATACAACTAATTTTTTTTTTTTTTAATGTGTAATGGTTGGAGTGAGATTTTTCTGCTGTTAAACTTCATGTTATTCATGGACAAATGAAGAAAGACAAGTCATAAAACACAGGTCATAATTGTAATGATTCCCAAAGTCATATTGAGAAGGTACACAAGGCTGTATTTTTTTTTCCTGTGAATTTGATACGTGTGCCTTTGTTAAGTGAACTTTGTGTTGAAAGATCTGAGCAGGTTGTGCAACTTTCTTGACCTGGTCCTGCATAGGCACATGGAGGAGGCGAGAGGGGGGAGGCCTCCACAGCACATGCATGCAACAGGGTTAAGCTTTGGCTCTGTCTATCACATAGAGTTATCTGGAAGCAACCAAAAGCCACCACCGCATGAGTTTCGGGTTCCCTTCACTTCACAATTAAATTCGCTCAACTGGTTATAACTTGTTGAGCACCAAGATGTGCGAGCCACTATTCTTAGACACAAACAGGTAAATAAAACACATCTCCGTGCTTTAGGAGTTTATGGTCTTGGCTATGAGTTACAGTGGAGGTCAAGGGCCATTTGGTATTTGCCGAAAGTGAGAACTTAAGTTGTTTTGTCTTGCCGTAGGTTTGTTTTACCGTATAGACTGATGACCATCTGCTTGCCCCATGTAGCAGTGATGAGCAGAAACCTCCCTAAGAAACCTCCTTTTGAGGCCTCGGAGGTACGTGAGAGTTAGCGAGGGCACACCATAGTTAACTTTAACTATTGCTCCAGTTACTGTTATTCATGGTTCGCTGTGTTTTCATAAGGCAGGCAAATAGGAGTGAAGAAAAGTGGCTGAGAAGGAATGGGGCAAGTGATAATTTATTGGAGGTAAATAATTTTTCAACATATGATTAGGCAAACTCTTTTCTAAGACGATTCCTTGTTCTTTTTCATGTGTATGTTTGCGTACCATCATGAGCTGATGAGCACCCCATGTGTGCAGGTGCCTGAAACTGGGCTTTTCGGTAGCTGTGAACTACCTGACGCAGGTTCTAAAAAAACCAAACATGGGTCCTCTGCGAGAGAAGTATGTGTTCTTAACTACAGAAACATCAGTCCATTCCCTAGGTAGATTTTTCTAAAAAGATAAGTTGGAAATGGTGTGTGCACATGCGTGTGTGTGTGCGTGTGTCTATGTGTGTATGTGTACATGAGCACACATTTGTCTGTGTGTTCATGTGGGTTTAAAGACATATGTATATGCATGTTGAGGTCAGATGTCAACTGTGGGCACTGTTCCTTGAAACCTTGCCTTCCTGAAGTGCCAAATACCTTGGTTTGCTTGTTTGTTTTTTGAGAAAGGGTCTCTCACTGGCCTGGAGGTCACTGGTAGGTTAGGTTGCCTGGCCAGCAAACCCCAGGGGATCTGCCTGTCTGAACCTCTTTCAGGCCACCACACTTGGCATTTCAAGTGAGCCACAGAGGTCAAAGACAGGCCTTCCTACATTACAGACTGAACTATCTCCTAGTGCCTGCAAGGGCTGTTATAGGGCGATCCTGTCTTCTTCCCTACTCACAGGCCTATCGCTGTAGACCAGGGAAGTAAATTAAGCCTCCTTCTCAGAACTTCCAGAATCTAGCATTGCTAGCTCTTGGAATCTCCTCCTTGGAGCATATTTTCATTGTTGTCACAATCAGTATCTTCTACCATTTCATCCAGCCTTCCTGAAGATGAAGGACAGCTGCTTATTAACTTTCTGGTGCTGCTAAATCGCCACTCAGACTGTTCTTGCCACATGTCAAAGCTCACAACCTTCTTCATAAACTCCAACTTCCAGTGCATTCATCACTTGCCTTGCTCTACCTTGGACATCCTCCAAGGCCTCCATATTCTTCGGAAAGTGTGGAGCCCTGTACTCAACATGTGTATGAAATTATCCAGGACTCGGGAACCACGGGAATCATGAGTTATCTGAATACAGCTGTTGGGATAAACTAAGGGAGAAGATTCAATCAGACAGACAAATCATCCCTTACAGGTTGGAGACAGGCTTGGTTGTTTTTATAAAAGAGCAAGTCTTTGCAGCAAAGCTGAATCTTTATCCTTAGCATAAACGTGCTGCACTTTTTTTTTTTTTTTTCAAAAGAAACAGATCCTGAACAGGATATTCAGTCGCTTACCCTCAACAGGGCCGCAAACAATATTGTCTAAGATTAAATGTTCGGTACCCTACTTAATATCTCAAGTCGTGGACTTTTGACTGTGGAGGGTTACAACTTTTGTACAATCTCTTAAAAGAATAAGATTTATGAAACACTACACTACCTCTGAAGCTTTTACTTCCTGAAAAAAAACATTATTCTTTTTCTTCCATTTTGTTAACACATAAAACCTAATTAGAACAAAGGTAACAAAATAAGCCCAGTCACATAAGAATCACACTAAACAGCCTGATCCTAGAATTAAACTTTCCTGGATGTTTCATCCATCAGGTATATGTCTATCATGATTTTACAGTCCTTCTCAAATGTATGATGGATTCAGTGTCCTTTCTTGCCCAAAGTGGAATAGGGTGTTTTCATAGACATCAGCAGCTTTAATGCCTCATGTGACTTCAGCATTTCTGAAAACACCACTGACTTGTGCTAAGATTTATCAACATGTCCTCGATCAATCATTTAAAACGACTTTGTTTTTGTAAGTTGCCTTTTAGGAGAAGGATGTATGAAATTTATCAAGAAGATGTCCAAAGAGATGTTTGACTCCCTTTCCTATGCTGTCTTTCTATGCAGTTTTTGTAGAGCTGCTGTTTTCACATCTGAGGTGGTGCAAAAACACAAAGGACCCAGATACCATTCCTGGCGTTCTCCCAAATGAGATGTATTTCCAGGGAGGTTTCAAGTTTGGAGTGGAGCCCTTAGAGGAAGAACACTGAATTGCACAAGGAAAGCCAATAAACATCTTAGTCCCCAGCAGGAACTATAAGCCTGCAATTACGTTCCAGGCTCTGCTTGTCCATTTTCTTCTTCTCCATATCTGTAAACAACATGTTAGCTTTGGAGGTTTGTCATCGGCTGTGTATCTGCGGAGAGGGTGTTCCTCCTCAGAGCATCTGCAGCACCACAGCCAGTAACAGTCAGAAAAGGCAAACTTATGAAATGGCTTTTAAACACACTAAATCCCAACCTAAACAATTTATAACGTTTCTTACTCAATAACTCTTAGAAGTCAACTCACTTGGAACTGTTCTAAACAAGTTAAGAAAAGAGTGAGACATCCTCCATGGGGTAATAAACCAAAGTGAGTGCAAGAGTGTGCAGGTAAAGAGCTTCAGACTTCTCCCGGGGCTAGATACTTATTTCTGGAAAATTCTGTATTGTCATATCTGAGACATGACAAAGAACCATAACAGCTAAAATCATATGAAGATTTGTGGTTTAGGGTAATAATTAAAAGAAAGCTTTGGCGTTAGAAAGACACAGGGCAGGGCCCAGCTTCCACACATTGGCTGAGCCAATTTAGCGTAATTACCCAGCTAAAGGATTAATCAGTTTCTTTACATTAAGCTGCAAATATTGATAACTCTTGCACAGAGAGGCAGTTGTGAAAGGAACTCATTGAGATGCGGAAATAAGGAATGTTCACTGTACTAAATGAGACAAAATCAGGTTTGACTATTCTTTCATTTGACCCTAACAAGCCGTTTAAGTACTGTTGTGCTCCGTTTTTATGACTGTGAAAACGGGGCTCCAAAATGAAAAGTAACAATAAGTCACTTGAAGTCTTCCATCAGTCAGAAAATAGTAAAAGTCATCCTAAAACAGTGTTTGTGGTCACTAATTTTGAAGCTATCAACTATATATGTAAAGAGGTGTGTTTGAGGGCTGCTTAAGAAAATACATGTGCAAACCACCTGCAATCCCTGTGTCACTGATTACACAGGAAATCCGGACTTCCCTCCCTCCACCTCCTTTGTTTCCTCTTTCCTTCCTCTGTGCCGGGAATTGAACCCAGGGCCTCACACAAACTAGGCAAGTATTTCAGCACTGAGTCATGTACTCAGCTTTATGTTTGTGTGTGTTTATTTATGTATTTACTTATTTAGTATTTTAAGATAGACTCTCCCCAAGTTACCTTAGCTGGCCTTGAACTTGTGTCTTCCCACCACAAACACCAGAAAAAGTGGGATTGTAGCCTGTACTAAACAGGTCAGGTTTAGAAAGTAGGATTTTAAAATGAACTTGTAAGTCAGAAAACTTTAGGTCTGAAGTTCAAGTTCTCCACTTAAGATTTACTGTGTTTGTTTGGGCAAATTACTTAAACTCCCTGAGCTCTAGTTTCCTTGTTTATATAATTGGAAGATAATCTGTCTCCAAGAGTTCCTTTGAGGGTTAAATAATATATGTCAAATACAAAGCAAAGAGCTTCATTCAGGGTAAATGCAAAACAGATGTTCCCTCACCTCACAATTTTTATAAATGTTCCTACAGTGTAACAATGACAAAAGAGAGAGAAGAGTTTCAGATTATTGAGTTGATGGAGGTTGAGCTAGTTTTCTGGGGGGGGGGCAGTATCCCCCTAATTTAATAACCAAAGCTTAAACTTTCAAGAGCTGTTTCAAAGGAGTGGCCACCTTGGCGGTTAAACCCTGGACTTCATTCATACCAAGTGAGTCCTCTACCGCTGACCTGTCTAACTTCCTATCTTTTAGTTGGAGGGATAGGTCTCTGGAGCTGTGGAGTCGTGCTGCTGCTGACTAACACTATGCATTAGGGTAACAGAGAGCTCAGAGGACGCCCACCTGCCACACAATGGCCATCTTATCGCTTGGTCACTTACACAATGTGTAGCTTGTCAAATGGCAAGAGTGAATTTAATTTTTTTTTCTTCTAATGCCATTTCCTTTGCCAGAAAGGAAACCCAAATGGTTAATGTTGACACTGGCTGAATTCACATTTCTGAATCAATGCTATGTTAATAAGTGTCTCCACATGTCCTGTTGTCAAATGTGTAGGGGCTCTTCCAGTTAGGCACTTAGAAGTTAGGCATTTTTGTATTGCATGCCAGTTGTAGGTTATTTCAAAACACGTCAATGACTAAGTACAAAATTATAATAATCATTTTGCTGCTAGATCTTATTCAATGTATAAAATTATATTTACATATCACATAATATATTGCTTTATGTTATTATAGCTATATATAAAATAATTGTCTTCCCTTGTAACCATGAACATTTTATTATATTCATTGAGGAGTAGTATTCTTAGGTGAGACTACAAAGGGTTTATCAGAAAGCCAGGAGCCTATGCCACAAAAATGGCTACAAATCCCATGTTAGTCCAACATGCCATAAAGAATAAGAGCTTAATTCTTAAATATTGATATGAAAGTTGTCGGAGAGGAAGAAGTTCTCAGAAGAGGATGAAGTTGTGAAAGTCAAGGAAATCATTGTTTCCTCCTAAAGTAATTAGAACAATAATGAGCATGGAAGGTAGAGAACAGTCCCTGAGGAGAAACGGCCTGGAGGAATACCCACAGAGAACTTCTGAATAATCCCAACTCGTCTTGGCTTCCCTGATTATTTCTCTACTCAGTTAGCTATACATTTCCTCTCTCTTCTCCATTTATCCATCCAGACATGTTACACGATATTGGCTTCATACTTGGGCAAATATTCATGCACAAACTTCATCTGGATTTCATCTTACAAAGGTCTTAAAACGTAAAGATTGTACATGTGATATGTTTCCTTGAACCTGAAGAGGTCTGAACTTTAACTCCTCCTGGCACTGATACAGACTCTGAAGGGATTTCTAGGTATTCCAACACTTAACACACGGTCTGGCACTAAGATCCCAGCACTTTCTTCTGCTCTTGGGCCTACTTTTTGTTTGCAAAGGGTATGCATTCACTTAAGAGTTAAAAATGTTGGAAAAGTCATTCCTATTTCCCATAGTAACCATAGTAATCCAGAGAAATGACCTTATCTGTTTAAAATAACTCATACAAGCTCCTTTTTTTCTACCAGCTTCAGGTTGAATTGTTAACTTTGGGATTCAAAATTGTCCAGTGGTTAGTTTGTACAAAGTTTCCTTGGGGCTTTTTTTTTTTAAAGTTAATACTTTGAAGAGTATTTTGCCATTTGTCTAAAATAGAATTCAAGAGTGATGTCTGTCATCCCTAGTGCATCAGAAGTTATTTTAAATACAGCATCTTTATAAAAGTCAATAGCTGTCTCATCAAAGGGCAATCATGTCCAGTGTGGGTGGCTGTGCCAATTGTTTTTGAACTACTGCAGCAATCTAGCCAATCCCAGGGAATGGCTTGCAGTCTCTCTACACCCACATTTTTTTTTAATTATCTCCACCAGGCTGAGTTAGCTAAGGACAGATCTATAGCATTTCTTGGATGTCCAAATGCCCACACGCCTTCTGCAGGCCTCGAGTTACTAGTTCTCTTTCATGTTTCTCCTGGCTGGTCCATCTAATTATCTATTATCATGTACATATAATGCATTATTTATAAGAACAAGACACTTCTGGCATGCAATATTTTTAATTTTAAAAAGAAATGACATTAAAAAATAGAACATTGATGTCATGGAGAAAATGCCATCAGATTTGATAGTGGGAATTCTGCCACATCACTCCTTTAAAAATAAATCTGATGAAATTTAAGGTCATTTTTTAATTTAAACTATCATAGTGGTCATTTTTGAGAAAACTGGTAAATACCCAGATTTCCCCTAATGTCAGTCTCAAATATGTTGCATTTAAGTTTTTATAGTCTTGTCATTATACCCACTCTAAAGTCAGAGGGGGAGAGAACATTTTATTGTTTAAAAAGAAAAAGAAAATTAATAGTATCTAAAATGAAAAACCATCGAAGGTTAAGATAACTTAAACTCTACTTCTTGTAAAGAAATGGGAAATAGTTATAGCGCATATAATTCTCCAATAATGCATACCAGGCAAATGTTCTACCTTTCAACTATCCCTGCTGTCTGTTCTACATGATTCTTCTAAGTTGCATGAACTGACTTTGAATTCACTCTGCAGACTAGGAAGGCCTTGAACTGTGTTCCTTCTACCTCACCCTCCTGAGTGTCCATTTACCCAGTATATGTTGTATCTTGTACACTGAAAAGGGACTTTAGAATTTATCCTGAGAATATCCTTTCTGTTCTATGTGTATGGAAACAGAAACCAAGTTGATTGACCTTTTGGCTATTGATAATGAGTTGAGGATAAAGCTTGAACTCTGGCTTTGAAGCTGAGTCACTACATTTTATTGAAGAAAAGTACAAATCTGTACTCTTTAAGGGAGCAGACTTTGTTACCAGGCTACAAGTTCCAAAAAGATAGAGATCATTCAGCCTTGCTCATGAATGAATCTTCAAATTCTGACACAGTTTGGGAATCATAATTGATTGATATTTAATACATATGGAGTAAAATTATGATTGTTCATTTTCTGCAGAAGGTATTCGGGAGCAGATGTCATCATGACCCACTTAAGATATGCAAACACTATCTACCAAGGTAAACAATTATCCAGGAATCCAAGACTGGGATGAAATTCCAGAGGGTTGAAAGAGAGCAAGGCAGCATGAACTCATGCATCGGATATGGGCTGGGCTAAGTGACCTCTAACAAATGTCTGGCCGTTAGATTCTATGACTCATGAGTAAAAGTAATGTACTTCTTGGCTTTGGCCTATCTTCTGTGTTTGTTTTTCAGGAGAATTAGTGACTGTGACTTAGCTAATGTGTCAGCCCCAGGAAGATTCCTGCTTCCTTTGAGCCTCCAACTTTGAGAAAGGGAAAGAAGAATTTAGGAAGGTCGTGTGCTGGTTAAAACTTTCCACTTAGCTTGGCCAAAATTTGGAAATATCTGTAGGGCCTTTGAAAAAAAAAAACATTAAATAAATCAAAAAAGGAGGAAATGATTCCTCAAATCCCCTCAGAGGACTCAGTTAGGTCTGAGGGGGCATGATGGGCACTAAGCAAGTACCATCCTTGAGATTTGAAGGGACAGATTCCAAGTCACCGGACTGCCCACGGTAGAATTTCTCTGCAGCTTAGTACCGAAATTTCCTCTGTAAGAGGCCATGGTGGTCCCCACCAACATAGCCCATCTGAAAGTTAAATGAAGAAGCCTGTAATGAGTTGTCAACATACTTTGTGAAATGTTCTTACTAGGAAATACAAATAAACTGTGCACTTTAGGAAAAAAAAAAAACTCCTTACAGGATTCTTTTACAGTGTTTGAATGACGGAGAAAAGGAAGGGAGGAAAAAAGAGAGAAAAGAGAGATCAAGATCTGGCAAACAACAACAAAACAAAAAAACAACCTCTCCCCCCCCAAGAAAACTCCCAAGTGAGAATGGAGGCAGATAATAATTCAATATTTTGGTCCACTGTGTCAAATTGGGGTGGGGGTGGGGTGCGTGGAGCATTACTATTTATAGAACTTGTGTTTTTTTTTTTCTCAAGAGACACTTGTGAAAGTAACAGCTCTACATTCACAAATAAAAGAGGAAAGACTTTATAGTCTTGACATTATACTCACTCTGAAGTCAGAAGGGGAGAGATCATTTTATTGTTTAAAAATTTAATCTTCTCCACTTAGGGCAACCCCCTCCACTTCCAACAGCACTCAGCAGTGGTAAGCATTCACTGAATGCTAATGTTTATTTTATTATTAACTACTACACAGTGTTCTTTATGGGGATTACAGTATGTAATTTTAAGAGATTCGCTGCTTGTTAAACTCCCACTAGAAACACAAACACACACACACACACACACACACACACACACTGCACTGACAGATCAACAGAGAAAGACACCAGCAAAAGAAAGATAATTTGAGATACTTCTGAGGTAGCAGTTGTAAAATTAAAATAGGCAACTCATTAAATTATCCATAGAGTGAAAAGAAAGCTATAAAAATAGATATTTTTCTGGCAAGTCAGTGCTGTTCAGAACAAATATAGTTTTCCTCAGAGTTTTTATATCAGATGATAGCAGTTCATATTTGCTAGAATCATTTGTATGGTTGGACTAGTTTGCTCTAATTAAAAGCAAAAAATTACGTAGAAGAATGTATTTAGTGAGAAAAACCAATTCTGCAATAAGACATCATTTTAACTGACAGACTGTAAGCAATATGACCAAATGAATGCTGTCTGAGCAGTTTGGAGCATGGTCCACAAGATGAGAGAAATTAAAAAAACAAAACAAAACCCCTTTTGTAAGTCACGTTTTAGTTTGAACTGCCTCAGTTCAACTTGCTGACTTTTGTGGTTGCTTATCTCTTTTGTGGTCACCCGGGCTCTTTTCTTCTTTTTCCCCATTGCTGGTGTTGATACATTGTTTCTTATTAAAGTTTTCCCCTAGAGGACAGGCCAGGAAAAGGAAAGACCTAAATTCACCAGCTTTTCTTATTAAGAATTGAAAGAGTTGGAAAGTGCAAATGAAAGCAGCAGCTTACACAGGGTGATCCAATGTCCTTTCAAAGCTTCTTTCCAATTTACACTGATAGATAACTGACAGTCTTTAGCAAGCCAATTAATCGCTTGCTTTTAAAAAAAGCTTCGTTTGCTGCCTTAGCCATACAGACAAGATGATCTCTTCAATTAGTGAGGACTCTGGTTCAATCAAGTACAAATGCTACATGCAAAGGGGATGGTAGAGAGATGTAGCCCATTTCTGGAGTGGCAGTTTGCAAAGCCTATTCAGACATTCTTCTCTGTCCTCCAAAATTTGCTGTGTCGTGGGTCCTAATGTCAAGGATACTGGAAAAGGTAATGGCAAGGTGCATATATTTTCATCTGAATCAGTACTTATATATTCCACTGAGGGAGCTCGACCAGGTAAAAATCTCACCTACAGAAACGTTAATGTGCAAGAACAGGGGCTACAAAAGTACGCTAGATTTCTCTTAAAATTATAAGGTTAAAAATTTCTCTCTGCTCCCTTTGCCCCTCCCTCCCTCTCCTATCATTTTTAATCTTCTGACTCCAAAATGGGCAATTGAAATTGCTTTGCTTTTATGTTAAAGAGATCTATGCTAATACATAAAAATAGTGACTAGCAGGGGCACCAGCATTCTTAAAGTGACAGTCGAAACCTTCTCTTACGAGTCAAGGATGTTTGGGTGTAAGAGGATGACGTGACACTTTTGAGGCTTATTTAAGTTGTTTTAAAAAAAAGAGAGAGAAAGAGAGAGGTTAAAATAATTAGACTTGTAAGTATTTTCCCTCCTTGTCGCCCACGGACATGATACCTACAATTTCCTCCAACTACTGTAGGACAAATTGGCAAGTGAACTAAAAACATAATATTCCCTTAACGAAGCGTTCGTCTAAAGCCCTAGCAACTGTATTAGGCGGCCCCAAGTATTCACAAGCAAGGCATGGCGAAGAAGGGAAACTCTGCAATTTAGAAGGACAGATGATTTTTTTTTCCCTATCCATTAAGCCTTCTCAAAATGTCACAATATTTACACCTCTTCCTCGGTGAATTAGTTCCAGAGACAGGCAGACAGACAGACAGAAAGAAAGAAAGAAGGATAAAACAAAACAAAACAAAACAAAACTCCAACCGGTTGCCGCTGGTTGGGGAAAAGCAGGCGTTGCACCTTTAAATTCTGTCCCTTGTTTCCCGGTCCCCGGCCCCCCTTCTCAGGATTTTGCAATAAATCTCCCAGTTCTGCGTTCAGCCCTGCAGATCCGTATTTAAAACAGCACCATCTGGGAAGGGTGGGTGGGGACCGTGATGCGGGCGCCTTGGAGTTCCTTTGCAGCACGCTTGGAATTGCATCAGACTGATCCCGAAATCCCCCCGCCCCCAAGCCAGGCCCCTCCCGCCACGCTTCCCTCCGGGCCCCTCCCCTCCGCTCCCTTCACGTAGATCTGACTGAGAAAACGCCTGGATCCCGGAACTGTCTGTGCCCCATTCGCTGCAGGCTTGATCCGTAAACCCTGCCCTACGCTCCCTTTGTGTGGCGAACAGCCTATGGGCGGTCATCTGATCCAACTGCCTGTTTTTCTTTCCTCCTCCCCCCCCCCCCCAAATTTCCACAATATCCTCGCATCGCCTATGAATCCATCATTTCCACCTGCGCAGAGTTGGGGGACTCTTTCGTTCATTAAAATGATCTGGAGTCTTGAGTTTCGGGAAATGTTTTTTCTCTCTCCCTGTCTCCCTAGAACGCCCCTCACCCGCATCCCAAACCTTATCCGGGGAGGGGTCTGGGGACACCAAGCCTTACGGGGAGAGCCGCGGCAGGGCAAAGCTCCTTGGCCTGAACAAAGGGCTTTGGAAGCGGTGGGGAAGAGGGTTGTGGGAGTATGGAGAGGTGTCCCCCGCCCCCCGCCCAGGGGAGCGCAAGTCCCTGAACTCCCGGAAGAGAGGCTGGAGGACAGCGCAGCGGCACGCTCCGGGCGCTCCGGGTCCCCGGGGGCGCGGGCGGGGGCAGGGGAGTTGGTGGAGAAGGCTGGGCGGCTCCCAGCCCGCGCCTAGCTTACCCCCAATCCCTCCATCTCCACTCCCTGCTTAGGCTACCAGCCCACCCAGGTGGTGGCGGCAGCTCGGCGGGGAGCCGGGGGGCCCTCCACCCGCGCCAGCGGACGCAACCTCGCCCGGCTGGGCGGGCTGCGCGCCCAGCTGATTGGTGGCTCTGTCCAGCCGCCTCACGGAGCTACGAGTGTTCTTCTCCACCTCCATCAGCCAGCCAGGCCCCCTCCCCGGGCCGCTCCCGGGCTCTTCGATCCAGAAAAGACCTTCCACTCCCGAACGGAGCAATTTCCTCCCCCCTCCCCCTTTTCCTGAGTTACCCTAACTGACTCGGACCTGGGCTCAGTGAGGCATCCGGTCCGGCAGGGAGTGGAGCGCAGTCTCAGCGGCTCCCCTTCCCTTGAGAAAGCGGGAGCCTTCCAAGCCAGCGCCCGAAACTCTCGGGGAGGGAAGATAGAAAGGGGTAAAAAATTAAAAAAAGAAAATAAAAATTAAAAAATTCACCCAAAACATAAAGAACTATCCAGCGAGGAATGCGAGGGCGATGGAGAGGTAGAGAGAAAATGAGGGAGGGATGGAGGCAGGAGGAGGGGGCGGGGTGGAAGAAGGGGGGCGGGAAGGAGGGAGGGAGGGAGGGAGGGGGAAAGGGAGGGAGGTAGGGATACTGAGAGAATGAATCCTCACTAGAGGAGCTGAAATTACCTTGATTCATTTTGTGGGTATTTAGCTAACCTCCTTCCCTCCTCTCAGTTTCCACCTCCTCTTTCCCCACTGCACACTCCCTCCATCGTCTGATTCTAAATGGTACAAAGTCAAATTTTAGGAAATCGAATGCTATGTAAATCTTCACAATTAGTAATGAATCTACTGTACGCGCACACCACACACACACACACACCACACACAAGCAAAAAGAACGGAAAAGAGGGAGGGAAAGGGGGGATGAGAGAAATCATACATTTGAATCAGATATTTGCAACCCCAAGTTAACTAAACTCATTATATCCGCAGGAAGGTTGAGCTTCCCCCACCACCTCGATTTGCCCCAGGTTCTCACCTAGGGCAATTTAAACTGGGCAAATACCAAGAAACAACCCTTTCTCGTGCTCTCCCTCCACTTCCTCGGCTCCACTACGCATCCTTTCCGGAAGATCGAGTATCAAAATAGCTCAAGAATTGGGGATGCAGGGTCCCCGCCCCAGAGCTTACCTTCTTTGCCGCTTACACCACCCCGGTGGCTAGATCCTGGAGATAAACACTTGCATTTCCCAAAGTTAACCCAGTATACCAACCCGGAGCTTGCCAAGAGTCTATTCCAGCCTACACCGCTAGGAAGCCAACTTCAGCGAGCTCAATGAGGGGACCAAACTGGGGCTCGCTCTCCAAATGCTCCGCTCCAAAATATGACTCTCTCTCCAGCCCCGATCTCAGTGTGAGCCAAACCTCGCAAAAGACGCTTTTTAAGGGCGACACGGGGTTGGCTTGACAGCGAGGAAAATACCTGGATGAAGGGCTACCACCTCGGACAAATCCGCTGGCTCTGTCCAAGGTGCTGAATGGACTCTGCTCGCCCGGATCACACACCCGGCGCAGCAGGAGGAAAAGGCTTTAAAAAAATCTCTAATTAAGTGGTACTTGATATTGCTCTAGACGGTTTCTTCCACTTCCTTACGTTTTGTCACGTGCGGATGGCTTTGCCAGAGCCATCCTGTTAATAGTTGATCACATGTTGATGAGACCCTTTTCATGTGTAAGAACATTACCCATTTCATTACCGATGACAGGCACTCCTGACTTATCCCTCTCTCCCCCCAACTCCACCCCTATCCTCACCTAAACTCTTAGTTTCTGCCCCACTCTTACCCTCTCCACCCCCTAGCCCCAACCTCCAACAACATTATTGTTTTTAAAGATGGAAATTAAACCCCTTGCGGATGTCAATTATATATGCCCACATACAAATCATACGATATGCTCCCACACCGTACAGTAAAGCAAAGAATGGAACAGAAGACCGCTGGCAGACAAGCATCAGCTTTGAAAAGACAGGATAACAACCCCCCCCCCCCGGGCTCCAAGTTTCTTCCACGCAGTTAGTTCCACAATGCTGTGTTAAATCTCAAATGATTCCAATTAAAGTTGCAGTGGGTAAACCCGATTCCCCTGGCCTGAATAGCTGCTGTTCTTTGGCGTGTGAAGTGCTAAGAAGAGCCCTGATATGCCTGTTGTTAGGCAACACGTCAAGATTTTTTTTTCAATTATAATGCAGGGTTTATTGCTACTCACCATTGTGGCTTTGCTGTCCTGGATACTCAGTGTCTTAAAATCTCGTCTCCCCAACAGATGCTGGAAGGTAATGTGTCTTGTTTGAAGTCATCATGTGAGAAGTTCGGCTTTGCTCAGTGGATCGCCCACCACTTGGTGTGACTTATGAATCTAATAACCCTTTGCAATATCCGCAGGCTTCAACTCTCATCCACCTTGGCGACTACAGAAGACAAAGCAACTGGCATCGATGTTGGAAAACCTATAGATTTACGCAAACGCCCTCATTCTGAGAGACACGTTTCCCTCTGAGTTCTTACGTGATCCTAATGAATGAGCGAGGTTACCAATGACTGTCCAACTGCCCCTGCCATATAGCCGGTGTTTCCTGAAGCAGCCTTCTCAACGCCTGTCACTGTGTCCTGGCACAAAAAAAAAAGTTCCCAGAAAAAGTGAGGGAGTTTTAGAGTACCCCCCCCCCCAAATAATCCAGTCCGCACAGCGCTTCTTTGTCCACTGCTCAGGTCACACCTGGGGCTCTGGCAAAGATGAGCTCGGCTCAAGAGATTTCCCTGTCGCCAGGTAAGAAAACCTTCGCCTTGTCAGGCTAGGGCGGGAAGGCCGCTGGGAACTTGTTGCTTTTCTGCACCAGCCGGCTACCGCTTTAATAAGAATACCAGAAAAGCGCAGCGGGGAGGGGGCCCGGGGGAGGGGGCAAGGGCAAGGGCAGCCAGTTACGTGACCGACTCGCTGTGACTCCCTCGGTAGAAAGGAAAACTTCTTAGAAAAGTTCGCGCCCCTCCCCCTCCCCCACCATGACTAAGGGTCTCCAGCGGACGTGGTCGTGAGTGATGATCAGATGGGGGGGGGGGCGAGGGGGAGGGTGGGTGATGGAGCAGGAGTGACTTGTCCTAGAGAACAACTGCGTGAATCGGAGAGCGCATCAGCCCCGCAACTTTCCCTTTTTCTCTTAGGGACTGATGACTAGGCGAGAGGCACCCGGGCGAGCCACTAGTTGCCCACAGGAACCTGTGTAAGCCGAGCTCTCAAGCGGCTTGAGTTGAATGAAGTTATGACTGCGATTGCTCTAATGGCTTATGGCTTCTCCGATGCGAGTTAACAGCCTCTGTGCGCAGCTAGGTCCGCCCTGCGAGCCCTGGAGCTCAGAGCCGAGGGGTGTAGGCTAGTGGGAGAGGATCCGCGCCAGCCTCCCGGCTCCGCGTCGGCTCCGAGCTTCCTCCCCGGAGTCGCTGCCCTATCACGGGTGCTTCCCGGTGACCGAGGCGGAGAACCCGTGCCGCGCGTTCCAAGAGGTGGGCTTTGGACGCGAGGACCGGGAGGGGGGGCGGGGGCTCTCCCAGGAAGCCTCGCGCTGGCCACCACACTTCCCACCAGTGACTGCGCAGGCTGGGAAGTGGAGAGGTCACGTGTCGGCGGAAAGTAAGTTGGAGGGAGAGAGATGAACTTCAAGAAGAAGGGGTCACAATAAAACAGTCTCCCCCCCACACACCCCACCCCCGTATGTGTGCCTGCGTGTGTGCGTGTATAAAATAAAGCGAAAGGCGGATGCAGTGGGGGAAGGGCCGGGAACTAGGCTGAGGTCCTGGGCAGAACTCCGGAAATCTCTAGAAATGAGCTGTAGGTCCAGAGTTAACCACATCCCCCAACGTAGGGAGGCGCTAGCTCCAGGTATCTCTCACTAGAGCCTTCCTTTGCCTACCCTTGGCTTAGCCTGCGCAGCGGAGCAGAGAATCCGGGGATGGATGTAAACCAGTTGTTATGGAGATGCCCATAGCTCCGAGGAGCGCAAGTGCCCTGGGAAGTCCCCAGACGCTTTTCAGGTTTCGCCGCTTTGGCACCGACACCATGATTTTACTCTTCCTCCGGAGTTGCTACCAATGGAACCCACCAGCGGCGTCACTGGCCCTGGCTGTGGCGCTATTGACTGCAGGGATGAGGCCGGGAGATGCTGCAGAAGGTGGAGAACAGCTAGGAAGTTTAGACTACCCAGTCCATCTCAGTCTCCAGTTTCTTTATTCCGATCAGATGTGCTGTGTTCGAAGGGAATTCAGACTTCCTGGTGTGTAAAATCAGAGTTAGGTATAGGATGAGTTTGAAGGACATTAGCATGCAGTGGCTGCTCTGAGGTTCGGGTCTCCTCCCTCTAAGAATGCTTCCTTTAAGGAAACGAAGCTTCACTTCCTAATTCCTACTCTGAGTTTGTGTTATTGGAACCTCCATTGGTACTGGATTGTTAGCATTAGCAGTAAGTCCAGTGTTGCGTATTCATATGCGCCCCTAGAGAGATGTTTCAGAAGTCAACCCAACTCATTCTAGGCTCCAGCCAACATATATTTATCTATACAAAGGCTTTCTTGACCTCATAGAGTTGTCAGGCTCCTGGAGACTTGGGGTGCGTCATCCTTAAGAGAATACCTTTCACCCATTACAGTCGCCAAGGCAACAGTTACCTCCAACTAAAAGAACTGTTCACCAATTGTCACTTTTTGTCCATCCATGAATTAGCCAGCAGATGCTGCCCTAAGACTAGGACAGCTGTCGTAAACCATCCTCGGAGGTCTTGGGGTACAGGTTATGTGCAAAGCCAATTCACTGAGAATGCAATTCATAAACCTGTTAGCAAGTCCTCTTGCCTGTTGGTGAATTCAGACTGGTCTGAAATCCTAAAATGACGTGGGAGGATGATCTGTATGTGAACACATTTATTTCTTATTGTCATCTGTCTGACTTTGTCAACTGTTTCTAGCCTCTGTGGGGAATAGCCTTCTCTAACAGATAGATATTTATTCTGAAAATCAATGAAATGTTTTAGGGGTACTCTAGATTGATGGCTTAGATATTTCTAGATTCAAAATATGAAGGAAAGATTAGATTTGAATTATTTTAGACAGCACAGGATTTTACTGAAAATATTCCAAAAGAATATTTTTCTACCTTCTTTGCTTGGAGCTATTATTAAAAAACAATACATCTTATGGACCAAGATGAGTGATGAGAATTGCTATACAATGAGATTTACTGTAGTGGGTTGTGGGAACAAGTAAAGAGATGGTATTTGAAACCTGTACATAAAGCTGTGATATATATGTGTGCAATGATTATACGTGTGTATTTCTCTTGCTTGATTTCTCCTTGAACTGAAGGAGAATTTTCTTATTTTGGTTCATTATAAGCTCTCTAGCTTTCATCCACTCAAATGCACTTATATACTTCCATTTTATTTTCCATTTGTAGAAGTCCAGTTCCTGATACAAGCAAAGATCACAGTCATTTTACTTGTTAAAATAGATACTAAAGTGTACCTGCTACAATTTGAATCTTGGGAGCACTTGTTTCCACGGTCATGCCATTTTTCTCCCACGCAACTCTAGTCAGCTGTGATATGAATATCACACTTCTCCAAGTTCACCTGACCCCGTTCATTTTTAGCAGTGATAGGACCATTTCAGAGTGAATGCTAAACAAACATGCCTAACTCTCACAATCCAAAAAAGCAGCCAAACTTAAGGCAATGTATAGACACATGACCTAGCAGGAAGGGATTTTGCTTTGTTTGTGTTCACATGTTCTTTCATCAGTGCCACAGTTAAAAAAAAAAAAATGTCTCCTGTCTTTCGTATCGTAAAGATAGGTACAAAAATGAATAAGCGCTCATCAAACATAGACGATACAAGAGCACAATTGAATACATGCTGGAAACATTATAGAAGTAGTGGGAAAGAATAACATAAATCGGAATGAGAAAGAAATATTTTTCTTAACAAATTAAGACATGCTGGGATACCTTTTGCAATAATAGCATGCTCTTGGTTTTAAGTGGAAATTTATAGCATCACATTCAAAGCGATAGGCTAGGAACTCCTTTGGTGCGTCAAGGTGGACCAGATAGCACTCGTGTTCCTTCCTCCCAAATATTTTCACCAAAATCAATCTGTTTTTGTTATTAATGAGTTCTCCACCTCATCCTGTGTTTTCTGTCTTATTTTCATCTTCCTCGCTTTCCACTACCTTTACTCTTTCCCCTTGTACTTATTCTGTGCCAGGCACAGTGATAAGGGCTAATGAACCATATATTAATAATTCCTTAAAGCATCCTTGAATCTCAGAGTTGAGTCCTTGGTTAATTATCCTAAGGTGTTAATAATGCCCCTTTTCCTTCTTGAAGGGTTCCCTTGTCTTATTTATTGCTGCAAGATTGCTAGTTATAATCAGTGCAGGACAGTAACCATGAGAGTCTTCAGATAGTAGCAGAGTTGCTGACTTGGAGCCTAAGAAAGCAGGTAACAAAAATTTTCTGTTTATGACATAAGAAGTCATTCTGTCCAGGTAGGAAGAAAGATTGGCTCTCTTAGTCACTTCCTGATCCCTAATGGTTCTCCACAGGCAATAGAAGGAGAGGCAGAGAATCACGATGTACAATTTGGAAAGCTTTCCGAAAACAAGAACGGGTAACGAGTGCCAAGAACCTGGTGTTGAGCTCATATTTAAAAAGAACTCACGAAATCTTCCATCTACCAAACCTAGTTTAGCTGGAAAGAAAACAATCAGAGCATCAAAGAGAGGGAAGAGACAGAAAGCTCTTGGAAACTCATGATTTAGTTTATAATAGCTTTGGTGCATTCCTCAGTGTGACAGCTAAGCCTGAGGTAGAAGATTTGAATAGGACTTAACTCAGTTTCAGAAAACCCAACAACCTCACAATGAGTGTGATACAAGACCACATGGAATAGGGAGCTAGAGCTGAGTGGCTCCTTCTAAACCAACCATCATACAGGCTAAGATGAATAAAGGGAAATATAAAGTGGCGGGTCACCAGAGTTAGGATCATGGAAAAGCAAGTGAAAGTCAGTGAGGAAAATAGAGTGAGGGTGATGTGGTGGGCCTAGCAAGAGAGACACTTGAGCTCCTCTCTGCCTGCAGTATCTGGAGGAAAGATTTCACAGCTGCTGAACTGTGTTTCTCAGAATTTAATATACACACACGAGAATCTCCTTGGTGGCTTGTTAGAAAGCAGATTCTGAATCTGGGATAGGAACCAAGATTTGGCATTTTCTACAAATTTCCAGGTGACAGGGTTGCATTGTTCTGTGCAGCTGAGTGCTAAAGCATGTTCTTCCAGGCAATGTTTTCACTCACATTGTGGTGTGATTGACAGCTAGGAAATCTCTTGAGTAACTGGAATGTCCTACAGTTTTTAAAAAATAAAGGAAAAAAAACCCACAATATTTAAACCTTGTTCCTATATAAACCACAAGCTCTAACCCCTTCCTGGATTTATTAATTCTATAATTGTCTTGGCTGTAGTGAACATCAGTGTCTTATAACAAATAGCACTAAGTTAGAGTCTGAATATTTGTCATTTAACATGGACAGAAATTAAAGAAGAATGATATGCTTCATTTGAGACACACTGAGTAAATTGCAGAATGGAAGAGAAGTCAGAGAAAACTATTCTAGTCATGGAAAGAGAATTGGTTAGGTCATATGATGAGTCCTGAGCTCATTCTGGGTTTCTTTCTATAAATAGGATATTTTGGAACTAGAGAAGGCATAGCAGAAGGCAACTAGAATGACAGAGGGATTTGGGGAATTTGCTGAAAGGTTAAAGAAACTAGGTCTGTTTTCCTTTGAAAGGAGAAGAGACATGGTGCCGCACTGAGGTACCACCATCCTGAAAACAGTGGAAGGAATAGGATGAGACAAGGGAACCTTTATTTAAGCAAGGGTGAAAGAATTCTGGCAAGGAATGAAGACCAGAGAGGGGCCGTTGCATTTCTAAAAGGCCTCAGCAAGTAGTGCTCCTGTTGGCAAAACTCCTCTGCTCACGGATAGAGAAAGAGGGGAAAGACAGAGGAGGAGGAAGTATCTCCTGTTCACTGAGGAGATTTTCAAATGGCCATTTATTAATTCGATGGAATCCCTACCTCGAGCATATGGTACTCCATTTGCCAGTGTTCCCCAGGCTCAAGGGCTCTGTTTCTGAAACACGTCACATGTCTGCCTCATCCCAAAATGACGTGTATTTCTCTTTAGTTCAGCAAAGAAATGTGAATAGCTTCAGTGTGAGGTGTGTGTCCTTTAAGTGACTTTTTTTCCCCCACCGCATGAATCCTGAAAAACAGCCTCCTTTTCACTTGATAAAAAAGTTCCATGACTTTACATATGCAGCCCCAGCACTGTCAACCATCCTCTCCGTGAAGTACAAACACTGTAGGACTTGCAGGTCATTCTGGCTGACCCCATCATCTTATACCGGGAAACACCGTTTACGGAACTGACCACCACTCGGTGCTTTTCCTGTATGATACTGGATATGTATGCATGATAGAAACTGAACATTTCAGAGTGAGCTCTCTGGAAAATGTCAGCCATGCCAGAAGTTATCAAATGACTCCAGCTGCCTGTCAAAATTATTTCAACTTTATATATTTGAATAGGATAATCCCCATAAAGAACTTTCGTAAATCCACTGCTTTGGATGGTCTTAGGTTGCTGTGGGTAAGCAGCAACTTGCTGTGGGGAAACAGGTGGGAGAAAGAGGCGACTTCCTCAGGTGTTTCCCCAGGAATAAATAACTGATGGTCATGTACATTCTATTGTTTGTAACTGCCCCCCCCCACACCAGATAACCCAAGACCATGCATACTTACTCTCATGCAACCTGTTTTTCTGTAAGGATCAGCCTGACCAAAGAAAGTGGAAAAGAATATTCCAGGAGAAAAAAACTACATAGTTTGAAATTCTGAGGATGCTATGTTCATTTACTTATCCAAAACTAGAAGCTTAAAGAAAACATCCACTTGTTACTTAGGTTTTTTTTTTTTTATGAGTTGTGGGTTCTAAATCAGCTTTATCTCAGCAGTCCTATATGTCAGAGAAGAATGGTGCCCTCTGCAGATGCTGAAATCAAAGGTAGATATGACTGGCCACCTTGTGAAGACTGGCTTAGCAGATTGTAGGTTTAGAATCTAGGTTGGAGTCCCCTATAGTTTCCAGGTGGAAAATGACAGACACTTAGATTGAGAGAAAAGAAATTTGTCTTGAATGTAAATCAAAAGGAGGCAGATGAGGGCCGGACTGTGAAAAGATGGCTCAGCCTGTAAGAGCACTTACTATTTTTCCAAAGCACCTGGGTTGGATTCCCAGCACCCATGGCTCATACCATCTGTAACTTCAGTTCCAGAAGAGTTCATGCCTTCCCCTGGCTTCTCCTGCCACTAAGATGTAGACACTGCACAGTCATACATGCAAGCAAAACACCCATATGAGAGGAAGACAGGCAAACACACACACACACACACACACACACACACACACACACGAGAGAGAGAGAGAGAGAGATTAAGAATGAATCATGGAGAGCCTCAAATGAAGATTGTCTACATCAGTATGGTTGATGGGCACAAGAATGTCTTAAATTAGTTTCTTTGTGAAGACCCAGCTCACAGCGGGTGTCACCATTCCCAAAAAGGAGACCCTAAACGGTATGAATGGAAAAACTGAATTAAGCAAAAACAAGTAAAGACACATGCATTTCTATTTCTCTGCTCTTGGCTTTGGGTGTGAATGGGACTAGCTGTTAGAAATTCCTGTTTTGACAGGACAAGACCTACCACAGACGGCCTCTGAAAGACTCTACCTAGCAGTGTATCAAAGCAGATATTAAGACTCATAACCAAAGCATCGGCAGAGTGCAGGGACTCATGAAAGAAGGGAGTGTTAGTAAGACCTGGAGAGTACAGGAGAGCCACAAGGACCAAATATATCAGGGCACAAAGGTCTTTCATGAGACTGTTTCTCCAAGCAAGGACCATGTATGGATATAACCTAGAACCCCTGCTCAGATATAGCCCATGGTAGCTCAGTGAATGAATGAGTTCTCTAATAATTGGAACAGGGACTATTTCTGACATGAACTCAACGGCAAGCTCTTCCACTCCCCTCCTACGAGGGAGGAGCAACCTTGCTAGGCCACAGAAGAGGACATTGCAGCCAGTCCTGAAGAGACTTGATAAGTTAGGGTCACATGGAGGGGGAGGAGGTCCTCCCCTGTTAGTGGACTTGGAAAGGGGCAGGGAGAAGATGAGGAAGGGAGGGTGGGATTGGGAGGGAATGAGGGAATACGGCTGGGATACAAAGTAAATAACCTGTGATTAATATAATAAATAAATTTAAAAAAAAGAAAAAAAAAAGAAATTCCTGTTTTGAGTTTCCAAACCCAACAATGGACTGTATCCTGCAGTTATAAGCCAAATAAATAACAGTCCCACAAAGGAAGCAAGTGGGAGAAAGAGACAGTTCTCCCCTTAGTGTCTGTTAGAGACACCTGACATACATGTACCTTTATTGTCCTAACTACGTCTCTTGCCCCTGGCAACATGTGGCTACAAATCCCCTCTTCAACATCCTGCCTTTCTCTGCTTCTGAGTGGCAGGTGAGGAGGTGGGAAAAGTTCTGACATGATCAACTAGATGTTTGAAGAAATCGTTTATGAAGTGAAGAAGACTGGGGAAAAATCATATTTGTAGGGTTGGTGGGAGATAGGAGAGATCAAAAGCCTCAGTCATTTGCTTTTAGAGTCATGTTTGGAAGCAGGAAAATGGGAGCAACCATGTTTTGGGCCTTGATTTGTGCCTGTTTTTTTTTTTTGTTTGTTTGTTTGTTTGGTTTTGTTTGTTTGTTTGTTTGTTTGTTTGTTTTTTGCCTGGTACTCTAGCTATGTGCTTTTGCTTAAACCTCTTAATAACAAACTGCAAATCACATGGTTTACATCTGACAGAATAAGAATTAAAATTTTAGATTTTCAACTTCCATAATTTAGAAAAGTTTGCCACGTAAACCTTCTTTGTCACATCTTTCTCTTAATGCATACTTCAAATCATTTGCTGAAATTCTTTTTATGTTGCAACAAGCCAGGCTCATGTCACTGTACTGAGTCTTCCTCTCCTCCCAATACCATAATGATATATAATAGAAGCTCAGCATAATTTCATTACATGCTTTGAATTAAGTCGCTCCTTTTAACTCCGGGAAGACATCTTCTCATCTCGTACAGCATAGAAACATGGGTTAGAAAACAAGGAGAGACTGGAAAAAGAGCACCGATTGCCAATTGTCCTACATTTCCCTAGAGGCTTGGACAGCTTTTTCAGCTCTCTTCATCCTAGAAGGCAGCAGATGCATCCTAGAAGAAGCCTAGAGCGAATACAAGCCAGTTCCTTTCCAAGATGCAGGTTATTCTTGAAATCCAAGAGCTGCAAATCAAAGATGGGGTATACACTGCAAATTAGGGGGCACTAATGCGATGACTCAGAGTCCCAGAATGGGTCTACGTTTGCAAATTACTGTGGAGATGTTCCCAAAGTCTTGACAGATCTATGTTAAGGCATAAACAAGGACATCATATTCTCCAATATTACTGTGATTCAGAATCTAAATAGTGACCCGTACTTTAGAAATGTCAGCCAAAAAAAATGGGAGAATGAATAGCTCAGTGAGCCGGGTGTGCTGAAAAGCCCATGACCTCAGTGTCCTGTGATAAAGGTGGTTACAAAGAGCCTGAAACTTCTGAAGAAAAGGGAGAATCTCTGGACCCTACACTGAGTCTGACTCTGTTTTTTTGTTTTTGTTTTTGTTTTGTTCTCATAAGACAAGACATAAATTGGGGGAAGATTTTTGTAGTGTTTTCTTAGTGCCCTTCTGAATGTGAAAGAGTTCTTATTCTAATTGCCAAAAGTTGGGTTGTCTAACCTTGGTGAACTAATTTGTTTTTGTCTTTGGGCCTGTTTTTCCCACTAATAGCACTAAATCTGCAACTTATTGTGGGCTAAATTGTTCATCTTCCTCCTTCCCACCAATTTCATATACTAATGTCCTAATCTGTAGTTTCTCAGAATGTAACCATGTTGAGACCTGAGTTGTAAAAGAGCTTTTTAAGATGAGGATAGAGTGTGGTGCCGTAGTCCAGTATGGCTGCCTTCTCAAAGAAAGGACTTCCTGTTTTTGAAACCACCCTGAGAATGGTCTTTATTTTGGCAAATCAGCAGACTTACTCAAATTTCAAATGGTCAAATTACCTGTTTTTCTATTCCTGTAAAAGTTCATTCTGTAGCTTTAGTATTTGGATGGATACGTTGATAGCAACTAGCTCCTTGGAGCTACCACATGGGGAAGTTGTGAGACTTCACTGAAACACAGAGGGGCTGGCTACCTAGGCCCCATCTTCAGTTTGCCCTGAGGTCCTAGGCTTCTGAGTAAAGTTGTTCTGA
Source organism: Meriones unguiculatus (assembly GCF_030254825.1). NCBI lineage: Eukaryota > Metazoa > Chordata > Mammalia > Rodentia > Muridae > Meriones > Meriones unguiculatus. The sequence goes on from NC_083365.1 coordinate 32,060,229, forward strand.
ATCCTCCAGACCAGCGCAACCATAAGTTCGCTAAGTGACCCCTGTCAATGCCACTTTAAGAGACCAATGGATGTTTCAGATATAAGATGGCTGTTGATGTCAACCATTAACCTTTGTAGTCTGTTTAAATGACAACACAATAAATATCTTTAAACTGATTTACTGGGTGCTTATAGTTCTGTTAGTCCTTCATAGGTTCATTTTCACTTCCTCACTTTGCTCCAAGTAGGGAAGCAAGCTGCTGAAATTAAGGGACTGTGCATAGCACTGAGACTGATTTCAGGTAAGCTATAGACAGGCTGCTGGTTGTGTTTAAGACAAGTCACTTGATATCTCTGAGTCTCCATTTCTTTATTAGAAAAGTAGGGGTAACCATAACTACTAGATGGAGTTTTGTGAGGATTTAATGTGTTAATTAGATGCCATTTTACAAGGCAGATAGTGAGCGTTCAGTAAATGGTAGTCATTATTCCTGTGCTTGTAATGTAACTGTGGCTGATTGCGGTGATGAAATCAGGTCAAGCTGTCTGTGGCTGGCAGCAATGCTGCGTGAGGTGCCCTACCAAATAAGTACCTCTTGATAGACTTCAAAAAGCCAAGATCTCACAGTGGGTCCTTCTGAGTTGTTGCATTTCGGTTTACTGATTCAATATCTTTTCAATTTACAGTTACATTTGGCAAAATAAATGCATCCAAACCCATTACAAATGGGAAGCAACATAACAAAGAGGAAAAGCATACAATTTAATAAATTTTAGAATTAATTTTGGCTGCAAATATCTCCAGACCCAAAAAAATCCCAGTGTGGGCTGAAGATGTAGCTTTGTGATTGAACATGGATGATCAGTCCTTGTTCTCAATGCCATCATTTAATGAAACAAAATCTGAGAGGACAGGTGGGAAAAAGTCATCTTTATGATTGTTCTTTTCTTGAGCACTTTGTCATGTCAGAAGTTAGGGTATTTGTCATTCCTAAGGCTTAGTAGTATTACTAAGAAGGATAGGAGAGGAAAACAGAAGATATTTGTCTGAAGTCACCTAGCTAGTTAGTGCTGGGGCCAGCGCCGGCACACTGTCTGCCCGCATGTCCCTGGTTCTTGTTCTGGTTTGGCTGGTCTATGTACTGTGTGCGTTTTATACAGGTTTCTCCCAAAGAAAAGGCAGATGTACAGGGAAGTCAGTGGTCCATGACACTTGCACAGACCCTTATAGAAAGGTGTTTCCAGGCACTTCAGAATGTTAGTGAGGAACGAAATGAAAACCAAACTGAAATCAGAAAGAATTCTCAGGTAAATATTTCTGGCAAATTGACAACTGTCTGGAAAAGAAAAAGCTCTTCCTTTTAAGAGTGTAACAGTTTGTTGAGATCTCTTCCCCTAAATAAATGTTTCTGTCGGATCTAAGGTTTTATTTGTAACTTTATTTCCTTGTAGCAAGTGTTCCCTAGATCATACATACTTCAGACTTCACAAAACATGCCTCCATTCCTCTTTTCAAGCCAATATTTGGCAAGGCTGGAAGGAACAATTTGAGAAATTTAATTTTAAGTATGAAAAAAAAACCAAAATAAATAAATAAACAAATAAACAGAGCAGGAACCCAGACCAAGAGGGTCCCGCTAGAGAGCCATGGGAAGGCTTTGGAAGCCCCTAGGAATTAAATACCTAATTTTTTATTACCAAATCTAGTGGACACACAGGCTGGGAAACATGGATGAGATGCAGGACACCTATGTGCCTAGCTAAGTGTTAGAAATTCTACTGCCAACAAAGTAAATTATGAAGGCGGTGGGGGTGGGGGAGCGGGGAAGAACTGACAGATTGGTAGGCTTCACCTGGGATTTCTGGCAGGTTCTTCCAGAGAAGGGCAGCCTTCCTGATGGCAAATTTTTGTGGCCTGTATCTAAATGTTCACTATCAAACTGCGCACTGTGTGGTTTGGATCTAGCAGCTCCCCAAAGCCTGTGTGTTAAAGTCTTGACCCTCAATTTAGAACTATTAAGATGCAGTAGGAACATAGGAGGGATCACCCCGTAGGAGGCCATCACATTGATGGAGTGAGACTCTTGGTCTCCTCCTCTGTCACTTCTCCCCTGCAAGGGATAAGGCCAACCTGTTATAGGCTGAGATCTCTAAACTGAGTGCCAAACTGAGGCCTTCTTTTATACTACTATTCTCTTAGGTGTTTGCTATTGTAACAGAAATATGACTCAGCCTTCTTATAGACTCACAGGGATTCATATTAGTTTTCCAGACAGAGTAACAGCTTTTAGACTGCAAAAACCAGGGGTCGGGGATTGAGCCCAGTGCTAGAGTATTTGCCTAGTAAGTATGAGGCCCTAGGTTTGAGCCGCAGCCCTGGAGAGAGAGCTAGAGAACCAAGTATCATTCATCTTTGTAAATTTCCAGAATTTGAGCAAAGGGTTGAGTATAGAAAAGACAGTAATAATAGTTAGCTAATAAAGTAAAATTGAGCAATGTGTGGACGTAGGAATACAAAAAGAAACAGCAGTTCTACTCAGTTTTTTGTTTACTTGTTTTGTTTTGGTTTTATTTGTTTCTTTTTACTGTGTGATGTTTTCCAGGCCTCAGTTTCCTTCTATGAAACAGAAGTTAGAACTACTGATCTCTAGGCTTACACTTCTGAACTTGACAGCTGTGAACTAATCAATGTCTTGCACTTTGTATTCTCAGAGTGCAGGTTTTATACCTTGAACTGAGGTGAAATCCAATCCCAAGATCCTGTGTTCATTAAAAAGGCCCACAGCGTTGCTTAGAAGTGTCAGAAGTTGGATTGACCAAATTCCAGCAGGGATAATTGCATTTCAACTGCCTCAGGTTCCCTAGTATTCGTCGATTTGATAAGGTAAGCTTTGCTCCCTCTCCCAAATCATTTTCAAACACTGTCCTTGGCTCTTGAACAGGGATGTCACTTCATGCGTAAGCCATTTTGTTCCTTGTTTGGTAGGGCTATGTTGCTGTGGTTTAATGATAATTTTGACTAATTAAGACACTGTTAGATGTCAGGTAATTCCCATGGAAGGAAGATTGGCCCTTCATGTTTTACTGAAAGTCTTTTAGGACATTATTTGGTCTTCAATGCCGAAGGCATTCACTTTGAATAGCATGAAGATTTCATTATAATCATCCGTTCCTGTCTTCATGGAGGAGAGTGAAATGAGATGAAAATTCAAATTCTCCTTTGAGTAGGCACACAGTCTTGGTTCCAGAAATTTTCAGGGTCATGCATATTGTCTAGTCAATCATATAAATACAGGCTCCAGTGTGCTGGGTGCTGACTCTGACATCTCAAACCTGACATCATAACTCCTGGAATCCAATAAAGGAATGAAAGCATGTGGGAAAGGATCCTGGAAACTGATGTGGTTCCAGAACTTTGGTGGGATTATGATGACATTTATTTGTTTCTTTTCTGTCTTTGTTGTGGAATGCAGTAACCATGCCCTTATAGTCAGCTCCTGCAAGATATCTTCATCCTGTGCAAGCATTTGTTTAATATTAAGAAGGTAATTTAACAGGTGTTTTTTTAAAGCCTGTTTTTTTTTATCAGACTTCATTTTATTGTAAGCTGCTTACAGTAAAAGGCTTGCATCTTTATTATCTTTATTTTCTTTAGTATCTTTATTGGTTATAATAACATTCTTAGCTTTACAGTGATAACTTTTTCTCCACTTCTTTGATACCTGTGCTGATTGCTCTCTACTGTCATACTTAAGCATGGAATTGGAATGAGCTCTTCTGGCAGCTCTTACTAAGGCGATGTTGTGAACACAGTGACACCAAATCAAAGCCAAACTTGAAGCCTAAGATAACCCTGCTAAAAGCACAGTGACACTTCTGTTACTCACTTGGTTCTCTCATTCCTTCCACCACCAATGTCTCCTGAGCACTTTCTCTGATTAAGGATGGGCGAAGAGCAGACCATTCTGTTGGACATGACCCTTTCTCCTTGATCCTCAGAAGTACGTATCTTGGGGAAAATCTGGCCATTTCATAATTTATATCTAAAGTTAAGATGAATGAGGATGGAACACCGAAGAAAGAATAATGGTTTAAGAAATACAAAGTAAAGGTCTGTAGGAGGATTTCTACATTGTTGAATTAATCTGAAAGCTCTCTGAAAAAGATACCCACTTTTCTAAGTTTAGAGGATTCCTAGATTCCCTAGAGTCCTGTATGACACCTAGAACCACAGCGGGATATTTAGATACAGCAGATGTAGTATTGAAGTTGTAACACAAAGCATACAATGAGCTATTGGTAAGATTGCTCATGTAACAACTGACCTAGCTACAGGGTTTTACACATCCCTCACCATGACACCCAAAATAGGAGCTTATCTTAAAATGGCCAGAGCTTCTGTCTGACTTCAGGCTTGCCATCGTTGTCATAGTCAGATTTTGTCTTGTGGCTGCTTTATTGATGGTTAGGCAGTCTTTGGGTTGTACGCCTTTTCAGTCGTTTTGATCTGCTCTCAAGAATTGTCAATACCCTTTAATAAGAGACTAAAGACAGAGCGATCATGTGGTATTTATACAACCTCCAAGCTAACTCTGTTCACTAATGTTGTATTTGTATACTGCTCTGATAGGCCTAACAAAGTGATAGCAAAATAAATAGCCATGGGAATAATGAATGTAGGTAAAAAGCAACGTAGATTTGTCAAACTAAGGCAAACTAAAAATCTCTGCTGTCACAGGTTATCAGAGGGAAGAAACTGTGTGTGTGTGTGTGTATGTGTGTGTGGTGTGCACGCACGTGCGCATGAGTGTAGAATAGAATATTGTATTCTCTTCCAAGTGGAGAGGAAAGGATTTGACAGTTCATTTATGGTAGGACTTCTTTCACCTAGTAAATGCTCAATAATTGTGTTAGTTGAAAAAAAACAAAAAACAAAAAACAACAAAAAAAAAAAAAACCATCGCAAAGAAGCCAGCAGAAGTATTGAAAATATCCATAAAATCCAACATCCTTCTCTTTAACTGGATTCATGAATATACACTCTTTATGCTTGCCATAAACTGTGTGTCCAAGACGCATGTTCTCTTTCCTTGAAGATGTTTTCTCCTCCTGCATTTTGAGAGCACCTGTGCACGTACTCCCCCTTCTTGCTCCCATACCAGTTGTTTCTCCATGTCAACCATGCACCGTCAATATAAGCTTGTGTTTAGTCTCAACCATTAAAGCTCTGGAAAATTCTTGCTAATCAGAGTTGTCCTGATGAATAAAATTCGTTTACCATCCTAACTGTAGGAGGCAGAGAGGGATCTTTGGCATCAGGAAGATCACAATCATCCATATTTACTATATGCTAAAACAGAATTCTCACTAATGTATTATCATAGTAGCATCCTGCAAACAAAAACCTACCCTATTTAGGTCTCCCTTTGAAAAGCAAAAAATTAGTTTGGAAGCACGTCACTATTTTCCGATTGATCTGTTTGATGAGATCGACTGCTTGTTGAATTTTATTCTTGTACCATACCCCTAAGAAGCAAAATGAGGTTCAATGGCAACTGCTTCCCTGGGGTATGGGGTGAAGGACAATAAGTAGGAAGGAGTGCTTTTTCAAAGAAAACTAGTGCACAGTAAAAAACAAAGTTAAGGACCCCCAAAGTTGAGAAAAGAATATGGAAACTAAAGTTCTGTGTAAATCTTTTCTCCCCTCTATTGAACACACAAAATTTTTTTCAGTTCTCTTGACTTCCCTAATGAAATCAGACACCTGATCCCTGTTAGATTAGTTTTCTTAAGAATATCTATCTAATCCTTAATATGGTAACAAAGCATAGAATAATATTTTTTTAAAAGTGAGGCATATCAATTTAACAGGGACTTTCCTAAGAACCCAGGAAAGATTTAAAAAGGTGATGTATATTTACACACACAATGCAAAGAGAAATACTGCAGCTGCGAAGAGGCTTCATGTATGACATTTGTTAAAGGGTAAAATAAACATGCATACCACTGAGACAACTTTGAGCCCCATTGAAAGGTTTCAAATAACCTTATTTTCTAGCTCATTCTTTCTTCTTAGGGGTTTCAGGGCTTAAAACATGTTGGGGGTAAATTGGTGATGCCATTGTGTAAATAATAGTAATAATAATAGCTATTAGGATATTTCCAGAGTGCCAGAAACTGTCCAGGGAACTTGGTTTATGTGTCCTGACATTTAATTTTATTGAGAGTCCTCAGAAGTAGGTACTGTTGTTATCCCAACAACAATTAATTGGCATTTAATTTAGCCAAAGTTGTACCGCTAAGATTACAGCTAATGAGAAGTCTCATAATCTGGCCCCTCATACTAGCTTTTTCTCAGTGGTTTAATATAGCCCCAGTGGAAACTGACACCCAGCATAGGTATGGGCCTGAGATGTAAATATTAGAACTATTTGTATTCATATTTATATGTATACATTTTAGACTGTATGTTAGTAAGATCACAAAGATGGCCAAGATTTTTTTCTCTAGAACCCACAGTCCCATTCATTTAACTATTCACTTGTTTGTTTTTTTTAAATAAGAATCAATTATTGGATTAATTCAATTAAGTAAAATAATTCGATAAAAATTAATTGTATTATTTGTTCCTTTTCTGAGCAGTTACTCGTTTTCAATTTCAGTTTGCTGACTGTTTTCCATGTGTGAAATCTTAAATTATGGTGTTCACCTCTCAGATTCAGTCTTTTGTGTTTTCCTGTACTTACATTCATTTTCGAACTGATTAACGTGAGTTTAAATGTAATTCATGCTGACATGAGTATGTACTTCTATCTCAGGCTTCTCTCCTCAATGCTGTTTACTGTCTAGTTGACAGATTTGGATGTGTATGAAACAACTCAAACCTATCATGACTCAAACCAAGCTAGAAATTCTCATTCCTGTTTCCAAAGCCTGGCTCTTCTCTGGTCTTCCCACATCAGTAAATGGCAATTCTATTTTTCTGTTCAAGATGGTATTTCATGTATCTTTGATGCCTCTGTTTCTCTTATATATATTTTAAGATAAATCCACAGATTCCATCATTTGTCTGTGAACTAAGAACGACCCAGGCAACTTCCTGCCACTCTCATACTCTTGTTTATCCAGGCTGTCAACCAAACATGCTGTACCTGTGTTATTTTTTATCAGACTCTTAATTTGTACACTAACTTATTTTGTTAACTATCTTAATCTGTTTCTACTAGTGGGTTTACGGTATCCCCAAAATCAGAACTTGAAGCGATTATTCTAGAATAAAAGTCAGGTTCAAATTATTTTTCTACTCAAATATTTCAACAAAATATTGCATCTATATAGGGCTCATTAAAAAGTCTTTATGGAATTTACAGGACTCTGTATTGTTTTCCTGAAGGCTGCTCTTACTTTTCTTATATTTCTTGTATTCTATATTTCATATATTTTGCTCCAATGATGGTGGATTTGTTACTATTCTTTTCTTTTCTTTTTCTTTTTCTTTGCTGTCTTTTTATTTTTCAAGGAAGGGTTTCTCTGTGTAGCCCTGGCTGTCCTGTAATTCACTCTGTAGACTAGGCTGGCCTCAGACTTAGAGATCTGCTTGCCTCTGCCTCCTGAATGCTGGGATTAAAGGTTGTTGCTATTCTTAGTAGATGCAATCATAGTCGTCTTCCACACTGCTGTCTTTCCTGGTGCTTGAATTCCAGACAACTTCACGTCTCATTCGCTCACTCTGTCAGGTCTTTGCTTAAATGTCACCTTGACAGCTTCAAACCGTGTGCCTCATCGTTACGGCTTAGAGCCCTTTCTCCCTGGAATTTCCTGTAATGGTCCTTGTTTTCATTTTCTTCCAGTGCAGTTATCAGCAACTAACATTGTGTACTCCAGTTTTCCATGCTTTGCAGCAAGTCCTTTTCCCACTGAGTCACCTCCTCCTCCCACTTGTGTGTGATCACATCCAGGTATGGATATGCTTGCCCCCCATTTGGGCACATGAGAAGGCCTGAGTCGACATCAGGGTGTCCATCCTTCCCTCATTGCCTTTTCTCCTTAATTTTTGAGGTTCCTATTGAACGCGCAGAACATCATTTTGTCTAGACTGGCAGCCAATGAGCTCCTGGGGTCCACTTGTCTCTGCCATCAAGTGCTGATTTTTACATGGGTTCTAGAGATCTTCAGATCTGTGTGTGTGGACAGTAGGCAATTTACCCTCATTATTTCTTTGCTGTTTGAGTCATTCTTTCAGATTATGAGTTCGATGAGGATGGAGATATCATTTAGTTTGTCTCTAAAACATAACACAACTTGCATAGAGCTGGCAGTTAATAAAAAAATTTGTGGAGCGATGAAATGAATGAAAAGAGGTCATCCACAATACTTGTTTTGGCTCTACAGATTTAGCAGTGAACAAGGCAGGTCTGGTTACTGCTATGAGATGATCATGTTCTCTTGGTAATTACTCTAAGTTATAACTCAAATTTCTTGTGTGATCCCTGAAAATAAAGTATAATGGGAAAGATGGGAAATATATGGAATGCTACATGTATGCCACCATGTTTGTCTTTTTACGTAAGCGCTGGGGATTAAATTCAGATTCCCTCAAGCTTGTTTAACAAATACTTTATTTTTTACTGACAGAGCTGTCTCTCCGGCTGTCCCAAACAATAAGTTCTTTAACCAGTGTTGTTCGAGTAGCATCCCTGTGCACAGAAGCTTTGCATCTTTTTTTTTTTATTTACCTATTTATTTATTTATTTATTTTTTCAATGCAGTTTATTCAGGAACATTGAACAATCCTCAGACCCCGGGGAAAGCCAGCCCACAGCTTAAATAGCCTCTGGGTAGCCAACCCAGGCGTGCCACGGGGGCAATGCAGATAGGTCCACATACATGGAAGCAAGCCAGATCCTCAGCCTTAGCCAAATGTGGAATTGTTCATGACAGAGAGCACTCACCATCGGGAAGGTGGAAGGCGGAAACCAGCTCCATCTTTAAGGCATAGCATTCCGCAGCTCTCTACAGTTCCCCCTTTTTGTTTTAGACGCATCAGGCAAGAGTAGAGGTCTGATCTCTGATATTAGAAATAAATTGGGACTTTGTACAGATGTTCATTTAGGTGTCATCCACCCAAAGAGCATCAGACCCGTCTGATACCTTTTTCTCAGAGGCGGGACCTGGGGCATCAACCCGCATGCAATCAGACATGCTCTTCTCTGGGTCCAAAGCGGCTGACCCTGAGTGCAGTGCTTAGCCTCGCATCCTGAGCGTATCATTTTAGCTTTTTATGGTATCCAACCATGCTTGGGGAGAATGTCCTGCTTCAATGGCTGTAAAGGCCTGAATGATCATGGCTGCATCACACTGTTGTGAGACTCTAATCTTGCATATATACCACAGGCAAACCAAGGAGACCAACACCAGAAGGCCTGCTAACACTCCCATGCCCGCCCATTCCTTCAGATGATTCATGGCTGCAGCAATCCATGTTGATAATCCTGTGGCTAGTCCTGCGTCCACTCTGGTAGAATTTACTGTGACAATGGCCACTCTCAGCTGCTCCATCGTAGTATCAAATTCTCCAGTCCAATTACCTAAAATATAGCTCGACAATTGTTTAGACAGATTGAAGCTTTGCATCTTACCGCCGGCTTTCTTCCATTGACTATCGACCTACTCTTTCTGGCTTGTAAACATATCCAAAGCTTCATGTGTTGCAAATCCAGGGTCAAGTTTGAAATTATTTTCTATGTCTCTACAGAAAATTATTGGGTTGTTCTTCACACACCTCTTTGTTGTCCAGTTTTAAAAGTTGGCTTATGCCAGACAATGTACACAGGGTGAGAAACCTTGGAACACTCAGTACTGAATGGAGACTCTTCATCAAATGCCTCCCCTCAGGACTCAGGGAAACCTGTAGAAGAGGGGGTAGGAAAAGCGTAAGTGCCAGTGAGGATGGACAACACCAAGAAAACAAGGCCTCCTCAACACAGAAGAACTGGCACACTCGTGAACTCACACAGGGACTGTGGCACTGTGCACAGAGCCCGTACAGGTGTAAGCCAGATGGGTTTCCAGTTCTAAGAACAGAAGTAGACACAACTTTCCACCCTAACTCAAAAGCTGTCTCCAGTTGATGATCATTCACAAATGAAAACTTAGTTATGTTCAGTGGAGTCTCACTGGGGATGCAAACCCTGTTATGGGCAGGCTCTATGTTCAGCAGTCGATGGCCAACACAAATGATTTTCTCAGGGATTTGTTTTTTAACCCTTCAAGCCTATTGTGTATATTTTATGGATTCCAGTTCAGTTTGTGTGTCATGGGATTCCTGCATGTACAAATGTATGCATCTCTGTGTTTATATGTTTCCTGTGCTTTTTCTTTGTCTTCTGTTTGTTATTTGTTTGTTTTCTATTCCACTTTGTTTTTGTCTTATTTTATTTTTCTTTAAATTTTTGTGCTTTTTCTAATGAGAGACATAAAAAGTGTGGGTTTGGCTAGGAGGGGATGATCTCAGAGGAGTTGTGGGAGAGGAAACTAATCAGAATATATTGTATGGAAAAATCAATTTTCAATAAAAAGAAAAACAAAACAAAAATAAATAAAAGCTGGCTTATGTAGAAATAGTAGCTTCTTTGTCTTACTCTACAGGTAATTCTCCAGCTATTTTGAGCTATAAAGATCCATTGGTAGGAGCCTTGCCAAGTCGAGGAGCATCGGCAAACTTTAGGATTCCTCGAAGACTTGCTGACATTCCAGGATTGGCCTAGGGCCGTTACTGCTTACTTGCTGCTCTGGAAGTAGATTTTTTTTTTTTTCATTTTCTGCTGTGTGGTTCCAGGATTCAGGAGGAATAAGAATGCTTTTTAAGCTACTCCAAGTGCCCTGCAGTAAGAGAGTACTGAACACATATTTTACTACTTTTTCTGTGTGTACATGTCTATACACATGCCTGTGTATGTTCGTGTGTAGGAAAGGGATTAATGCTGAGTGTCTTTCTTTGGCTGGCTCCATTTTAATTTTTGTGATATGCTCTCTTTGTAAATTTGGACCTCAGCAATTTGGCTAGTCTGGCTTACCAGCCAGTTCCAGAGGATTACTGTGTATCTTTATCCCCAGTGATAGGATTCTGCCACACCTACCTTTTATATGGTTACTGGGGATTCCAACCCAGATCCTCACGCTAGTTTGGCAAACACTCCATTGATCTATCACCCCAGCCTTTGTCTTGCTTAAGATTAAATTAGGGATAAGGGATGGTTATAATTTGCCTTGGTCGTTCAAGGCACACAAATTGCAATAACCATAAGCATTGTAACATAAAAGATGTAGGTATGTAGCTCATTGGAAGTTTCTATCTGACTTTATCAAGGAGCAACTTTGATAAAGGTGGACAGGCTCTTTTTGAACTGCCATGGCCTATCCAAGTTGCCTGAGCCAATGAGTGTTTTCTGGTCACTAAAAGTAAACTGCACTAATGTGTCTAGCCAAAGTGTTAACCAATAGTGATCACTTTAAGATGGTCATTGGGTAATCACTGGGTAACCTAATGGCTGCTGTAACTGGAAAATCCTTGCAAGATAATACAAAGAAGTATATACAGCCGCAGAAGTCAGGTGGTACACAAGTATCAAAGGAATGGACCAAGACATACATATAGACATCAGGACTTCCCTATTGGTAGATGCTTTGAGCTGATGCTGATAATATGTTAGTTAACTCCAGCAATCTCCCTTTGTTTTTCATCTAAGACCATCTCTGCCAACATTTACTTTTCAGCCTTGGAACCTTAACTTAGGATATGGAAAAAAATAATAAAACTTTTTACTCTTATAAATCTTTTCTGAATTAACTAAGGTCACAGTTCTTGAAATATAAGAGCCTAACACCTGCTGCCTTATTTCACATCAACACTGTTCCTTAAGGCATAGGGTGACTCTTTCGCAGCTCCCTGGGACAAGGAAAGGGTCGCAGAGTTCCTGAGAGATAGAAGTAGAGAGAGGAAGACAGTGGATCAGAGCTGAGAATATCCTCTCCCTGCTACATTTGCTACATTCTTGTTATCATTACACCAAACCTACTGCTGGGCATTCTCTCACAACCCCACAGAAAAGGTGTTGCCTTATGATTTAGAAGATGAGCAAAGGAAGTCCCCAGAAGTAAGGAAATGTGCACAACACTGATTTAAAGAATGGGTATTCAAACCCTAAGCTTCCTAACTTTTAAATCAGTTTGCTTAACCTTCAGTTGACTACTGCTCCTCTCAGTAAGATGCATTTTGAGGAAATAATGCTGAGCTCTCTCAACTCCCTTTGTCTGATTCTAACACCAGGTGAAGAGCAGAGATGCCAACTGGTTCTGTGAGGTGAGCATTTCCTCTGGTTTGGACCTGGGCTATGTTTGAACAGTGTACAAATTACTGGAATAGTAAGAGGCTGAGCCTCCTTTTGTTGTCTGAGTCAGCCCATAGGCGTCAGCCTTTCTTTTATGTACTGGGGGGGTGTCTCCTGCGGAATCCTCAGGGACCTTCAGGCGCCCAGCCTGCCTCCAGCACTGTCCTGCCTTAGGAGGCTATTGCATAACAGCAAGCAATTGTTTCCCTTCATTTCACTCATAACTGTCTCTGCTTTCACCTGGGCCTCCTTCTAGTAAACTCTATTCTTCACGTTTCTCTGGATGGCCACTCTGGCTCAGTGCCATCTCTGCAGGAAAACAAGAAGCATTCCTTTCTGAGATAAGAGATTTCACATTCCCTTCTGTCGCTCCCTTAGTAGATAAAGATTTTTGGCATGTCTTCAAGGATGTTGTAGCTGAATTATCCATCTCTGTGCTTTCTTCCATTTGCTTTTGACACTTCTCCCACTCTTCATTATTCCTTGCAACTTTTGTTGATGACAAAAAGATACCCTCCATTTACATTTGAAAAAGGGTAGTGGGTGCTCTTACAAAGCCAGAACAATACCCACCTAAGCTCAGCTTCAGTCCCACTTACTCAGCTGAATCCTCGTTTAATATTTTAATAAGGACTTCTTTTAGTACCTTATGCTGTATCTGTGAAGTTTATGAAGCATTTTTTTTTTCACATTCATTTCCACGTTTAAGTTCTAATATCTTCCTTCTCACCCCAGAGCAGCTTCATACACTGCAGGGAACACTTTCCCTTGATGATGAAAACAGTATTTGTAAGGTAAGTAAATGGGGCTTTCAATTCAAGAATAACCAGGGGAATCATCATGGAGTGGGTACAGTGTCCCGTACCGGCTTCTCGCTTCTAAGCCGTTGCTATGTGTGCCTGAATTTACAATACGGTTCTTTGCTAATTTCAGGGGATCAGGGGAGACTCGACAATTTGTACTAGATGAATAAAGAAAAAGTCAACTAGGAACACCTGCTGCAGCCTCAGTGGTGACAGTATCACAAGAAGCCAGATGGCCTCGGACCGGGCTGGCTCTACAACCCAGAGAGAAGAGTGTTTGTTTGTTTTTGTTTGTTTGTTTGTCAAAGAAAGAATAATACTAAGAAAGCATGTTGGGCTCTTTATATTAATGGCCACCATAAACTTACCACTCCATAATTAGGAATGCAATCATTATCTGCCCCTTCCGTTCCAACCTGTTCTGTTCTGTGAACTTCCCCTGCTCTTCCCACTGGGTTCCTTTCGCCATAAACTTTTATAGAGACCTCCATTCCTGTGACCACAACTCAAATCCTGCACTAAAAACTGCTTTTTGGTGTTGTTGCTGTTAGGATAAAGCTCCAGTTGAGTTCAGTGCTTAGCCAACCAGCCGTGTTAGAGTTCTCTTGGGCCACTCGTTTCACAGCGGTCATTTATTTCAGCCATTCTTTTCTCTCTCTCTCTCTCTCTCTCTCTCTCTCTCTCTCTCTCTTAGTTATGCACACCTTTTTAATCAAGCCCATACAACAGAAACATATCTCAGTCTTTCCTTTCTTTCATTTAAATGTACATGGTGATTAGAATTAAGCATGATTTTTCACTGATCACTATAGATGGCAATAGAGAGGTGTGCTATTTAAAAGGTAAATTTAATTAAGAATTTGTGGCTGCTTTTAAACATTACTTGTGAGTTTAATTACTATGGAGCTGTTACTTATTGTTTCTCAGCGTGCTGTTCACACCAGCATCTTTATTAAGTTGAATGAGGTGGGGGGAGAGAGAGAGAGAGACCCCTTTCAGGAGTATATGGTCTTAGTTAATGCCGTTCCTCAAGGCAATTAAAGGAAAGTTTGTGAATCCGCATGTTCACCCTAAAGAGATACAGCATTTTCAGTGGAATTAACATATAATGTAATTTTATTTTCTACATTGACTTTTTTTTTTTTTAAAAAAAAAAAAAATGTTTTCCTGAAGGAGAATTTATTTTCAGGAGTTTAAAAGCATAGATTCTCTCTTTGCATACACCACACTTCTCAGAAAACACCCGCTTCACCTTCCTCCCTAGCTCTGTTATTTAGCACGTATTTTCTCCTCTAAGGGCTAATAATATACCACAAGGAAAAATTGACTGAGATGGTATTTGTAAAATATATAACATGGTTCGCAGTATAGATGAAAAAAAATGAGATGTCTCCACTTCCAGAATATTTTCTATTCTGTAGCATATAACCATGGAACTTCACCCAAGCTCTGCCTATGCCTACTCACAGCCTCTTTGTCTTGACATTTGTCCTCCTTGTGTTAAAAGTCATTGTCTGAGCTATCTCCTTCCTTCAATAGAGTCCTCGCCTAATTGTCACTGTCCCTTCTGTGACCATAGGATAAAAGTGGTGCTTCCCTCCAAGGCTGCTGTGAGGATGTGGTGACTTAGTATCTGCAGATGTTTTTAGAGAACACATACCCCACAGCAAGAACTCCACCAGCACTAGTGGTCTCATCAATTCCAATTGTTATTGTTAATACCCAGCACTGAGCCTTGCAGAGAGCTGGAGCTCAGTACAGACTAAAAGAGCAGGAGCAAAAAAGAGGGACACCTACATTCCTACTCATTACAGCTGCAGATCACCAATGAGATGAATACCAGAGCAATTAACATCTGCTATCTCCATGTTTCTTTTGTGGTGACATTTCTATTTCCTTATTGGAAGCCATCACTGTGCATGACATTCTGAAGTAAGCTATCAATATATAGCCACTCAATATTTCCTATTCCCTAGTCATTGTGACATTGCGATAACAGGCTGGGCAATGATCAAAGTTCCATCAATACCAGCCAGACATGGGGTTTTTGTTAGCACTCTGAAAAAAAAAAAGATCATTTCTGTTTGATTTATACAGCTATAAACCTGTAGCTGCTAGTGGTCGTTCTTGGTCTCACCAAGGAGAACCCACCTGAGAGCAAAGCAAGGGAAGAATTAGATGCTAAGAACCTCCTGAGCCCCAACATAGTTAGCCCTGAATCCAGATCTACTCCTGAACCTTTCTCATCTGTGTAAATGTGGTCCAAACCACCCTCGGGATCCTGGTACCCTCTTAGATACCTCCATGGCTAAAATTAAACTTTTTACAATAGTTAGATTTTATTTATATATTTTTAGTGTCATTTTCTTAGGAGGATAAAGTGGAGTTTGAAGCAATAAAGTATGAGCGTCAGTTTAGTGAACTGAATTTAGGTGCAGTTCTGAGAATGCAACTATTTTCTATTAAGACAGATGTTGAAAAGATAAAGATATTTATAAAAATATGAAACAGTAGCTATCTTCTGCTTTTTTGCTTAAAGTATATAGTTAACTTTTATATTAAAGTTTACAGTAATCCTTTGAATTAATTTCTAACATGGTAATTATAATCTACATCTAGAAATAGTCTTTGGAATAAGTTCTTCAGGATGTAAAGGGATTCTACAGTCAAAATATTTATTAAGCTTTGAATTATTCAAACCAATAAATCTTTACATATATACACATAGAGGTCATATTTAATTGAGTTTTCTCACTGACAAATAAGTTGTTTTTTTGTTCTTTCTTTTCTTTTTTTGTTGTTTTTTTATTGTTTATTTTTCAACACAGGGTTTCTCTGTGTAACCTTGGCTGTCCTAGACTTGATTTGTAGCCCAGCCTGAACTTAAACTCACATAGCTCCACTTGCCTCTGCTTTCCTGAGTTCTAGATTACAGGCATGTGCCATTATGCCCAACAAATGAAGGAGTCATGGTGTTTAATGCCCTAAGAAACAAATTATACGATTAAGAAGTTAAGGTATTTATTTACTCAATAATCCATTTTTTATGGGAAATATCTTTTCCTTCGCTAGAATTTGGGTGTTGAATGTACCTCAAAGACCCATGAGTTACAGACTGGGTTGATAATTTTAGTTGATGGAACCTTTAGAAACTGAGGCCTCACAGGTCCTTAGGTTATTGAGGATACTCCTTAAATAAAATTATAGGTTCCTACTTCTAGTTTTGTTGTTGTTGTTCTTTTGCCTCATGGTTCAATATGTGCCCACTTATTCCAACATAGATTCCCACCCATTAGTAGCTGTCACTTTCATTAGAGGCCACGCAGATACCTATCTTGAACTTCAAACATTACGAACCGTTTGAAAAACAAGCCTTGGGTCTTTATAAACAGCCAGTGTGAGCTATCTCACTGTGACAGCGTGGATGTGAATAAGCCTTCCTCTCGTAATCCAAAGTGAGAAGGATAGTATCAAGTGGAAAAAGAAAAAATCAGGAGATGTTAGAGTGTGCTCAAGTATGGCCTAGAAACTCTCTTACTCCGTGCAAATGAGTGTATAAAATTTGTCCCTAGGATGGGGTGGGTGCTGGGGTCTATGTCTATACCTTGGCTATCATTGGCTAATAGTTTTGGGTTGGCAAGAAAAAGTAAGTTTCAGATTAAAGGCATACAGTTCTTTCGGTTTCCTAATCAGTTAAAAGTGGCATGTGTCCACTTCTTTCAGATCTTGGACCCCATCTGGATTAGACCCCTGCAATCCCTGGGCAAGCTGCCTCAGTCTCTGTGATTTTCTGTGTGTTGTTTTTGCTGTGTTTAGGCGGCCTTATTTCCTTGGTCCTCCATTCCCTCTGGCTCTTAAACTCTTTCTGTCTCCTTCTCCGCAGAGTTCCCTGATGGGGGAATTTGAAAGAGACCTTCTATAAAAGGCAGAGTGTTTAATGTCTCAAGACGCAGCACGTTGTCTGTCTTTGGGTCTCTGTATTTGTTTCCATCTGCTCCAGAAGAAAGTGTCTGTAATGATAACTGAGCGAGTCTCGATCTATAGCAGATCTATATCCTTAGGGGTTTGTTTCTGTAGTAGAACAGTAGTATTTGGTTTTATCCTAGGTCTCTGGGCTATCTAGTCTCAAGTTCTTAGTTACCCAAGCATTGGGTATGGGTACCATCTTATGGAGTGGGTCTTAAGTCAAAGCATATATTCTGATTGGTTACTTCCACAAGATTTGGGCCGCCATGGCATTATCATATCTTGCATGCAGGACACATTCGTAGGTAGGAGAGTTGGTCACTGGGCTGATGCTTATGTTTCTCCTTTGTTAGCGTGCAGAGTACCTTCTGGTACCAAGAACACTTAGCCCTTAGGAGTTGTCCAGATGAGGCTGTGTCTTCCCTGTTAATTTGGCGATTTTATTTAGTTTGCCTTAATATAGTTATATATTTTAAGAAGCCTCCACTGTATTCAGCATTCATACTACTTCTCAAAGGGCTTTTAATAGTAGCTGTCTCTCCTTCTATTCCCTCCCCTTATAATTTGTTTTTTAAAACACTATTTTCAGTTTTACACTTTAAGAAGGTTCTGTGAAGATATTTGAGGATTAAGTAAAATATTAATCTTGATATTTGGGCAGGACCAATCTATTTCTATGTAAGCCAATTTGAGGAAAATACTTTTTAAGAGTAAAAGCAACTTTTTTTCTCTCAAATTACAAACAAAGGTAAGAGGATGCATGGATGTGTTCACCCCAGAAACATTTTAGCAGAATGTCATAATGACATGTCATGGTGGCAGGTAGAGAAAGAGTCTCTCTGATGAGGTGACATTTTTAGCTGAGCCCTGTCATGGGAAAATGAAGCAAAGAAATTTACTGGCAAAACAAAGAGCAAAAGTAAGAGATTGTAAACTGTCAAAGAGTTGATAGATTTGGAAACTGTGGGGCAAGGAGCTAAGCATAAAGGTAGAGAAAGAGGCAGCAGATGGATCAGTAAGGGTCTTAGTTAGGGTTTCTATTGCTGTGATGAAACGCCATGACCAATAAGCAAATTGTGGAGAAAAGTTTTTATTTGCCTACTCTTCCATGCTGCTGTTCATTATTGAAGGAAGTCAGAATAGGAACTCAAACAGGGCAGGAACCCGGAGGCAGAAGCTGATGCAGAAGCCACGGAGTGGTGTTGCTTGCTGGCTTGCTTCCCAACTGCTTGCTTAGCCTGTTCTCTCATAAAACCCAAGACCATTAGCCCAGGATGGCACCATCCACCATAGGCTGAGGTCTCCCCCATTTTCCCCACAATCACCAACTGAGAAAATGCCTTCCAGCTGGATCTCACGGAGGCATTTCCTCAACTGAGGCTCCTTCCCCTGTGATGACTCTTGCTTGTGTCAAATTGACACACAAAACCAGCCAGTACAGTAAGCAGTTCTATTGTCACTGGAGGATTTTAGAAAAGTGTAATGAGGGAGACAGAGCAAAAGAGAGAGATGCAAGTAGAGAGTACAGATGTTATTACCTTGACTTAGCACGCTAGAGAAAATAGACCACTCGTGGCTTCAAAGCTAGCGTATTCTGTGTATGCCTCTTCATTGATAGTTCTTTTACCTCCAAGTATAAAATTTAACCTGAAGTGTAGAGAGCACCTCACATACCACAGAACCTTGCTGAGACCATAAGCTCTGTGGTAAAATATAGATTGGTACTAAATTCAGAAAGCCTGGTTTTATACCTCACCTATTCATCACTTGATTCTTGAGATCTTGCACAAAGTCTAACATCTCTGAGACTGTTGTTTCTTTACAGGTGGATAATGATATCTACCTCCAAGAACACCTATGAAAATCAGAGGAGATGATGTTTGTGAGGATGTTATGCATGAGAGATGCTCTATGAATATCAGTTCTACCCTGCATTGAAAAGTGATATGGCAGTGTTTGAGAGCACGGCTGTCAACTACGGGGGTTTAAACTGGTGTGCCACTGTTACATTCTTGCCAAGTTATTATGGGTCTTGGTTCACCTCTTTGTGGAACTGTCAGGGAGATTTAAGGAGAAAATTTACTGAAGGCACTTGGCACAGGGCTTGACAAATAATACACATTCGGTAAACCTAGAGCAGTCCCTAGAATGGTGCTTTGTGAAAGGTATAGCATACTGTTTGTCTAAAAGACTGTTAAGAGAGATGGGTAAATTCAGGTGTGGAGCACAGACAGCTGGGAAAGCTCAGGGATGAGAGGAACAGAGAGCTGGTGAGTATCTCCATGAAGATCTAAGGCATCAGAGAGTAGATACTGAAAGAACATATAGGAAGCAAACTGGGCTGAGGAGGTTGACAAGGACAAACATTGCCTTTTCTTTAATTTTGGTGTGCGAACACCACAAAATGAATAACCTAAGCTAGAAACAATGAAAGCAAACTTCTTAAAAGCACAACTGACTTACAGTGAGTCATATTTTCCTCATGATATTTGGAGAGACTTAAGGTCCAGACGTGATCGCTCCCACAGAATGATGCTGTGTCTCTATCTCTGCTGGTATAGCAGCAATCTTGCCAGCCCCACTCAAAGAGGGGGTGGGGGTCCAGGATGGTTGCCCTTGACTAGCCTATAAATCACAAGCCCTCTACTGCCACCCCCATAGCAAAGGATTGCAACTGGCCTGAAATCTTTGATTAAGAAATCAAAAAAAACGCCAAACAAGACGGCTCCACAGCAGTATTGATCACTGACAACATGATGACTCTCTTTCTTGGTATAAAAGCATACTCTAAATTAAACTCCTGAGTTATAGAATATATCCAAGTGGATTACCCACATCAGTCTCTACTCTGGAGATTTTCACCCTAGACAATTCAGTTTACTAGAGTCATGTTTGGTTGGAGGTAGGTGAGAAAAAAAAACAAAACCAAACTATTGTATTTACAGAAAGAAATGAGTCCTGAAAGTCAACACATTCTCAAAGAAATCTCTCTATATATAACTCTACTCTTATCACTGTTAATATTACAGTGCCTCCTGGAGTTGTGCAGAGCACAATCTATGTGGTGATTTGGGGCAGCATTAGAATTCACTATCTAAAAAAATAATCCCAATTCCAAAATACACAAATGAGTAATTGAACCTTTATTATGCAGTAAATAATTTATTACAGATGATATTAGTTTACTAAACCCCTGGACTTGTTTTGCCTCCCTCTTTTCCTATTCTTACCTCCAAGGACTGTCAGCTTGAATTCTCAAGTTAAGGTGAAGATCCCTAATGCAAAAATCCTGATTGGTCCAAAATCCAAAAGCTTTTTGGACATGGTAAATAAAGTGGAAAATTCTGCACCTGACCTCTTGTGAAGAGAAGCTTTCAAAGTGCATGCTAAAATTATTGCATACAATTACTTTTAGAATCTTCATAGAAGGGACATATTAAACATGAATGAGTTTCATGTTCAGAATTAGATACCATCCCCAAGATATCTTATCATATATATGTACATTGTCTAAAATCTTTTTTTAAAAAATTTAAATCTTAAGCACGTCTGGTGGTTTTAAACATTTAGCATAAGGGATTCTCAGCTGCTCTCGTGTGAGCCTGATCACTGTTTAGCTTCTGCTCTGCTTCTGCCTTAGGCCCCAACTTCATCATCTCAGACCTAGAGGGGCTCAGCTCTACTACCTGTTTCCGCTCCCTGCCAGAGGGCTTTGGGAAAATGAAAGTCAAATTATTCCACTTGCTTCCTGAGAATCCTGCAGGAGCTTTCTAGCATCCTTGTTTGGGGGCTCCTGATTGGTCTACCTGTCTGGTGCCTGTTTTTTCTCCTCCCACTTAGCCACATTGGGTGTTTGGCTGTACCTGGGAATCTTCAGATGGGTTTTCTCCGTAGAGGTCTTTGCCTTCTTCTTTCTTTCTGGAATGCCTTTCCCTTAAAGAAAATGATCTCTTCTCTCTCTCTTTTTAAAATATATATAAAATACTTCTACCTCGCCGATGCTTTTCCTCACTGGCACATCTGGAAGGTTTTCTCTATGAAACTCACCCCTTTAATGTATTCGGTTATACAAGATAATCTCAAATGTGACTTAGTCATAATTTACTTATTCTTTACTTTCCAATGATAATGCAAGTTTCATTAAGCCTGGGGATTTCTCTTATTAACTATTTTTTTTCCTTCCATAGAAAAGTTCTCGGTACACAGTAGGCCCTCAACAAATGTCTGTTAAGTAAATGCTATATATATTGAATCTTAAGAGCTTTCAAAGTGTTTTTCCAAATCAACTAGAAAGTCATCAGAAATAGGAAGTCTCAGTTTCTATCTCAGATCTACATGGAAAACAGGTTGCAGCAGTCACCGTTTTAGAAAGTTTTCTTGGGATTCTGAAACACATGCCAAGTGTGACATCCAGCGTATAAAGTGTATATGTTTATGGAAATGAGAAAGTCACAGTCTCGAGGCAGGTATCCCAGGTAGGCCTTGAACTTGCTATGTAGTCAAAGTTGTCCTGAAACTCCTGACCCACTTGCTTCCACCTTCCCAGTGCTGGGATTATGGGCTTGTGCCACCATGACTGGTTTATACAGTGCTAAAAATCAAACCCAGCACCTCCTGCATGTGTAAGCAAACACTTTATCAACTGAGTTGTATCCGCAGCCATAAAGCTATGCATTTGGAAGGTAATGAAGTTAAGCCAACCTAGGCAGAGGTAAAATTCCTTCCTTACTGTGTCACCAGGTAGGAAATCAGTTACTAAAATTAAGAATGGTATTCATGACCATATTGTTACCTATCCCTCACTAGGCACTATTGGGTATTGGCGATTATATTGCTTATGCCATCTTCTTTAGGCTCAGGAGGGCAAGTACTTTATCTAGGATCATGCAGGAAGCAAGACAGAGACAGATTTGCTTGCTTGCTTGCTTGCTTGTTTCTTCCTTTTTATGAGGAGAGCTAACTAAGGACAGATCATGGATGTGGCAGTGGATGCATAAGGAGAACACATTTGGCATTTTCGGAAACAAATGCCAAGTTTCTACACTTGGCAATGATGAATTGTGGGTCCTGACATCAAGAAAACCCTCAAAAAGGGAAGTAGATGCTTTTTCAGCTTAGTGGCTTCTGTCCAAACTGATCGTGATGAGTCCCATTTTCTTCTACCTGGGAAACCAAGGCTATTTGAACTCTGTTCCTGGACTGGCAAAATCCTGGCTTGTACACCAGGAAGTATGACTCCACAGATTGCACGGGCCTTATAGACTTCATGGAAGGAAACTGACACTTGATGGTTATAGAGAAGATCCTGATGGAAAAAGTATAAATACATACGCTTCTGAGGTCGAGTCACAGTTGTTCTTGGAACTGCAAACCCTGAACACATACAGGGAAAACCTCACACGGCATACTCCAAAATTATGCTATAACATTTTTTTTTTTGCTCAATTTAACCATATTGTTGATGGGAAATTGCATCATCTGGCCTTATGGTTCTTTCTTATTCTTATTTCTGCTTTGCAATTTATAACAGCAACCCATTCCCTACTGTTTAGTTATTCACACATACATATGTACATACATACATACGTATATACATACATAAGCACATACATATAATATAAAGGATTCATGTAACACATATGCTTGTTCTATTGTAGACGAAACCAGTCTTGAATTAGTTTCCACTCAAAGCAGATATGTTCACAGATGCCCACTTACATTCAGTGTTTCCCAGACACCCAAAGCATTGCTGTTGAGGTTTTGCTTTATGAAGTCATTTGGCTTAGACTTTACAAGCTAAATGCCACAGGCTAAGTAGATTTTTAGAAAGCAAAGTCAACCCGTGTTGGGTTACCTGAGAAAAGGGACAGTGTGTGAGTTGTGTGTTCCTAGTCCTAACTCGACAACTAGCACATAGTAAGCCTCTGGTACATCTATATGAAATGAGTGTGTAGAGGAAGGATGCATAATTGGAATCCAACAAATTTTTTAAATAAATGAAAGAAGAAAGAAAAGATGGATGTGGTGTGCATGTTTGCAACCCCTGCACCGGGAAGGTGTAAGCAGGAAGATCAGGAGTTCAAGGGGTAGCCTTGACTGTAGTGAGTTTGACATCAGCCTTAGCTACATGAGACATGTCTGTCTCAACACACACAGACACACACATGTTAGCACTTATGCACACATGCGCACATGCACACACACACACATGCATGTGCATACATGCACACACAAACACTCCAAAATAAAAACAATTAGAAAAGAAGCCTCACTGGATCTGTTGCCCTATGAATGTTTCTTGACTAAGAGAATGCTACCAAGAGGCTCAGTAAGTGTCTATGAAGATTCAGATTGATAATTGGCACATATTAGGCAGTTGAGAAATGACAAGAACAAATCAAGATCACATTTTATTTATATAAATGGCATCTACCAGGTTTAATGGAAGGATGTGGGGACACTCCCCTTAGTCTATCTGCTGGGCTTGTTTCCCTTTGAGCAGGTCTGTGTCTTCTGAAGCATCAACAGGGACTGTTTATAACATACTGTTTCGTCACTTCTCAGAGGCACAAAGACACTCATTTGTCTGAACTCATACATTAAGACAAGGGTCCAGTGCAGGCTTCTGACCTATCTACTCCTTAGAGCCATAGATGTCACATAACCTTCTCATGTGTGGTTTACACACAAGTTCTCTGGGGAAGCCCCTGCAAAGGAGTTCTCATGTATGTCGGTGTCATGAGCATGTGATGACATGGATTGTTCTAGGCATCTCACTCATTTCATAGCATGTAAGCAACTTTGTTTGGTACTTTCAAAGCACTTTTGTGACAAAGATTTTTCTGTACAGCAGGAGCATTGTACCTCTGGCAGACATCTCTCTGAAAGGCAAGGTTCTAGTTTCTGCTTACTTTCAGTTTCTTTAGAGACTAGTATCACATTTCCCATTCTTTTAATCTAATTTCCTGAGGAATCATAATCCTTTACATCTCTTAAGATCATTGCATGCCACTCTCTTCTCCTGTAAAAATTTTAGGAATAATACTTATTCCAGAGCCATTGTTGTGAAAGTTAAGAATTCTAAGAAAGATGTGGTTCAGATCACTGGAAACTCTTGGGGAACGTATTTCCTTAGCAGAGAATGGAAGCCCAGGAAACCTCTCCAGGGTGCTGGAGTCTTTAGAGCACGTGGGTCTGAGAGGAGAGAAAGAAAGACGATAAAGTTTTCTGCACTCTTGTGCTGTGTCAGTTCACGCAGCCTGCTTACCAGATAATTTAGGCTTCCACATCAGATGCCCAGTAGCATATTCTTTCAGCTACAATGAAGAACAAAAGAGACCCTTCCATGTTATAAGTGGGAAGGAAGACTGAGAACCCGGGGGCTCCTAATCCCTATGCCAGTGATGTCTGCAATGTCAGCTCTGCCCCTGATTTTCTTCTTGAAATTAATTATTCTCACCTTGTGTCTAGAGTCCCACAGGATAGACTCAAGGTTCAAACCAGTACTTATTTTTCAGTTGAAAATAAAGCCTACGTCTTTGACTAACTTGTCCAAGGCAATGCAGTTAAAAAATTGCTGTGGCTATAATGTGAATTTTTTTTTCCTTTTTTCTTCATTCAACACAGTTTCTAGAATATCTACTATACTCTAATCCCTTTCAGTACTATTTGTATGTACAATCTGGGACCCTTTGCTTGGGCTAAAGCTATAAGAAATGAAAAAAATGAATAGTCCCACATGTTTCAAGATCCATTTCCAAAGTTTTGTTTCTTTTTACTCTTAAGGAGCTAAAAATGATTTAGGAAACCATGTCTTTAATTGACTAACCAAAGCACCTACAGTGTGAGTCGTGAGGCTCAATTAATTATCTCTACTTGGTACATTTGATTTTTCGATGTGTTCTCCTCTTCCTCTTCCTCTGTTTTTCTTGTCTTTTTCTTCCTTGGATAAGACTGAAAATGTCCATCCCACAATGAAGGTGGGACTGTCTCATGAGGCAATATAGTCAAAGCTCAGGCTTATATGCGGACTTCATAGAAGAGGAAATTTAGTTCACTGAGTCTTTTCTGTCCCCCCCCCCGCCCCCGGTTTCTGAGAACAGCATTGTTCCTAGCTTTCCCTCTCCGGTCAAAGTGAAAACTTCTATTTGTGAACCAACTATCATACCTGCCAGTCAAGTCCTGTGGTTATCACAATGCCTGTGTTTAGATGTGATTTTTTTTTTTTTATTTTAATCTATGTCCTATGAATTAAGCAGGACAAGGGACAAGGGCAAGGGGCATTGTTTCTATTCTTTAAGCAAAACAAAACAAAAACAAAACTACTTGTGTTTCAGAGAAACTATGTGACTTGTCCAAGGTCATCTAGCATTCAGGGTCTGAGCTGGCATTCAAATCTAGGTTTATTTGCCCTTCGTGGCGCCTGGTGCTGAATCTTTTGTTTAACCTTTCCTCACATGGAGAATTGTATTTTTAACATACGACCATTTTAGTCACCAATCAATGGGTGGTAAAAGTACTAGTTAGGGAGGTCACTCTACCTTGGTGTCTGCTTCCAAGGCCTGGAAGCACGTGGGAGGCAGAGGGAGAAGCTTGGAATAACATTCGGCCTCCTCATGGTGAGAGTTGAGGAGGTGGGAGACATTGGGACAAGCGAAGCGTGAAAGAAGGATGAGAGTTTCCAAGCACAGCCCTGCGCAAACACAACCCTGATGGCGGGAAGGTCGGCTGCAAGGACACGCTTGAGGTTTCCTTGAGTCTTCAAGGGGAAGGGCTGAGTCACCGTGGAAACGCCATCACTTTTCCTCCCCCAGCATGCAGACAACAGAAGTGTGATTTTAAAACAACGTGACTGATGCTCTGGACTCCTGAGCTGCACACACAACTGCAGGAGGATGGTCCCTTTTGCTGACCATTTGCCCACACCCTCTTCAGTTTCACATTCAAGGCTCCAGATTATAGTGTTTTTTTCCAGTTGGGGATCAGAGACCCCACCCTTAACTTTTAGGCTACCTTTCTATTACCGAACTCTTACGTAAAAATCTCACCTTCAATTCACAGAAGGTACAGCATAAAAGTAGCTTGAAAGGTTTATTTTTTTTAATATCTTAAATTAAGAGAGATAAGGAAGGCAAGTTAACCTAGCGCCCCCTTTCACACTAGCAGCTGCCTCCATCTTTCCCTATTATTTTCTTTAGAGGGTTAATCTTTAGATCTATATGATTGCAGTTTTAACAAGCTGTTGTAGTCCCAGGGTTTATACTCTTCAATAGATGTTCCTAAATGTGTCTTTCTCCTTGGACTCTGACTGTCTGTCTGTCTGTCTCTTTCTTTTTCATTCCCTCTGTGTGTATGTATGTATGTATATATATTGTACATGTTCTTGTGAGTGGACATGCATGTCTGAATGTACACCTATGTATCAAGAGCCAGAAGTCAGTGGCAGTTGTCTTCCTCAATTGCTTTCTACCTTATTTTTGGAGACAGGCTCTTTCGCTGAACCCTGAGCTCATCAACTAGTCTAGGAAGGTTGGCCAGCAAGCTACAGGGATCTTCTTTTCTCTAGCTTTCCAGTACTAGGATTACAGGTGTGTGTTACCATGCTACCTCTTTATGTGGATGATCGGGATCTGAACTCAAGAAATTCATGCCTGTTTCTCTACTAATCAAGCCGTCTTCCTAGTCCTGGTTTGTTTTTGAACAGAAAATGAGAAGATCAGAAAATGAGGCCTTAGGATAGTTTGTGAGTGAGTATGTGTGTGTGTGAACTATTATCTTACCCTTAGCATAAACAATCTATACCAACAGGAATGGAATTACTGGCAATATTTTTGATTTTTTCAAAAGCTGCTGCCCCATTGGCACACCTTTTGCCTTGAAACAGTAGAAGCCCATTGTACACAACAGAGAACGAATGTGATTTTTATAACATTATCGGATTTCATGGTACTTCTTGTCTGTCATAACTATGTGAATGTATGAAGAGGAGGAGTTACAGTTAAAACACCAAAGTCTCTTTCCAATTTTGATTCAGAGGTCATGCTATAAGGAACATGGGCCTTACTTCTGAAGGTTGTCACCACTACTTAGTGTTCATCTATAGAATGGGTTTGTCAGATTTTATCTCTTTGTTGGTTGAGGAAATTAATACAATCGTACAAATAAGCCTCTCTCTGGGACCAGGTTGTGTTAGCATCCAGTCAATGTAGTGATTACATTAGGTGACAGGGAATGATATCTGCTTGAACACTTATTTTGAAAACTGCCTTCCAACTGGCTTGATACTGAAGAGTTTCCACTTCATGCGTAGTTTGGCTATAATACATGTTGCTGTAACTAAAGCTTTAATTTTTTCTACTCAGAAAAGTCCACCCACACTGTGGTAAGCAAAGTACATATTTTATTTCAGAGATACAGGAGGACTATACAGAACTCCAGAGCAAAGATAGCGCCAGGTAATATGTGTTTATTGTGTCTGGTACCCTGTCATGGCTCCCTGATGCTCCTCTCCCAACAATTGCTCCTCACTGTTTGAAGACTAGCCTCTTGCTAGCTGACATACATGATGTTTTCATAACAACAGGGCTTTGTGTTTCTTATCTCTGTCCTGAAATTTTGTATTACTAAATATGAATTCTAAGCACAAGTTCTCAGTAAAATCATAAGTTCTTCCCATAGGAAAAAGGGACAGAGAGTCTTCTTCAAATTCTATAGAACAGGTCTAGGATCTAGGAAGCAATATGGCGGCCCTGCTAGAAAAAGGTTCATGTGTTTTCTCTGTATCAGTTAACTAGATATTAGCACTTGGTGTTGCTTCCGTTTGTCCCATGATTGTTTATTTGTTATCTAACATGGTGAACTCCCATTTGTCAGTCAGAAATCCTGCCAAGAAATATGGCTGGGGATCCTCAGAGAAAATGTCTCCTCCATGTTCCTCCCAGGCAGAACTACTCCCTGCATCTGAGGTGTTACTCCTTCGTGAAGAGAACCTGGTGTCCACCGTGGGCAGGAGCGTTGGCCATTAGGAGTGCTGCTGACTGCTCACTGCTGACTGCTGACCCATTATTACAAGTCAGTAGAGGTATTTTGCCAAAGCAAAAGAAGAAAAAAAAACCCACAAAAGGAGGTGAAGCAGGTTCTTTAACATTTTGGCCACTGAAGTCTTGTTATCCACCAAGACCTGGAAATCTGCCATCTACCCACTTGGCTACCATTGGACCAGAAATGATGAACATAAGTCATTGTGGGTTTTTTGGGTTTTCAAAAATAGAAGAAAAAGAAATGTGGCTAGAATGTGGCCCGTCTGGGTTTCCAGATCCATCTATTTATATGAGAAGATAAAAGGTCCAGGGCATGCCATTGTAAATGCCACAACAGGGGTCCCTGATTCTCAAGGATACCGGTCCCTAGGGATGAGAGTAATATATTTTTGCTTAACTTTCTCATTTTTATGATTATAAATACAGTAGATTTTTTTATTCGGAATGCAAAACTTTTAGAAATAAATGTTCTTTCTAATCTGATTCTACAGAATAAACAGTGGAAGCTATTTGGTTCGTAGTCTGGCACATTTTTTTTTCTCTACCTGTATGTAAATTTAGGTCTAAGCATGCTTTTCCTACAAATCATTACTTTTACTTAAGTAGATTAATAAAAAAAAAAATGTAGCCCAGGAGTCTTATTTTCCTGTAACCATGTCTCCTTGACATTTCCCCATCAGCACCTACAACTCCTACTCTTTAAGATTTCAGTTTATATTGTGTGGGTGCACCTTAGGATATGGATTCAGAAAGCGTAGAAAGTCTTTAATCATACTGATCCCTGTACCCTCCTCTTATTGCATCCCACACCTCTGGGTTTTATTGAGCAAAGGTGATTGTCAGATTAAAGGTCAGAAGCGGTTTCTGTCCAGTAGCTGTTTGGTTGTTTTAAAATTAGCCTGTCTTCAGGTATTTGCTGTAATGCTCCATTGCATGGTTATTTAGTGCCAACTTGAAGAACTCACCTTCCATCAGTAAGGTAAATAACGCACACTTCCCACAGTCTTCCAGAAACCTGAGAATGGTCTTGGGGCTGTGTGGCTTTGGAGACAATCAGAAAGCAGGGCTGGGAGCTCTTCTGTAATTTCTGTACTGCCTTTCGATTTTTTGGCCTTGTTTGGTTTCCATGGGAATTGTGTGTGTGTGTGTGTGTGTGTGTGTGTGTGTGTGTGATACATGAGTATGTGCCTGAAAAAAAAAGGGGTAAGGCAAGCATGAACTCCTAAGAGCAAATGCCTATCCATGCAAAGTCTAAGGAGGTCAGGCAGAATTTCAGGGTCACTAGGCATTTGGAGAAGTGACCCCAATGAATTAAGATGGGACACAAGACAAAATTTAGGTGCGATTTCTGTGGCTTTCAGGAATCTGTCAAAAATTATTCCATTATCAGTATGATGATGGTTTGGGCCTCACTGATTAATTGTCTCTGCGTTCCCTCCCCCACCCCCAACAGACTTTGTGACTTTTACATAAGAAGCCTTCAAATATATCAGAACATCTCCGGGGGGAAATAAAATCTCAGATAGATGTTATATGTTTAGGCTACAGATAGTGAAAAAGGAGCTCTAATTTGATGTGAATGCGCGTTGCCAGGGTCTGTGGGGTAGGGAGGGACAGCTAGTGTGGGATGGGTGTGAGAGCCTGAGATGCAGCCAGGCTTCTTGTTACAGCTTTCAAACACTGCTGTCTGCAGCGAGAGAAAGGGCACCCTGTCTCGAAGAAGCTTTTATTCTCTGAGTGCTAATTTAAGCAAAGCGTGGTTTCCCGAGTATCAATACAGACCTAGTGTGTACTCTATCCTACTCGAGATGTGGATCTGCAAAAGCCACCTTGCTCTCTGCCGCAGAGTCCTCAGTGCAGAAAGAACTGGGCGCCTCACAGCTTTGATTTCTGTTAGGGACAGAGACGGTTTTGTAAGTGACCAAAGAGCCACCATGTAATTTGTAATAATAAGTACAATTAGTTTACACTAAATTGCCGTTTTAAAATTTCTATTTTGATTTTTTTATTCTTTGACATGTTATCTCCTGTTACTTCACTTCCCACTGAAACCCTTCATTCCCATATCTCTTCCTATTTTCCTGTCTTTATGTGTGTGTGCGTTTGTGTGTGACCTACTGAGTTAAGCTAGGGTGACTCTCATGAGCATGGGTCAGAGGTTACTGGCTGGAATGTACCAGTGTAGACACCACTGAAAGGCAGTGTTTACCTTGCCTCCAGAAACCTCCAGTAGCTCCTCAAGGTAAATGGCTTTTAATGTCCAAAGCTCCTTCAGTTCTTGATTTCATGTGCTCCTTTTTAGAACCACCTGAAATTTAGGCAAGAGTTATGCCTCCTAGGAAAAATTATTTCAGAAATGGTAGGGCGGGTAGCCTGAAGGTTAGTAACATGTGGATTCTGGGGTCAGGCAGAACTAGGTTCAAACCCAAGTCTCACTATTAAGTCCTTAAGACTATGGACTTGTTATAGAATTCCCCTGCCCTCCAGTTCTTTTTGCTTTAAACTGAAGATGGTCATTTTTACAATATAGGAATTATTGTGTGACTGATTGAAACAAGGGATATTAAGCAGAGAGGAAGTGGCTAGTGGAAATGAAGGCTTGGTAAATGTGGAAATTGCATCATATGTGCAAGTATACAAAGCCGATATTTTACAAAACAGAACTACAGAGTACAGAGTACAGTTGGTACTCTGGGAGGAGTAGCCCTGTCTTTTTCTCTTCTTTTCAGTCATCACACACAGCATGCCATGCTTGTCTTACAGAAGTGAATCCACACTCATGGGAAGTTGTGCCGCTATAGGAAGGAGAGAATTTGAAAAAGCTGACCATGCGTGCCAAGTACCTTTACATTGTCACGATTTCCTTATGCTCCTTAAAAGCAATTGCATGCATGTGTGTGTATGTGTGTGTGCTTCCTGAACACATGTGTGTACACACGCGTTTAGAGGTGTACTTGCCTTTGAGTGTATATGTAGGGGCCAGAGGTTGGATTTGGATATATTTCTTTATGACTCTCTCTTTCTTTTCTTTTTGTGACAGGTTCTTTCACAGAACCTAAAACTCCCTGTTTAGCTGGAGTTTCTGGCTAGCCAGTCCTGGGATCTGCTTGTCTCTCCTTCTCCAGTGCTGGGGTTACAGATGTAATCAGCCAGAATTATTCTTATTTTTTTTTAAGTCAGTGTTAGGGATCTGAACCTAGATCCGTGTGCTTGTATAGCAAGCACTTTACCGTCTTCCCGTCCGTTACCTGTATGTTCTTGCTCATTGCTAAGAAAAGGAACAGGAGGCTCAGAGAGTAGATAATTTGCCCGAGTTCATGCATATTATATGAACTAGGGAACAAGAACCGCAGCCACGCAACACCACAGCCATTTTTTTTCTGTTGCTTCAAATAAAGGCCACCAGAAAGGCCCAAGAGATAAATTTGGGCTGACAAGGTGTGGGCTGTATTTGGTTTGCCTGCCTGCTTGAGACTCCTTCTTCAGTCTGACTCCCTGGACTATTTTGGGGCTACCATGTCATTTCAGCCCCACTCAAAGAGCCCTGTAGAATGTGCAAGAAAAAAAAAAGAAACCCAAGAAAATCTATTATTGGCACCAGCCCTTGAATTCGCTATTATGACGTCCATTCTAGAAAGTGTTTATACCCTTATAAGGTTCCCAGCATCAATTTAACTGTGTTATCTCCCAGTAGATGGTACAAAATGCAATCTCAGTAGCAGAAGGCAGAGAGAGGTGGGAGAGATTTTTGGCTGGGGAAGGAGAGAAATTTAAAAGGGCCTACTATGCTGAGTCACTCGGGCAAAGCAGCTTACGACCGGGACCACATTCAGGCCTGAGCCAAGAGGCAGCAGCAAGTCGGTTATCAGTGAAGACTGTGGAGATGTTCCTCGTTGGGAACACAAGAAACTGCGGCCAAAAAAAAGAGGGAAAGAAATGCCAACATCCTGAACATTTTAAGTTCATCAGTTATATTTTTATACAGTTAAATCAAGTACAAAAACAGAAAGAAAAAAAAGTCATGTTTCCACTGATTTTCCTTGCGCCTCCCCCAACAAAGGCCTGCCAGCCGGATGCCTTAGCTCTTTTTACTTTGTCCTCATAATGATCAACTGACTGACTGTTGTTCATAGACCAGGCTCAAGGATCAGAGTGCCACATGCCCTGTCATTCCCTTTAAAGACCCCATGAGTTTAGTACATTCATCGTTTCCATTTTTGAAAGGAGGAAACTGATGCTTAGTGGCACTGGGTTATTCCCAGGCTAGAGTTAATGAATCACACATTTCCTGACCCCCAGACACTGAATCATTAACTGATATGCACTACCCTTGTGAAACTAAGTATATATATATATATATATATATATATATATATATGTATATACATATATATCTTAGTTATATATACATGTGTGTATATATATCCTAGTTATGTATATGTATATATAACACATATATAACTTAGTTTATTTTTATATATATTCTAGTTTAGATATACCCAAACCTCACTTATTATTCATATAAACTTGATGAACATAAAAGCAAACCACTGCAACGCAATAAAGCAACACAGACACATAAACAAACAACTTGCACACACTCCCCTTTCGGAAGGTTCAAGCTGGACTTAGAAAGTTTAAATCCATTGAAATACCTCCTCCTCACTCCAGATTGGATCTCACTCATCCTGCAAATTCAAAAGGAGCAGCTTAGACTGTGGCCTTGCTGGCACGGCAGACCTGATCCTGGCACTCCTACTCACATTCTCATGCCTATTAGCCGATTAATGAACCATGTAATTATAACAGTAAAATCGGCAATAAGCTCTGGTTTATGGGCTGGGGACAGTGACGTCTGGGATATCAGAGAGGGCCAGACTCATCAGGGAAGATTCTTAGGAGGTGGCAGGACTGCCGTCAGCAGTAGTCATCCAGCATGCCAGACTCAGTTCTCAGCAAGGCTTTGAACAGTTGGGGAATCACGAAATCAAATCCAGGGTATTTTCAGAAAGTGAGAGAATTGCTAAAAGTATACACGAGAATGAGATTGCTGTGTCAGGACATGAAAATAATCCAGTGGGAAGAGTCCACTACCTAAAGATGAGCAAGTGTTAGATGAGCTCCAAGGGAAAATGAATCAGATTAGCACAGCACTTGAACAGACTCCCTGAAGTGAGCAGTGGCTATTTTCCATGGTGTCCAGAGGGTGAAGTTCCTCTCCACACTTGTGGAAATGGAGGCTGGTTAGGGAGCTGGTCTCCTAACCTCTGGAGGCCAGTGCGTAGACACGGTGGGGGATGAGATACTCCCTCCAAGGTGGCCCATCTGGTCAGCTGACTGTTAGAATTCACATGAGGGAAGAAAGGAGGTTGTTTAAGGTTCAGCAGTGGGTTTCCAGGCTTCCCCCTTTTCTAAACCTTTCCCTCTGAGTCTTCACAGGGATCACCCATTCCGTCCCCGATCAGATTTTTTTCTTTGCTCTTTCATTCATCCTAAACCAGTTTATAGTTTTTGAAACCAAGAACATTGACTTCTGTGCCTTCCATCACCAAAGCCACCTCCTTCCATCTTATGACATCTCCACAGCTTGTTTGTCCTGATTCAGCCACTTTTCCTAATAATAGGGCACTTTCAAGTGTGTCTTGCAATTTAGTTCTCATTTGTGAGGCTTTTCAAACAGGGAGGAAGGGAAACTCAGAGAAAGAACATGTGAATCCAGGTCCACACTTTGACCCTGAGTTGTGTGACACTGGGCGAAGTTTACTAACTTCTATTTTCCATTTTGCTGAATTTGAAAAAGAACCAATGACTACATATCTCCCAGGCTTGTTGTGAGGAGGGAATGCATGGTAAAAAAAAAAAAATCTTGATATTATAAAACATACCTTAAATAGAAGTTATTATCCTTTTTGTAAATTTAGCCCCCAGAAGTTCCCGCATATTTTAATTCATTTTAAACTCATTTATTGTATTTCAATGAATAAAATTTGTAATACTAAAGGGTATCTGAACCAAAGTGTGAAAACACTGGATAATTTTCTACCAAATTGGTTTTCAACTGCATTTTGATAACAATTCCGCCAAGTACTCATTTTTTCTTGTCCAGAGTATTTAGGCTAAGTTATGGCTGCTTTGTAGGATCAGTGGGCTGAAGGCATCTCTTCTGAGAAAGACAAGTCAATATTGACTCAGATGGGTTGGGCATTTCCCCTAAAACACATCTGAGGATGGAAAGAAAAATTATGTCTTTTAATCGGAACCTCCTGAGACCTGACCTTCCATCACAACAAAGCCACCGCTCAGATCATCTGCCAGCCATGCCAGCTCCAGCCATCACCCTGGGTGATACGCCAGGGACTAACGGGCAGAGGAGTTTGACTTTTTTCCTTGATGCTAACCGGGAAGAAGCACTTTCTGAGGCACAGAAGCCTTTTCCTTGGAAATGATTCTGTAAGGCTGATGCAATGGTGGCCATTTTCATTTGGAGCCCAAAGGACTCATGGTAAACTCTCCAAGGAAGATCCACCTTTTCCTCTTCTGTTCTTTGTCCAAAACAGGGAACAATTGGGTTTCCTGAGGTTCTTGTTTATAGCTCACTTCTTCCTGCTCTTTCTTCCCATGGTTTTTCCATGTTATTCATGCTG
Organism: Meriones unguiculatus; assembly: GCF_030254825.1. NCBI lineage: Eukaryota > Metazoa > Chordata > Mammalia > Rodentia > Muridae > Meriones > Meriones unguiculatus. Next base: position 32,095,051 of record NC_083365.1, read on the forward strand.
CAGCCCCCCTGAGTACATTCTGTGAACCTAAAATACATTTTTATCTGTATTTATACCTGTTTTTACTCCCTTCTCTTGATTCCCTGCATGACATCTCAGAAGAAAAGATGTCATTCTCTCTAGAGCTGACCTCTACAGAGAGGTCTGGACCCATCTTTCCAATGTATTCTATCTTTATCCCCCTTTCTTTATCCATTTCCCAATTCTTCAATATATCTGCGTATTTTGACTCTATACCTATAAGCTATTAGCAAAGTATACTTTTCCCTTTTCCTTTAAAAAATAATTACTTAAAATGATGTGTTCCCTTTTTAATATCATTTCCTGTCTTTTCTAGTCAAGCAATTTTATAGTCAAGAAGGAATTAAGTCAACTCCTTTGCTTAATTTATCTTAAAGTATTTAAATCTGCCTCCTGTTTCTAACCCTTCACTGAAACTTCTCTTCCTCAGCCTGTACCTCACCATTCAATAGATTCTGTCAGTCATCACTGACCTGAAGACTTAATCACTCATCACTGAGGACTCTTCTCACCTTACAGCTTTCTCCTCACCCCACTCAGCTGGTCCTTGATACTTCTCTGTTTCTTCTGCTTTTATGACATTCACTTTCATTAGGATATAACTTTTTGTGTTTTCTTCTTTTCTTAACTTCATGCTGATGTTGTGCATATGTAGCAATTATCAGCAGTACACCCCACCAAATCTTTAGCTCTGAGTCACAGCTTGTATATAGAACATAGCATTTTACAGGTGAAGAAACTAAACTACAGAATGTTAACATGCTCCAACTTCACAAAGCTATTACAGGCTGAAGCCCAAAGTTGACCTCATTCTGTTTCCCACTGTCAGAGCCCGAATACCACAAAGTGATTCTTTTTATAGAAGATTCCTCTGCTTGTTGCATATTCCACCTTGACTGGTCATCTCTCCATGATACAGAGCCCTGACATGTTCTCTTCTCCTTAGGCTAAAGAAGCTTTGGAAAGAATAACTACACTAGCTACATAAGGAGGCCTTTTAGACCTCTCACCAATCTACACATCACCCTTCAGTGAAGACACATTCTAGTTGGATTCTATCCTTCTTAGACAGGGACACTACTTGTGGGACCTAATGCTATCCATGTGTGTAATCTGACCAGGGATGAAAGACATGATCATGTACCGGAAATACTAAACAATAGTTTTTGCCAACTATTGCTCACTTACCATGCCAAGCTCCATGCTACAGTTTTTAAAAAATGTTTATTCCTGTTTGTAAAATAAACATTTTAATTAATCTTTTGAGAATTTCGTACAATGTGCTCTGATTACATTCACCCCTAACTTTTTTTCCTTAATTCCTCCTAGATCTGCTTTCAAGTCCCGACATTACCCACATTTGTGTCATCTCATTTTTTAAGTTAAAAACCCATCAGCGCCAGTTTCTTCTGCCCATATATTTCTGGCTGTGGGATTGTCTGCGACAGCATGTTTGACCTACCAAGAGCTATAGTTTAAAGAAAATTGAACTCCTCACTAGCCAATAACTGTCCGTAGTTCTTCATGGAGCCCTTTCCCTTCATGCTGTAATGTTGACTGGCGTGCTCTTGTGTAGGCAACCATGCCTGCTGTGAGCTCAGGAGTGCAGTGGTCCTATCATGTCCAGAAGACACTGTTTGGCTCTTGTCCTCCCAAACCGCTGGCTCTTTGAAATCTTTCTGCCATCTTTCCTGTGATGATTCCTGAGCCACAGTCAGGGTCTGATATGCAGATGCCTCCTTTGTGGCTGAACACTCCAGAGACACCAATTCTGTGTACTTTGACCAATTGTGAGTTTCTACCATCTACTTCACAAATAAACTTCTCTGATAAAGTCTGAGAGCTTCACTAAATCCATTTCAGGACTGGTGCCCATGGTAGATCTTTTACGAACACCGTGCTTTCCGCGCCTTCCTCAGAAGTACCCTGGAGATAAGAGAAAGTGACTATGTATTTTTAAAAGATGAGAGGTATAGGACCATGCAGCAGCTGTCTGCTATCTTGGAAGTTCCTTACCATTCTGAGCTTTAAAAATGGCAGTAGATTTTTCTTTTCACTCAGTAAAGCTCTCTGTTTGGCTTAATATAAAAATAGGTTGTAAGTGATTTGCCATCGAGTAAAACAGAAACACTGGGAACATGCCCTGTGTTTATGCCATGGCCTCCCATACTCCCAAGCATACTGCCAAATACTCCTAGGAATTTGCCAGCCTCATCTGAAAAGTGTAGCCATACGTTATCTCTACTACTTACAACATCCAGGCGAGGAAAGCATATTTTGGCACAGCTCAAAAAAATAGGCTCAGAAACAACTTGCCCAAATTCTCAAAGAATAAGTTATATCAAAACCTTCCCAGATACTTCCCGGTAACCTTCTGGGATGATGTGAGGGAGTGTACATCTGAGAATCTTATGTCAATCTTCGGCAGAGGAGAGGATTCAGTTTCTGAACCTTTCTGAGCCAGCTTCATTCACGAAGGCAAACAGTTCCTGTTAGCTCAGCCCAAGCTCATGTGTGGCTTGACTGGTGACTTTATAGCCTGGAAGCAACTTCCAGGACCTGGTGTAGGACTCTGTGCCATGAGAAAAATCGATGTTTGAACCCACAAGCTAATCTCTTTCCCTGCTGTCCTTTAATGGCAGTGTGCAGCGTTTCAGACCTGAATTTGGTGGGCAAAGCTGGTCCCTTGCTCTTATGATGCATACAAATTACAAAAAGTCTTCTAGAGGTCGTCTCTGATGGCCGAGCTGCTAAGTAATACTGTCACTGAAATATAATGAAAGGGGTGTGTGTGTGCATGTGCGTGTGTGTGTGTGTGTGTGTGTGTGTGTGTTAGAATTCAAGCTACTTTTCTCTAGCTAAACGGTATTAAAATGTGCTATTCATCTTAGGGAAAGTCAGAGGATGGGAGGGACTGGAAATCTAGCCCCTTAAGTCCAGTCTATATTTTCCACAGAAGTGGATCATCAGAGAAAATATAGACTGATTATCCCTGGAAGTGTGCCTGGTGTTCTCGGCCCACTGTGACCCTTCTCTTCTTCAGAGCCTTTCCCAAGCCTTCTCCTTGCTGTTTCAGTTTCCCATTTCCTAGCCTTTCTCTCACTGCCAGCACAGTTCTGAGTCCCTACTAGCAGAATATTCTGTGCTCACTGCTCCCTGCTTGTCATCAAAGGCAGAGCTAGAGAAATGTAAATTATAATATCTGGGCATAAATAAATACATAATGGCAGGCAGAAAAAAATGAGATAGAGACAGGAGAAAGATAGCACAGGTTGTCAGATCATCAGCTAAACTAGACAAACTACAACTGTCTATGATATCAAGGTCAAAGCAATACTTGATTTCCCAGCATTTACCCAGAACCCCTTTGTTTTCTAATGAGAAAAGAGTAAGTGGTTTGAAACAAGGATCAGGTCCATTTGCACAAGGTGGAGAAGGGTGTATAGAAATATATTCTGTCTCTACAGAGAATGCATAGACACAAAGACAGATGTGTTGGTATCTTGGGTAATGTAGTTCTTATAGCCATGGGCACAGCCACAGAAGCTCTCCCTAACAACCAAGGAAACCCTGGAACTGAATCAGCCCTGATGTTTGTTGGTAACTGTTTGTTCTTGTATGTCAGATAGAATGTGTGCAGGACAACACTGTAGACCTGCCTTTCCTACCACTGTCATTGCTGGCAGCACAAAACCCAGCAGTGCGCCCCTGGACTTCCTGTATCCCTTGGCAATGCAACTGGGTTGCCTTGGTGACTGGCCTTGACCTTGGGACTTCTATATTTTCACTGTACCTATGTGTTCCCTGTTGATTGTCTGAGAGTTCTCAAGGGTGAACCCCCAGGGAAAGGACTCCTAGTGGAGAAATAGGATCACGTTAAGATTTAGCATCAGGCTCTAATGTTGAACTTGCTGGCTTCAAATCCACTTCACCACTGCAGCTGTAACACTGTCTACCTTTGACAAGTAAACTACTCTTCCTAGGTTTTCACGCTTGTTTATTCAAACGGTGATGCCACGTAGGGTTCTGGGGATGGTCAGATGAAATAGTGCGTGTATAGTCAGTGCTAATGTGTAATTAACAAACCATGTGCCTTTCCACCTAATCTAATGTGAAAATTTAAAGCCCATATAGTACACATTTGTTAATAAAAGTAATTGGACTCTGGTGTTTTCTTCACTCAGCATTCTCATCAGCAGAATGGGGCTCACTAAGTTCCTTCTGTAACACACTTTATGCCCCCAATTTTCACCAACACTGTCAGCCCATAGGAATGTTATTTGAGAATTAATGCTCTTCAGACAAACTGCCAGCGATAAGAGCTTCTTAAATTGTTTCCTTGGCTTTTTTTTTTTTTTTTTTTTTTTTTTTTTTATAAAACCATGCCGCGTTAGTCAGCTTTCTGTTGCTGTGACAAAGTTCTTGAGAAAATCAGCTCAAAGAAGGAAAGGTTTGCTTGGGCTCATCCTTTGAAAGGTGTCAGTCCATGGTCATCTGGCTCATTGCCTTTGAGTTTGTGCTGAGGCATCATGTGATGGAGTGGAATGCGTAGCCCGGGAAACTTGCTCCTCTCATGGTGGCTGGGAATCATACTGAAGTACAGATCTCCTTAATCATTTCACAGGTGCAGCTACCCCAAGCATTTAACTTCCTTTTACCAGGCTCAACTTCCTAATGGTTCCATAATCTCCTAGTAGTGCCAGAGCCTTTTGCACATGACTCTTTGGACACAGTTCATACCCAAACTTAGCAATTTGAACTAGGAAGGGCTATGTCTGAGACACAGACCTTGGAAGACACAGGGCATTCAACTTGTGAAGAGACACAATTTGTGGGGGCAAAATGTGTGTGTGTGTGTGTGTGTGTGTGTGTGTGTGTGTGTGTGTTTTAATTAGAAATCTGATGGAGAGGTAAGAAATAAAAATGGCTTCATTCATGTGACCAGAAAATTAAATGCGATAGGAGTTTTGACCAATTTGCAGGTACTGTAAGCTCCAAAGGTACAGGTTTTAGAACATAGATTGATAAGCACTGTTTGCACTGTGCCCTTTCCCCCTGCTTGTCCATAGTGTCGGATGAACCTTGCTCACGAGTAGGTGGGGAGTTTCTTCAATATACTAGTATGGTATAATGTATGTAGTATAGTAGCTGGTTTCCTTTCTTGAAACAGTTGGAGGCTCCATGGCAAAGGAGGCCTGGTAGTGTGGGAAATGTGATCTTGCTTGCGGAACCCTGACTGAGAGCCCAAGCTCCAGACTGTCACTTAGGTTTATTTCAGCCATCATTCCTATTAGAGGTTCTGGTCACTGTCTTGTCTTTCTTTGTCACTGGAAGGCATTTTGGACATCTCCACAGTAGGTAAATTACTGTCAAATGCTCAGCTGGCCAGTGAGAAAGGGAGGAGCACATGATCTCTCATGAGTGAAGAGCCACACACTATACCCTGTGAAATTTACATCTTCTTATTAATCCCCATTCCTCCTATGGAACAGGTGCCTTGGTCCTTATGTGAGTTAAGAAATCAAAGGTTCAGAGAAGTTAAGAAGTTTGTCAGAGCTTAGGCTAATAAGGTGTGACAAGCTTGGTGTTGGGATTGTGACACAGCCAATTCCAAAGTCTTTGCTCTTTCTAGAAATATCATACTCTCAAGTCAGTCAGAGATAGAATTACCTTTCAGTAGATTACCCACAACTACTATGTTTTTTATTTCCAGTGTCTCCTTCATATTACACAGGAAATTTATTGTTGAAAAGTCTAACTTTGTTAAAAAAAAAAAACATACTTGGTATGTATCGTGTGACTTATACCATGTTAGCTCTTAGAAAATTACATTTAAGTTATGATAAAATTATGATTCAATAAGTATTATAAAGCCATCATAGAAACACAGCTGGGGCTCAGCAGGTAAGGTACTTGTCACCAAGAATGACAACTTGAGTTCAATCCTTGGAAGCAACATGGTAGAAGGAGAGAACTGACTCCTTCAAATTGTCCTCTGACCTTTTTGCTCATATTGTAGCACATGTGTACTAATGCATCCACACATACACACATACATAACTGTAAAAAATTTAAAAAGAAACCATTTCTAAGGGAAGTATAATATTTTAAAATCCAAATATGTATACCAAGGCATACAGTAACACCAAGAGTGATCTGACTGCTTCTTATCCAGGAAAAGAAACCTCAGGTTTCTCTAACCTGTCTCAGGAAGTGGTCACTGATTAATATGGAATTTCTTTGTAATACTCCTTTTTTAAGGGAAACCATTTTGGCTTGAAGAAGCAGCAAAAATTTTCATGAAGAGGCTGTATTTTAGAAAGGTCTTTAAAAGCAAGAGGCATTTTATTGGTTATGGTGTAATCTGTTTCTTTTTCTTCTCATGTGTATGCGTGTATGGTGTGCATGCGTGTACATGAGTTCTCATGTAGGTGAGTCCACAGGTGTGTGCAGATGAGCATGTATATGTGAAGGCCCCAGGTTGACATAACCGTCCTTCTGGAGCATACTCTATCTTATCTTTTTGAGTTTCTCAGTTAAACCTAGAGCTCTCCAATTGGCTAGTCTAGCTAACCTGTATGCCCCCGGATCTCTTTTCCTCCTTTCCCAGCATTGCTGCTATAGGTAGCCACCACAAACAACCAGCATAAATGGATGCTGGGGATCCAAACTGTGGTCCTGGTGCCCCTTTACCTGCTGATCGATCTCCTTAGCCCCATGGCAGTGCTCATGTTAAGTGAACAGCATGAGCAAAATAAGGGAAATGGAGAGAAAAGTGTAGAATAATAAGCAATCACTCTTCTGGTGTATGTGTGGGTGTTCTTGTTAAAATGTTTGTACTGTTTTTGTTCTTTAGTCAAACTCATGTATGCTTAGGAATCACAGTGCTAGAACTGTGGAGAAGAGTGCACAAGAAGGATAAGGAAGCCAGAGGATGCGGAGTCATGAGCAGTAGGAGTTTCAAAACAGCAAATGAGAGAAAATAAGAGCACCCAACAGACAGTACAAATGGAGTGGGTTGAGATGAGGAGGAAGAAAGAAATGGAATAAGGGATGAAGAGGCACAAGGGAGGGAGAGAATGAGAAAAGGCAGGAGGGCATTTCATAAGCATGTTTTGGCATTATCAAAGACTCTGATATTGTAGTGTATTGAAAGATGATACATAACTAGCCTTCATGTATTTTAGACTTCAGCTGGGTAGTAAAATAGTGAGTAAGAAACAGCAAGAATTAAGGTTAATTAAGACAAAGAAATTGGAAAAAAAAAGTATTGTGACATGACAAAAGAAGTGATTGAGGGGGACCAGATGGATAGCTGAGAAAGATTCACAGCAGAGAGGATACTAAGCTGAAATCTGAATGACTAAAGGGTCAGCCAGGCAGGAATCCAGGAACCAAGGGCCTTAAGGAGGGAGAGCTATGTCACAGGAAGGGATGTGGGGAAGGCCAGAAAGGTAACATTTCTTTGGCAGTTATCTGGAGATGCTGTTGAAATTACTTACGAGGCTATCTTAACACTCCATGCTAAAGCTGGTGGTGGCTTGAGCTTAAACAGTGGCCAAGAAGAAGCCAGTGAGAAACACGTTGGAAGCAGACATGAGTGAAGCTGATTCAGGTTAAATGTGGAACTAAGAATGGTAAGTTTGAAGGTTGAAACACTAGGAGGATGGAAAAAGAAAGAAATGAGACCCTTTTCCTAGAGGGGCTCAATGCTAATTACTTTAGGATGCACACAGTGTGGAGTCTTCATGGTCTGTCAGACATCAGCAGCATTGAACTTCACACACACACACACACACACACACACACACACACACACGAACAAAAATTCCCCCGAAATACAAAAATACTCATAAAAACCCCATTCTATGGAGGGAGGGAGCGCGGTTATAGTATTCCCAAAGAGCCATTTGGCAAACTGTATCAAGAGCCATAAAAATGTTCACACCCCATTGACTGAGAAATTCCGATTCTAGGAACAGATCCTAAGGCGATACTCAGAGAGAAACATAATGGTTGTGAACATATGTTAATGTCAACACTGCTTATAATATGATAACAAATGGGAACATCCTAGATGTCTGACAATAGACAATTACTTAAAACTGTGATACAGTCGTGTCATATCAGCCAGCCATGACAGAAATAAGGTTTTAGTGGCGTAATTAACAACTTGATAAAACTGCAATACAAAAGCGCAATACAAAACCATAAAGCATATGATCTCCGTTCTGTAAACCGGTTATAAGGACAGCAGAAAGGAAATGAATGACCACTGAGATCTGTGGCCTGACAAGTTGCTTGAATGAGGGTAAGCCCCTCAAAGGCAGATCCAACTGATAATCAACCTTTAATCCTGCCTGCTTCTTGTGTGTTTGTTTTACAGTTGGGACAGGTGAGAAAAAGGGAGAAAGAACATTGGAATATGGTACAGTCAGCATCACCACAAGAAGACAACATACTAAATGTTGCTATCATGTGGTCCGCTCCCAAGTTTTTGTGGTAGATTCTTTCTTCAACGCTCCTTGATATTTCTCTAGTGCATTATTGCTTCTTCACTAATAGGAGTTGGGCACCTATACAGACAGGTGTTTTCTAGTACTTAGGGACTGGAGACAGAAAGACCAGGAGTGGATGCTAATTTTTGTGACACGGGTGGGGCCAGCCTGAGATCCTGTCTCAAATAAAACAAGACAAATGCTACCGGATGCTTCGTCCTATCCAAAATTTATTCTGCCGATAACATCTTGGTTTTCTTTGGGGCAGAACTACCCATCCCTCTTTCCAAGTTCCTGTGGTTTAGGTGTGCTTGACCCACCTGTCAGCCCCTCAATTTGAGGAGTGGGTGCATAGCTCAGACCAGACTGGTGAGAGCATGCCCTCTTCCAAGGCAGTACGACCAGAGACAGACCTGTGATCCCACAGAATGAACTGCAGATGTGACAGTTTGGATCCAAATATCTTCTGCATGCTCATGGTTTGAGTGCTTGCTCCTGGTTTCAGGTGATGTTTGAGGGAATGAGGACCTTTTGGGAGGTGGAGCAGGCTGACAAGTCTTTCAAAGTGATACCTCAGCCCCCTGGATCCTGGCAGCATTCTGTTTCCTCGTCTGCTGTGTATTAGCCCATTTGTTCCTGCTGCCCCAAACCACACAGTGTCTTCTCCCATGATGGCCTGAAATCCTCTGAAGTTGTAAAACAAAATTCATCTTTCCTTCACTAAGCTGACATATAGGCATTCTGACATATAGTTGCAAAAGTACAATGGTATGTTTTCTTTAAGATTGCTGAAAGATGGGTTCTTGTCCTCCTTAGATTTGCAGAAGGAAATATCCACTTAAAGTTTTTGCACCATCCCCTACACTATAAGAAGGGAGCTTGCCTATGAATGAGGCCAACTAGGAGACAGGGCTGAGACACATACTGATACTGGAGTTCATCATAAAGGAGCTAGGTTATTTATTGTGATCCCTGGATATTTATTGTGATAAGAGGGTGATGATGGTGAGGGGAATTTATTTAAAATATATATTGTAAACTCATTCAGATTTTCAGACGTGTAGAGAGCTAATGCAGTGTAAGCGTGGCCACTCATTGTCCAAACTGAGACATAAAGCATCACTAACCTGGATACTGGCTTTACTTCTGCACAGCCTGTTCCACCTCCCTCAACTTAGGATTTATTGTTTCCAACCCTCTATGTTCTCTTTTAATATGTGTGTGTATGAGGCCAGTGAGATGGCTCAAAGGGTAAAGGCACTTGCTGCCTAGTGATGTAACTCTGCCTGTTTCCCTGGAAGCCACATAAATGTGAAAGGAGACAACCAACTCTAATAAATTGTCCTCTGACCTCCACACATGAGCACATATACTAACAAAAAAAATTTTGAAAAAAAAAAAAAAGAGGTCATGTACTCATGAATTTTGTGGAGATCCATCCTTTAAAATTATACTTTCAGGGGACTGAAGAGATGGTTCAGCAGTTAAAAGCACTGGTTGCTTTTCTAGAGGACCTGTTTTCAACTCCTAGAACTAAAATGGCAGCTCACGACTATTTGTAACTCCAATTTCAGAGAGTCTGACGCACTCTTCTAGCCTCCATGGGCACAAGGCATGTACACATACAGACATACATGCAAGCAAAACACTCATGCACATAAAATTATGAATAAAATAGAATTAGTATGTGCATATTTTATAACTGCCTTCCAGTGTTATAACTGTGAAAATAATTTTTCTTTCAGTGTGTGGTTTTATTGTGGTCTCTTTTCTTAACTGTATACCATTTCATTGTTCTCCTATATCACTGTTTATCAATCTTATCTCCTGTGGATAGCTACTCGGCTTGTTACACTGAAATTTTCAGTGATCTAATAACTTAATCTTTTGCCTAACCCAGTTTTATCTGAGTATTCCAGTTAGCTGAAAGGTTTTGACAAATACAGAAATTTTTGCACCTATCAAAAGCCCAAAATAAAGAATGAGGAACACATATATAGCTTGTAATTATACACAATAAAAAAAGCACATCAAAATGTTTGGTAATGACACAGCAGGTAACTGTTAAAATTTTGTTCTAATGCTTTCTCTGTTTTCTGTATTAAAAATGTGCTATTACTATCACAGAAATATGCTCTTATAAATAACTATTAGGAGGCAGTTGCTGCAAATTAACTTCTCCCAGTAAAAATAGCACAGATTCATTAGTGCAGACCAAGAAAGAAGCGTCACAACACACCCAACATGAAAATACTATTTAGATATCGCTCTAAACATCTCTTTTTCACATGGCACACAGCTCCCTGATGACCACAGTCCTTATGTATCAGGGTGAACCACAGCCCTGGATATGGGCCCCCTTTGCTCAGAAAGGCTCTCTAGTTTTTCCTGCTTGTGTGTTCTGTTAGAATCAGGTGCAGTGCAGCCATTTGGGACTAGCAAGCTAATGCTCTTTGCTTATTTCCTCTCGGCCTCATAGCTTCCCCTGTTCATGTGAATTTCTTCTTAGCCCCCAGCTGGAACCTAGCCCTGTGAGTCACTTCACTTAATAGCACTAAATCAAGGCAAAAAATAACAACAAAAATACTACGAGTCTTTATATAGGTGACTTGCAAGGTAGTGCTGGAATGAAGGAGGCATCAAGAACTTGTTCCCTAAATTAGGGATAAAGCAGTTTGGACTTAGAAGCCGACTGCCAAGAAAGGGCTTTGGCAGTCATCTAATTCAGCCTCTTTATTTTATATATGACAGAGGTGACTTCTGTCCAGTGCATACACAAAACCTGATAGATCTTGGATTTGACTGCATGTTTTTGTCCATCATTTTAACTGAATAGCCTTTGTAACCATCTGTGATGAAATCATCACTGTTCACAAAAATGATTCTGGTTGTGCCCCCCACTCTATCTGTATCTCAGTCTCTGTCTACCTGTTTATCAGCAATATTCCCATCTCTGCATTCTCTACTGTCTCTATAATTTTTGTTTCTGTCTTGATAGTAAGAAAGCAGTGCAGGCAGTAAACACATAAAATGTGTGTTTGATAACAAAGACAGCAGGTACCAATGTGGAGCTCTTCAAGGACTGGTGGATGGTAAGAGTATCCCTGTGGTCCTGGATAAGAGAAGGTGAGTCTGTTGGCTGATGTTCAGTGATGCCAGTACGAAACTTATTAAAACAAGAGTGCAATAATGAATACAAAAATTAAAATCTGGATTCCATGGTTTAGTTAAGGTTTCTATTGCTGTAATAAAACACTATCATCCAAATGTTACTCTAGGAGTAAACTGTTTATAACAACTCTCAAGTCACAGTCTCTCACTAAGGGAAGTCCCGACAGGAATCAAAGATAAAAACATGGAGACAGGAACTGAAACAGAGGCCATAAAGGAAGACTACTTATGGGTTTGTTCCTCATGGGTTGCTCAGCTTGCTTTCTTATAGCACCCAAGATCACTAGCCCAGAGATGATATCACTCACAGTGATCTGGGCCTTCATACATCAATCATAAATTAAGACAATGCCCCTGTGGGCTTGCCTACCGGCAATCTGGTGGAGGTATTTCCTTAATTTTGGTTCCTCTTTCCAAACAATTTTGCCTTCTGTCAAGTTGACAATAAAACAAACAGGACATTCTAGAAATTTCAAATTCTGGGAAGTTTTTTGTTTTTTGGTTTTTTTTTTTCCCCTTGACAGGAGAAAAGACATTAGCTAGACATCATTGTTTAGTGAGAAATATGGCTAACAACGAAAGATGTTTCTAAACAAAGTTGTGTGGGCATACATACTTATTCACTTCTTAAATTGCTCTATACTTAGTCAAGCAGCAATGAGATTAGATACAATATCTCTGGATTCTAGACAACAAATGCTCAATTGCCTTTGCTTCTAGGATCCAATGAGAGTAGCTGCATTCTCTCTCTCTCTCTCTCTCTCTCTCTCTCTCTCTCTCTCTCTCTGTGTGTGTGTGTGTGTGTGTGTGTGTGTGTGTGCGCATGCGTGTGTGTAGGCCATAAATCAATTCTGCATAGTTTTCTGAGTTTCTGTGTCTACCTTACTTTTTGAGACACAGTCTCACACTCAACTTGGAGCTTGCTAATTGGCTAGGCAGGCTATCCACCTGTCTTTGTCCACTGCCCAGTGCCCAACGTTAGAGATGTTATACACAAATCTCAGATCCTCACATTTGTGTGGCAACCCGTTAAGCGATCTTCCTAATCTTGTTTGTTATCCTTAAGGCAGAAGGCAAAAACATAAAATTAAAAATAGCTTTTTATATACTTCTACAAAGAATAAAAATATGTTTGGAATTTTCCCTACTATAACTGGAATATCAAATTTTTTTCCTCATTATTTCAGGCAGTATTTTGTCCTCCTTACATATAAAATGGTAGAAATAAAAATTTGTATAGACTTTCAGAGGGGGCAGCTTTAAATGTTATTGCCACAGGGTTTAGGAAAAGATGGGTCTATAAACATAGAAAATCTCTAATGTGCGAAAGTACTCACCACCCTACACCATTTTCCCAGAAGCATCAACGTTCATTTATCCATTTAGGCAAAATTTTAAATGAGTCACTGAGAACATGAACGGTGGAAAGCGGATATCTAGGATTGTAAATCAGAAGCTAAAGCAAATATTTGAACTGTAAAATGGAGCTGGGCTGCTTTAGAGATCACTCACAGGAAAAAGGACTATCCAATGGGGAACAGGTGGCTGGAGAAACAAAGGGCTCAGGGAGGATGTAAGGAGAGGTGACATGACAAAGGACACAGAAAAGGAGAGGTGGGGACCAAAACAAGGGATTTAGGAAATATTTGCCTCTTAATAGTGTTCTGTTAAAATGTGTTCAGGAGGCTAATGTTCGCTTTTAAAGGTGCGTGTTGCTCGTTGCAAAGGACTCTGAGTTCAGAATCTGTTTGACAATCGTGGAACACTTACCAGGCTTCGGGACTCCACTTCTTCCGAGTGATGCTCTTTGTTCCTACAGGGAATCATCATCCACATCCTGCCTTACCTCTATTAACAATTTGCTCACCTTCCTTACTACCCACTGAGCAGTATTGTTGAAGACTTCCAGAGTCAAGCCAGCCAGCTTTGTTCTCTGCCCTCCAGAGATATCATAGGATCAAGTTATTGTGAATCTCAGGCATTTGTTAGTTAGAGTGTGGCTTGGTCATTTGTAGACATATCTTTGGTACCTGTATTCAAAATTACCGATATTAGTAAATTCCTGGAACAGAGGAAACATTTTACAACAAATGTCATACAGGTTAAAACAAACAAACAAACAAACAAACTTGCAAATCTTCTGGGTTTTCAACATATCTTTTCTTTCCTGAAATGGAAATTCATAGATTATAGAATCTTCATAAACCCATCCATTCAAATAATCATTTAGAATTATGTAAGTGTGATACAGGGGACTCCTTTGCCTAACAGGAAAACAAATTATAATAAAATTATGCAGCCTTCAACATGTGAATGTTTGAACACAAGCACACACACCAGAGGTCATCATGCAACAGCATGACAGTAGCAAATGTGTCTGGACAAGGAACCTCCTTATATATTGCATCTTACATATGCAAACTGATCTAGGTGTCAATCTCAAATGTCACCGTTCATCATGTAAATTCTTCTAATGACAAACAACTTTCAGTTGAGCTGTTTCTAGAAATTACAAAAGGTTTGTGATTTATGCAGTAGTTGAATATCTGGAAATCCATTGTATATTAAAACGCTGCAAATAAAATGAAGTTGTGTGTTTATAAAATGGAACTAGGTGCTAGTCATATATCTACAAATAGGTTCCTTTTTCACACAGAGGAACAATGGGCAGGGTAGTTAGTTAAAAGTCTTGTGGAACATGAACAGTTTCTCACTAGTGAAGGTGGCCCAACATCTAAAGGCATGTAACCCCCTGCCCCTTATTTATCGAATGCTGCCATCTCCTTCACTAATCATGGTGACCACCCAAAACATCCACATTGTTCTCAGAAATACTTCTCCAAGGGTTAGATTTCTAAAAAGTTATTAAGGCATGATTTTCTATCACCCAAAGATTTGAACATTCATGTCACATACAGCCAGGAGCTTTAGGAAACATTTTATGTTAGATATAAGGGGAATTTGCCATCAGACACTTGCTTTCCTGGTTCCCAAACAATAAATAGTGTCTGCAAAGACTAATTTTGAAGGCAAGGACAGCAAATGTGGGTAGCTCCCATCTCTTACATGTGTAAAATAAGTAGTCATTTTTCCCCATAGTCCTCAAATGTGAATTTAACATCATTAAGCCACCAGGATTACACTGACACTAAGGCTGTGCTACCCAAAGAGAAATGCATGAGGCAGTTACACCAGGAAGTGAAACAGTGTTGAGAACAAAATGGGATGTATTCAGCAGCCTGGCAATCAGCAGAACTCATAAAAAATAAATTTCCTTAAACAAGTTTTTTAGAGTGTTATGATTTTATTAAAAATTCTTAATTTGTATATATATACTTACACACACACACACACACATATATATATATATATATATATACTCTTCTTGGGTGTGTTTGCTTCTTTTTGTTCTATAGTGAAAATCCATCACTGCAATCCTCCATATAAACAAACTAAAGGAAAGAAACCACATGATCATCTCATTAGATGTTGGCATAGCTTTTGACGACTTCCAACACCCCTTCAGTATTGGAGAAGTGCATACCTAAACACTATAAAGGCAATATATAGCAAACAAATAGGCAACATTACATTCAATGAAGAGAATCTTAAATCAGTTCCAATGAAATCAGGGACAAGACTGGGCTGTCCACTCTTTCCACATCTATTCAATATAGTACTTCAAGTTCTAGCTAGAGCAATAAGACAACTTAAGGATATTAAAGGGATAAAAATTGACAAGAAAGAAGTTAAAGTCACTGTTCACAGATGATATGATAGTATACATAGATGATTACCAAAATTCTATCAGAGAACTTCTACAGCTCATAAAAGCCCTCAGCACACCAGCTAAATACAAAATTAACTCAAAAAAATCAGTATCCCTTCTTTATACAAGTGATAAACAAGCAGAGAAAGAAATTAGGGAAACAACACAATTCATAATAGACACAAATAACATGAAATATCTTGGTGTAACTCTAGCCAAGCAAGTGAAAGACCTGTATGGCAAGACATTCAAGTCTCTAAAGAAATAAATTGAAGAAGATATCAGAAGATAGAAAGCTCTCCGACATTCATGGATCAGTAGGATTGACATAGTAAAAATCTTATCAAAAGCAATCTATATATTCAATGCAATTACCATCAAAATTCCAAAACAATTCTTTAATGAACTTTAAAGAACAATTCTCAACTTCATATGGAAAAATAAAAGACCCAGGATAACTAAAACAATCAATCCTGTACAATAAAAGAACTTTTGGAAGTAACACCATCTTTGATTTTAAGCTGTACTACAGAGCAATAGTAATAAAAACCACCTGGTATTGGCATTAAACAGACAGGTTGATCAATATACTAGAATAGAAGATACAGAAATCAACCCACACTTGTATTTTGACCAGGAAGCCAAAATAATACTATGGAAAAAAGAAAGCATCTTCCACAAATGGTGTTGGTCTAATTGAATGTCTTCCTACAGAAAAATGCAAATAGATCTACATTTATCACCCTGTACAAAACTCAAGTCCACAAGGATCAAAGACCTCAACATAAAACCAGACAGACTAAATCTAATAGAGGATAAAGTGGGCAATAGCCCTGACTGTATTGGTACAGGAGACAACTTCCTGAACAGAACACTAACAGCTCAGGCACTAAAATCAACAAATAATAGATGGAACCTCCTGAAACAGAAAGGCTTCTGTAAGGCAAAGGACACTGTCAATAGAACAAAATGGCAGCCAACAGAATGGAAAAAGCAACCCTATGACAAAGGGCTAACATATAAATATTTAAAGGACCCAAGAAATTAAACACCAACAAACCAAATAACCCAATTAAAATGGGGTACAGAACTAAACAGAATCAGAATTCTCAACAGAGGAATCTCTAATGGCTGAAAAGCACTTAAAGAAATGTTCAAGTTCCTTATTCATCAGGGAAATGTAAATCAAAACAACTCTGAGATTCCATCTTCTACCTGTCAGAATTGTTAAGATCAAAAACTCA